>NC_138551.1:59134728-59874728 GCF_964273705.1 Natrix helvetica | reverse complement strand
TGCTAGTACAATACAGCCAGACGCTACCACTGGTATTGACCTGCGATGCATCCCCATTCGGTGTAGGCGCAGTACTCAGCCACAGAATGCCAAACGGAAACGAAGCACCCATCGCTTTCTACTCTAGGACTCTTTCATCGGCCGAGAGGAATTACAGCCAGATGGACAGGGAAGCGTTAGCCGCTGTGGCTGGAGTTAAACGTTTCCATGAATACCTCTACGGCCGCGATTTCGAACTAATTACAGATCATAAACCGCTGTTGGGACTTTTGGCGGGAAACCGCCCCACACCAGTCTCCCTTTCTCCACGCATGACCAGGTGGACTGTTTTCCTGGCCGCGTACTCATACAAGCTGATACATCGACTGGGCTCCACTCTAGGACATGCAGACGCACTCAGCCGTTGCCCACTCCCGGATCTCTTGCCAGACCCCACTCCAGAGGTACCGGTGCTGTTAATTGACTGTTTGGACTCAGGACCGGTTTCCTCCTGCGACGTTGCCCGATTCTCCTCTAGGGACAATGTAATAAAGCAAGTTCAAACTTGGGTTTGGAGGGGGTGGCCGAAAGGAAACGTGGGCCCGGAATTCAAACTGTTTTGGGCAAAGCGGGACGAACTTTCAGTGTTACAAGGTTGTTTATTATGGGGGGATTGTGTTGTTATTCCTTATGCATTACGTAGAAATGTGTTAGAAGCGTTACATGTTGGGCATCCGGGGATCGTTAGAATGAAGGCGTTAGCAAGGAGTTACGTTTGGTGGCCTAACATGGGCAAAGAAATAGAGGAATGGGTGGCCACTTGTGATCCGTGCCAAGAATCTAGACCAGCACCCCCTGAAGCATCCGCCACAGAATGGGAGAAGCCTAAAGCACCCTGGTCGCGAATACACATCGACTTCGCATGGCCCGTCCAAGGTCAGACTTTTCTTATAGTTGTGGATGCATACTCCAAATGGCTAGAAGTAATCCTAATGACTTCAACCACGGCAGAGGCAGTCATTAAGGTATTACGGCGACTTTTCGCCACTCATGGCCTGCCCGACCTCCTGGTCTCCGATAATGGGCCCCAATTCACGGCCATGCAATTTGAATCGTATTTAGCAGGTCAGGGAATTCGGCATGCCCTCGTGGCGCCATTTCATCCGGCATCGAACGGACAGGCGGAGAGAATGGTGCGATCCGCAAAAGAGGCCCTCGCTAGGATAGGTCCAGGTGATTGGCAAACACGCATTGATCACTACCTCTTAATTCAGCATATTACCCCCAGTGCAACGACGGGTAGGAGCCCCGCTGAACTACTCATGGGCCGCCGTCTACGGTCTCACCTGGACCGTCTTCACCCAAATTACTCTGCCACATCGCCCCCAGACTCTACGAGTAAAGTTAGAAATTTTAGCATAGGGGATTCAGTATACGCCCACAACTATGCAGGGGGAACTTTGTGGGTGCCGGCAAAGGTAATCGGCATCACAGGTCCACGTTCGTATTTGCTGGAACTAGAAGATGGAAGAAATTGGAAAAGGCACATAGATCAACTACGGGGTCGCCTGGCAAACTCAGACCTGTGAGCCGCGAACGAAGACGATCTGCCAGCGCAAAGTCAGCCATCCGAGAGCCCACAGACAGAAGAGCACGATACCCTAGAGCCCAGAATGGAACCAAGGGTAGTTTGCGAACCAGAACTGCGCCAAAGCAACGAAAGCCTGCAAACCCCCGAACGCGAAGCAGAAAGAGCAGACGGAACCGATCCTGCAACCACTCCAGCGCAACCTGAAGTACGGCGTTCTACACGTGTAAGACAAACACCCACTTATTTGAAGGACTATGTAACTAACCAGAATGCTCTATCTAAGAGGGGAGGGGTGTTAGATATTAACATATATCGCGGCAAGTCTCCTCTCAGGACCGCCGCTACGGCGGGAAACGGGTATCGCTCTGATTGGTCGAGAGGCGTACCCGATCCCTATAAAAGGGGAACCCTCAGACCACAGAGCAAGCTGGATCACTACTACTACTAATAAAGAGCTGTTAAGTCACTACGTGTCCGGAGTCTGTTCTCTCGTTGCCCGAATCTAACAGTGTGTGACAGAGAAAGACAGAGAGAGAGACACACACACACACAGAGAAACAGAGACGGAGACAGAGAGAGACAGAGAGAGAGACAGAGAGAGAGAGAGAGAGAGAGACACAGAGAGAGAGAGACAATGAGAAAGAGGGAGACAGAGACTGAGACAGAGAGAGACACAGAGAAACACAGAGAGACACACACACAGAGAGAGACTGCGAGAAACAGAGAGAGATGGAGACAGAGAGAGACACGGAGACAGAGAGAGACACACACACAGAGACACACAGACGGGAGAGAGAGGGGGGAGGGAGGGAGAGAGAGAGAGAGAGGGAGAGGGAGAGAGAGAGAGAAGTGTTTCCTGAAGATGTGATCCAACACAAGTCCAAAAGCTTGGAAGAATAAACCTCTGGTCCGTTTGACAGACTCATATTGGATCCTGAAATTAGCAATATTACTTGAATGTCATCCTCTATGCA
Organism: Natrix helvetica; assembly: GCF_964273705.1. Taxonomy (NCBI): domain Eukaryota; kingdom Metazoa; phylum Chordata; class Lepidosauria; order Squamata; family Natricidae; genus Natrix; species Natrix helvetica. The sequence goes on along the minus strand of NC_138551.1, from coordinate 59,872,184 downwards.
ACTGAGAACAAAGATTTATTTAGGAGTTAAGGTAGCAAGGAAAGCCAAGAACTGATCTATATCTGGTTCTCAAGAATTTGCTATTGGTCCTTGCAAGATCACACAAACTGATTAGAAAGAGTGACAACGTTATCACCAAAACAATTTATTGAAACATCTATAAACATTATCATTTTCCAGTAATGAAACATTGGTGGGCATATATAATTAATAAGTAGTCAAAATGAGTAGGTTAAAATGGTGTGGGATTTCTAAATACAAAGTGATAAAATCTTGGCTCATAACACACTAGTTTTAACTCTGGTTGAAAAGTGTAGAGATAACTCCTGTGGCAATGTCAAGATATAGTAGAAGACAAAGAATTAGAGAAAATCAAAAATATCAAGAAGCTGAAAGATTATGGCATAAATTGCCTGAGGTCATCCCAATGGTTATTGGCATACTGAGCGCTATGCCAAAAAATCTTGAATAGCACAGAAAATCTGCACATTGACCAAATTTTCATCTCTCAATTACAAAAGGCCATACTACTTGGATCTGCACATATACTATGCTAATACTTTATGACATTGTAAGTTTTGGGAAAAACCCAATGCAAATTGGGTTAGCCAATAGCAGCTAAGAAACAGGCAGCTGTAAGTTTTGCCAGAGGTTTTCCAATTTTTAATTTCATCTCCTTGAAGTGTATTGTTAAACTGCTAAGCAATGAGTGGCTGCAGACTAGTCAGATATTATGGGGGGGGGGGAGGGAGAGAGAGGGAGAGAGGAAGAGGAAGAGGGAAAAGGAGAAGGAGTAGAAGAAAGAGAATGCATACCAGTTTGATCTAGTTGTTAGGGCACCAGGCTAAAAACCAGGAAACTGAGTTCTAGTTTCACTTTAGGCATGAAAACCAGCTTGGTGACTTTGGGCCAGTCCCTCTCTCTCTGCTCAACTCACTTCACAAGGTTGTTGTTTTGAGGAAAATAGAAGAAAGGAGGAGTACTAGATATGCTTGTCACCTTGTTTATAAAAATAATAAAGGCAGGGTAATTTTTTTTTAAAAAAAAGATGCAGCTCCACTTCACTTGGTGGTAACTAACTCTTGATTTTCCTTGCATTTTCTCTACCATCTTTCTTATTGCGTTTTTAAATTTCAGCTACTTTTTTCCCCTTTTCCACCTCCTTTATCCAAGCTGCATTCTTGTTGTATTTCTTTGGGTTTCACAAAACTATGCCTAGAACTGCACTGTTTCTTGCACAAGCAGATTGTCTATGGCCTACACCCAGATCATCAGAGATTAAAATCCAGGAAAAGTTTCCTTAGGGCCATGGAAGTCTTTGGAGAATTTAAAAGCAGAGGAGACCTATGGGCAGGTACAAAGATCCAACACTGGATAGAACCAATGGAGGAGCTGACACCTGAGTCTGACAATAGCACGGAAGTATGGAAATCATTGAATAGACTACATGAGTACAATAAGATCCAGAGACCCTCTGAACAAATGGGACTATCTGGTGGCTTCTGTTCTTTGCAATTGTGCATACATGCAGACAACAACACATATGTATACCTGCCCTTTGTGCCCTGATCAGTGTACACTTGAGGACTTCATGGTAACATGACAGAATGCAGTTAATGTTGCTAGTTTCTGGCCAAGATCTGTTTAACTTGTACATATTTCAATCTTGTATTTTATACTTTAAATTTTATATAAGATTGTATGTCTTACTTTAATTGTGATGTTTCTAACACAAATAAACCAACCAACCTTGTATCCTATGCAAAGGACTTAAAAGATTCAAACACAGGACAAAAAATGATTTGAAATTTATTAATTCATTGAGACATACATATGTCTATAGTAAAATGTTTAGTACAATATATTATGATATTATCTTTTAGTTATGTATGCATATACATGCATATGTATATGTATATGCATATACATGCATATGTATATGTATATGTACTGTTTATATTTGTATATTTTATGTGTTTTTATTGTACGCCGCCCCGAGTCCTTCTGGAGAGGGTGCGGCAAACAAATAAAATTTGATTTGATTTGATTTGATTTGATTTGAGTTACATGTCACCAAAGATGTTCCAACTAACTTAGAAAAAGGATAATGCACATTTCTTGCTCTGTACAGAGTTCTCTTTAGGATTAATATGCTGTGGAACTGAGAATTCAAATGGCATTCATTATATATGAATGAAGCTTTCATATAATTTTTTTGCCTATCTTGATTTAAAAGAAAAATGAAACAAACTGGCTTTCAGGTTCCTTTGTAGAGCTTATATCTTAATTCTTCATTCCATCACAGTTGAATATCAGTTTTATATTTTAATATGAAGTTATTTAAACTTTCTTTGATGTTTTTGTATATGGTGATTAGAAAATGCCATTGCTTGATTAATACTATATATGTGGAGTGAGAGAAGAGCTTTACACTGCTTATATAAACCATGTTAAATATATAGATATAAACATGTTCTATTTGTATTTGTAAAATAAAATAAAATAAAAACTATATCATTCAAGCATTGGCAAATCACATCACCTAGGTTTTATTTGAAAACCTCTGCAAGGTCAGTTTGAGTCTACATATAATTAGTATTTAAAAGACATGGACACACTGAAATGCTAAGGAGATTGTTTCCAGTAAATGGATTTTTGAATTAATATTCTTATGGTGATATTTCATAGAAGTAAATTCCACTTACCTAATATATTTTGATGGAGGTGAAAGTCTCACTGTAGAGATAGCAATACAATACCAAATTTTGTTTTAAATCCTAGAGTCTGTATATGGGAAAAAGTCAGAGATGTTAAATATGCCCAAATCCAGTTGAACCAATAGATTTCAAGCTTCCTTTGTATCATAAATATGTGAAATATTTAGAGAGTTGGAGACTAGGGTACAGAACAAAGTCTGCTCAGCCATAAATCTCAAAGGGAAGCATTGTTCTTATCACCAATCTTCCTCTTTAACCTATGTTATTTTATGAGGATAAAAATGAAACATCTTATACGCTGTCAGAGTTTGTTGCAGAAATCAAATCCAGAAAGCACACACAGATAACTGATTCAGCAGGATTCATTAACTTCTTTATATACATAGTAACACATGAGTAAATGTACAGCACCAATAGTGGATTCTCCAAAGTGGTAGTAGTTACAGGCAAAACACAGGCAGAGGAGAGATTGGTTTCAGTTCAGAGTTCAGAACTTAATACAGACTAGATTAGTTCTCTTGCACAGATTCAGAGCTGCATAGATAAGCCACGCCCAGGCCCCCAGCCATCTGGCATGGCTCTCAGTCACCAAATAGTTCCCATTGGCTGACTTGTTACCATACTGCTATGTCCTATTTCAGTTCATGAATATTTTGACGCATACCACCCTGAATTACATTAAAATGGGATACATATAACCATCATACTTGCAGATGGAAATGTAATAAATTACTATGGTCACAATTAATCTTCCATTTTATGTTTAGCTAATTACGTTTTGTGATGTGTGTTTTTTTAATATTGTACGCCGCCCTGACTCCTTTGGGAGAAGGGAGGCATATAAATCCAATAAAACAAACAAGCAAACAAACATAATAACTAATTATTGAGAGTCAGTTTGATGTAGTGATACTAGAAACTAGGAGATTGTGAGTTCTAATCCCAACTTTAAAACATGAAACCAGCTGAATGAGCTTGGCACAGTCACTCTCTCTCAGCCCTAGGAAGAAGGCAATGGCTAAACAGTTTTTGTAAACTTTGTCAAGAAAATTGCAGGGACCAGGAGTCAACTCATGAATATTTAAATTGAACCTGGATTCCCACCATATCAAGAGGGTGTTGCTGGCATTAATCTACACTGACACCAAATGTAATAGCAAAGAAATGTTGTGGACCATTTACTTTCTAAGCAGCTCAAGCATCATTTATTTTTCGCACTTAGAAATCAGAAATAACATATTGCCCAAATGTGTGCATGTCTGCTTTTTCATAACAAGGTACAGGTTGTCCTCAACTTATAACAGTTCATTTAGTGACTGTTCAAAGTTACAATGGCACTGAAAAAAAGTGAACGAGACTTCTTTTACACTTACCATCATTGCAGCATCCCATGGTCATGTGATCAAAATCGGACCCTTGTATCTGACTTATACTAATGACAGTTCCAGTGTCCTGAGGTCATGTGATCACCTTTTGCAATCTTCTGACAAGCAAAATCAATGAGGAAGCCAGGTGCACTTAACTGTGTTACTAATTAAACACCTCCAGTGATTCACTTAACAACTGCAGCCAGAAAGTTCATAAAGTGAGGCAAAACTCACTTAACTAATGTCTCACATAAAATTTTGGGCTCAATTGTGGTCGTACGTCAAGGACTACCTGTACTGCGGCTTTTGTCATCAACTTATCCTTTAGCATTCCTTTTATGCTGATCAGTTTGGGACATAATTCAAGATGTGCTTTGGGAGGGGGACTGGAATGGACTCAAGGGGATTTTTATCTGAGTAAATTTAAAATGAGGACGTTGATGAGTTCCAAGCCATACTGACATATGTGAGAGTAAATCCCTCTGAACACAATACGCCTTCTGAGAAATGTACCTAAGATTGTTTTTTCCCCTGTTTCCCAGGATATTTGTAGGCTTGACTTTCTCCTCCTGTTCTTCAGTAAATGTCAAAAGATCTGTAAATATTGAGAAGCTAACTTGAGTTTTGTTGTATGTGTGCACAGAGATAAAACTTGAGATTTTTAAAATCTAGTTTGCATTTTTTTTAAAAAAAATTTTGGGATATTTTGGGAGGGGGAGATTCTCTATCTAAGAAACTGTGTGAAAATAGCTGACAGTTCTCTGCTAGAGCCATCTGTCATGTAGTTTTGACATATGTTTAATTTGTTTATTCAGGACTGAAGTGTAAGTTGATACATTGAAGTAATGTTTAGCGATTAGTGAGTATCGGAACAGATACAAGAAGTACGTGCCAGCACACACTTTCCTAAGCCTGATAAAATTTCCAAAGGAATGGAACAGAAAACCCTACCCACTTTCCTCACCCAACAGAAAGATTATGAGGTTGGTTTCATTCAGTTCTTTGTTTACTTGGCATGGTTTACCCTCTACCTAATTCAGAAGACATTCATCTATGCTCATGAGGACCAGCAACTTAATTCAGTACCCCCTACCTTGTTGTTCTCCATATTGTTGGATAGTGAGGGCAATGGTGGTGAGGGGTACAGGAATTTAAGTAACACTGTTGGGCAAGCTAATTAAATTAATGTGTTTAAGGTTGCAGTCCTAGTAAACATGCAGCCACTCTGCCCCCTAAACTTGGATAGATGTGATAGTGGAGAATGTTGGTTGACTCAGCCTTCATGAGTAAAATGAGGACCCAAATTGTTGGGAGCAATATGCTGACTCTGTAAACAGCTTAGAGAGGGTTGTAAAGCACTGTAAAGCAGTATATAAGTCTAAGTGCTATTGCTGTTCCCTTCCTTTTTAAAAAATATATTAACTTGCCTTGTTTCCTTCTGCTATAAATGTTTTGGAAATTTGGGGGGAGAAAGTGTGCTACAGCCAACTACCTGCAGCAAGGACGCCATCCCTAATCGTTTAGGTTGATATAATTTGTAAGATAAAAGGGGCCATGCATGCTTTGCTCTTGAATGGATAATGTAAACTGCCTGTGACATTTATCCAATACTTGATAGCAACAGTCAATGCAAGCCAGCGGGGAGTTGCCTTTGAAACAGCTGAAGCCTCAAGAACACCGTGCTTGCCCCTCCTCTCACCCTGTCACAAACCCCAGCCAAGGGGCTTTCTTCCCAAGATTGGCTGCTTTGCTCCCTTGCGCATCTAGAAACGCGCGCAGGCTGGCCGTGGGAAGGGCGCCTGAAAGTTTCTTTCCCTGGCAAACGGGAAAGGCAGAGACGCGCTCAGTGGCCAAAAAAAAAAAAAAAAGCGAAAGGGAGGCGCCTTCCCGCAAAATCGCTCGCTTGCTGGGAAGGGTCTTTCTTCACAAGGACGAGGGTCGTGGACTGTCAGGCGAGAGTCCTTAGCGCGAACCAATTTCTCCAAACCCCCGGCTCCTTTGACTTCGAATTAAAGCTCCATTGAGATTATTTCTTTCTTTTTTTTTTCTTTCTTTCTTTCTTTCTTTCTTTCTTTCTTTCTTTCTTTCTTTCTTTCTTTCTTTCTTTCTTTCTTTCTTTCTTTCTTTCTTTCTCTTTCTTTCCTTCCATCCATCCATCCATCCATCCATCCATCCATCCATCCATCCATCGCCTCTCTTCCCCCGCTCGGTTGGTACTAAAGCTCCCTCCCGCGTCCACTCGCGAACGAACGTGGCTTCTGGCTTTTATTTATTTTTTTATGGCGACTGGGTGAAACCCGACCAAGCGCAAGCAAAACTTTTTCGCGGCCGGGGGACGAGAAAGCCGTCGCCTTTGCCTTCTCCGACCCTGCCCTGTTCAGTCCAGCGGAGGGACTTTACTCCCGGGGAAGGCTGTGCGCAGGAGCTGCACCTGCTAGAGCGCTTTCTCCTGGCGGGATCGCGAGCCCCGGTCCGTTGCGCGTGTCTCTTCGTCCAATAGAGGGGGCGACTGGAACGCATCGAGAAACGCCGGCGGCGCTACAAAAAGGCTTTTTTTTTTTTTTTTTGCTCCGGAGGCTTCGGTGGGGCTGGCCGCCTTTCTATTGCCTTTCTCCGATAAACGAGCTCGGACCCAGCTAATTGGGCGCAGATCCCAAAAGGCTGCAGGTTCGGGGAGGTGGAAAATAAAGTCGCCCCCCCCCAAAAGGGGCAGAGGGACCCCTTGTGCTAACCCGGGGGTCGCCCGCACAGACGTTAATGGTGACTTGGAGGCGGCTGTAGAGGAGACCAGCGACGGGTTGTCGGACGGCAGCGGGACTGGGAAACCAACCTCTGGATCACGGTTCCTTTCCACCCTCCCCTCCCTCCGCTTTCTTGGAGTTCCTGCCGGGGGGAGACGTTGCCCCCCCCCCATCCCCCGAAAAAGAGGCTCCAGCTCGGAATTTTTGCGCTCCCGCGCTTGAAGTAAGAAAGGCTCGCTCTCCTTGGCTCTCGCTTTTATTGAGAAATCGACCCTTCTGTTTTCCGGGATCCTGGGATGTAAGCTCCTCCATGTGAGAAAATCTTCGCCTTTCGCCTCGCCTCCCCCTCCTTTTGCAGAGCAGCTGCTCCTGCTTTTGCTCCCGGTGGACGGAAGAGAGAGAGAGAGAGAGAGAGAGAGGAGAGGAGAGGGTGGGGATTTCTTTCTTTCTTTTTCTCTCTTCCCCCTCTCCCTTGTAAATTCAATGGATATGAACTTGCTGGCTTTGGAACCTTGCTGGTTTGGAATATCTTAGGTGGCGAGATCGCCTTCTGGAGCGACGGAAGCAAGTTCGTTGGGAGAGAAGGATTTGTCGAGGACCAAGATGCCTCTGGCTACCTTCTACTTCGTATTGCCCTTAATGGGTAAGTGGCCGGTGCGTTAAATCTTCGGTGTGTGACTCTGTTCAATCTTTCTCGGCTGTGTGAGTTCCAAGAAGGGGCTGATTGCCGATTGATCGTCTAGGAAAGACACGGTGGTCTGTCAGCCTTTACACCAATGTTTGCAACGCGGAGAATGGATTTTATGCTGTAATTCAGCGCCTGCTTACTTGGCTGTGGGTCTCGTTGGGATTTAGTTGGGCTTACTTCTGAGTAGAACTTACACAGGGTGGTGCTGTTTGCAAAAGATAGGCTGCCTTTTGATTTTTTTTTAAACTGGAAGTAAGTTGGAAGTAAAAACTTTCCAGTAAATTCATCTTTATTAGAAGACAGTGAGGGTTGCATTATAAACAGTTGCATCCTGCCTGTTCTGAGCTGTGGCAATAAAAAAAGACTTGTACCTCCACTCGGCTGTGGCTTGCAAATAGATATGGGGTGTGTTTGAGGGCACGTAGGCCAGGTTGGGTTTTTTTTATTGGAAAGGAAATAAAGAACTAAAAGATGACCATATTGGTTGTACCAAAAACTCTGGAGGAAGAGGGATTTGAAAAATTTGAAAATCTGGTTGATTTTAATTTTTTTCTAAGAGATTAGAAGCCTAGCTTTTTAAAAAGCTGAAGTTTGAAAGATTGCTGGATATTTAAGAATATTGCTCTCATATAACCTTTTCCCTGATGGAAGTTAAAATCACAACACTGCCTTTGTGCAAATTAACATTTAACTCCCTAACGCTGTTGTTAGAGCATAAAGGGGATGGTTTCTGTACTTTGAAAGTTAACTTCCATAAATATGAGTTTTCCAAAGAAAATGAAACTTGGAAAAAAAATGGCTGTGAAATAGGGGTAATAGATGAGATTACTTTATCTTACACAGCTGGTGCATTGATTTGGCAATGACTTAAAAAAAAACGTTCAATTTTAAAGAATTTCCTGAAGAGGGAGAGAGACATGGCTCCATTTGCCAAGTTCTCTTTGGTGTCTTTGCTATCCTGAGAAAGGCAACCAAAGCCAAGCCCTCTCTGCCTCCCCCCCCCCCCCACATCCTTGCAATTATTATAGTCTTGTGTATGTTCTCTTGGACTGACTTCTCAGGGGTTGACAGGTTCTCTTTTGCTCTCTTTGAATGCAGAAGTGCTCTTCTCGGCTGAAGTGAGTGGGCTGCTTGGAGGAGACCATCTGGATTGTGTGAAAGCCAGCGACCAGTGTCTCAGGGAGCAGAGCTGCAGCACTAAATACAGGACACTGAGGCAGTGTGTAGCTGGCAAAGAGAGCAACTTCAGCCGGGCAGCAGGCCTGGAGGCAAAGGACGAGTGCAAAAGCGCCATGGAGGCTCTCAAGCAGAAATCCCTCTATAATTGCCGCTGCAAAAGAGGCATGAAAAAGGAGAAAAACTGTCTGCGTATTTACTGGAGCATGTACCAAAGCTTACAGGGTACGTGGTTGTCATACACAACATCCTTCCCTGCCTCCTTCCTTCCCCAGTGCTAGAAAGGAATGTCCTCTGTCCTGCCCCCCAGGTCCTCCATCAGCTGACCTTGTAATTTTCTTTGTGCTCTTTGGCTGCAGAGGGAGGACCACTGATGCCACCCAGCCAGAGCAGCTGTTGCTGGTGCCGTTTCCTATTGTTGAAAATGCAAACTCAAAAGATTTTCCCCAGAAGGGACTCCTCTGACCTTTGTAAACCAAAGTCAAAAGGGGAGTACAGATCTACAAAGCGGCTGAATTAGGAACTCCCCCTCTTCCCAGCAAAGACTATCAGCCTTTGTTAATGAAATCTAAAGTCAAGAGATTATACAGGCCAATTTCTCACCTGTGAGGTCAAATTGAAGTCACACCTCCCCTAGCCAAGCTACCCAAGACATTATATCTAACAGCAGTATCCTTTCTGTAGTGTGGGAGTAGATGAATTTTGGGGAAAGCTTCCTTAATAACATGCTGACATCAAGCCAACAAAAAAAATTATAGTCATTGTTTCCTGAGGCAATAGGGATCACCAGAATATGGCTCTTGTTGAGAATTTAAAGTTCAGCTATGCTATTCTTGTTATTCTATATGTCTTACAAGAATGTCTCGTTATATCTGCCAGGCTTAGCTGAATCAATATTTGCTGCTAAACAAAATAGTTTAACTTTGGATTATTGACTGTAGCTTCCTACTTGGGGTCTTTCATCCAAGTATCTGAAGGCATTTTTAGTTCTTAGATTTATACTCTGCTTTATCTCTAGTATTCAAGGCTTTTGGGCTTATGTGATAAAATAGGCTGAGAAAAAACAACTAGCCAAGTCTATGGTCTCCATTGCTTCAAGTAAAATGGTGACATTTTTGTCCTAGGTTGAAGAAGGCTTCTGGCCTGTATCTCACATATTAAACAGATAAGTTTTCCTACAGAATTCTGTAAACACTCATACATTTCGCATAGAAGGTCAAATTTGTGATTTTTTTGAGGAAAGAATTATTGTGATTCTCATAGACGTATGGATACATTTTTTCCTTAGTTTTCTGGTATCCTCTTAACTAAGAAAAATACTTGTTCCACATGTATTGAATGCAGTTAGATGTAGATGTAGATCTAAATTTATTTGGTTTACAAGAAAAGTTGAAAACAGAGTACTTTTTTCTCTGAACACCTATAAAAATGATTATTATAAACATAATATCCCCTGCCATTTAAAAAAAATGTTTTTGCCTTCTCTTAGTATTATTTATTTGATTTCTGTACTACCTTTTATTTGGAAGTAAGTACAAAGTACTTATAAAATATAATAATGATTGAACTTTATAGTGATGAGTCCTTGACGTTTGTTCTCCTGTCTTTAACAGCTGCAGGTAGGAAAGGGAAAGAAAAAGATTAAAGTTCCTTCAATTGAAGTTTATATAGGATTGTTACAAAAAAAAATAGTTGAAGAAGGTGATATGGTGGGATGGAAGGCCAGATAAAAGTAGAACTAATTGATTGCATTGTCATTTTTGTTGTTGGGAATAGCCTTTAGATCCTAGGAGTGTTGTAGTTTAGAAAATGTTTTAAAAAGCACAAAAGAAAAAACAAACCCATTTTAAATTGTTTTTAGGAAATGATTTGCTTGAAGAATCACCTTACGAACCAGTGAACAGCAGGTTAACGGACATATTCAGGCTAGCACCAATTGTATCAGGTAAATGGCTTATGTTTCTTCTGTAGAACTGTAGAGTGGCCAGAATTGAGCATTTTAGATGCAGTAATGCATTTTTCCATGGTTTTATAGCTTCAATAAGTCTGCTTCTACACTTGGAATGAAAAAGTTATAATCAAAACTACAAATAAAGTATATCAACCTAGTCCAAGGGTGAGCAAACTGCGGCCCTGTAGCCGCATGTGGCTCTTTCATCCCTCTGCTGCGGCTCCCTGTCGTTCAAAAGATGCGTCACAACTTCCAATGTGCGACACCCGCCAGAACGTGATTTATTGAGCTCTTTGACCCCGGAAGTCCAACCATGGATAAATCCAAGAAAAGAAAAGTTTCAGAAGAAAACAGAACGTTTAATTCAACTACATAGGCTAGTTTTGTGGCTGCTCAGGAAATAGTCAGGCATGGGAAGGGTTTTGTGTTTTCTTTTCTGTTGGAAACAGGTCCAAATGGCTCTTTGAATGTTTAAGATTGCCGACCCCTGACCTAGTCTATTATTATTATTATTAATGCTGCAATTTGATCTTATGCAAGTTTAATTAAAAGCAAAGCCCATTTTGTAGGGCATGGTTTAGGCAAATTAAGTTTAGGCCAAAGCCGTAAACCCTCTTGGCTTTTGGTCATTGTATTATTATTGTTCCCTATTGCTTTTGTTATTATGAGACTTGGAGAAGAACCTAAGGGTTCTAACAAATTTATTGGTCTGATATCAGTGCTTGATTATTTAAAAACCTATCGCCTAGATGAACACATATTCTTGTTCAATTACTGTAATATGAAGTGATTGCTTAGATGAGTAAAACAAAAAGTGCAGCCCAACAATAGCAAGAAACAGCATATGACATCAATCCAGCTGACAAGTCATAATGTTTTCTGTGAAAGCAGCCTATACATTCATTTGTGACTCATCTGATGTGCATGCTTATGTGGGAAAAAGTCCTCTGTCAGCTATATTTATGAGAAAGGATGATCTTTGTTCTGTTGTTCTTAAATGACATTGTAGTATTAATGGGCTGCAAGACTCATCTAAAAATGCTTTCTATAACGTTCCAGCCCTTTTACATTGTTTATGTACTTTCAGAAGAAATTTTTGAAAAGGAGGTGGAGAGGGAGAAACTAAATATACCTGTAGGTGGCAATCTGATCTTCTGCCTTTAGAATGTACAATGCAAGATCTGGTTGCTAATGTAACTGGTGCCGATTTCTTTCATTGACATCAGGATAAAAAAAGATGATTCTGTTTCATGTTTAGATGAGGAGGAAACGAGTGGGGAGGTTTTTTTTTAATACTAAATGGGAAAATATTTTCTTCATTTTTTTTTCTTGTGGTCTTAGAAATAAATCTCGTTGAGTTCATTGAGGTTTACTCTCATACTATATTTGGTCTTTTGTTCTTTTATTCATTTTGCTTTTTTTCACAGTAGTATTTTGGACAATTTGTATTATTCTGGTACAAAGTAAAACTGGATCTTATTTGGGCTTCCATATTTAAATTGCATTTCTGGTGGATCAGAAAGATATTTAAAATCTCAAGTTAAAAGCCAATTAGGAAATGCATGGCACCTTCAAAATCTTGTCTTGTAATTAAATATAATCATTATATCAGCCAAGCTTGCATATTTGCACTTTAAACTCGGCTCCTTGGTGAAAAACAGGAACACCAGCAAGCCAGGATAAGCGGCCTGGAGAAGAAATTGTTTTTTTGAAGGCTTTCCAAATAAGTACCATTACTATTTCATCTGAATTGGCTGATGCAAACTTTGCAGCTAAGCTTTTAATGTTCCTTTAAAATCAATTTGAAATCATTTTTTATCTGCCTTTCAGAGCTAACTTGATTGAATGTAAGCTTTTCTGGCTCAATTGTGATTTCTTTGTTCCTTTTCCTTTGTGGAGGCAAGTGTGTTGCTTTCTTTGTTTTGCCATCACCTCAGTCATTCGTTGTTAGATCTTGTTAGATTTCATAACTGCCTAACTTGCATGATCTACTTATGAAGCTGGAAGTATTGTGTATTCTTCTCCTGGTATTCCTTTGTATTCAGAAGTAGGAATGGTTTTCGAAAGTACATAGAAGTTTCTTTAATTTAGACAATACTGTGAATATGAATCACTATTCTAATGCATTAAAAGTATTGAACAGAAACAGTTGTCACCTAATTAGATTCTTACTGTGTTAATTTATTGACCTGCTGTACTCCCCTGTTTCAAGCACACTGGGTGTATAACCAGAAAGAATACTGTATTTGAAATGTTGGCTTTTTACTAATTTGATTGGTAAACTTGCTTAAGGCAGCAGGGTTTCTATCTGCCTATCTCCAAATCTGGTCAGTGTTTACCTTGCATATTAAATACACTCAAGACAGTGTTTTGCCTTGTCAGAGTTATATATGAGCATAACTGAGGTCAGATGTTGGTCTGTTTTACATGACCACAATTTTGTCTCTCTCTCATATTGCTTTCTTTACACAATGAGACCAAGCTTCTGAATAATTTATTAGATTCAATTTGGAAAATCTCAATAACTCTGGGTATTTTGTAAAAGAAATAGTGGACTGGTGAAAAGCAATGGTTCATTTTTGCTTCATGTATTTTTCAATAAGCAACAAGTTATATGTTTCTAGAATCACAAAAAAAATGAGAATGACACTTTCCATATTTGCGTAATTTTCTTCTTTTCCTCATTTCTTTTCTATGAAATTGTGCTAAACTAGTGTGGCATACTTATGAGAGTTACTGATTTTTGGTATTGATGTTTGGAGAGTATCACAACTGAGTGGAATAAGGTCTTTTTTAGCCAGTTGTATAAATAATTCCCCTCTCTCCTGTTCAATTGTGTCTGATTCTCAGAGATTGTCACAATCTCTTGCAGGTTATTTGGCAAGATTTTTTGAAAGGGGTTTGCTATTGCCTTCTTCCTAAGGCTGAGGGAATGACTGGTCCAACCTAGATTTGTGCCTAAGGAAGAGCTAGAACTCATGGTCTCCTAGTTTTGAGCCTAATGCCTTAACCACTACACCAAGCTGTCTCTCAAAGAATCGTATCCACTATGTTTACTATAAATGTTTTAATTGAAGCAACTCACTGTAGCAGTATTGATGAATGAGTAGTTCAGTAGTAGAACAGGTGCTTTGTTTGGAGAAACAAAGCCTGGAACAGGTTAATTGCCAGCCTACACAGGAAAAGTAGGAAAGACCACTAAAGAATTGCTACTGACAAGTGTAAGAAAAGTATCTGTTGTTGAGCCTACTTGTAAATGAACTGAAGAAGGAGTAAGAAAATAGGATTATCAGATTTGCATATGACAAAAAGATAGGGGAAAAGCAAACACTGTAGAAGACAGTAACAAGATTAAGGAAGGTCTTGACAAGTTGGACTAATGAACAGTAACCAACAAGATAAATATCAATAGAGACAATTGGTAAGCCCTACCTTTTGATAGGGAAAATCAAACGCATGAGTGTAAAATTAGTGTAGGGAACATACTAGGCAAAGTATATGCAAAAAGTACTCTAGCTTGGTTGGTGTATTACAAGCTGAATGTCAATTAAGAATGTGATGTGATGTTGCAGAAAAGCAGTTGTGATTGTGCATTAACAGATACAACGGCAAGAGCAAGATAAAACATTGTCCTCTCTATTTTGTATTAGTCAAATACATTGCTGTATTCAGTTTTGGGTACTGTATTTTAAGAAGGACATTGGCAAATGGAAAAATGTCAGAGAAGTACAACCAAAATGACAGGGAGCATGGAAGGAAAAATCTTTGAGGAACTGTTTGAAACACTGGTTGTATTCAATCCAGAAAAAAAGAAAGCAACAGGGAGGCATGAGAGTTGTCTTGAGGTATCAAAAGGTCTGTCACGTAGACGATGGGGTAAAATTAGTCTGAGTTCTTTGTTGGCTTTAAATTACAAAACAGTTGATTTTGCTAATAATGGAGGATACTATAGTGCAAATTCCTGTTCCAGGCAGAGGTCAGACTTAGTGTTATCCACAATTTTATAATTTATATTATATTCTACTCTTGATACTGTTGTAGTGTCTGATTCATTGAATCATCGTTTCAGAGATATTTCTTTATCTAAAAAAGAAATAAATATGGGACGGGCAAAAAAGCGCGGGAGTGACTTCTGACTTCCTGCTGGCTTCCCAATTGACTTTCTTTGTGGGAAGCTGGCAGGAAGCATTTGAAATAAGTTTGCAAAATTTCAATACCACAGGAATAAGGGGTCCTAGCTGAAATTTTGCAGAATTTCAATCCCTGAGGTATATGGTACTGTCATCACCTCAGAAGAATTCATACTTCCCGCTGACATCCTCATTGACTTGTGGGAAGCTGACAGGAAGCATTATTCTTTTCACATATAATATGGACTGGCACCATTTCCTCTCCCTCACTACCCTTGATTGGAAGCAGGGACCAGATGTAAGCAGGAAAGGGGGAGATACACCCATCATGATAATCTGATTTTGGCCAATCACAGCAGCATGGAGATGCAGTACAGCCGAAGTAGCCACAACTTTCTAAATTTCAATTCCATGGCATTAACGAGTTTAGGATTTTGGATGCATGCTGTAAAGTATCCCATTTGAGGTATATTGATTTATTGTGGATAATAAGATTTGTTTGTACCCTGTTTCCCTGAAAATAAGACGTCCCTGGATAATAAGCTCAATCAGGCTTTTGAGCGCATGCGCCAAAATAAGCTCTCCCCCAAAAATAAGCCCTCCCGAAAATATTGCAACACACCAGCAGTCATGAGGTGACCACACTCGCTGCCTCCTGCACCTCAAAATAATAAGACTTCCGTGAAAATAAGCCAAGTGTTTATTTCGGGAGTCAAAAGCGGTGATAATGACACAGGAGTAGGTCGGTCCCCAGCCAGCAAGCCCAGTAACGGTTTGTGATCCGTAATTAGCTCAAAATCACGGCTGTAGAGGTATTCATGGAACCTTTTTACTCCGGCCATTGCAGCCAAAGCCTCACGATCCAGCTGGCTGTAGTTCCGCTTGACTGCGGACAAGGTAATAGGCTATGGGAGCCTCGGTTCCATTTGGCATGTGGTGGCTGAGGACGGCTCCAACGCCAAATGGGGAAGGGTCGCAGGTCAGAACCAGGGGCAGGGTCTGGCTGTACTGCACTACAAATGTGTCTGCTGACAGGAGTCTTTTTACCACGGCAAATGTGGCTGCTTCGGCTCTGCCCCAGGACCACTTCACGTTCTTTGCCAGGAGTTGATGTAAGGGCTCAGCAACGGTGGCTTTCTGTTTAAGAAAGACACTGTAGAAATTAAGGAGCCCGAGGAACGCCTGCAGCTCGGTTTGATTGCGAAGTGTAGGGGCGTCCTGGATTTCTTGAATTTTTTTGGTGGTCGGATGAATCCCAGAGCCGTCAATTAGGTTACCTAAGAATTCAACCCTTGGCATGTTAATTTAGCATTTTTCTTTTTGGAGACGGAGGGCTTTGTCTCGAATTCTGGTCAAAACAGTTCGCAAACATTTGAAAAGTTGTGCCTTATTTGCAGCTGATACCAAAATGTCATCGAAATAGGGGACAACTCCTGGAATCCCCTGCAAAAGCCGTTCCATGACGCTTTGGAACAGTCCTGGGGTGATACTAACTCCAAATTGCAGGCAATGTCATTTGAATGCACCCCTGTGCATCACAATGGTTTGGGCCTTCACCATAGCGCCATCTACAGGCAATTGTTGGTATGCCTGTGCCATGTCCAATTTAGCGAATACTTTGCCGGGGCCTAAAGAATGTAGTAAATGCTGTACAATGGGTAAGTGCTTTGTTGCAACGCTTTCATGATTGTGTATTTGTAGTCTGCGCAGATGCGGATAGACTCATCAGATTTGACAGGTGTCACTATAGGGGTCTCCCAGCATGCGTGATCAACTGGCTCTAGGACTCCCTGGCCTACGAGCTTGTCAATTTCCAGATCGATTTTGGGGCAGAGAGCGAAAAGTACTCTCCTGGGCTTTAGCCTTATGGGAGCTATATTGGGGTCCAAATTAAAAGAGATTGGAGTCCCCACATACTTACCCAGACCGGTGCCAAAGACGTCCTCAAACTCCTTAAAAATGGCTTCAGTGCTTTCGTCTTTCAAGGCATTGATACCAGTCACTTCTAGGCCCGGGGCTTTGAACCAGTCAAGCCTCAGGAGGCTCTGCAGGTCGCCGCTGACCACTGTCACTGGGAGTTGGCCGCTGAAGCATTTGAATTGCACCCGGAAGGTGCCTTGGCCCATGATGGGGACCCGGTTTCCCTGGTAATCGCGAAGGCGGATGTCAGGGGTGCGCAGATGCTGCTTCGTCAGGCTAGGGATAGCCTGCTTGAGTGTAGACCATGGCATGATGGTCACTGATGACCTGGTGTCGATCTCCATCTCGCATGGAGAGCCCTTGATGAGGACTGTGACCTTCAGCTTTTTTTGCCGCCTAATGAGGACATGACCGATTAAGGTGTGGTAGGTGACTCTAGTGTCACCCACTGAGCACCGTAGTGGCTCCTGCCAGGCCCCTTGGTTGGGCCTCTGCTGGCGGTTATGTCTGCTTCTTGGCTGCCAGGGGAGTTCGCTCCAGCACACCTTGGTGATCTGCCCCTTTCGTTCGCAGCGCTGGCAGGTAACATCGCGGAAACAGGAAGCCGATCTGGCATGGTCTCCTCCGCAGCTAGTGCAAGGCGGGAGACGTGGTTCGAATTTGCACGCGGGCTTGGCCTGGCTACTGCGCATGCGGCAGCTGTCATCTTCTTCGCCTTCTGAGCTCTCGACCTCTGCAGCTTTGCGATGTACGCGTGTGCTCTTTTGTGCGTTTTTTGGAGCGCTTTGGCGCTGCAGAGTTCAGGGGATTTGATGGCCGATTCTGACGCCCTGACTTTGTCCAAGGCAATTTTTAGAGTGAGGTTAGATTTGGTGAGTAACCTCCTCTGTAAATTAATGTCCCACACACGCATATAATGCAGTCAAGAATAAGTTTGTCTAGATCTCGGAACTCGCAGTACGCTGCAGCCTTTTGTAGCGCCGCAACATACTCGTTGATCGATTTTCCTGCCTTCTGGTTCCGAATGTTAAATTCGTGCCAGCGAATGTGCTTAGACGGCTTGGGAGCATAGTGGGTCCTCAGCGTCCGCTGGACCACGGACCAAGCAAATGATTGTAGCGGCGTTGCTTCAGAGAAGTCTTTCGCCGTTTCGAACACTTCCTGGCCATAGTAACCAAGGAACATGTTCTTCTTGTGGCCTTCAGAAAGACCTATGAGGTCATTGGTTTTGAGGAAGCAGTCGAACCTCAGCATATATGAGTCCCAGTGCTTGGTGACTGGGTCATATGGAGTCAGTGGGGCGTGCATGGCCATTTTGTGTTCTCAGGGCGTTTTGAGTTTGCTGCTCAAAAATGGCTGCTTGAAGCCACGCTGAGCTCCGGGCTGGATGTACTTGCTTGATTGCTACGCTCTTTTTGGTTCGCCTAGTTGCCTTCCAATCCCACCTTCGTCGCCTGTGTTAGATCGGGTAATGGAAAGGCACACAAGGCTAAAGGCAACAACAGCTCTTTATTATAGTACAACAAGTAAGAACAATCCAGCAAAGGTTGAGTCTCACAGCAGCCCTTTTATAGGGAGCTGTCAGACCCTTCGACCAATGGGATTAAACCTCTGTTCCCACTGGAACAGAGGACCTTGGTGGAAACCACTACAGCTGAAGCAAGTATCTAACAGAAACCATGATTAATGGGATATTTGATAACAAGGACCACAGGTTTTGGTGTTCTAAAAGTAATCTTTTATTGTAGAAAAATATCTAGTTATTGTAAAGAAGTGGCCTCATTTGTACAAGCAAGAAGTACTTTGTGGGAGGCTGTTGAAATGCTGTACACAGCAGGACTTATCCCATTGTTTGGTAGTCTTTGCTTTTTATTACTTTTGGGAGCAATAATAATAAAAGAATTTGATAGAGTTGAGATTTGGGAAAATATTATTTCAGCACATTCTTAAAAATGCTGCATAAATGTTTCTTACCATCTATTTCATATTCATTTTTCAAAATATCCAAGTTTCTTTTATGTGAACAGCCCTATGATATATATATATATGTATGTATGTATGTATGTATGTATGTATGTATGTATGTATGTATGTATGTATGTATGTATATATATTGGTTTCATATAAATAGCTGAAGATTACCCAGAAATGAAGGACGAGTGGGACTCTAGTCTCATTTGGCTCCCTACATAATCCCTGCCTCCAACAGAACCCCTCTAATTCCTTCAGTATGAATGATGATAGTCCTTTTATGGAAACAGAACAGGGTTCTGAATATTGTCCATTTCTGCAGGGGGAAAAACATTTCTCTTCAAAAATCACACCTGCAAATTTATCCAGTTCTGTTTGGTGATTCTTTCTATGGTAGTAGTGGAAAATATGTTATGAAATTCATACTTGGGCTCAAGATTTAGTTTGTTGATTCTTGAATTACATTAGTCTCCAAAATAAATCCTGTGTTACATGTACACATAGCATTTAGCCAGAGATTCTTATTGGTTACTGATTCTTACTGTTCTTGGAGATTTTAACTTAAGTGCAATCGGTACAACTCAGATTGGCCACACATTTTTCATTTATGTAGTTGCATTACAACTACCGTGTTTCCCCGAAAATAAGACAGGGTCTTATTTTCTTTTGCCCCATGAAATATGGCCTTGGGCTTATTATAGGGGAGGGCTTATTATTTCTGGGGCAGGTGAGAAGCAAGGCGCGCCTTTTACCTTTCCAGCTCTGTTGCGTTCCTCGCCATTGTACTCAGGGAAGTGGCTGGTAAAAAAAAAAAACTTCTCGCGAGTTCAATCAAACATCTTGAAATCGCGAGAAGGTTTTTCTTTTTTTACCAGGGGCTTCCCTGAATATAATGGCGAGGAACGCGATGGAGCTGGAAAGGTAAGAGGCACGCCTCGCGGCCCAACACCACCCACCTCGCCCCAATGGTAAAGGCAGCCTGCCTGGTTCCCTTCCCCGCCATCTCTTTAACGAGGGGTGGCAGGTGGGGGGGAGAAGCGAGGCATGCCTCTTAACTTTCCAGCTCCGTTCCGTTCCTCGCCCTTTCGCCGATTGAATCCCCTTGTAAAAAAAGCCTCATGAGTTCAACAACCCGGTAGGTGGTACAGTGTTAATGGCGGGGACTGGTTGCACATGCGCTTAAATATTTGGGGCGGGCTTATTTTCAGGGGAGGGCTTATTATGGCGCATGCTCTGAAAAGCCTGATTGGGCTTATTAGCAGGGCATGTCTTATTTTCGGGGAAACACGGTATTTTTCTGTACGGTTGGTACTGTTTCTAGCAGTCTGAAGAAAATAGATGAACTTTGAAATTTGTATTGATCTTTTATAGCTGATTATCACTGAGTCAGGATAGTTTAACAGTTGGGACAAAAAGAAATCAGATTTTTTCATTTTGGCACCTATTCGCCAGTCATGAAAGACTTCAGATTGCTTGGAAGGAGAGAGATGGTGCCTTTAAATTCTCCTCCTCCATTCAGCTCTTTTCCAAAGTAGCAGCTTCTGAATATTTCCAGTGAATGAAAGCAAGAACATGTAAGAGTGGCCAGCAAGGCTTCCAATTACAAATAGGTATACTAGAAAGTTTAAACAACTTAAACTATATAGGTTTGATTATTATCTTGACAAATTATCCTAGGCGCTGCTTGGAGTGTCCAAGCACGGGTTAACTTCAGCTTGCTGCCCAAGGACTGAGTTCAAATTTCTTGTAGCTCCGCCTCTTGTTCCCCTCAGAGGCTCAATTTTAAAAACTCAGTCGCCCTACAGGACGCTTTTTGGGGTGATCCAGTCCTTGTGCAACAAGCTGGAGCCTCTAGATAGTGTAGTGTAGCTCCCTTACTTGTTTTTGTATAGTTTTAGCTAGTTTCTTAGTAGTTTTATTTTCCTTTCTTAATTTCCCCTTGAAGTTGATAGACTGGAACGCGTGAGGCAGGCTGCCTGGAGCGTAGCTTGCTCTCGCCACTGCGATTGCAACCGCACCGTAGGGGGTTTGTCTGGCAATCGCCGACGAACACTGAGAGGTCAGGTAGGCAGTTAGAGATCCCACGGTAGCATTCGGCTTCCTTCTTCCCCCCGGTGTCGCTCCAGGTGCGAAAAGTGTGTGCGGCCGCCATTTTGGATTCAAAATTGGCGCGCTTTTCTCCCGGGCTTCTGCCTTTGCTGTGCAGCCTGCTCTCTCACCGCAGATTGCCGCGGAGAGAATTCTTAATTTCGGGCCTTGCTCCGGGTCTCCAGGCGGGCTCCTTCTCTCCAGGTCTCCTAAGCGGCTGCAAGGGTGCTTTTGGGTCACTACCAGACCATTCACCCTTGCCCTAACAGCGTGGATCTGCAGGCGCCCAGCCTCCCTCAGCCGACGCCATTTGCCAGCCCCACTTGTTCTCAGCTCCTGCAGGCCCCGAGCAACAGCGAACATTACCGAAGGCCTCAGCCTCCTTGTCCTCCTCCTGCCAGACTTCACAGGCTCTGCTCTTCAGCCAAGCTCTGATGGAGCAGCAAGTGGATCCTCAGGCTGGTCCCACTACCAGTAAGCGCAGCAGGACCAACCCTGCTGCCAAAGGTGATGGGGTGGGTAGATCTGTGAGACCTCAGGATCCACCAGTTAGGGAGACCTCTCCTACTCCCACTGGCATCAGTGAGGTGTCCGATGGTGAGGAGGTTGAGCAGGATGCTCCGGACCTCTCAGAGGACGAAAGCCCCGCTCCCGAGGGGGACATCCTGAGACTCAGCGCCTTCTCTGAGAAGGTCATCCATACCATCCAGGCGTCCAGGGGCCCGTCTACAGTCAGGATCTACGAGGCAACTTGGTTGTCCTTTTCTCGCTGGTGCCTTCAGCATCAAGTCATCGCTCCCTCTGCCACCATCCCTCAGATCCCGGACTTCTTGCAGGAGGGCTTGGACAAGGGCCTAGCGCCCAACACCCTCAAGCGTCAAATAGCTGCTTTGGCTACTATTCTATCCACAGACTCTCACCTGCCACTCAGCAAACACCTGCAGGTGCGTAGCTTCCTTAAAGGTGCCACCAACCTCTCCCCTCCCACAGTTCACAGGTATCCGACTTGGGACTTGTTGGTTGTGTTACGCTCTCTGTCCGTGGGCCCCTTTGAGCCTCTTCGAACGGTTGGGTTGCACCACCTGACTCTAAAGACTGCCTTCCTTATTGCCATAACTTCGGCACGTAGAATCTCCGAGTTGGCCGCTCTCTCGGTCAGAAACGACCTTTGTATCATTCACTCCGACAGAGTGGTCCTTCGGCTGGACCCGGCCTTTGTGCCAAAAGTCAACAGCGTATTCCACAGATAGCAAGAGGTTGTCCTCCCGGACTTTTGCCCGTGCCCCAGACACCTCAGGGAGCACGGGTGGCATAAGCTGGATGTGCGTCATGCGCTGCGGATCTACATGAAATGAACAGCCCCCTTCCGCAAGTCGAAGGCGCTCTTTGTGTCATTTCAACCCGCAACCATGGGCAGGAAGGTTACCTCTTCCACAGTCGGATGCTGGATAAGGGGGTGTATCCAGCTGGCTTACGAGCAGCAAGGCAGACCGACCCCTCCTAGCATCACAGCTCACTCAACGAGGAGCGCCGCAACCTCAGCTGCATGGGCCACTCAAGCGCCCATTGAGGAGATATGTTGGGCTGCTACATGGTCAAGCCCTTCTCCATTCATCAAAAATTACAGACATTTTCGCCTTGGCTGAGGCAGCATTTGGGAGGAGAGTTCTACAAAGGGTTGTCACGAGCCCCGCGGCCTTGCACAATTCTTCCCTCCCTGGGACAACATAGCTTTGGCATGTCCTGTGCTTGGACACTCCAAGCAGCGACTAGGAGAATGACCGTTGGCTTACCTGAATGGTCGTTCTCTAGGCGCTGCGGGAGTGTCCAACCCCACCCTGAAGGTGGCCGTGGGGTCCCTTCCATCATTTGGGACATGGATCATCGCCATTGCCAGGTCTCCAGGACTTCCCTTCGTTTTTTTAAAACTGAGCCTCTGAGGGAACAAGAGCTACAAGAAATTTGAACTCAGTCCTTGGGCAGCAAGCTGAAGTTAACCCATGCTTGGACACTCCCGCAGTGCCTAGAGAACGACCATTCAGGTAAGCCAATGGTCATTCTGTTCGATTCAACTGAGAATTGTATATGTACAAAAGCATATGCATGCTAGTATTCCTTCAGCTAAACCCAATCTTGCAGTATTACAAATCTTGCAGAGATTTGTCATTACATTCATTTCAAGGACTAATAAATTGTCATTTAATTCAAATAATCCAGTACAGCTCTCTTGAAATATTTCTCTGCTTCTAAATTGCACACAAATTATTCCTATTTGGAGAAATTGCATGCAAACGTATATATTTAGGCAAGTGGCCTACAAAATTCATACAGAACATAAGAGATATTTGTACAAAATACTGATAGTCCTTGACTTACGACAGATTGCTTAGCAACTGTCCAAAAGCTGTTTGTGACCCGGTTTCAAAGTTATGACAACTGTAGAAGCCCTGGAGTCATTCTCTCTTATGATGGACTAAAGGGATGCTGCAGTGCTCACCCACCCATCCCACTAAGTCCCTGCAGCGACTCATCTACCCAATGGAGATCAGGTGGGTATAATGGCATGAATCAGTTGCAGCATGCAAGCCAACGGGAGATTGGGGCAAATGGAAGTTGCAAACTCCAGCATAGAAGGGGAGATCCTAGCCAAGGATTTTCAGGACTCAAGCCTGCACTGGGGCCCAGCAATGGGTCAATGACAATTCTCCATGGCCAATTCACAATGGCTCACTTGCCCACAGCCAACTTACCATGGCCAACTCTCTGCACAACAACTTGCCATGACCATCTCGCCACTAGACAACTCACTGTGGGGCAAGAGTTACAGTAATAGCAAAGAAATGGAACTTGGAATCATTGCTATTGAAATAAGCCATTAACAGAATTTCTGTTAATTTGCCTGCTATGAAGCACTTCAGTTCTAAAGCTGAATGAATGAAAGGCAATTTTTGCAAATGTCAAGCGTCACAGTGGCACAGTGTCATGGTGGCAAAGTGCTTGGAATGCACTACTGCAGGCTACTTTTGCTGACTGCCGGCTGTCTGCAGTTTAGCAGTTCGAATCTCACCAGGCTCAAGGTTGATGCCTTCCATCCTTCCAAAGTTGGTAAAATGAGGACCCGAATTGTTGAGGGCAAAATGCTGACTCTGTAAACTGATTAGAGAGGGCTATGAAGCAGAATATAAGTCTAAATTCTAAATGCTGTTGTCCTGTATAGACTGTTCTTCCAGCAAAACTGGAATATGAAAGATACATACCCTCCATCTAGTTCAATTCCCTTAATCCCGGAAATCCCAGGATGGGATGGGGTTGGGTGATGAGTTGTTGGTAAACAGAGTCTTTCTGATGGCAAACTGAATAAACAATTGGAGTCTCCTTAAAAAAATGGAAGCTCCTTTTAAAAAATTTTTTTACAGTATTGTGAGATTAGAGCCTGTTGCAAAATCGGAGGAGTTTGCTACGAGGATGGCTCGGTAAAGAACTTTTCCTACCAAGCCAGGTGCCTTTCCCAGAAATTGAAGCAATGGAAAGGTAAGTTGGGTATTGCTGGGCACCACGACCATCTTGTTGCAGTACAACTCGCTGTGGAACAAGAGTTACACTAATAGGAAAGAAAAGGTGGAATAGAATCGTTTAAAAAAGGAGGCAATGGAAGGTTAGAATGAAATCTGAATGGCAGAAATTAAAATAATTTTTATTTATTTTAAATGATTAAATAGAATTGTTAAATTGCCCCATGGCGAGTTGGCCGTGGCAAGTTGTTCTGCAGCGAGTTGGCCATGATGAGTTGGCTTCGGCAAGTTGGCTGTAGCAAGTTGTCCCATTCTCCCAGCAATATCCAACTTATCTTTCTATTGTTTCAATTTATGAGAAAGGCACTTGGCTTGCTAGGAAAAGTTCCTTATCCAGCCAGCCTGGCAAACTCCTCTGATTTTGCAACGGGTTCTATTCTCACAATACTGTAAAGTTTTATTTTTAAAGGAGCCTCCATTTTTGAAGGACATTCCAATTGTTTGTGCAGTTTGCCATCCGAAAGATTCTGTTTCCCCACATCACATCACCCCACCCCACCCTGTGATTGCTGGGATTGATGGAATTGAACTGGAGGGAGGGTGCTGGTTGGGGAAGATTAATTTTGGATGCAGAAAGCTGAGATCTTGCACTGGAAGGCAATAAAGGTTATGTTGCCTCTCACTATAACAGATCGTAAATGTGGCTTTAATATAGGAGCAGTGTTTGCACTTTGCTTTTTTAGCTTTTGGTAATGGCAGCTGCAGCAATATGCTTTTGACCTCTGCAGAACCTTTTCTTGTGGAAGTCAGGCCCCCACTTTCAAATATTTTTACACAAGTAGCTGCGATAAACATGTAGAAGTACTCGAGCTGCTGACATTTCTGACTGCAGCTCCTTAGTGTAGAGGAACCAAATATACTTCCAGGCAGAGAGCAATTATGAACGTTGTGTGGAGATCAACAGCTGATGCCTACTTCTGTTTTTTCTTCAATTTTTTTCCCCAGTAATCTGATTGCCTCCAAGGAAGACTTTTTGCTTAACTGCCTTAGCTGCTTCCTATTTGCATTCCTTCCTGATCTAATTGGGATATTTTATTAGTTTCTTTGTCAGGTTTGGTCTCTCAGTCATTCTTTTCAAGACTTTGTGATGTCAGGACATTTCAAGAGACAATTTCTTTTCAAACTTCTCCTTCGCTTTAGTTGCTGCAATTCCCTCTTCCTGCAAGGGAACAAAGGCTCTCGTGTAAAATGACATGCCAAGTCAAAATATCCTTGTGATCAGAGATTATTTATTTCTTTTATTGGGAGCTTGGGAAGTTAGTATACAAAGATTTATTTGACAAATTTTAGTTTATATTCAATTTGATGGTAAAGAAAAATAAAAATAAATTGATGATAAGTTAATGGTCATTGGACTTCTTTCATTTTGAAGAGCCAAGGTGGCTCAGTGGTTAGAGTGCAGTACTGCAGGCTACTTCAGCTGACTGCTAGCTGCAGTTCGGCAGTTCAAATCTCACCAGGCTCAAGGTGGACTCAGCCTTCCAACCTTCCAAAGTTGATAAAGTGAGGACCCAGATTGTTGGGGCAATATGCAGACTCTGTAAACTGCTTAGAGAGGGCGGTAAAAGCACTATGAAGCAGTATATAAGTCTAAGTGCTATTGCTATTGCTATTTTGGTCTAGTGTTTTGTGAGAACATGGTCCTTGCAGTTTGGAAACTAAGATCTGTATTTTTTAAATCATGTGAACCCAGGGAGCTGTGGTTTATGCAGAAATCTGTGGGTAAGCCAACCAAGGCTTGTTGCCATGCTATTATTATATTATAATAACTTATTATTATAGATGCCATTATAATAAGCTGTGAGATTCAGATAATCCTTCGGGGTCTGGGAGTTCTTTCACAAAATGGTTAGTTGCTGTTTGACTCTGGAACCTGTTGGACTTTGAGAGAGATGCCAGTTCACTCAGCTATGAAACTGTAATAAAATTCTTAATGTATTTTTGGAATGGAATACCACCTGGGATGTTTGCACAAGTCAATGTATCCATAAATTTTATTTTATTTTATTTATTACTTGAACTTATTAGTCGCCCCCTCTCCCCACAGGGACTCGGGGCGACGTACAAAGGTATTATATAAATGTAGTGCATATACTCAAAAAAGAAGCTTAACCAAATTGAAGAACAAATGGCTTCTGTACATAGATTATCTCACACAACTAGGCAAATACAAAAATAATAATGTGGCAGTAGGTGCCTTGGGTGCAATCCCAAAACAACTGGAGTGGCACTTGAACTCCATCAGCATTGAGAAAATCACCATTTCAACAGGCAGCTTTACTTGGAACATCTTGCATCCTGCCTTGATATCTTTAATGCCTTCAAACAAAAATATTTGCCTATCCCAGGTTGTTGGAAGGACTTGGCAGGTGGCCAAAATCACTTCAAACATGTGGTTGACTGTGCAACAAACCATAATAATGCAGGTAATCCTTGACTTACAACCACATTTCCATCATAAGTCATTGGTGTTGAAACTGAAATAGAGAATCAAATGTTTGTGAAATGATTCTAGTTTCCCCAATTGATGTTTTTTCCAGAAATCAACCGCAAAAGGTCCCAGATGTTGATCGTATGGCCACAGGTCACTGCAAGTGGTCATTAATGTGAACTGGTTGCCCAGTACTGAATTGCAATCATGTGATCTCAGGATATTGTAACATTTAGTTGTAAGTACAACTATAGGATTTAAGTCACTTTTTCCAAGGCCACCATAACGTTGAATGATTGTTAAATGGTAGTACGTTGAGGACTATCAATAATAATGCAACTCTACTTGGAATAGCTTACAGCCTGCAATGACACCTTTAGTTCCGTCAAACAGCTGCCTAACCAGGTCTTCGGGAGTTGATAAAATGCCAAATCTAGTCTTAATATCTTGCAGGCTGTGACTATCCATTAATGCAGTTGAGACTTTAGTAGTAGGTTCAAAGATCTAAACCTTTTCTATTATAAAATAATGTAAGTTACTTTGCAACTTTTTATTGATGGAATATTCATCATTAATTGTACAATTTAAGCAACTCTCCCTTTACATCTCAGAAATAATAATTAATATTGATATAAATTTTCTGTTTTGAAAGGTTTAATTTACTTTAATCATTACAGCGTTAATAGCTTCCAGTTCCTCTTGTATAAATATCATTGTACTTGGCTATATTTATAATCTATAATGTAATAAAATATATTCATATCCCCAACCAACACGTCTTTAATATCACCGCAAGCACTCCTTATGTTTTTATCCATGAATAAATTAAATGAATATAAGGAAACATTCTAAAAACAGTTAAACAGAATACCATTCTGGCTGCTTTCATGAGTCAATATACCCAATATGCCCAACCATGACCATACATTTACTTTTGTATCTTTAATACAATACCAAGGTACAAAGGAAATTAGCACATCCTCTCTGGAATGACTTTCATTCCTTTGATAAATGTTCTTGAGTTTCTGACCTTTGGAAGACTTTGAGGATGGATGGCTGCTTAGAAGTTTATGCAGAAACTAAGCCTTATGGAGTCAGTGTGCACTTTAGAGAACATTCTTTCAAATGGCTGCTGTTGGCCAGTCATACACATTTATAAATTGGTGCGATGCTTTGTGTAAATTCAGGATAGTCCCTTGCACTTCTTCTCAATTAATTTGGTATGTACATTTCCATGCAAAGCCTTCAGAAGTAGCCATCCACAACTCTTATTTTCTTTGAATGCATATGCTATCTATGTGAAGTCCAAAAACATTCTTGCAAATAAATATGATATTAGAGTCTGGTACTTTGCAACAGGTTATCAACGTATTTATTTTTTATTCAAACAGTCTCTTTATTATAAGTCAAATGGCTAAGAAACAAACTGGAGATATATGTATGTAGGCAGACTAAATAGCAGGGGATGAATGTTGCACTCAGAGTGGGGAAAAGGCATTTTGAATTCAAAGCAGAAAAGTCTACATCTATTTGCAAAGCTGTATAAATCAGAACTCATAGATAGCCATATGTTTACGGTTTTATAGATTTTATATCATTCTTGCTATGTAATATTTGACTTTCTGCACTTTATATTTTTATTGCACCATTTATAGTTTAGTTGCTAGAATAATTCTGGTTAAAAAGTTCATAAGCATACATCAATTGTCGACTATATGTGGAAAATAATAGAAACAAAGTGTTTGCATTTTAAGTGTTTAAAATATGTTACCAAAAGGTAATGTATACATAAATAAAAGATATGTGCTACAATTCAGGCTATTTAAAGAGGAATACTGATCTTGGATAAAAGCTCCAGAAGAAAGTTCTCAAAAATCTATATAGAATTTTTCGTTTGCTGCAGAAACATTTCCTCCCATGTAAGCCTGACAATTTGTTTTTTTTTTTACATCAGCATCTTGCTAACATCTTAAAATAAGCAATAAGGCAGGATCTGTGCTGCTAAAACCCAAGCAATTACTTGGAATCATTGCTATTGAAATAAGTCATTAACACAATTTCTGTTATTTACTTGGTACAAAGCACTTCAGTTCTAAAGCTGAATGAATGAAGGCAATTTTTGCAAATGTCAAGTTATTGTCCTGTATAGACTGTTCTTCCAGCAAAACTGCAACATGAAAGATACGCAACACGAAAAAAGTGTAATGGCAGAAAATAGTCCATTTGAGGAGCAGAAATGTGAAGAACTGACAGGTTGTTAAGAGAGCTGATGATACCAGACAATTTGAGTGGCTAAGATGCATCTCTACCCTCACAATCTACATGAATGCTATTACTAGCTGTTGTTACAAAGGTCCATTTTTCTATTAGAGTTTTGAGACAGTAGAACTCCCCCTTGTTCACCTCTCCATATGTATAATGTCTAGTGCTGAAGTTTAAGGGCTTCATTAAGCATTCACGTTTTCTCAAAGTGTTTTTTTTTTCCCCATTACGATAATGGATAAATTCCATTGATCTGACTGCTCTTCGTGGCATTATGTTTCTCCTGATGTTCGTTCCTTGTTCTTTTAATTCTAATGAACGAAATTCCTATCGGTTCTTTGGAAGATAAATAACACTATCAAGTTATTTCCACTAATAACTGTTTGTACTTTGAGTGACATGTCAACTTTCATACTAACCCTATCATTCATTAATTGGCTGTTCAGTTTGTATGTAACTTTTCAATTTGTACTGGAACCTTTTTATCAGTTTGTCCTTGTCCTTTGAGATTAAGGGTAAATGCTCAATTTCCTTTTTAATTTACTTGGAAGTCCTGATTTAGTATCTTCCTCATTTTTTTTTCTTTTGTTGTTGGGTTATAGCGCTATCTTCCTATCTTCTCTGTCTTGCCAAAGATCTTGTATATTCTCATGGCATCCTCTTTTTTCAGATTTGTATCTACTGTGGTATGCTGATTGTTTTTCAGTCAGAACGATTTTGGTACCTTCTTGGGACTTTTATCCTGTTAGGCAGAACTTGCTTTGATTTAAATAACATTGTTATTTAACTTTTGTTATGTGATTTTTTTTCTTCAATCCTAACAGGTTGTAATTATTTTCTCACTTAATCTCTAGCACTATTCAAACATTTGTGAAATTTGTACATAGAAGAGAATCAGGAATGTGTATTCCAGCCCTTTTGGTTTCCCTTACCACCTTTCTATGCAAAAGGGAAGTCCAGAAGAAAAATGTATTATCTGTCTTACGAGGATACTCTATTATCTGAACTAAACTTTGCAGGGATAATATATTTAAATTTGTACTATCCCTGCAAAGTGTAATTTTGCTTTTGTGTTTGTTCTTTTGTATTTTGATACATGTGTTGGTTTTAGGGTTATCTGGACATAATAGGTTATCTGGTAAAAGAAAAACAATGTTGTAGAAAGTAACATGCAGTCTATGTAGCTTGTGATGATTATCAGATATGCATGTTGCTTCATCTACATGGATGCTTAGGCAAAAATGATGAAACTTGTTGACTATAATGAAAATATATTGTGTAGATCAACTGCAGAGCGCATTGAGAACTTATTATTTATATAGAGTTTGGCACATTGTGTCCAGCTTGGTTTTTTCATCTAGTTTGGCCTGGCTGTATAAAGTACACTGGTTTTGTAATCTTGATTCAGTTGTTGGAAGTATCAAGATCATGCGATGGCTTGTTTTCATGTATAATTCTTAAATTTATTGTAGTAAGAGCCATAGGTCATGTTAGAAATTTAGAGGCACCTAAGCTGGTGCAGGACAATATGTTTTGGCATAACAACTACATTATTTATTAAAAAAATGGTTCAGAATTAAAAAAATAGATAAGTTTGTATGTTGCCCCCTATCTGTTTAACCTTTGCATGAAATATATCATAGAGAATAACAAGATTTGAAGAGATAACATTTAGAATCAAAACTGGAGGTCAGAACATTGATGCATGCAGACAGTGTCAATTTGTTAATTGAAACTATGGAATATTAGAAGAACTCATTATAAAAATAAAAGTGTAAAGTTAATATTAATGTTAATGTTAATAATTAACAAAGTGTAATGTTAATATTAAATATTATAAGGTAAAGATATTTTCAGGCCTCATGTTTACTGTGCTTACAATTGGCTTGATTTGTTTGCTTGAAAAGTAAAGCGGAAATTGATCCAATGGAGGGAAATGACTGATTTAAACTAACATAAAGACTTTTAGATGTCAACAGAGTTCAGAATAGTTAAAGCAATGATCTTTCTGGTGGTAATGTCTGATTGTGAAAGCTGGACAATGAAACAGAGTGAAAGAAAATATATACCCTTGAACGAGTTTGAAAATAATTACTGAGCACATCGTGGCTTATGAGAAGCACCGGTCAATCAGTACAAGACTGAGTAAAACCTGACTGCTATCTTGAAGCAATAATCAGCAAGTGGAAACTCACACATTTGAGGCATGTGATGGAAGTGGAATGATGGAGTAGAAGTGTGCTTAGCAAGGTTGAGCATGGTAGAAGAAGGGAAAAGAATAAATAAAATGGACAGATAAGATGAGATTACTGTAGTATCCTTGGAAGAGCTTCAACTTTTTATTGCAGGCAGTTTTTATAAAGCCTCACACTTTTGAAGAACAATATCATAAAACATGTTTTCTGCCTTTTGGCTTTTGAGTCTAAGTATTTATTTATTTAGCATATAGCATGAGTCTAAATATATTTGCTAGATAGATAGCATTCAGTTTAACTCTATTATATTTATATTAGTCAAACCTAACATTGTAAATCCACATTTTATAGACAAGGTCTTGTTGTATTTCTAATTTTGGATATTAGTAATTGTAGACATACTATATATCTGGGCAGAAAACTGTTTAAATATTCAACTATGAACATGAACAGATCCACCCGTATAAAATTAGAAAAAGCAGTTGTATTTATTTCTCTTCATGTATATATAACTGGATATGGATCCAGATGAAATTGCATCATTATCATTTATGGTTGTTGTTATTATTATTGCTGATCTAGAGCTGTTATGGCTGTTATAAATATATTTTATAACTAATAAACATAAATCTTCCCTTTAGGTTACAAAAAAGCGTGGAACTATTTTTAAGAGAGAAAGCATTGGAAGAAAAAAAAACAATGTACCTCCATCAGGGAGATGATTAGACTAACATGATGTTTCCATTCTTATCTGGTCTGTGAATAATTGAATCATAATGTGGATGAGGAGACACACTCAGATGGGCACCGGGGTTCATTCCAAATTTGTAATTAATACACACAGAGGGATAGAATTTATACTTCTGCATGTGTTAAACTAGTACCCATGTGCATTTTGTCCCAGTTAATCATGGGAGTCAGCCCATAGTCAATACTGTGTAATTGCCCAGTGGCGAGATTGAAGCTACAGCCTGTTTCCTGAGTTGCTGCTGTGGGATAGCATTTCCGAACAGTAATGTTGTCATATAGCTTATGCAGTGCCATGAGTTTGTCATATTTCATACATGCTCTTTGATTGATATCAGGTAGTGAATAAGCAACAGGTCTTAACATAATGATATGTCAAGGCTTCAGAGTTACCTGAAAATAGATGCTGGGGAGAACTCAATAAAGACACAGAAAAACATGCACATTTAAAATTCAGCCCAGCTCTAGTTTTATTACAGCTTTTATATTTTTAAATGGGTATCTATTCCATCACAAGCTACATTTTAGAATACTGCAGGTTCAGTGCATTCATATTGCAAAGCGATAAAAGATTACAAAAGGCAACAGAGACAGTGGCCCAAGAAAAATTCATACATAGTGCTATCATCTCGTTATTAATTGAAGCAGACTGAGAAAATGGTTGCTACTCTATTGCGGTGGCTACTGCTCTTGTCATTCGAACATCATTTCAAAATTTTACTCTACGTAAAAGCGAAGAGAACAGAAAAACAGGAAACCTTTTGATAGTTGTTGAAGCAAGCGGCTTTCAAGCTCTGAGAGGTCAAATTGTATGTGTTTCCAAGCAAGTGTTCCCAAAGGCAGACAATGTGTGAGATGTCTCTTCCTATTGTTAATGCTCCACCTTTGCAAAACAAAATTGAAGAGGAAACTGTGAAGATGACTAGAAATGCAATATTCTCTGCAATATCAGTGTTGAAATGGTAGGCAGTTCAGATGCGTTCGGAGGAGACGTGTGGATTAATAAGAACAGCTTTGAATTGCCTACTGTCAGGAACTCAGGAGGGGAAAGCTTTTGTTCTGTTAAGCTTTGGGGAAGAATAAGAAAGAAATAAAGCAATGATTTCATAATGTTTGCCCAGGCCAAATGAATATCTTTTTTATAATTCTGTAGAGTATCTAATACACTGTAATATCTGCCCTCCCCTTTCCTAGACTGTGAACAGTGCAATTTCAAATATCAGTTTTTGGGGAGAACAAACAGGATCTGGTAGATCTGGATGTGAAAATAGAATCTGGACTTGATCAACTCAGATTGATCAACTCAGATTGATCCAGAACATCTGGGATATAACAGATTGGGGAAGACTGATCTAATATAGTTGATTTCAGCATCTGAAGGCTTAAAATCAATTTCCTTTAAAAACAAATGAATAACAGCCACTTTACATTATCTTTGATAACTTCATTAAGAGTTTTATCAAGGCTTTTGGTTTCTGCTGGAACTTAAAAATAGGTTTTTGCATCATCACGAGGAAGCGAGATTAATTACTTATTGTATGCATTACTGACACTACATCAGTGATGGCTAACCTTTTCTGGAGCGAGTGGACAAAGCGTGTGAAACCCCCAAAATGCAATGTGTGTGCGGCCCCTGCACATGTGCGTTGCCCTCTTCACATGTGCACGTTTCCCCGTATGTGCCCCACACCCCCATGCATGGCTTTCCGCAAGTGCCCTGTGCATGTGCGCCAGAGACCCGATGACCAGCTGGCTGGCGGGAGGCGCACACCCATGTGCAGTGAAACTGAACTAGGGTGATGGCTCCTGTGCCCACAGAGAGGGCACTGCATGCCACTTGTGGCACACCTGCCATAGGTTCGCCATCACGGCTCTATATAATTATTTTTTGTTCTGTATACCTATCTGCTAAGTTATTTATTAGATAAAAGAGTGCAAAGTTAAGTTAATGATGTCCAAGCATTGCCTAAAAAGGGAGGAACCAAATTGGTAGGGAAAGACAGTAATAATAGCAACCTTACTTAGTTTCTCACTTTTTTCCTAAGCTGGTTCCTAGAAAAACTGGCTCTCTAGTTTGCTTTAGAAAAATTTCATTCTTGGATATAGCTGAATGGTTTGTGAGAAAAGAGTATTGATGCTTTTGAACTTTGATGGTTGAGAAGACTCCCAAGAGTATTGTGGACAAACAAGAAAACAAAATGGTGGATCATTGAACAAGTCAACCCAGGGTTGTCAGCTGAAGCACAAATGACTAGGCTCAAATTATCCAACTTCAGGCATTACATGAAGACTCAGCTATCTGGAAAAAGCTCTAATACTGTGAAAGATGGAAGGAAAGAGAAGAAGAGGAAGATCAACAGCAAAATGGATAAATTCCGTTACAGAGGCAATGAATACACCATTGGGGTTAGGGATAGACCCTATTGTAGAAAATCTGTGTGGACACTAGGAATTGAAAACATCTTGATGGAACATAAACATTTGTGGTTTAATGTTATTATAACAAAAAGGCTTACTTGGACTGTAAAATTGAAAGAAAGATTTATATTTCCCCTAGAAAATAGGGAAATGATCTGATGTAATATTAGCAAGTAAGCATCTTTCTGATTTTTTTCCCCACTTACCCAATGTGGAGCTGTGGTGTATAATCATGTTCCAACGAGTTTTTGAATATTTCTTTTAAATTAACTGTTCTCATTCTTAAATCTCTCTTTGTTTTTTTAACATTTCACAAAACTCACTAGTTATACTCTGGTTATATTAGGAAAAAATATTTTCCATTGTAGTCCATTTGTAGTTACTAAAATAACAACAACATTATTAGTTGCTTCCTTTTTGGATGTTATTGTGTCCAATTTAATCATTGTTGGATAAATTTTTGTTAATTTTGATACCGGATAATGGTGACTATTCTTGTTTTAAATTTCTTAACTTGTCTGATTGTTTTTAAGAACTCTGAGGAGATTTCATTCTTGGTGATTGCCAGAAACTATCCTCTTCTTCTATTCCAGTCATTCACACTTTCCTTACTTATGTCCATTGTTCAATAATTCTGTTGGATGGCTAATTTGTCCTCTTATACTCTGTCCTAGAGCACACAGGCTTTATCTTCCTCAGTCAATCTCAAGGTAGCCCTGACTTATTAATCAAATTGAACCCAGAATTTTGGGCATAAGTCATTGCAGTAGTTAAGCAGGTCACCATGTGACTTGACTTGATTTCACAACCATTTTCACAATACGTTTTTCACCATGGTCATTAAGTGAATCATGTCATTGAACAATTTGGTCATTAAGTGAACCCAGGATATCCAATGGGCATTTTTTACTGTAAGAGGACAAAAGAAGTTGTAAATTATGGTTACATGATCATGGGACACTGCAATCCGACATAAATGCGAGCCGATTTCTAAGCACGCAAAATGCTATCACATGATCATGGAAAGGCGTGTGTGGCAGTCATAACTTTGAAGTAATTGCCTGTCCCACATTCAGAAACTCTTCAACTTAATAACCCTTCACTAATTCTCTTAACATTTCATTGCAGATAGTCAGATCAACCATACTTTTTGGGTTGTATCTCTACTTTTCATTATATACATCCAGCATTGTTTAGATATACTTAAACTGTATATTTGAAAGAAATATATGTTCTTAGGAGATACTCTGTCAATACTACATAGGCATAGGTCACCACCAGCCCTAATTCTATCCAGAAGTGTCCAAACTATTGCACCTGGCTTGTTTTTTTAAATGTATGTAACCAATTGCATATATGTACATATGAAATCAATATGC
This sequence comes from Natrix helvetica, assembly GCF_964273705.1. NCBI lineage: Eukaryota > Metazoa > Chordata > Lepidosauria > Squamata > Natricidae > Natrix > Natrix helvetica. Next base: position 59,836,431 of record NC_138551.1, on the reverse strand, counting down.
ATTTGGATCTATAAAAAGTTGTGCTTATCTCTGTACTCTAAGGAGTATTTTTTAAAAAATTTAAAGATTTATTTATACATATGATTTGGCCAGGGAAGCTAATCTTCTAAATGCAGGTGTAATTTTAAATGTAGCATGTAAATTACAATTTGTCTATGGCTTTAGCTATGTATATCAATATCCACCTATATTGCTAAGTGACTATCTTGTTATATGACCGAGCTCTTCAAATGAGCATTGTAAAACTGAACATGGAATGAAGAAATGTGCTTATCATTATGTTTTATGATGTTATATACTGAATCAATATTTTTCTTACAAAAAAGTTATCATCATCATTGAAATTATGTAATGTTGCATCAACTTTATTCTACACCTTTATGTTTATCTCTACCCTCCAGGCAGCTTATTTTCTGCTTTTATAACAACATGTAATTCATTTCTGAACTTGAGAGCTGTATTTAAGAAAAATTAGAGTAAAATGCAAATGAAATAATAATGTACAGAAAAAAAAACATTAACATTGTAGAAGGAGAAATTGTTTTGGCTATGTTCACTACTGTGAGTTATTTGGAAAAATAATAAAGGTTGGATGCAAATAAATAAATGTTCAAATATAAAAAACAACAGCATCTAACAGATTAAATTGTATCTGTAATAAATCAGATAGGTTGAGTTGAATGGCATAAGCATACAAGTGACCCCAAAGCCCCAAAACTCCTTAGGACATTTTCTAGAATTACGGTAGCTAACCTTTGTATGAAAATAATTGTAAACCCAAGGCTTTAGATCAGTTAGTCAATATTTTGGTTAATGGTATGAAAACTGTATAAGCACACCAATATAGAAATGGTCTAAATTAAGTATTTTGAAGGATAAGATGAAAGTTTGGTGGACATCATAAGCACAAGTGTACAACTTTATTTTTCATTTAGCATTTGGCCTTTCCAAACTTTGGCTATAAATCTTCCAGAAATTTCCAAAAGTTTTTACTAAGCTGTCATTTTTAAAATAACAGCAGGGGAAACCAATAAATAATCCTGTAGGACAGTGTTTCTCAACCTTTTCTTCACCGTGGACCTCCTTTAAATGCTTTTTGTGGCCACAGACAATAGTCACAGACCCCCCAAGATTTTACTCAAGATTTAAATCATAACATTTCTTTAAGCCTTTGCAGACCTTCTGTGATGACATTGCCTCCCCCTCCCCCCAATCACAGGTTGAGAACCAAGAGGTAACTTTGATTTAGCTTAAATGGTTTAGTTTTTGAAACCAACCCAGTTTCCCTCCTCATGAAGAAAATACACAATTTGTCTTGTTGAGGCATTTGACTTCAGTTTGCATTAATGCACTCTGTTTCACTCTCCTCTGTATCTTCCTCTGGCACTTGCAGAAACTGGAAGAAGATTCTGTACAGCTGAACATTTGTACAGAAGCTACTTCCAATAGCTGACAACACTGCACAGAAATAACTTCTGGCTATTGGATGTAGCACATAATGGAGCAGGAGGTGGCAGAGGAGAGTAAAATTGAATGTACTAATGCTACACGGTCACTTCACTTCCCTCCTTGCATTTTTGTGTGACACCCTAACTACTTTTTTTCTACATATATTATATAGTAAATGTATAGAAGGCATGATCTTGTGGAACATGTTTAGTCCCAATGATCTGGACAACATATTTCTGCTCCCTCTTGAATGATGGAGTTTACTTTATGCATTTGCACAGACCATCTATTTTGCCCATTTCAAAACAGCCCTGTTGAGTCTCATGCATTGTTAATGATACAGAAACATTCCACATGGTGACACTTCCTTGGATATTTCTTGCTCATATTTATGCAGGAAGAGGCAATATATGCCCCATTTCCTGGAACTGCATAGAAGGCTGCTGATCACATATATGCTTCTGGGAGAGGAGGGGAGATCTTTCCTGGCTAATGGGGCACACAAGTGCAATTTTCCATTTCTACAAATTGCTTATCATTTGCAAGGCTCATCCTAGAAGTCTGTGTTAATCTGCTTATTTTTTGGGTGTGTGTGTGTGTGTTTATGTTTAATCTTAAGAGATTTTCCACTTGATTTAAGAATCCAGTTTGCTATGGTAGCTTCAGGTAAGAAACTGAAAAGGAACAAAAAAGATGATGAACATGGAAACAGGAGATAGGGATTCATGAATATTTATTTGATTGATTTATATCCCACCTGTCCCCTCAGTTGTGGGCACTAATATTCAATAAATTCTGAGATGCAAAAATCATTTAAAGAAAAAAATTGGTTAAAAACTGTAAGCATGAATTAATAGTTAAAAGTTTGGTTGCTGTTCCAAGGGAAAAGAGTATCTTGGAGCCAAACTGAATTCACAAAACTGTGTGTTGTATAGCCTGTGAGCATGCATATTTCTGGCCAGAAAAACAAGATTTAACAACTGGAGTAGTTTCAGAAAGTTTTTCTCCCTGCTGTTGTTTACTCCTGGTTTGTAATTGAGAGGTGGTCTATCATGTTCTAAGCCAGTCAGGACATTAAGGTAAATACTGACATCATAAATTGTTCCTGCTATATTTGAGATGATCAAAGTAGTTCTTCGAATACAGGTACAGGGAGTTCTCGACTTACAACAGTTCATTTAGTGACCGTTCAAAGTTACAACGGCACTGAAAAATGTGACTGATGACCATTTTTCATAATTATGAGCTTTCCAGCATCCCCATGACCATGTGATTAAAATCAGATGCTTTGCAACTGGCTCAGACTTACAACCGTTACCGTGTCTCAGGGTCATGTGATTACTTTTTGCGACCTTCTGAACAAGCAAAGTCAATGGAGAAGCCAGATTCCCTTAACAACTGGGTTACTAATTTATCAAGTGCAGTGATTCACTTAACAACTGCAACAAGAGAAGTTGTAGAATGGGGCAACACTCATTTAACAAATGTCTCACTTAGCAACAAAAAAATTGGGTTGAATTGTGATCAGTCATAAGTCGAGGAGTATGTATATCACATTGAAACCAGTACTGTGCAGCAATGAGCAGCCTGGCACTCACATTTTATACTAGCGATGGCGAACCTTCATGGCACTGAGTGCAAAAAAGATCACGTGGAAACAACGCATGCATGGGCATGTGCTCATCAGGGCCACACTCTGAAAAAGCTGAACTTCTGGGTTCTAGTGCACATCCATGCCCAATGATCAGCTGGCTGGCGTGCATGTGCAGGGTGTTTTTCGGCACTGCCACGCATGCAAATGGATCACGCTCTAGAAAAGCTGAATTTCTGGATTCTGGTGCGCATGCGCACCCGACAACTGGCCAACATGCATGCGCACACTGGTTTTTGGCACTGCCATGCACGCAAAGGACAGCTGATCATCATGCGTGCATGTGCACCCAAAACCCGGAAGACAAACAGGCAAGGCTGTGCATACTGGGTGACATGGCTTCGCTTGCCACTTTGGGCACGCGTGCCATCGCTTCCCCATCATGGTTTTATACCAATTGCTTCCTTTGGGACTTTTCAAGCAGATCCTAATATAAAACACATTGCAATAAATACTGTGAGAAATGACCAAGAAATGAACATCAACCTGCAGGAAAGGTCATGCCTGTGCATGTACATGTGCATAACTATTGTACAAAAATGTTCTCCTTATAGCTGCCAATTGGGAAGCAAGGTATATGCCCATATTATGAAGCTTGTTCTTTTGAGAGAAAAAAAAGAAAGCAATTTCTTTTCTATAAAATACAGTGAATCTGTTTTTCAAAAAAAACAGAACCGTTTTGCTTTGTCTTTCGAAACTAACTAAAATAATTAATGTATAGTTTTCGCTGGTTCACATTTGTAAAAAAAATATGTTGCCTCTCATGTATGTGTGTCTTTAAGTTATTCTGACAATTGTGTATGGTCACTTTAAGGAGTTTTAATTAGACATTTCATGGCTAATTTATAGCAAGCCAGGCCTGGTCACAGTTGACTGACTGGTTTATGTCCTCCAGTGCTTCTGTCACAGCTTCACAGTAGGAAGGCAACTTTCATTAATGCTAATGGAGCTTATGCTTGTAAATTCTTCATGGTATCAATAGGAGAGTAGATTGCTTTTTATATCATTTATAGAAAACTCTAAAAGTAATGGGCTGTGGAACCACTTTTATAAATCAATCCCTGTTCAAAGCCAACAAAACAATAATAAACTACTGTTCCATTTGGGTATGTTAAAAAATTAAGACTGCAGTCCCAAAATCTGCATTGTAGGGATTGTAAAAGCACCTTTAAAGTGCATATAGATAGGAACAGGTGAATCAAATCCTGTCCAAATCCTTATTCTGAGTTTTAAATAGGTTGAAAATCGTAAACAGGCATACAACCACGGAAAGAGGAAAACAAAGCAAAAGGCATATCAAAAAGCTAATCAATAAGTAACTATACCCAGGACAGTGACTTCAGGCAAAAGGAATTGATTTGGTAAATAGCAATCTTTTCTCTAAAACGAAGCTCAGTGGGATTTTTAATAAACCATTGAAAATGTGGGAATGCAGCCTGCAATCAGTGTCTTTCCCAGAGCTCAGTAAACAAGGAAATTAAGATGCTGTCATTTAAAAGGCTATGATTTATAAGCTGCTGAATTTATTTTCTGCAGACAAAATAGGACAAATGTTTTCCTTTCCTTTCCATGTTTCAAGTGATAAAATGTACTAACCTTGCTTTGGTTTCATTGTGAGAGTAGATATTGATAGAAAAGGACTTTTAGCCCCTTAACTGATCCAGAAATCACATGTAGTTCCAGAATTTAGAAGATAACTATAGCAGTGTGAATTTCTTCACCTATCACACAAAACCAGCATGTAATTTATTTTTAGCTTATTACAACAATGAAGAAAGTAACCAGGCTTCAGTAGTATTTAACAACAAGGGTGATCCAAATATCATGGCAAGTCAAAATAAAGGAAAGCATTGAATTGGTTAACAAAACCATAACTCTTTGTGGTTTTGTGATGGCTGGAAATGCTTCTGTTAGGCATTTTTTCCCCTTTCACTTAACTCCTTAACTTTTATTACTAGAGCTTGCAGATCATTTGCATTTTTGGCTATCAGGTCATTAGTATAGTGCAGGTATGGATGTTTCCTTCCCCAACTCTAAAATCGTGACCATCTTCTTCCAATGTAGCCTCCCTTATTATATATTCAGCATACGAGCTGAATTCCTAATGGAAATCAACACTGATTCTTCTTTGGAAGGGCAGATAACTAAAGCTGAAGCTCAAATATTTTAGCCACTTAATGAGAATAGAGGTCTCATTGAAAAAGAACCTGAGGTTGGGAAATATTTAAGGCAAAAGGAGAAGGAGACAGCAGATAGTCAGCACAATGAAAATGAATTTGGGCAAACTCTGGGAGACATTGGAGGACATCAGAAGACATTGGGCCTAGCATGCTATGGTCCGTGGGGTTGTGAAAAGTTGGACATGATTTAGTGACTTAGTGACGACAAATATACAGTAAGCTCAATAAATATGGGGAAAGTATGCAGCTTTATTGTACTCATTTTCCAAAGTGGAACCATAATTTTTGTCCATATTGCACCTTCCTGATCTGTACATAAATTTCTCATCAGGACAATGAAATGTTCTGGGATTCCATTTTTCTGAACACATTCTATAGTTTCACACAATCAACATAAACAAATGACCCTTTTTGATATTATTAAGTTTTCTCATTATTCAGTGTGCATTAGCAATAACATTCTCGTGTTCCTATGCCCTTTTCAAAGCCATCTTGAATATGTGGCATCTTTTTTTTTCTATATAGTGCTCTAATCTGCATTATATAATCCAAATCATTTTTGAATAGAATAGAATAAGAATGGAATGACAACTTTACTGTCACTTTGAATGCAGACTAATGAGCATACATTAAAATGAAATTTTGTTGTTTACAGCTCTCAAAGGGTCATCACCTCCAACATATGCTACATAAACATGACATTATTTGGCTAATATATAAAATTAAGGATATTATATTGTGGTCTGTACAATTTGTTACAGTTATGGCATCATAACTGGAGTGCTGATCTAACTTCATCTTTTACTCCTAGAGGTTCTTGTAAGTAGGAAATATCTTCCAGAACCGTGATGGTAAACCTATGGCACACGTGCCGGAGGTGTCACACAGAGCCCTCTCTGTGGGCATGTGCACTGTCGCCAGCTGCTCTTCTGGTTTCCAGTGCATAACATGCACCGGAAATCAGATGTGGTTTTGAGACCATTTTCAGATTGTTTTTCGGGCCATTTTCAGGCTGTTTTGGGGCCTGTTTTCAGGCCATTTCTGGGACATGGTCTAAATTGGCCTGAAAAACAACTTGAAAACAGCCAAAAAACAGGCATGTGCGCGCTGGACAACTGGTCTTCAGGTTTCTGGTGCTCCGGTGCACGCACGTGCACACACATTCCGGTTTGGGCACTGAGTGCCCAAAAGGTTCGCCATCACTGTTCTAGAGCAGTGATGGCGAACCTATGGCACGCGTGCCACAGGTGGCATGTGGAGCCATTTGTCAGGGCACGTGAGGTGCTGCCCTGTCAGCTGGCCAGCGTGCATGCGCGCACTGGCCAGCTGAGTTCACCCTTTTTTAAAGCCATTTTTCACGCTTCCCAGGCTCTAGAGGCTTTATAGGAGCCTGGGGAGGGCGAAAAGAGCCTCCCCCCCCTCCGGAGGCTTCATGAGCTTCCCTGATGCCTTCGGAGCGCTCAAAACAACCCTCCAAGCAAACCGGAAGTGACTTCCCTGGCGCCTCCAGAGGGCGTCTGGGGAGCAGGGGAGGCTGTTTTCGCCCACCCCAGGTTCCTATAAAGCCTCTGGAGCCTGCGGAGGGCGAAAAAAGCATGTAAAAATGGGAGGGGTCACACCTGTAGTGCGTGCATGCGCACTGGGCGGTCGCACATTGCATTATGGGTGCGGCACACCCGCACATGACCCCCCTGCACTCCCCCCACTTATGGCACGCGAGCCTAAAAGGTTCGCCATCGCTGTTCTAGAGTATCTTGGATATTGATATCTCTTCTATAATGTATTTTAGAATAATGTTTCCATCTTCTTTGATCTCTTTTGAATGAGTTATTATCTGTTCCTTGGCTTCCTTTAGCATACCAATTTGAGATGGGGACATCTTTCTGGGTTCAGAGATCTTTTGAAAGACTTTCCTAAAAAACTATTAATCACTGATTTGGAATTGATTTTAGGTGGAAATATGGAATTATCTGGTGCTATAAAAAATATGTCATTTCAACAAATCATTACCTCCCAAGGGCACCATGGAAATACATTTTCTGTGTCTATGTGGAGTTAGGAACACTAACTTAAATTTTGACTTATTAATATGATCATAAAAAGTATCTGAATGTTCTCTCTATGTGCTGTTTGACAACAATCAAATTTTTCATACTTTGAGAAATTTAACACGGTTTATGATTTGCCATGACAAGTTACAATTGTTGGACATAACACTTACAGGGTTAATGCAAACCTGAGTACAACTATATGAGTCTGATACTTTAAGAATATTGAAGACAGAATGGCCAGGTGCTTACTTTCAAAATATAAATTTGATAAATATACTTTAGTTGTGGAACAGGTGGTGAATAAATGGATTTTTGCATACACACATGTCACCAGACTGAAATCTAATCGTAAACTTGCTTGTTTTGAAATATGCATGTAGTAAAATTGGCCCAGGTCCTGTATTTTATTATAGTTAGAGCCATTGATCACTCTATATTGGATAGATTATTGGTCTACTTAAAAATGTAAAAAGCTTGGCTTGTGCTATATCCTAAATTAGGATATCCTAATTTACAGGACATTAGTATGAATATCTACTATGGACTCTGAAGTATACAGTAGGTATAACTCAGAGATTTGCAGCCTTAATTTACTGAGGAGGAAAAGGTCAATATTTTTGACTATATAAAAAAAGAGAAGATTAGACTTAACCAGATAATAACAATCTGTAAGAAAATATTAGTTTAGACTAGGATAACAGCTAGGTACTTTCTGAACTTCATCTTCCATCAATCCTATCTCATTCACAAGAGACTGTGGAAGCTTTAATCTAAAAACTTGAAGAGCAAAATATCATTTACCATTTACCTGTAGAGAAATGGGTGGTTCATTGCACAATGAATTAAATATTCAGATTGGATTTGGCATTTTTGTCTGCTTATTGAGCCGCGGGGGCAGTGTTGGTTATAGTGCAGTACTGCAGGCTACTTCTGATTACTGGCTGCCAGCAGTTTGGCAAATTGAATCTCACCAGACTCAATGTTGATTCAGCCTTCCATTCTTCCAAGGTGGGTAAAATGAGGACCCAAATTGTTTGGGGCAATAGGCTGACTCTTTAAACCCGTAGAGAGGGCTTTAAAATGCTATGAAGCAGTATATAGGTCTAAGTGCTATTGCTATTCCCAAGAACCTGTGGTGGGTTCTGGCCAGCATTACTGCCGGTTTGCTCGTGGGTGCACTTCATTTGCGCATGCTGCATGTGTACTGCATGTGCATGCACAGTTCAATGGAAATTGTTACGCGCATGGGCAGAACTAAAAAAAAAGATGGTGACACATTTGACCAGGGGACCGGTGGTGGTGGTGGTAGCCAGCCTGGTTCACTTCCAATTCTGCGACCCAGGATGACATATCACTACCGGTTCAGCCGAACCGGTAGGAACCCACCACTGGATAGGGAGATGTAGATGTTTGATGGTACTACAGATATCTTCACAGAATGTAAACTGATCCAAATAAAGCTACTTTTTGCAATTGACTAATGGTGAAATTGTCAATGCTAATGATGTTCAAAAATTATGATAATTATTGTAATTATTATTTTAGGACTATTGTGCTATTAATATTATCTCACCAGTAACCATTTTGTCCAAATTTCTCCAAACAGTTGTGCAGTTTTTCTACTTATAAAACTATTGGGCATCTGAAGCACATCACAATGTTCAGATGCACATAAAAATTATAAAATCTATAGGGCTTCAGCTAATTAATACCAGCTGGCATTTGTAAATATCATATAAGAAAAATTACTGAGTGAAAAAAATCCTAGGCATACTGTGTTTCCCCAAAGATAAGACAGAATCTTATTTTCTTTTGACCTCCGAAATAAGCGCTTGGCCTTATTTTGGGGGAGGTCTTATTATTTTTGAGGTGCAGGAGGCCCATGGATCAGCTAATCCAGAAAGTGCCGGAATTTCTGTCTCTGTTTCTAGCACACTCTTGCCAGCCCTAGTGTCACTGGGCCTGCCACTCTTTTTGAGGCTGCCATTAAGAGAAGTGTCGCGGTTTGAAGTAGCGGCCTCTGCGAAGCTGTTCCACGTGGATGGCAGGTGAATGTGGGGTGCGTGGGGCATGTTTCCCTGTTCCCCCCACAGGAAATGATTGGGGACTGGCTGTGCATGCATTTAAATATTTTAGGAGAGGGCTTATTTTGGGGGTAGGGCTTATTGTAGTGCATGCACTCAAAAGCCCGATTGGGCTTATTATCCAGGATTGTCTTATTTTCTGGGAAACAGGATAGGCTTATAAAAATTCTCACAAAATCAGTGTAGTTGAATAGATTACTATAGCTATTTATGAAACTCTGGTTGGAGCTTTGGAAAAAAAATCTACCAATATAAGAGAATATTTGTAGCTCAAGTTTGAATTGTGAAGTTCTTGGTGGTCTCTGAGGTTGGATGTTTTCTTGCAGAGATTTCATTATCCAACAGCACTGTCAAACATTTACAAGAAAACCGAGCTCAACATCAAGAATTACACAAATTAGCCTAACCAAGTACTAGTGCTTTGATAGCCAGAAAACATGTGGTGGTTCACTCTGAAAACTGCACATGGTTACCTGCCAAGGGAACACTTGAAAAGTAACTATGAATCCCAACTGTTGGAGCTTCTGTCTATCCAGAGAAGCTGCGGTTTTATTTGTCTGTTTCAAGCTTGGCTTTGGGATAGTTTGAGGGCTTCCTGGTTCATTCTCTTCATGACTGTGCATCAGAAAAGAAATTCTTTCTAGGCAGACTTATGAATTCACTTCATGTCAACAAAAAAACATTGTCACCAGCATTGTAAAAACTATCCTTTGATCCAAATGGCACAGCTTAGAAAAACTGTTGCCTTCAATGAACCAAATGTAATATCTGTCAGCAGGTTTTACTTATAACTTTTCATCTTTTCATGTTCTATTCAAACATCCTATCTGTCATTACTATTTAGAAACGTTTCTCAGAATGTCTGCCATGTTTTATTACATTTTATGCTATAGTTAAATTTCAAATGAGCATATTTTCTGCATTTTTTCCTTGACTAAACAGTAGAAAATGTAGAGATCAATTGAAACAAGACAGGAAGAATGGCATTTTTATGCTTTGGATGTGGGGATGATAGAATAGACATTTTATAGTTTACTTAAATTGAAAAATATTCAGATCTAGGAAGAAAAGAACGCTTTACCAAGGTTGTTATATACTGTGTGGTGCATATAAAACAAAATCACAGCATTTAATATTGCATTGTACTGTTGATAGACTTTGTCTTCCAGGGAAAGGAACATACTGTGTTTGAATCACATTTTGAGATGAATAGAAAGTTTATAAACTATTAATCACTGTAAATTACATAGATGATTGTTTGATTTGTATAACTTTATGTCAGTTGTTACCTATGATTTCTAAGCCATAAAATAATTAACAAAGTTGATTTGACTCATAGCTGAAAATCAGAACTGGTTGACCTAAAGCTATTGTTGCACTGAAAATATGAAAACTAAATACACAGATTATTTTGCATGTAAAAAATATTCAGTGCTGCAAAGAAATAGAATATTTAATAAATGGAATTTCTTTTATTTGACAACTAAAATTATCAAATTAAATGTCCCGGATACCATGGACAGTAATTTATTTTTAAAATGTTTGACCTATTTATATATGGATGTTTATCTTTTAGTGTGATCACTTGCAAAAATCTATGTCAAGAAATCTTCTATGAGCAAAAGTTGAGGCTAAGTACAATGTTATTTCAGTCTTTCAGACATGTTGCATCCAACTGAAGAGAATATCTGTGGCTTAGGTTAGACTAATGGTTAGACCAGGGGTGTCCAAACTTGAGAACTTTAAGACTTGTGGACTTCAATTCCCAGAGGGTTAGACTCTCAGAGCTTGGTGCCTTGTTTGCAGACATTTCATTACCCAACTGAGAAACGTTATCAGTGAATGATTCTGGGGGTTTGCTGCTTATTTATATATAGTAACTTGGTCTATCAATTTTAGTGGGGTATGGCAGAAAACAACAAAGAACCAAAAGGGGGAAAAACACACCTGTGGTGGAATCTCTATCTAGACTGGAGAGAGCACTCAAGAGGGACCTGAATCATTATACTGCAGAAAGCAGCTTAGGCCAGATCTCTCTGGGAAATCTTTGAAGGTTTATCTTGCCATTCCCAAAGGAATATAGTCAATCTGGTGAGATTCTTGTAACAATAAACTACTGTTGAGATTCTTGATGAGTAGTTCTAGTTACTTGCGCCTGACAACACCCCTTTATAGATAGTGTCAGGCTCATAGCTATGCCCCGAAATCTAATTAACTAATGGTTAGTACTATTTTGGTGCTATATAAAGGTTACCATAAATCAAGATTTTAGACTTAGTTGTGGTTGCAATAGAGCAGTGATGGCTAACTTTTTCCGGACCGAATGCCAAAAGGGTGTGTACACCCAAATCCTCAAAATGCAATTCAGGTGCTCCCCACACACATGTGCCCTGTCACATGTGCCCTCCCCCCACACATGTGCCCTGTTCCTGCACACATCATGCCCCCCGCATGCACGCTCCAGCATGCACGACAGAGACCAGCTGGCTGGTGGGAGGCACACGTGAATGCACAGCAAAGCTGAACTGAGGTTACGGCTCACGTGCCCATGTGTGCCATAGGTTCGCCATCACAGCAATAGAGATTCTAGGTTGATTCCTCTTTTGACTGAACACCCAAGGTCTACCACTCTTTCCCCCAGAAGTAGCCAGTGAAAAATACAAATAATTAGTTCCAAGGTATGGAAGATGCAGTTGTCACAACCCTAATTTCAGGAAGGCAATACCTATGGATATTACCTTCTCAAAGGATGCCACTCTTTCCAACTTGAGTTGGAGCATGGTGGGAGAGGAACTTCATCTGTTTTAGGGGCAACTGATTAAACTTTTAAAAAATTAGCCTGTTATACATAAAAATATATAAAGTTTAAAAATACTTACAACAAAGTTGACTGCTTTCAATGATTGCAAGTCAGAAAGCTTCTGATCCAAATTGACCTGGAAGAATGTTAGCATTTAAACATCCTGGGTACCCATTTTTAAAGGCCATGTGTTAGTGAAAACACTGCAGAGAATCAGCATATCTAACCATAGGAACTAATAAGTGCGGCATTGCAAACAAGGGACCTTTGGACCTTTTCAAACAGAACAGCACGGATTGTATAACCACTGAGGATTGTTCTAAATTAATTAACATTTACAATCTAAATGAAATAATTATCCAGGAAAGGGGTATTTGAATACAATTCTGGTAGTTGCCTTCACAGAAGTGTGGCTTTAAGGCATACGTGTTATATCTGAGTTTCAAGTTTTGTATTAGGTTTCTTCTTCAGAGACTGTAATACACTTCAAATATTTTCTCCCAGTGAAGAGAGATTAATTTATAGAGGAACAAAGGATGTATTTATTTTATTACTATATGATAAAGCCTGATTTTCGTATAATTCCTTATGTTGTCTTTATGTGGAATGCCTTCTGGTTTGGATTGCATTTTCTGTTTGTATTTTCTTTAAATTGGATTCTGCCTTTTATGTGCCTTTGATACCAAACATATCAAAGAATTGAAAATATAGGCCAAATAATGAAATACATTTTTCTGTCCTGGGATTTTGTGTCTAAACATTGAAGAATTTTGTTGCTTTCATGGGACAAGGTTTTGTAAAATTTCTAGCTTTTGCTATTTTTTAATGCCAGCCACTATATCACATTCCTTTCTGTTTAAAGTCATGAAACCAGACAGATGGTGGTAAGTGTGGAGTTTTAAAGCCATAGCCTGACTCTGCAAGTATAAACTTAGCTTTAGAAAAAAGAATACAACAGTGATTTTACCAAGGATGCTTTCTATTACTTCCTTGCAGACAAGAATGAAACATCCCATAATGGTTTTAGAAATATGTTGATCCAGTGCTCACTTACAGCAATGAAATAAACGGCAATATGTTGAGTACTGTTTATGAATTTCTTAAATAGTTCACATTTTTGTTCTGGTATGATTTTTTTGCATTTATATATGTAAATAAATTTCATTTTCTGAAATTTTTAAAGATTAGGGGTTACAGATGCAAGGTGAGATTGGAAAAAGTGATGTACTCTTAAATTGGTACAGTTTCAGACTGTCATCCTACCTTGTGCTTAACTTCAGGTTTCTTATAAATAGGAAAAAAGAACGATCTAGAAGAAGGATTATATCTTCAGCTGCACTCTGAAGGGGTGATTCCGTGATTCATTATATCACTGTAGCATTTAACATCTGACTTTACTGTATGTGTAAATCAGGAGGAATAGCAAAGTGCCTGTGGACAAATACTCAAATATCATTGTACCCAAGCACATTTCTCCTAAATTTTCTGCCTATTTATTTTTCACGTAATTATATAAGAGAGAATAATAAGTCACCATCAAAGGATCTTTCCAAAGACCAAGAGGAAATTCTCCCATTTAACAGGTCAGGAAAAATTTGGAAGATATTGCTTTTACCGACACTGATGATCAGTCTGCTTGACGCTATAGATCCGGGATGGCGAACCATTTCTCAGGGCACACCTCCCCCCTCCCCGGAGGCCCTCCAGAGCACAAAAAAATGGCCCTACAGGCAAATGGTTCAGGGATGGACTTTTGGTTTGCTTCTAGGGCTGGTTGAATCCCTCCGGAGCCTTGAGGGGCCTTCCGGAGGCTTCCCTGAAGGGGAAGGACAAAAAACACCTAAAAACGACTAAAAACAAGTTTGCTCATAAGGTTGTTTTTTGCCCTCCAGAGGCTTCAGGGAAGCTCCTGAAGACTCCAGAGGGCCTCCGTGGGGGCGGGGAAGGCTGTTTTTGCCCTTCCCAGGCTCCTATAAAGCCTCCGGACCCTGGGGAGGGCGAAAAAAGGATGCAAAAAATGGGGGGGGGGGGCTGTCATGCATGCTGGGGCGGGTGTCATGCATTGCATTAAGAGTGCGGCATGCCCGTGCACGACCTCCCTGCGCTGCCCCTGTTTATGGCACATGAGCCAAAAAAGGTTTGCCATCTCTGCTATAGATTCTTCTGCCTAGCTTGAACATATATACCAGGGAAGGTTTATTCTCCAACTGGTGTGCTGGATTCACCCTCGTCCTTTATTTTGAATGTATAGAATTAGAGTAGTGCTTAAAAATTTATGAATCCTGTTGATTTCTCAATGTTTCTGCATAAATAGGACCCAGAATGTGATCTGTTTACTTCACAAGTCCTAAAACTTGTTTGCTACACAAGTCCTAAAACTAGAGAACCCGGGTTAAGTAAATGAGTAAAAATATTCTTATTTATTGGGGGATATGATTTAGGGCTACACATGTATATGTGGCACTGTGGCAGTAGTGTTTTCAGTGACTGTTGTGTCCCGATTGTTCAGCAGTAACTGCAACTAAACATTTTGATAGCTGGTATTAGTTCTGCACATTGACTTGGAGGAAGTTTATCCCATTCCACCTTACAGAACAGCTTCTAACTTCAGCTAAGGTATGTTGGTAGGCTTCTTTGCACGACATTACCCATTCAGCAACATTTTTCTGGAATTCAGGTCAGGACTTTTATTTAGTCATTCAAAAACGTTAACTTTCTTCTGCTTTATCTATCTTACATGTTTTGAGTCATTTCTTTGCTTCATAAACCATTTTTCTCTTGAGCTTCAGTTCATGGACATATTCCCTGACATTTTCCAATACAATTTGCTGGTACAGTTCAGAATTCATAGTTCCATCAATGATGGCAAGCTGCCCTGGTCCTTAGGCAAAGAAGCAGGACCAAACCTTGATACTGCCATCATGCTTCACAGTACTTATGCTAGAATGCAGTATTTGACTTTTGCCAAATATTTTCATTCAAGTTTAAAAAATTGTGATTGATCTCTTTTATCCATAGAACATTTTTCCAATAGCCTTCTTGTTTATCTAGAGTATGTGGTCTTTCACAAACTATAGGTGGACAGCAAAGTTCTTTTTGGCGAGTGTTGGCTTTCTCCTTGAAGTTCTGCACACTATTGTTTTCAGAGTTCTCATAATAGTGCTTTTATGAATATTGACATTCACCAATGCAAGAGAGATCTTTAGGTTCTTAGAAATTACCCTGGGATTCTTTGTAATCTCCTGGAATGTTATACATGTTACTGTTGGTGTGATCTTGGTTTGTCTGCTCATCCTGGGAAACATAACAATGGTGTTTTATTTCCTATCTTCTTTCCTCCCTCCAACAGAGATCATATGAAAACAATCTACATGTGGGACCCTTGTTATATAGATATAAGGGATATCAGATGTTAGGGGTATGTAAAATCCAAGAAGAGAAGCAGGAAGCTTTGCTGATAAAAGTAGCAGCATGTTGGAGATAGCTTCCGGTTTCCAAAGGCGATGGACGCTGGGTGTCCGCTGTTCGCCTCTCTGGTGGGCTCCTTTTAGGAGCACAGGTGGAACCCCTGGAATTGGCGGCAGCCATGTGGGGGTTTCCAGCCTCGCCTCAGGAGCCGGGGAGCGAGGGGGGTGCATAGCGCAGCAGTCGGCTGCCTGCACCTTCACTGAATGGATTCCGGAAGGAAGCAATTAATCAGAAGTAGCGGCTGAAGTGCTGGAGGTGAGAAGTTCGCTCCAATCTCTTTAATCCTCTTTAACTGATGAGCAGCAGCCTTTTGTAAGTTGTGGATTCAATCTATTTCAAGTTGGAAGATTGGAGGGTTTTTTTTTTCACCCCCCTCAGGTAAAGCGGCATTTGGACTATCTCTCAATCTCGGAATGGAGAGAGAGAGAGCAAAAGTTGAATCAGTCACTTGCACTAACTATGTGAGAAAGATTTATATCACAACTGCAAGAGGTGATTGCTGAGCTGTTTTAAAAACTTTATGGAAAATTTTGATGTTCTGCTCCCTGGTTCCCTGTGAAAGGGGGAGCCAAGATGGCCTATTTCCGTCGTCTTCTTCACACTTATAAATGAAATTTGCCTTTTGAAACTACCTTTGAAGAAATTCCTGGCTTTATATTACTACCCCCCCCCCCCCCCCGAAGGACTCCTGGAGCTCCTCCTGTTATGTGGTCTTTCTGGATTTGGATTATTTGATTTTCTTTCTTTTTTTTGGGCTTGGAACTGTGATTGAGGATTGACTTTAATTTTTGGACTTGCCTGTCTTTTCGGACCCACCCAGCTGCACGCTCCACAGACGCCATTTCTTCTGCAAAAGATTTACAGTCATCTCTGAACTCAGACAAATGGGGCCCAGAAAACCACCTTCAGGCAAGGCAGCCTTGGCACCTACCTGCTCTACATCCAGCCCAACGACTCAACAGACAAAATTCCATCATTTTTACAACAAGAAGGGGCTGGAGAGAGTTCAAAAGATTTATGTGTTATACAAATGTTCCAGGCTCTTATGAAGGGACAAAATGAGTTGAAAAAAGAGGTGGCAGATTTTAAAGAAGAGCTCAGAGGTATACAGCAGCAAACAACAGAAAATAAACAAAGAATTGGTGTGCTGGAGGAGGGTGCGGTCAGGCTGGGGGAGAAGGTTAAGGCAGTCCAGAAGGGGAATAGAGAAATGGAAAAATGTATGATAAAGATAGAACTTGAAAGAATGTCCTTTTTTCTCAGATTCCAGAACCTACCGGAGACAGAAAATGAAGATCTTAAGGATATTATGAGTACAATCTTAGCAGATTATATTAAGAGAGATAAAGAACAGTTGTGGTGGGATATGGATCTGGTTTACAGGATCAACTCAGCATATGCCAGAACACATAATGTTCCAAGGGAAGTACATGTTAAATTTCTTAGGAAGACCATGAGGGATGAGGTGCTAGGGGCCCAAAGGGGCGGACCACTAAAATATAAAGACAAATAAATTACCATTCTTAAGCAAATTCCAAAAAAAAATAAGTGATAAGAGGAGGAAGTATTCCTCCTTATCAAAGAAATTATATAATAAAGGAGTTTGGTTTAGATGGTTATTGCCAGAAGGAATATTGATCTTCTGGGAGGGAAACAGAATTAGAATTAACACAGTTGTGGAGGCAGAGACCTTCATTAAAAAACATAGTGCCCTCCTAGAAGACGAAAATATAAGAGGTAGTGAAAAAGGTGACAATACACAAGATATGAAGGAGGGAGGGGCTGCGGCTCTGCCTGAAGACGGGGGAGGGAGTAATATCGAAAAGACTCAGGTCACAAAAATGTATTTGAAATATCATTGTAATTGTTGATATATTAGAAAGTGGCAAAAGAGATGATTGAACACATGGTTGATACAATGTATAACAAGACACTGTTTCTGCTTATCTTTTATCTTTTGTTTTTTCTTTTCTGTAAAAGTTGTGAGATTTGGAGAGATTTCTACCTCTAGCACAATGGAGCTGCCAAAATTTTTGTATATCCACCTACCCTTTCCCATAAATGTTTAAAAATCAATAAAATTCTTTAAAAAAAAAGTAGCAGCATGTTTTTCTGAATGTGAGTCTGATGGCATTCCCATTCTTTCATTTCTTCTGTATTTGCTTAGAGCTGGGCTCATTGACCTTTCATAGCAATGAATGCTATGGTAAAAATTTATATTGTACATTGTGCACTGAAATAACTCAAAATAACTTTCTTTAAATCTCCTGAACTCCCCCAAAACTGAGGTACAAATAATTTTACTTATAATGATGATTTCAGACGTGTGGAATTTTCCACTCCCCACATGGATGAAATTACCAAAAGTCAATCATGATTTGAAGGAGGCCCATATCTGGTGATCTTTTTCATTATTTTCTCCTATGCTTCAAAGATTTTATTTTTAATTTGGTAATCTTTCATTCATAAACTTGGGATACACTAAGGCAGTGGGTCTCAACCTTCCTAATGCCGCGACCCTTTAATACAATTCCTCATGTTGTGGTGACTGACCCCCAACCATAACATTATTTTATGTTTTCTGTATATTTTTGAAAATATGTGTTTTCCGATGGCCTTAGGCGACCCCTGTGAAAGGATCGTTCGACCCCCAAAGGGGTCCGGACCCACAGTTTGAGAACCACTGCACTAAGGGCTGTTTTATTATTCTTACCTAAGCTACAGAAGGTGACTGCAAAACAATGTTGTACAGACTGATAGTATCCTGGATTTAAAAAAAACAGGGTGGGAAACTATATCATGTTCATTATGAAGGATTTGGGATGTTTTGCATGTTATTAAAGTACATGAGGAAGTTCTTTGTATATGAAATCATAAATAATTATTGTGGTTCTTTTTTTTTTTCTAACCTAGGTTTTGGAGATGCTTAAGAATTCTCCAAAGAATTTGTTAGGAATCTGTGCAGTCAGCAAAAAAGATTCAAAGAACCCTGTCTCATAGTTTAATCTTTAATTACCGCAGGCCTGCAGAGGCTGTCTGGCTAGACTCTGCTTTCGAACCAAGGTCTTGGTGTAATGGCTATTGACATCCTTTTATATATTATTTTAAAAGTGTAAGTTGAAATAAAAGCCCAACCCAGAGAGTTATATGTTACATAGTTGGCTCAGCAGATATTTGCATTTGTGTTTAGGAGCTGTTAGCATTCAGTAAGACCTGTCATATACCTTATGAGCTGTCCGTTGGGAGTATATATATATTTATGATTAAATTAGCCAGTGGACTCATAAATAAAGCTCAAGGAGCATTTGCCTAGAGAAGTCTGAAAATATTGATTTGTAAAGTAGGAGACACGACTTTAAAAGAGGTTGGAGATATATCTGCTGATGTGAAAGAAGGCAGGGGGGTGGATACTTCCATAAACTTCTGATAACATTTCTAGACTCAAAATTGATATGTATTTTTAATTGTGACTTAACAATGGGAAAAAATAGGTTATAGGAATGACTTGATTTTGTAAAAGTATTTATTTTACAAGGTGAAGACTGCCTAACACTTCAATCCTATGAATTTCTGTAATTAGAAAGCAGCTGATGAGGTTTGAAACCAGGATTTACTAACTGGCATAAGAGTATAAGAGCACTGTGTTCTTTTGAAACTGATTTATGGGGGTTGGGTGAAAAAGAGTTAAAATAAGAGCTAAAACAGAGGATCAGATTTCTAGCAACAATGACTTTGCTATGTTATTGATAGCTTCATATATCTTAGGTCTAAAAGGCTCCCGGTGATTGATGTTTAGAACTATAAGGTCTTATTGGCATGGGCAGTGAACACAGATTTTGGGAACAGGAACAGTAGATCGCTCTGTGGATCTTTTTGGGTCTGAAAGTAAACCTTTCAGACAGACTTTCCAATGGTAAGACATCTCAGGCATCCCTCAAGCATCTTTTTCTCCCCCGACCCCACGCCCTGCCTCCTCCTAGTCCTCTAATAAATAATAAGCTTAAGCTTTTATTTCTAGACCACGCTCTTTCCTAAGCAGGACTCGGGGCAGTGTACAGTCATTATTAAAAACCATATACATATCAAAATAGAATACATATACATAAACATAGACATAGACGTAGACGGAGGAGGTAGAAAATATACTGTACCATATTTAATTAAAATACAAATAAGATTAAAATTCCCTTAAAAAATTCCACAATAAAATGTTTGCCAGGAGGTGGAAGATGGAGCTATAAATCGGCTAAGCCAGCTAATTGGAACAGGTGGGTCTTAAGCTTCTGTCGGAAGGAGCGGAGGTCGTTAATAGTTCTAATATCGGGGGACTTTAATTACTTAAAGTCCCTTAATGGTTACATTTCACTTCCTGCAGTTCTTCCTTTGCTTCACTGCCTGGTTGTAGTTGTCTGAATGGTGAAATAAATGGAGAGGGTTGGATGGGGAGAGGAGAAGTCGAGAACAGCAGACAGAATGGTTGGGATTTCTGTTTTATTTCTGGGATTAAATTTTAAAAGCAGAATAAAAAAATACAAAACAAACAAAATGCTAAAGCACCTGTAAAATGGACCATCTGGGTTTCAGGTTAAGGTTTAAGAGCATTGAAAGTTCAACATATGTTGATAGCAATTTCTTCTTTATTCACAACACTATCTGTCTTTTAGCAATGCACTTCTACTATACCTCCTGTAGGCAGCAGAGAATGCAGATAATCCTTGCTTAGCAACCACCATTAGTTAGTTGTTTGACATGGTTGTTAAGCAATTAAAGAAAAAACAAGTGGCTATGCCAAACTTACAACATCACTTCTGACACAGTCATTGAGTGGTTGTTAAATGAGACATCATGTGACTGTAACTTGTGATTTTACTGCCAGCCTCCCCATTGACTTTATTTGTCAGGAGCTGCTGTGAATGTTGTAAATGGCAACCACGTGATTGCAGGACACTGCAGGCTTGTACGTATGAGGACCAGTTGCAAAGGTATTTGTTTAGTGCCATTATAACCTACAACAGTTGCTAAATAGAATAGTTAAGTGAGGACTGATAACTCTGTAACCCCAAAGGTGCATTTTAAAGAGACAACTGGACTTTTTTCAGCTGAAGAAAATTATTGGATGAGAAGCGAAATGTCTTCAAAGAAAAACCAGAAAGTCCAGTTGCCTCTTGAAAAAGCATCTTTGGGACAACCATGACCTGGATGACGGAGAATCTCCATGGATATTTTCTGTTAACATCTGACACTTGAAGATCCTCTAGGATAAACCCTTTTCTGGCAATCAAGCATGTTGAAATTATGGGATAATAAATGGCACCAATGGAAACTTGACCTTCAGGTCTCTAGTTGTTGCCTCTTTATTCACTGGCTGAGAGTTCCATTCCAAAACTTATGTAAAGCCCTAATTTGTGTACTTCCTTCATGTGTAATTTTTTATTCAATCCTATAAATTCACAATAGTTGATTTTTTTTGTTCCTTATGTGCATGGACAGATCAGTAATTTCTGATCATCAGCAATTTCATATGTAACATTCATAAGCCTATTTTATCCAACTTCTATACATTAACAAAATTCTATAACATAAAAACCATAGCTTATATTTATTATGCTGGAAGATGTGGATCATGGCAGTATTTCAAAAAAAGGATGGGACAACCACTACCAAGGATGTTTAACCAAAACTAAGCATTTGCATTATTCCTAAGCAATTCTAACCCCCGCTAAGTGAAGTTGGAACATGGAGACAAACTTTCACTGAATTCCAGTTTTAGTCTCCCTATTAAAGAAAAACACGGAGTGAAATTATTTTTTCCTGTTGAAAAGATTCTGGATGTAAAAAAGATAAGCAAGAGACTTTAAATGCACTCATGCCTCTCTTTCAACCTGGCTATAAGCAAAGTACCAGAGGAAATAGGGTTGGTGGGCTTATTGCTGTCTCTGTTTATATTTATATATGGGCAACTTTATAAAATCCCATTCTAAGGGTTCCATTGAGAGTTTGTGTTGAAATGAATGTTGAATTGTTATTCAACAGGTTCAATCTTAAATTTAAAAAAAAATCATTGTGATTCATATTCCAATAGCTTTCATAGCATGAAGTTTTATTTCAATAGCAGCAATTGTATTTCATGGAAACTAGCCAATACTGTAGTACACAACTTTTACATGGTTGGATAAATATTTAAATAAATACATTAAAATCACTCTTAGAAAGCTCATAAGCATTACAATAAGGTGGCTATATTAATAAAAATCACTATTGCTCTGCGAATAGTAAAGATTTGAAATGAATAAAAGTAATGTGTGCCTAATAGTTATTCAAATGTATGCTCTAGTTTCACTAGTCATAGGAAAAGAAACTATTAGATTCCTTTGAGATTTCTCTGAAAGCTGTGCCAAGAACAAATTGTATTTGAAATTGTATATGTCTTTGATTTATGTATAAACCATGCTTTGTTATTAAATCTTATGATTTTTATAACAAAAAGTGGAAATGTTTTCTCAGATTTCATTCAGGTGTTGGATGAAATAATACCATTTTTGTGAAGGGAGCCTTTGTAGTAACACAGATGTTTGTGGATTTATGTCTCTATTTATCTATGTATATATAATATATACTATGATTTGTGAAGTATGTGTATATCTTTATATAGATATAAATAGAGAGATAGATGATGTAGACATAGATATTAGATGTATCCACACATACACAACTTTGTTTCTTTGTGGTTCAATCTTTCAGTCACTTTAAACTCTTTATGATCTAATAGACATCACTTCACCTATTGAGTTCTTATTTCCTGTTTCTTTATGCCTCTGTCCTTAGTGGCCCTTTTTCAATTGCATATGATTTTTCTAAGCATCTGAGTCTTCTCCAAAACTCAGTGTTCAACAATGTTAAGTGTTCAAAATACTTAAGTTTTATTATAAGTGCTTCCAGTGAAGTCTGATTTTCTTTCCTCTAGCACTGATGGTCTAGAGTTCATGGTCCAAGATATTTTCACAATTTTCTCAAGTTCACTGTTTAAAAGCTCTATTTTTTCTTTGTTTAGTCCTTGTGGTACTCTAGTTTTCACAGCCATATATTGCAACTGGAAAAAAACCTAGCTTGGCCAATACATAATCAATACAGTATGATCCTTTGCATAATAAAGTTTCATTCAGATTGGTCATAATCTCTCTATTTTGTAACTATAGTCACAATCCCTGCATTTTTGAGCCTGGAAAAATAAAATTTGCAAGATTTCTTTGCATCTTTACACATATAAACAATATTCCCCAAGACTCAGGAGGCTGTAAGATCTAGTTCAAGTTTTCTTATGAAACCACTTCGATCGTTTAGTTTTCATTGTTGAAACTTTTTTGGCACAATTATTTTATGTATTACATCTTTGACAATTTATAGTATTGTTGCTGCTCAATTTTACACCATTCTGAATCAAATCTCGAGAGGGTAGCTATATAAATTGATGAGATAAATAAATAAAAATACCACATACCATACTGTTGCCACATAATCTTATAGAATATTACTAAAGCTGTATATTGTTGATAGTTTGGTACATTTGTTTACTTTAATTTAAGATTTAATCACTTTAATCACTTTCTTTAATCACTTTAATCACTTTCTCCATCTTTAGTTGCAGAATATGTAGAATATGTGATTTGTATATAATTTGATTATATACAGAGTATATAATTTAAAGTTTTAGTGTTGTCAATCCACTGATGTCGTGAAGCTTGGTCTTCTATTTTGTTGAAAGAAAGTATTAGGCATAAAATTCAAAATTTCTTGGCAGTACTCACCTTAGTCTTGTCTCCATTTTTTATACTTACTGGCTTTCTGGTTATATCACATCTTATTTTATTTCAATTTTAGCATTCTTTAATAATCAATACATAGTTTGGGGATGTTATATTGACAACATCAGCTTCTCATTTGTCTGAATCTGAGGTTGGACCATAGACCTGGATCATCAGAACATTGATTACTTTTCCTTGGATTCAAATTGAAATTATTCTCTTTTTTCATTTGCATCCTATCGTGGATTTTGACATTCTTTTTGGTTAATAATGACGGCTGCGCCTTTTCTTCTGACATGAGGTGGTGACTCATTCTAATCCAGTTTAATTCACTGATTCTCAGAATGTCAGTTTTTGATCTTGATATTTCTGCTTTAACAATATGTAGTTTTCCTTAATTCATGAATATGATGTTCCACAGTGGTATATACTGTGTATCTTTACAGTACTGAATTTCCCTTTTACTACTTGGTACATCAGCAACCAGATATTCTTTTGTTTTTTATCCAACTAGACCATAAACACCTGTGCTGTTCATGTTTGTTCTCTCCTCTCAATATTTCACTGAATGTCTTCCAACCTGGGAGGTCATTTGTCTTCATCATGTTGGTTTTACTTGTGAATATATATTCGGTTTCTTGGCAGAATGTTGGAGTAGATGCCACTACCTTTTCCAATAGATAGTATTTGGTTTGATATACTGCCCGTGATGTAGCTCTCATGGATGTCCTTCTGGGAGCATATTAGACGCTCTTTAATATTGAAAAAAAATCCTATATGCAATAAAGTACTCATCCCGAGCCCTGGCCCCCTCGGTGACTTCTAGGCGGCTGTTATGGTTGCGCAATTGGCAGATGGACAATAAGTCCAAGTGGGGCTTGGCAGCTGCACCCTACTCTGAACCCAATCTTTTTGGTGAATGTTTAGATCCCCTTCTCATAGAAAATAAGGACAAAAAGAAGGTCTTGCCAACCAACACCAAGAAGACGGACAATCACCCATCCTCATACCGCAGGCAGTCCTTCAGGGCCCCTGAACCGGAGAATCAGCAACAGAAATACGCCCCTTATAGGTCCGATAGGTATTTCCAGAGGGCCTACTACCAGGACAGAGGCAGGTTCCAGAGCCAGTCCAGGTGGCTCTTTCGTGGGGGGGGGGTACCCCTTCCGCAAAGGGAAATGACTCCAACCCGAGCATTCCCATAGGAGGCCGCCTGGAACTGTTTGCGGATCAGTGGGATTGCATGACTTCAGAGGCCTGGGTTCGGTTCACGATCAGGAATGGACTTCGCCTGGAGTTCCTTTCCATTCCCCCGACC
Source organism: Natrix helvetica (assembly GCF_964273705.1). Lineage (NCBI taxonomy): Eukaryota > Metazoa > Chordata > Lepidosauria > Squamata > Natricidae > Natrix > Natrix helvetica. The sequence goes on along the minus strand of NC_138551.1, from coordinate 59,811,628 downwards.
TTCTTCAGAACTTTTCCACCATCCCAGAATCTGGAACGCTGTCGTCAGATGTCCCTAGTCATTTAACATCTGCTGGACATCCGGACAGTAGAACCGGTCCTAGAATGGAACACGGGCTGGGTCACTACTCCAACCTTTTTCTCATTCCGAAGAGCTTGGGGGGCTGGAGAGCGATACTGGACCTCAAAAACCTCAACCGTTATCTGGTGTACAGGTGCTTCAAGATGTCCTCTCTCAGGACCATTCTTCAGAGTATCAGATTTCCTAGCATCAATGGACCTGACAGAAGCCTATCTCCACATCCCAATCCTTCCTGCTCATTGCAGTTTCCTCTGCTTCCAATACAGGGCCCTCCCCTTCGGGTTGACCTCAACCCCGCGCACGTTCACGAAGATCCTGGCGGCAATGGCAGCTCACCTGCGCTTGGTCCCAGTGAGACTACAATGCTACCACAACGACGTGCTCATGCAGGCCCCCTCTTATGCTCGGGCCATTCTCGACCTCCATCTGACCATCCGAACCTTGCAGACCCTGGGGTTTTCGGTCAACTTTCCCAAAAGCCACCTCTCGTCCACAACAAGGATCTTACATCTGGGGGCAGTGATAGATTCCATAGAGGGCACGGTTCGTCTATCGTCAGACCAGCTGGTCAACCTCCAGGCCCTGGCAAGGCAGGTTCGTGCAAGGTGGTCAGTTTCCATCCTGACCTTGTCCTGCCTATTGGGCAAGATGGTGTCATACATAGGGATTGTTTTCTGGGCACGGCTTCATTCACAGACTCTGCAACGGGCCCTCATCCCGTTCCAGTGAAAATGCCTGAGCAACTCCCCGCAACTCATCCATCTGCCAGCGGATGTGCGTCTATCTCTGCGGTGGTGGCTGTCCCCGGCTCTTCAATGCGGATCGGAGTTCTGGGAGCCAGATCAAGTGACCATCACTACAGACACGAGCCTGTTCAGTTGGGGAGCACTCATAAATATTTATTATTATTATTATTATGGACTCCGAGATAGCGCGGGGCCATTGGACCCGGTTGGACCTTCGCCACAATATAAACTGGCTGAAGCTGAAGGCCGCCAGGCTGACTCTCCAACAGTTCAGAGACACGATAGAGGGCTGTCACATTCTTCTGTTAACAGATAATGTGGCCACAAAGGCTCACATGAACCACCAAAGGGGGACTCACTCCAGAGCCCTTGGGCTGGAGGCACTGAAACACGGTTCCTGGGCAGAGAGACATCTTGCATCAGTGGTGTCAGAGCACATCTTGGGCATGGCCAACCACCAGGCCAATTGGTTGAGCTGCACAACTGTAGACCATGGGGAGTGGCAGATTCTACCAGAACTCTTCCAGAAGATTTGTCAGAGGTTTGGCGATCCGTTGGTGGACTTGTTCGCGACCCCGACAAACGCCCAGTTCCTGAGATTCTTCTGTTTTCCAGCCCGGGCTGCAGAGGGGACGGATGCTTTCTAGAGCAAATGGCCTCTGGGCCTGTTGTATGCCTTCCCCCTTCTCCTCTGATCCCGGGGACCCTGAGGAAGGTAGTGGTAGAGAGGGCAGACATCATTCTGATTGCCCCGTACTGGCCCAGATGGCCTTGGTTTGTGGACCTCGTCCAACTCTCCATCTCCCCCCCCCATGGAGGATCCCCTGGGAGAAGCTTTCCCTGCGCCAGGAGGTCTTAATCCAGAGCCCCAGTGGCTCCACTTGACCGCCTGGTGCTTGAGCGCTGCCTCTTGAGAAGTGCCAATTTGTCCTCCCAAGTTATAGCAACCATCGAGGCGTCTAGGCACCCCTCCACCACTCGAATTTACAGCTCCATGTGGGCTGTGTTTGTTAAATGGTGCAGCCCACTCAGAATTTGTCCGACTGAGGCTTCAATTGCTCAAATTCTGGAATTCCTACAAAAAGGCCTGGATGGGGAGGCTTTCCCATAACACCCTATGGCGTCAGGTAGCAGCCCTGGCCTCGATCCTGTCAGGGGAAGATCACTCGTCCCTGCCTCACCACCCCTTTGTCAAGAGGTTTCTAAGTGAAGGCGCTAATTTACGGCCACCCCCCGTTCATAAGTTCCTGACTTGGGACCTGCCGCTTGTACTTAGGGCCCTGATGGGGGCTCTCTTTGAGCCCTTGTGCACAGTCCACCTTAGATTTCTATCTCTCAAGGTGGCCTTTCTTGTCGCAGTGACTTTGGCCAGGCACATTTCTGAGTTAGGGGCTCTGTCATCTAAGGACTACCTCTGCCAGTTTCACCAGGATAGAGTGGTCCTGAAGTTGGATTCTACCTTTCTCCCTAAGGTCAATTCGCCCTTCCATCGAGCTCAGGAGGTCATCCTCCCCAATTTTTGTCCGACTCCCTCTCATGAAAGGGAGCGACTTTGGCACAGGCTGGACATGCGTCACGCTTTGCGCATTTATCTCCGACGCACGTCTTCCTTCCATAGATCTGAGGCCCTCTTAATTTCATTCCAACCCAGCTCCCAACGAGCCAGAATTTCCTCAGCTACCATTGGCAGGTGGTTACGACAGGCCATCTCTACGGGCTACGAGTCCTTCGGCTGGCCTCCCCCCTCAGGGATCACGGCCCATTCCACATGGAGTGCCCCTACTACAGCAGCGTGGGCCACAAGGACTCCATTCAAAGACATTTGTCGGGCGGCCACTTGGGCCTCCCCGACTCCATTTATGGGCCCCTACCAGCTGGATGCCTTTGCATTGGCCGAGGCATCTTTCGGCCGTAGGATCCTACAGCAGGTAGCGGCGGCTCCTTCCCCTGACTCTTAGTTTCCCTCCCAGGGACTGAGCTTGGGTACGTCCCAGGAGCTGCCCCTCCCTAGAGTCTACCGGAAAAAGAACATTGGTCCTTACCTGAATGTTTCTTTTCAGTAGACGAGAGGGAGGGTGACATCCCGCCCTTGTTAAGACGTAGTTGGTAGTCAGTCGGGGTGAGGGGCTGGGGGGAAGCTGTCCCCTTGTCTGTTGTCTGTTTGTTTGACAGCATACTTCTGCTCATGTGGCTTCGAGGAACTGGGAACCATAGGGAAAGAAGGAGGTTAAAAGAGATTTCCCTCAGTCTTCTGGACTAATCAGGCTGTGAGACTATCCCAGGAGTCGCCCCTCCTTCTCGTCTACCGAAAAGAAACATTCAGGTAAGGACCAATGTTCTTTTCATATCAGAATTAGTTTATATGGTGATTTTTAAAAAAAATGCTTGAAGGACTTATAGCAGGGGTGTCCAAACTTGGGAACTTTAAGACTTGTGGACTTCAACTCCCAGAATTCCCCAGCCAGCCGGCTGGGGAATTCTGGGAGTTGAAGTCCACAAGTCTTAAAGTTCCCAAGTTTGGACACCCCTGGCATAGGCTATCTGTTTCATTCTTATGCAATATTTCGCAATTGCCAACCTAAAAATACATGTTCTTACTGAAATATCCTGGAAGCTTTCAATGCTAGGTTCATACATCTATTATACCATGTCTTTGTTTGATCGTGATCTCGTATGTTGCATGGCTGGCTGGGGAATTCTGGGAGTTGAAATCCACAAGTCTTAAAGTTCCCAAGTTTGGACACCCCTGACTTATAGTAAGCATGACCCTTGCTTCTCTTCAGCCTACTTGCATTTAGATGAGCGTCTGAAGGAAAACTTTTCAGATAGTCCTCGACTTGCAGTAGTTAATTTAGTGACCATTCAAAGTTACGGCACTGAAAAAAATGACTTATCACCATTTTTTTTTACACTTACAACCATTGAGCTCATGTGATCAAAATCCAGACGCTTGGCAATTGACTCATATTTATGATGGTTGCAGTGTCCCAAGATCATATGGTCACCTTTTGTGACCTTCTGAGAAAGCAAAGTCAATGGGACAGCCAGATTCATTTAGCAACTGTGTTAGTAATTTAACAAGTGCGGTGATGCAGTTAACAGCTATGGAAAGAAAGGTCATAAAATGGGGCAAAAATCACTTAAGAACTGTCTTAATTGTAGTCTTAACCTGTACTTGCATTGGCTTGCACATACATATATCCCTTTGTGTTATCCAAAACATGAGTATTACTGAATTGCACGCATAACTGTATTTGTGGAGCTAACGAGACTATAGCTTCCTTTTAGTCCCCCATAGAAAATTGTGAAGCTGGATATGACAATGACAGAACTGTGTTCACTTTCTTTCTGCTTTCAGCTCTCTACACATTTGGCCAGACATATGAGCTGGCTTCTTTTCAGGAGTTTTTAAACATATGATTCTTCTGTAGCTAAGAGCCTAAAGCAAAATCAGGCAACTTATGCTTCAGATGTTAAACCTGGCCTTTGGCTTTATTTTAACTATCCCCAGAACTACCTGCTTTTACCATTTATCACTATGATGAAAGCAAGAGAGATGCACACAAGTGAATGCATTAGCTTGGAGGCCCAGCTACAGAAAATTGTGGTTAGAATAGCATAGAATCTTCGGGAAATGAAGAAGCATCTGACAAGGATGTGGTTCTTGGGAGAAAAAAAAAAAACACCTCTTGAGTAACACCACGAAAAGTGAAGGAATTGAAAGAGAAAACCAGAAAGGAAAAGAAAACAAATCCTATCTGTTTGCAAGAAGATTCAGCCTTCTGTCTGCTTTTGCCATAGAATTCCTATGAATGAAATTTAATTTGTTAGCCGCACCCTCTCCAAAAGGACTCGGGACGGCGTACAATAAAACACATGCAATATACAATACATATACAAAGACAAATAAACACATACACATACATGTACCTGGAGGAGGTAACACTCATAAAATAAATATAAAAATACAATTAAAATAGCTATTTAAAACACCCTCAGTTAAAAACTACAAAATTTAAAAAACCAGTCAGGAGCAATAGGATAAAACTATGGTTGAGCCAGGCCTGCTAATTGGAAGAGGTGGGTCTTGAGCTTTACACGGAAGGAGCGGAGGTCAGAGGTAATCCTGATATCAGGGGGGAGGTCATTCCACAGGGCTGGGCCCGCCACAGAGAAGGCTCTGCTCCTAGGCGCCGCCCCCCGACACTGTTTGGTGGACGGCACCTGGAGAAGTCCCTCTCTGTGCGAGCGAATTGGTCGTAGGGATGTATGGGGCAGGACGCGATCCCGCAGGTAACTAGGTCCTGTGCCATGAAGCGCTTTAAAGATCGTTATCAGAACCTTGAAACGCACCCGATAGACCACAGGAAGCCAGTGCAGCTCGCGCAGGAGAGGTGTTACATGGGAGTACTTAGTACTCCCCATAATCACCCGCACGGCCGCATTCTGGACCAACTGCAGTCTCCGAGTGCATCTCAAGGGAAGCCCCATGTAGAGAGCATTGCAGTAGTCCAGGCGAGACGTCACCAGCACATGAGTGACTGTGCGTAAAGCATCCCGGTCCAATAGGGGGCGCAATTGGTGCACCAGGCGAACCTGGTGGAACGCCCCCCTTGCCACGGCTGTCACATGGTCGTCCATGGACAGCCGGGCATCCAGGAGGACGCCCAAATTGCGCGCCCGCTCCACGGGGGCTAGCTGTACGCCCCCAATGGCCAGAGATGGAAACAACTGGTTGAACCGGGGGGGCCGGAACCCACAGCCACTCCGTCTTGGAGGGGTTGAGTTTGAGTCGGTTGCCATCCATCCAGACCCGTACGGCTTCCAAGCACCGGGACATCACTTCGACGGCCTCGTTGGGGTGGTTCGGGGTGGAAATGTACAGCTGGGTATCATCAGCGTACAGATGATATCCCACCCCGAAACCACGAATGATCTCGCCCAGCGGCTTCATGTATGTGTTGAACAGGAGTGGCGAGAGGACCGACCCCTGTGGCACCCCACAAGTGAGGGGGCTTAGGGTCGACCTCTGCTCCCCTGCCAACACACGTTGCATCTGGCCGGAGAGGTAGGAGCCGAACCACCGCAAAACGGTGCCCCGAACCCCCAACCCCTCCAGTCGGCGCAACAGGATACCATGGTCGATGGTATCAAAAGCCGCCGAGAGGTCTAATAGGACCAGGATAGAGGAACAACCCCTATCTCTGGCCCTCCAGAGATCATCCACCAACGCGACCAAGGCCGTCTCCGTGCTGTGCCCGGGTCGGAAGCCGGACTGGCACTGGTCTAGATAATCATTTTCCTCCAGATGTCGTGGAAACTGAGAAGCTACCACACTCTCTACAACCTTCGCTAAAAAGGGAAGGTTGGAGACAGGACGATAATTGGCTAGCTCCGTTGGGTCCAGGGAAGGCTTCTTGAGTAAGGGCCTCACCACTGCCTCTTTCAAGGCAGCCGGAAGAGACCCCTCGCCCAACGAAGCGTTCACTAGGCCCAGGAGCCAGTCACGTGTAACCTCCCAGGATGCCAGTACAAGCCAGGAGGGACACGGGTCTAGCAAACATGTGGTAGGTCGCAGCCGTCCACGCAATCTGTCCAAATCCTGGATGGCAACCAAGTCAAACTCCTCCCAGAGTGGTCTCTCAAGACTCGCCTCGGACGTCTCCACTAGACCACTGAAAGGGACCCATTCCTTCCGGATTTGAGCGATTTTATCCTGCAGATATTTCCCAAATTCCTCTGCCCTGCCCTGTAAAGGGGCTTCCCGCAGCCTCTGAAACAGAAGGGAGCGGGTCACCCGAAACAGGGCGGCAGGGCGGTTCTCTGCAGATGCAATGAGAGCGGCACAATATTGACGTTTGGCCGCTCTCAATGCCACAAGGTACGTCCTTAAATGGGTTCGTACCTGTGCTCGGTCAAATTTGGAACGGGAGGATCTCCAACGACTCTCTAGGCGTCTCTTGCGGCGTTTCATCACCCTTAGCTCCTCAGTAAACCAAGGGGCCAGGGTGGTTCGTTGCCGCAGGAGAGGCCGCAAAGGCGCCACTTGGTCTAAGGCCCCGGTAGTCGCGCTGTCCTATGCGATCACCAGGTCCTCTACCCGGTGGCGGGTCAGGTCTGCAGGAGGTGGCCCAAGCTCCATCTGGAACTTATCTGGTTCCATCAGGCGCCTGGGGCGGAACCATCTAATATCTTCCGGCTCCGCCTCCCCACAGCGGGGGGTAGCACCAGGGAAGTCAAGCCGGAGAAGTGAGTGATCTGACCATGACAGGGGAGTGATGGTTAAATCCCCTACTCCCAGATCACTCATCCACTGGCCAGAGACAAAAACAAGGTCCAGCGTGTGGTATAAGATTACTCGAAGGGAATGTAGCCCTTGATAATAACAGCAACAACAAAGGTTGCCTGCACCTTGCTTTAAAGAGATATTTGTAAAATGTAAAGTGTTGATAGAAATGAACAGGAAAATTCCAAACAAATGATGCAGATCTCTAAGGAAAAGTTTATTAGATTGTGGTTTTTCCCTCTTTTCTCCTTAATTGAGCCAGATCAAGATAATCCATATACAACCTGGCCAATCAATTATTAACTGTAAAAGATAGAGTGCAATCCATAACCCAGGATTTATGGATATTGAGTACAAATGGAACACAACTGGCTTAAACCCAAAAACCCCAGCTTGATGTTATGCTGATCTGGCAGTCTGCATTTTACTTGTATCTGTTTAAAGTGGAAGGCCTTAAATAATGTTCCTTATGTAGAAATAGATCAGTTACCGATTATTAGCCTGACATTCTAATCCTGTGATCAGCTTTCACTGAAGCAAAAAGCATTGCCTTTTTCTCTGTATTCATTCAACAATTACTGAAATCTATTCAAATGATAGCTCAAGAACAGAAATTACCACTATTGAGCACGGTACCACCTATACTGTACCTGTGCATTCTGTTTTTGTTGTGAAAAGAGTAAGGTTCTACATTTAGGCAACAAAAACGGAATGCACAGGTACAGTGTAGGTGGTACCGTGCTCAATAGTAGTAACTGTGAGAGGGATCTTGGAGTTCTAGTGGACAACCATTTAAATATGAACCAGCAGTGTGCAGCAGCTGCCAAAAAAGCCAACTCAGTTCTAGGCTGCATCAACAGAGGGATAGAATCAAGATCACGTGAAGTGTTAATACCACTTTATAATGCCTTGGTAAGGCCACACTTGGAATACTGCACTCAGTTCTGGTCGCCACGATGTAAAAAAGATGTGGAGACTCTAGATAGAGTGCAGAGAAGAGCAGCAAAGATGATTAGAGGACTGGAGACTAAAACATATGAAGAACGGTTGCAGGAACTGGGTATGTCTAGCTTAAGATAAAGAAGGACTAGGGGAGACATGATAGCAGTGTTCCAATATCTCAGGGGTTGCCACAAAGAAGAGGAAGTCAAACTATTCTCCAAGGCACCTGAGGGTAGAACAAGAAGCAATGGGTGGAAACTAATCAAGGAGAGAAGCAACTTAGAACTGAGGAGAAATTTCCTGACAGTTAGAACAATTAATCAGTGGAACAGCTTGCCTCCAGAAGTTGTGAATGCCCCAACACTGGAAGTCTTTAAGAAGATGTTGGATAGCCATCTGTCTGAAATGGTATAGGGTTTCCTGCCTAGGCAGGGGGTTGGACTAGAAGGCCTCCAAGGTCCCTTCCAACTCTACTATTGTATTGTATTATTGTATTATTGTATTATTGTATGTTGGGCTTATTCAGGAAGAACAGTGATGTAGATTAGTAGTATAGGTAGTTCTCAATTTACAACAGTTCATTTAGTGACCCTTCCAAGTTACGACGGCACTGAGAAATGTGACTTATGACTGCTTTTTCATAATTATGACCTTTGCCACATCCCCATGATCATGTGATCAAAATTCAGATGCTTGGCAACTGGTTCATATTCATGACCATTGCTGTTTCCTAAGATCATGTGATCACTTTTTGTGACTTTCTGATAAACAAAGTCAATGGGGAAGCCAGATTCACTTAACAGCCGGGTTACTAACTTACCAGCTGCAGTGATGCACTTAACAATTGTGGTAAGAAAGTTTGTAAAGTGGAGCAAAACTCATTTAACAAATGTCTCACCTAAGAACAGAAATTTGGGGCTCAATTGTGGCTGTAAGTCGAGGACTACCTGTAATAACAATAGCATTCCAGTTCAACTAAGTTTTGCTCAGTAATAATAGTAGGAAATTCACAAGAAGGAAAATATCTAGGCACACTGTCTTTTTTCATATGTTCAGCAATGTGTTACACTTTCATGCATATATCAGAAAGAAACTGTAAGCTTCCAATTTTTAAAAAAGGATGGTTTCTTATCACTCACCAAGAACAGTGTGAATTAGAAAAAAGACTACAATAACTGAGATATATATATACCTAGTCCTTTGACTCCTGATTACCTTATTATTACTTTCCCGCCTGATGTTGGGGCAGAGACAGATGTGTTGTAGATCCATCATCAAATCTCGCTGCCACTTTCTCTAATGGGGCTGAATCTTTGAAGTTATTTTCCTGAAGACCTGACAGAATATTGAAGGGGTGCCTCAGCAGTTTATATCAACTGCTGGCAAAGTATCATTTCTCCTTTCAATGAGACCGGCAGCCTGTTCTTTGTCTTGAAACACCAGTTTGAAATTCGTCCCCTGGACAATGGTTGCTGAAATTATATACAACACCATACATCAGACAAGATTGCTGTTTAATTTCTCTCTCACTTTGAGTTGAAGAACCACAGTTGACTTGAATACTTTTTACTAGACTATTTGTTTTCATATTAATCAACATTTGGCTATTTCACAGCTGTGACCGCCTAATATAAAGCTTTCATGGTTTTCTAAAAATTAAAACAGCGTAACCTTTGCTAACTGACAAGTGTGTTTGTTCCTGTATTTAGTAAATGTTTCCTTACTGAAATCCTTGGACATAAAGGAAAGGAAAATTAATTATGATGGGTCTAATTATATGCCAAGTATTTCAGGCAAATGTTAATATAGCAGATTAAGGCGTTCATGCTTTACTACCTGTATTCTATTTTCAGGAGATGAAATGTCACTTTAAGTTGTTGTTTATCATCTCATAAATACTAGCGGTACATGATTTTATTTGTTTGTATTGTTTGTATTTATACCAAAAATATAAATTTGTTTGTTAAAATGTAAGATGCAGCTGTGTTAAGTACTTCATATGCAAAAGCTAAGACTAAAATTAGGCTGTCTTGTAAGTGCTCTGCATGGCAATTTTGCCCATATTTTGTGCTTCCCTGACAATGTTAAGCTGTATAGGCACTTGTTTTATATTTGCTCTGCCAGTGCCAGTGTTATGCCACTTGCCAAAGTTTAAATCACTTGGTGAGCTTCAGCTGACATTGTGGAAAGACTTTCCGTTTTGTTTTTGAGATGTTCATCACAGAGAAGATAACATCCTTCAGAGCCATGGTGGTGCAGTGGTTAAAATGCGGTATTGCAGGCTAATTGCGAGGAGTTCGATTCTGATAGGCTCAAGGTTGATTCAGCCTTTTGAGGTCAGTAAAACGAGGACCCAGATTGTTGGGGACAATATGCTGACTCTGTAAACTGCTTAGAGATGGCTGTAAGCACTATGAAGTGGTATATGTCTAAATGCTATTGCTATCAGAGAAAAGATCTTATGATCAGCTGACAGAGAAGTTACATCCTTGAAAAACATTAAATGGGCACAAATAAAAATAGGTTCTGGTGGCAAATATTGATGTTTAATGTTTAAATATCAGCAATGCTAACACTTTAATATAGCCCCAACAAATGTCTTCTTTTTGGAAGAATATTTCTAATATATCTGGGACACCACGAAGGATACTTGATAAGGGAAGTTTACTATCTTTGACTCCTGCATTGGTACTGACTCAGAATAGGAATGATTGGTAAGGTTTTGCATAGAAATTAAGAGTTTCTGATTAATTTTGCTCAAGGTATAGGCATCTAAATAAGATAAAAATATTAAACTGGACATTAAAGATGGTGAAAAGCTTAAAAATCTGAAAGCTAGATTACATCCATAAAAAGCAATAGCATTGAAATATTTGTCAAAGTTGCTGTTTTTAGGTACAGCTAAAAAACTGAACTAAAATATCAGGAGGAATCTTCTCATTTACTTTCTAACTAAAGATTTTGAGTTGAATGATTCAAGAAACAGACCATTCCTAAAGAGACCACTTTCTAAAATTTGATAAAGAATGAATCATGTCCGAAACTGAACAAAATAAGGTAAAAGAGCTAAGCAAAAACAACACTGATGGATTTTTTTTTGTTAAGCAATAAAATCCATTATTTATCAAGACATGTGTTCCAAAGATTGGAGGGCAGCATTTGATATCTTGCTTATACCCTGACCTGAAGCAGATCTATTAGGGCAATAACAGATAGATTGAGTGTGAGTGAGTGAGTGCGATCAAGTTGGTGTCAACTGTCAGCAACTAGATTTTCTCCATGATAATTTTTCTCTAACCTGGTCTCATGTCTTTCAACAATATACTCATCATCACTGTAATAAAGCCCATCCATCTTGGTCATTCTCTTCTTCCTTTACACCTTTCCTAGCATTAGAGTCTTCTCTAAAGAGCTAAGTCTTCACATAATGTGTCCAAAGTAGGATAATTGCAGTCAAGTCATTTGTGCCTTGAGTGAGAATTCATTTGCTTGTTTTCTTGACTGATTTTGGTATCATCAAGAGTCTTCTCCAATATCAAAGATCAAAAGCATCAGTATTCTTCCTATTTTGCTTCTTCAAACTCCAGATAGATGTATAAGTCTCCCATATGAAACGCAGACTTATTTTTGTTCCGTGTTGGAGGTAGAATCACTCTCACACGGGCTATTAAAATGTCCTTTATACATCTAATGGTGATCAGACTTAATGCTTCCAATTATTAGCAACTCTAATTGCCATTGCAACCAGGAGGCCATTACCCTTCTCTTGCATGTCCACTATACACAAACCTTGAAGAAGATTGCAAAATCCTTATCAATAGCTATAGCTGTTAGAAGCCATCTGGTTCCTCCCTCATGTTATTAATTGTTAGTTGCTAATTGCTTTAGGATTTTATTGCACTTTTTAAATTTCCCTTTATAATTATTATATTGTATGCTGGTCTTTAATTGCATTTAGTTTTGGACTATAAATAAATTTTGATTGATTCCTGGTTGCTTTGTCTCCTTCACAGTAGCTTTATTTGAGTGGTAACCAGATTATTGGCTTTGAGAAAGAGGTGCCCTTAAATATGTGGCTTTTAATAGAATTTTCTACATTATGTTATGCATTATATATATGCATTATTGGTTTGGCTCATGAAAGCCTTCCTATGCGTTGTTTTTTTTAAAAACACCATCCCAATTGTACATGCTGTTGTTATCAGCAAAATTCCCCTATCATCCCTCCAGCCAACTTGTGTAAACTACATCTTTTCTAGCTGATAGTAATATCTGTCATTTACTCATCCAAGAGATTAGCACCTGCCATCATTGCTATTTCCTATTCCCAGACATTCCACCTGCTACCTATTTTACCCAACATTTTTGTCTTTTGTGCAAAAGAACAGGTTCAAGAAGATTCATTTGGGTCTGATATTAATGTAAGTACATCAATATGGAGGAACATGATGGTTTATCAGTTAAAGGTGCTGAGCTTGTTCGGGTTCAAGACCTAAAAACTGCCATGGATGAAATCCCATTACTTGCCTTGACTCCTTCCCACCTAGCAGTTTGAGAGCATGCAAATGCAAATAGATAAATAAGTACCACTTCGGTGGGAAGGTAGTAGCATTTCATGCACTTCGGTGTATAGTCAGGCTGGCCACATGATCATGGAAGTGTTTTGGGGCAATGTTGGCTCCCTTGGCTAAGAAATGGGGGTGATACTATCCCTTAGAGTCAGACATGACTGGACAGGGGAAACTTTTACCTTTAAATCATTACAGGGTTAAGCATTCTTGGATTTCATGTCTAATTGGAAAGTGTTTTTTTTTTACTACAACTTCATGTAAAACTTTTTGTGCAAATGTTCTTCTGTAGTTAGACATAAAAGCTATAATTCTACAGATTTTCAGCTTCCTCCTCTTCCTTTTACAATGAACAGCATTTATATTCACATGAGGTGCAAGAAAAAGCAAAGACCCTGATGCATTGTCTCTTTTCTAGAGCAGGACTTGTGTCACTTCCAATTCTTATATTCCACTTTTTCTTGTATCTGGTTGTATTGTGGCTAAGTTGAAGGTGCCAGACAGTTTCGCAAGAGAAACCTATCTGTGTGTATTGTTCTCTAATTTCCTTTTTATTTTTGATGGACATTTGAATGCAAATCCTTTGGGCTGCTTGCTAGCCAAAGGTTATTGGCACAGACAGAAGGATGAGACAGCTGCTTTTCTTTTGGCTAGGATCCCATTTTCCTCCAAAGTCTAGAGCTAAGAGGTGATGGGTCTAAAATTCTCTTCCTCCCAGTCCTGATTGAACTTGTAGCTTTATACAAGCTCAAAAGTCTCTTAAGGCCATTCATCTTGAACAAATCAGATGCCAAATGAAAGAGGAGAAAAAGTTTTTCACAGGCCTCTTTCTTTGTGGTTGAAGCAGCGCTTCTATATACCATGTAACATTTTAAAGAGATGGACGAGGGCAAAGGTGTAAGAGGTTGGATAGGATTCACGGGGTTATATTTAAATTGATTGGAAAATTCAATCAATTTTTTGTTTTTGAAATTGTTAAAAATGACAAGAATATCTGTATAGAAAACATCAAAGGAAATTTGCCATCTGGTGAATGACTTGCCTACCGATGTCTGGCCACCTTTAAAAAAAAAAAGACTTTTCTACTTACAAAAACAAGCAAGTTACAAAGAACAAGACAGAGAGCATTTTAGAGCAGTCTTCATGTAGAAATTTAACTAGATTTTTGCTGCACACCACCCAGTGTCCCTATGTATGAGCCATTATGACTCTCTTGGTTTGTGTCCCCCATCATAATCAAGACAGGCAGATGAAGCATTCTGAATCTTTGTCCAAGAAACCTTACTGGTAAGATAGGTAGGTACCAACCAGTATTTGAAGCTCGGTCTCCTGCATTAATTCTAATCACTACTCTATCTAACTGCTATATAGATGTATAGATGTGCCATGATTTTATCAAGTGCCTGCACACATTGCTTACAGTATTTCACGGACTATCAAAACTATAGTTTGGAGTGAGATAAAAAAATAAAATACTGCTTTGTTGCAAACCAGGAAGAAGCATACAACCCTCGACACCGATTACCAAGCCTTAGTGGAGAAATGTTATCAGATTAGATGCTAATAGATGCCAAAATGGATTTGGAGTGGTAGCACGACATTCTTGGTCTTTATATTAATGCCTCTAATTGAGAATTAAATGTCTGCTGCAATAGGAAAGGTGCATTCTGATAGAATTTCAAGGTAAAAATTTCATCAACTCGCCCCTTAGATTTATTGCACCATTGAATGGTCAAGGATTTCACCCTATGACAGTGTTTAGCCTTTTATATAAAACCCAGTTGAATAACCAGGGCTGATATTGGCACAGATTATAAAGACTGCATTTGCTATGGATGCCAGCTAAATGGAACAGCTACATGGAGTCTGGTAGCTCTAGGTGTGATATGATTTGGATGTTAAGTTAGCTTTAAAATATGTTTTATTTTAAATGTCTTAGGTCTGTTTCATGTATCTACAAATGTGTGTGTGTGTGTTTGTTTGTTTCATATTAAATATATCTGCCTACCCGTTTAGTTTAAGACAACATCATCAAATACTATAAACAGGTCAAATATTGTAAGGACAATTAACAACAACAGCATACAAGGTCAGTTTTATACAGGTTATTCTCATAAAGTGAAAGTGGTTGCTTATGTTCCTATCTTTATAACAAAGCCATAAATAACACTGAAATGATAAGGAAAGATAATATGTTGAAACGATAAGGAAAGAGAGTAATTAATAATACTCTTTTCCATAGTTAGGCTTTGACAAAGCTGTCAGCTTATATCAACATGACCTGGTAAGCCAAACAGGAAAACTGGATTATTTTTATCACTATTTTCATTTTAGGACATAAGCCTTGTTTCATTATTAGGCATGCTTGTTTGTTTTTAATAATCCTGCTCACAAATTGACAATATCGTAAAACTCCAGAGACAACCTTTATCAAAGCACTCTGGATGCAGTTAAAAATTCCCTTTTCTCTTCTCTCTAAGTTCTGTGATCACATTGGAATTTAAACCATTTCCAAAGAAAGATTTCTGCCTAAGTTACAAAAGAGCATACATTTGCTCTTGTTACAGATAAACTGAAACTCTTTCATCATACCAGCAACAATAATCAAAAGCATATTAAATGTATGCCACTCAAGATTGATTTGTTTGAGTCCATTACAGATCTTGTCTCCAAGCCAGTAAAAAAGAAACCATCTTGAACTTCTGTCAAGTTCATATTGTCTCACGGAGATTCAAAGATACATCTTAGATTTATTACAATCTCTGTTACGTGCCCCAATCCTTACAGCAAACTTCAGCTCTGGAATTGGCAGGTTCGGTTTTAGTGGGCTGTGGCTAATAAACCTTGCAGCTGCAATGCATGAACAGGGTTAATCTATGCATTGTGGCACCATTATTATTAGTGGGAATGCATGCAACTTTAGTGATAAGCATATCTGAATCTGTACAGCTGTTTTGAAAAAAAATAACTGGGCACATCAACATCAAGAATAGTCAAAAGTAAAGACTATTGCATCATTCCTTAATAGACAATAGTAGTAGAATTGTTGGTTTTTAAAATTTGCTTCCCATTTAATTTTCTGGCAGAGAAACAATACTTGTGCCAGAAGCAGTCATTTCAGTTGTCTGAGCTACGTTGTTGCTTTTTCTCCAGGTATTATAACTATATACTACTACTAATAATAAGCCAAGCCTTAAGAATAATGCATATCAACCCAGAATTGAGAAGACAACAGACAGCAAATGCCATCTCTGCTCGAAGCTGAAGAAAATGGATCGCCTAATTAGCTGCTGCAAGAAGTTTACGCACTACATACAATGACAAAGTAACAACAATGGTTCATTGCAATATCTGCAAGAAATGCCATTTGCCCTTAAGCAAAAACCTGTGGGACCACAAAATAGACCTAATAGAAAATGAAGAAACTAAATGCTCTGGCATTTTAGAATTCAAACAAGTGTCTTGTCATACCAGACACCAGACACAACAATTGTTGATAAAAAGACAAAAAGTTCGCATAGTGAACCCTGCAATAGCTGGAGATAGTGGAATAGAAGAAAAACAACTAGAGAAAATCACAAAAGATAAAGATCTGGAAACTGAAGTAGAAAGACTGTGGAAAAATAAAGCAAAAATAGTACTGATAGTAGTAGATGCCTTGTGTGCAATCCTAAAATAAGTGGAACATCACTTGAACATCATTGGCATTGACAGAATCACCATCAGTCAATAGCAAAAGCAGCTTCACATGGAACTGCCTACATTCTGCAGTGATATCTTTAATCCTATCAAATGACATCTGCCTATCCCAGGTGGTTGGGAAGGACTCGATAGATGGAGAAAAATGTTAAATCCAATCTAAACATTTGGTTGACTGTGCAACCAAACTTAATAAATGGCTATCTGTTCCAAAAAGACTCTTGAACATATCAGTGTGGCAGCACCTTTCATACTTCTCTGATAACACAAATAATGTAGACTATATGACTTGGATCATATATATTAATCCAAGTCATAAGTCTACAGTGTGTGTGTGTGTGTGTGTGTGTGTGTGTGTGTATGTATGAAATACCTAGACAGTTTTTTATCAGATCACTACAATTTTATTTATTTAACTGTTTGGCTGATGAATTAATTACAGTTGTGTGTTAACTTTATTTTAGTTGAAATAAACCTGTTCATTTTAATTACTTTCTTACCTTGAAGAATTCTGGCCATTGACCATTATAAAGACTGCTAGTAGAACTACTGGCATTGCTCATTCTTATGCTAATTCATTGGACAACTCAATACTGGAATTGAAAACAGGATTTTCAATATTCATCTATCTCTGGAATTTGTTAATGCTTATAAGAGCATAATTCATTGGGAAAGAAAGAACAGAATATTCCAGTAAACTCTATATAACATGGGTATGTTTATTTGCTCACAGGAATTATGTAGCTATGGATCATTTATACGTATATGGATAAACCCTGTGATGGATCTGTTGGTATTGCAGTTGGTATGATACTCACCGAATGTTTGGAAATACAGAAGACAATTTTTACTAAGTTCCTTTAGAGTCCTTAGCCTTGGAAATCTTTCTTAGAAGGGTCAAATAATTTTCTGAAGCAAGCATAGAAAATGAAATGAGAAGCTGCACTATTCTCTATATTGTTTGGGGGTGCTTCTGCTGAATGCCCATTTGCAAAAAGGATGCTCTGAATCCACACCATTTTTTAGAGTGGACTCTTTCAACCTATATGCTCTAGACATTTCAGAAACGCTCATAATATCTGATGGGTTCTTGGAGTTCAGGTCCAGGCCTTGACGGGCATTCACATTGGAGTAGATGCTATAGGACTCACTGAAATAAGAGAAAAATGTGAAAGATAATTTTGCTATTGTACGTTTAACAGATATTTCCATTTCAGTTTAGCTCAGGAGTGTCAAACTCAATTTCATTGACAGCTTCATCAGGGCTATGATTGACCGCGGGTGGTGGTGCCCGGGCATGGCTGACTGAGTGAGTGTGGCCAGCTTGATGTAACTCTCCAAACTGTTGGCATGTTTCCTCTTCACACTGGGTAGATCGGGCTGGCCCCTTACAGTTTCCAGGATGGTCCCGCGAATCCAGCCCACCAGCCTAGTGTTTCACATTCCTGGTTTAGCTAATGGATGCCCTTGCCTGTGCCTTACTGAAGAGTTTATTTTGGATCTTTATTTATTCAGTTATGAGAAAGAAGAATAAAATTGCTATTATGTCACCTTCCCATGACCCATTTCATTCTGAAAATATGAGACACCTTGGGAGAGAGTTGTCTGGATGAAGTTAGCAATAATTAAAGCAAAGTAAAATAATCCCTGATCTACTTATATATTGTTATTAATAATTGATATCTCCTGGATGGCAATTTAATTTTTCAAACTTTCAAAATTACACAGAAAATAGAAGAAGAAAATAAAAGTAGTAACACAGTGGTGCTCTGTAATAAAGATAATTGTCTTGTGCTTGTTTATGTTCTCAAAATGAACCTTCTCATAGATTGAAAAGCCTAAGGCCAGTATTGTCAATCAGAGCTTAAAATTTAGTTTTCTGAAGATGATTATAACAATACTTCTTCATAAAAAAAATACAAGGAAGTAGAATGCAGAGTTTCTAGATTGCATTGACAGGTGGGTTCTCCAGCCTTTAAGAAGGGTATTATCTCTATCTGTCTTTCGATGGCACAAAATTGAATTGAACTCAATAGGGCTTACTTCTGAGTAAACAAGCCTGTTAGGCTTTTCTTTTGTTTGTTAATATTGTATAAAATCAATTAACATTGTAATAGTTCCCAAAGCCATTCATAGGCAATTAAGTCAGTGAACTTCAGTACTTTGAATGGATGGTACAAGGAAATATCCATAAAGACCACATTTGAAAATCAGATGGCAGGTCTTTTATTCTTTTTATTTCTTACCAATTACTTCCAAATGTTTCCTTGTATTAGAGTACAACCGTAGTATATAAAGCAGTTAAAACACTACAATTTAGCACTTCTAATAAGTGTTGCCATTTCCTACAGAGTAAAAGAGCATAGTTAGAAATGTGTTAGCTTAGGTGACATTTGCTGGCTATAGAAGGCCTCTGCATTCACACTACAACGGTTGAAAACTTTATTACCTGTTGTCAACAAATGCATTTTGATTTAATTTTTGAAACTAGAATTTAAATCTTAGCAGCATACTTCCTTTATAATTATATGTACTCATTTGAGCAGCATATGGTGAAAATGTATGTAGCTGATCACAGTTAAAAGAATAAGAACAAGAAAATGAGGCTTTTATGGTGATTGCACCTGTATGGGGGCTTTTGAAGCTTATGATCTGCATCATTTATAGGTGCATAGCTCGAATATAACTAGTACCGTGTGCTTTTATGCTGACTAAATGATAGGCAAAGCAGTTTTCAACAAATATCTCCCAGTAGGCTGTCATCACGGAAGCCTTGTAATATAGCTTTTTAACCTCCATACTGGCAGCTATCCAGAAATTATTACATTGATATCAAAGCCCCTGTACCAGCCTTCTGCTTCTTGGGCCATATGGGAAGAAATGAATTTTAAAGTTTATCTCTCCCTGCATCTCTTGAGTTATACATGATTAAAAACTTAGTTCAGCCCTTTTCCTCTCCCCTTTTTCTCCATGCTGACTAGTGAGACAAAATAATACTACCTCACCTAGGGTTATTTTTTTTTTAATGGATTGTATGAATTCCTTTGATAGAGTTAGAGTTTTGCAAACAAAAGATAAACTCTGCTTGATAATATTCAAGCTTGAATATATATTGCTCCTTATAATTGCTTTAATTGATTTAAAAGCCTAGCTTAAGGTATAGTGTGACTAACTCAGAAACACTGCAAAAACTTCTTCACTTACAAACCTTTTTATTTGTTTCTGTATGTTTATGAATATCTTCAGTTAATATTTTAACATATCGCTGTAGGGAAGGCAGCATCCAAAGCAATTAAATTAAAATGATATAAGTAGACAAATTTTAGATACAGCTTATGTATTAAAACTACATTTTAAGAGTCAAATCGTGAAGTGTCTGCAATATAATTTTCTAGAAGTAAAAATGTCCTATATGCAAGCTTTTTCATGGAATTCAGATGGCTTTTAGGTTTTGCATCAACTCTGGCATATTTCTACTTATGAATGCTTGACTCTCATGCTGCTTCTTTGAGTATTTCACCTTCCAAAATTTGGAGTATATTTTCCCACTCAGTTTAAGCATAAGGGAAACAATTAATTTATGGAACAATAAGGATCCTTACTATGTATTTGTTTGATCACCTTTGTTATTAATTAATTAATGAACCCAGCTTATGAGGTGTTATCTAGGCAAAGTTATCCCAAGGACATATTAAAAACCCATTAATATGAGACAATTAACTGATAACTTCCAATTAAGAAAGGAGAGAAATGAAGAATAATGGTAAGAAATGTTTTACAAAAATAGAGGCTAAGTATCAAAGGCATGGTTTCCAAATACCCCAGGACCTGCAATCAGAAAGAAAAACTCTAAAAACACATTGATAATTCAGAAGTCATAAAGAATCAAAATATACTTTAATGGACCTAAAAGATAATATTCCTGCAGAGGCCATTCCATAACGCCTATTCTCTAGGAGGCAGTCTGATTGAAATTCAAAATAGTTTCCCTATGTTGCTTGTAGTGTGTGATTCTATGTTGATTGTTAATGGAAGTTAAATGATGCATGTATGTTTATGTGATTTGTATTGATTTTAAGATGCAACATTATTCAGAATGCCTGAATTTGCAGGCTTAGGAACAAATAATATTAATTTTAGAAGTCTGAAGATTATGCTAAATCATGGTGGGTTGCTTGCATTGTTTATTGAAAAAAAACATCATTCGTGTGTTCATTCTAACCTACAAAGCACTATCGCTAGGGTCATGCAACATACGAGATCACGATCAAACAAAGACATGGTATAATAGATGTATGAACCTAGCATTGAAAGCTTCCAGGATATTTCAGTAAGAACATGTATTTTTAGGTTGGCAATTGCGAAATATTGCATAAGAATGAAACAGATAGCCTATGCCAGGGGTGTCCAAACTTGGGAACTTTAAGACTTGTGGACTTCAACTCCCAGAATTCCCCAGCCGGCTGGCTGGGGAATTCTGGGAGTTGAAGTCCACAAGTCTTAAAGTTCCCAAGTTTGGACACCCCTGACCTATGCAAAGAGTGATTCATGTAGACATTTCTTTTACCCACAAGTTCTGATGGAAGAATTCAATAAACATGACTCTCTATGAATAAAAATGGCTTCTCCTTGCCCAGTCAATGACCAAATAATTGTGAGGCAAAAACATTCCATAAACCTCTCTTTCTGAAAATAAGCAGATAAAATAAAAATGTAATGGTGACAAATTAAGCAATTCATTTGCTGCTCTTTCATGTAATTTCATATTAGCTAGCTCAGATGGCTCCCTCATGCTTAATTTGCTAATGTTGGGATTGGCTGTGATGATGATAAAGCTTTTAATGGATATGTAGGTTTATTATTGAAGTGTTTGTCTGTCTGTCCATCCGTCTGTCTGTCCATCCATCCACCCATGCCCTTTTTCTCATGCTCTGGGAGCCTTGTCCACCAGCCAGGCATAATCCACTGTATAAATATGTCAGCCATATGCCATTAAGAGAGCACATTTATTAGGGTCTCTTGAAGGTAAATGCTCCAAATACTCTTTGCATTTGCGGGAAGCACAGGTCAGCTCATGAATAAATAGCTTGTCAAACCTGGAGGTTTATAGCAGATCTCCATTGAAAGAGAGAAAGGAAAAAGCTGCTTGATTGTTGTTGAGTTTTTATATAGTTCATGAGTGGTTATACTATTTTAGTCATGGATTACTACCCAGAATCCAGGTTTTTATCAACTGGTTTCAGTCTTTTGGTATTACTTCTCAGGGCACTGCCAAAAACAAAGTTAACTATTACAAAAGCCTCAAATACACTAAGGGAAGGAAAAAAAGAAGATATGGCATCCTTTGGAGACCAACCATTGTTCTTCTGTATTCATTATACTATCCCAAATACTTCTTTATATAGCTTTACATAGCTGTCATAAAATCTTTTTATTGTTTTCTCTGAACACAGCCATCTTATTATGATGTCTTTTATGTTTTTTCTGTCTACGTTGCATAACATACCTTGATAAATATAAATTGTTTTGTTCACAAACATTTACAAGTGTACATTGAATGTACTATCCCAAAGAGACCATATTGTACATTTAGCTCTGACCTTGCACTTTGCACATCGGTCATTTAATATTTTCTCTGATAGAATGTAAAACGCAATGACAAAGGTAAGTTCTCTGTAGCATCAGGAACACAATAGCTATGACATAAATCAGAATCTGATAAATTGCCATGAGAGTCTGATGTTTTTCACCAGTGCCATCCTTGTTGAAATGGAATCAAATTGAAGCATAACAAAAACCCTCTGGAATTTAGGGATTAGGAATAAAGTAGTGAAAAATATTTGAATTCTTGATTTTAAATTACCTTGCGATAATGGCATTTTCTACAGATTCCAGCTAGCTGGCCGGATTGGCCAACAGACGTCTTCTCTGATCAAGTGTAGAATGAAGCTGATTCTAAAATATCTAAGAAATAGTCTGATTTGAATAATAGTCTCCACAGATTCTTTGCACTATGCTGTTCATAAAATTGAAGCAGTGCTATTGGGAGATCTTCCCATTCACATTTTCTGTCTGACTAAGCAGTATCAGACAACTCAATTCACCTGTATTTATTAACACAGTACTTTCTGCACAAAGGGGAAATGAAATTCTGTGGGAATCCCTACAGATGCCATAGCTACATAGGAAAAGATTATGTTACTGACTTCTTCAGATATAATTCTAAATGATTTTTTTTTTGAAATATCAGAATTCAAGCTTGCTCGTCAACTTTGGTTTGTTTGTGGTTGATAGATTGGCTGGGAAATGGTTTGGGAATTAAGAGTTGATGCTTGATTTTCTGTTGAACCTGAAATTAGAGATCATTGGCTAATGATAATTAGGCATCCTTAGATACAGAGACTTCTCATCTTCCACTGCTTGCTGTTTTGGAAATCATTATATGCAAAGCTGAGTTTCTAGTAGAAAGGAAGAAATTTAAAGATAAGCAACTTGATACCTATGTTTTGTGTTAATAGTGTGAATGCTCAACTATTATTCTAGCAAACTATAATATCAGTGAGTGTCTAAGCCTAGCCCTTTTGTTCTTAAACATATTTTATGAAGGATAAATTTAATTTTTTATTATACTCAATGTGTTTTGTTTTCACTCGAAATGACAGGTAATAATTCCAATTAGTATGTATTAATACATGTCTAGATGGTATTACTTAGCCAAATTGGGCTGTTCCTATAAACTAAACAGAGCTAAATCTATTCAGGAGAACTATAGACTAAGACTAAGAAAGAGCATAGTACAAGAAGGCCAGGGCAAATCATTTATGTATTACTGCCACAAAAACTACAGGTAGTCCTCGACATACAACAGTTCATTTAGAGACCATTCAAAGTTACAACAGCATCAAAAATTGTGAGTGATGACTATTTTTCACACTTATGACCATTGCAGCATCCCAATGGTCACATGATTTATATTCAGATGCTTGAACAACTGACTAATATTTATGACGGTTACAGTGTTTAGGAGTCATTTTGTGACCTGACAAGCAAAGGCAATGGAGAATCCTGATTCATTTAACAACCATGTTACTAAGTTAACAACTGTAGTGATTTGCTTAACAAATGGAGCAAGAAAAATTCACTTGACAATTTTTTCACTTAAAAACATAAATTTGGGTCTCAGTTGTGGTCATAGGTTGAGAACTACCTGTATATAGATATAGCTGTCACCAGGAGTCATGCTCAACTTCTTCAAGGTTTTAACTTTTGACTTCCGGTTCCGGCGGCTACGGCAACGGGCAAGTCTTTGCCCGCTCCCGCTCTCCCGGTGGGCTTCCCCCGCTTCTGGGGGGGGCACAGGACGCCCCGGAGAGGCGTCCTGCCGAGGGAGCAGCTCACGGAGGGCCCTGGCATCGGCGGCGGCTGGTGGGGGCTCCTCCGCTTCGCTCTAGGCACCGGGGAGCAGTATCGGAGGGCGCGTGGGCGTCTCGCCTCATGCCGATCGGACAACATACTTCTGAAGGAAGCAGCGGCGGTATGGTGAGAGGCTTCCTTTCTTCACTCCCTTGCTTTTTGAATTGATGGACTTTTTCAGTAACTTTAAAAGCTAAACTTTCGGATTATTTTTGGAGGAGTGGCTGGAGGGAGGGGGATTTCCCCCCCCCCCTTGGACAAGCGGCTTGAAAAAATTTTGCTCTCGCCCCCAGGGGAAGGAGGAGGGGGGAGAGCCAACTAATGATGCCTCACCCCAGTAAAAGTGCTTTTCATTGGACTTAGTTCCAGAACTTATTGATGATCTGAGAACTTTGTGAACTTTTAAAACTTTCGTATGCCTCTGAGCCCAAAGCTGGCAGGGCAAGATGGCACACTTCCGTTGTCTTTATGAACTTTGAAACCTGACTCCACCTTCAAAATTCAGGCTTCCGGTCTTTGTCTCCGTGTCACCCAGAGGAATCTCTTGTGGATTGTTATTCTTTGAACTCTTTGGAGAGAAAACCTTTCTCTATTGCTAGACTGACTAAAGAAGCTCCCATCTGTTTGGATCTTCTGCCTCCTGGTCTCTCCTGTCTGCTCTACTTCTCCAGCTGTCCAGTCTCTATACTGACTGATCTCTTTGTTTCATAAACCATGTCTCCAAAAAGACCACCCCCTGGAAAACCTGGCTTTGCTACTTCTGCACCGACATCTGCAACATCCAGTCCTGCTACACAGTCAAAGATTACGGAACTGATGCAACCCAAGAGTACAGAGGTGGATTTGCAACAAATGCTTCAACAACTCATACAGGGCCAGGAAGAAATTAAGAAACAATTAAAAGAAATGAAGGAAGAAATTAAAGAGAATCAAGTCCAAATTTATAAGAACTCACAGAGACTGGACCTTGTGGAGGGTGGGGTGGCGGAGGCGAGGGGGGGGGTAGAGGCTTTACAGAAGGGAAACAAAGAACTTGATACCCAACAAATGAAAACAGAGTTTGAGAGAATGTCCTTTTATCTTAGATTTCAAAATGTCATAGAAGCAGATGGGGAAAATATAAGGGACATTATGACTAATATTTTAGCTGAATACATACACAAAGATAAGCAGCAGATGGAATGGGAGATAGATCTGGTCTATAGAGTGAATTCAGCATATGCCAGAACACACAATGTACCCAGGGAGGTCCATATTAAATTCCTTAGGAAAAGCACAAGAGATGAAATTCTGGGTGTACAAAGGGGGCAAGCATTGACATACCATGACAGGGAGATAACCATCTTGAAGCAGATCCCCAAAAACATTAGGGAGAAAAGGAAAAATTATTCGCAATTGGCGAATAAACTATACCAGAAGGGGGTGTGGTTTAGATGGTTGATGCCTGAAGGGATGCTGATATTCTGGGAGGAGACAAGAATCAGAATCAATACACCCATAGAGGCACAGGCCTTTATGGAAAAAAATAAAGCGCACCTAGAAAAAACAGAAGACTCTACAACGGTCATACAGGACACGGGAGGGGCCGGAGCTCTGCCAGCGGGGGGAGAAGGGGCATCACCAAGAAAGCTCAGATCTCAAAAATGAATAAGAAAACCACATTGTTATAAACAGACCGAAAGTAATAATGAAATTATATCTAGACTATACATCATAACTATATAAATTGATTGAAATTTTTTTTTAGAACTAATATGCTGATTTTATACGATTTTGTATTAATGTTTTATACATAGATGTATCTTATGAGTTTGGAGGGAGGGGGCGTCTGCCATACTTGCAACTGCCAAAATTTGTATACCATTCCACCTACCCTTTTCCTTATAAATGTTTTAAAAAACCAATAAAAATTTTCTGAAAAAAAAAAGGTTTTAACTTTTAAGTATTTTTATTTTTAAATTCAGCCTTTTAAAAGTACATTTGCAAATGATTTTTTCTATGCTTATTTGCCAGAAATATGCTATTTCCTTTGCATGTCATTGCTAGTGAACTGTCTTACAATTAAAGATGGAAATAGATAGGTTGATAAATAACATGAGCTTTCAACATGTTTTATTTGCATGAAGGTTTCAACAAATAATTGGAAGTGAAGCAATATAGCTTTTAATGTCACTATGGGAAAAGTGGAACACATTCTCCTCCCAAAGACAATGAGACTTCAGCTCGCTAGAATTATATAATATCATAACGCACAAGTAAAACTAATCGGATGTGCCACATGCCTTCATTTTGTAAGTGCAATAACTCATTTGGCTGTTAGCAAAGCTTTGTTTAGTGATGCATCAATAATTAGAAACTGTCAGAATCTATATCTGACATCATGCTTTTCTCTTTCTTTGCTGTTTTATTCCCTATTAATAAAACCTCTATAGCTGCATTCAAGAAATATTGGAGAACACTATGTATTTCCATACATCAAAGTAATTGTAGACTGTTTTCATTTTATGTCTGAAATTTAGAATGATAAATTTAGAAAGCTTGCTAATAGTATTTTGATGTAACAAACATCTGTGTAATTCAATATTTTGTCATTCATGTTGTTAATTAAACCAGGGGTGTGCAAACTTTGGTGAGGTGAAAATGTGTGGGGCCGACCATTCAGCCCTACATTCTTTGAATAATTAACATTAAGTGCAAATGAACTATTTTATGAAAGACTAAACAAATAACTCCAGGGGGGAGAAGAGGCTGCGGGCTGCTCAAAATTTGAAAAAGGGCCACAATTGGCCCCCGGGCCGGACTTTGGACATGCTTGATTTAAACAGATGCGTAAGGAATTCTTTAATTCCTTTTCAACAATTCTGTACCTGACATGCTATACTCAGATGCTATGGTTTTAAACACGGTTTGGCCAAATTGTAATTTACTTTTTTTTTAATTGATTGAATAAGAAAGATACAGCAGCCTGGAAATGGTAAAGATGTGCAGATTTCTTTAAAAAATGATTGGCATTTAATTAAACAAAAAGAATAAAAAGTAAAAACAAAGCCTCACCATAAGTAAAAAAGCAACACAAGAGTAAGGCATTCAACTATATACATAAGCACAGAACATTTGCTACAATAGTTTTAATAAAGGATAAAAGTGGTTTATAATCAACCATATATAACTTGTGCATCATTCTTAAATTGTAAGTATCATCATATCTTCAATCTAACCGAACTGTTGGCTTATGTCTGTGATGGCGAACCTATGGCACGCGTACCAGGGGTGGCACGCGGAGCCATTTCTTAGGGCACGCGAGGCATTGCCCTTATAGCGGCAGTGCGCATGCGCACGCTGGCCAGCTGATTTTAGCCTTCTTTTTCGCTCTGCGGAGGCTTCCCTGAAGCTCCGGAGGGCGAAAAATAACCCAACGCAAAAACCGGAAGCTCCACAAAGTGGAGCTCTGCAGAGTTTAGGGGGCTGTCGAGTGGAAGGGGGGGGCTTTGCAGACTAGACTGGCAGGGCCGGGAGGAAGGAGAAGAGGCGAGGGGGTGGAATTTGTAGGTGGCAGAAGAGAGTGCGTGCAAAAGCTCCTTTAGGAATAAGGAATTGGGCTCAGATTGCTAGAGCCAATCCTGCTGCCTGGAAAACAAGTTCTTTGGAACAAGAATCATACGGTTCTCAGCACAGCCATTTCGACTTGGCATGGGGTTGCTGTGGCCACTTGTGACTGTCTCATCCTCAGCTCAGATTTACTTCACGTTGTCCCAGAAGAACTTCATGCTGGAGGGGAGGGGGGAGAGATCCACTGCTTGTCATCATCGTTAATATTCTCCCGCCTTCAGGGAGGTGGAGATCAAGTTAAGCTCCTCAATGCAGGGGCAGCGTCCTGACGCCCCAGCCGAAATCCCTCTGCTCCCTTCCATTCAAATAAGTACACCTGGCAGCTTTCGCCCTATTTAAACCCATTCCCTGAGTTTTCCACTCCCAAGAGACACAGGGGCGGGCAGGTGGAGAGGGGGCGATTGCTGAGCGGAATCACTGGTGGGAAGGGAGCATAGGAAAGAGGCAGCCGGGCAGAGCCTTCTTTAGTGCATGGTGGCTGATGGTGTGTGTGTGTGAGTCCTGCCAAAGAAACTGCTGCTGCTGCTACCTGTATTACTACTATTATTGAGGCTGCCGGACTTCCTACAGTTCTCCTTCCTCCTCTCACGGGCAGTCCGGCAGCCTCAGTAATAGTAGTAATACAGGTGGTAGCAGCAGCAGCAGTTTCTTTTGCAAGACACACACACGCACGGCCATCAGCCACCATGTACTAAAGAAGCTGGCGCCGCCGCGGGAGTTTACTAGCTGGGCATGCAAAACAAGGTGCCCCGTGCAATCGCCCCCTCTCTGCCTGCCCGCCCCTGTGTCTCTTGGGAGTGGAAAACTCAGGGAGTGGGTGTAAATAGGGCGAAAGCTGCCAGGTGTACCTATTTGAATGGAAGGGAGCAGAGTGAGTTCGGAAAGCTGGGGCGTCAGGACGCTGCCCCTGCATTGAGGAGCTTGACTTGATCTCCACCTCCCTGAAGGCGGGAGAATATTAACGACGATGACAAGCAGTGGATCTCTCCCCCCTCCCCTCCAGCATGAAGTTCTTTTGGGATAACGCAGAGTAAGTCTGAGCTGAGGATGAGACAGTCACAAGTGGCCACAGCAACCCCATGCCAAGTTGAAATGGCTGTGCTGAGAACCGTATGATTCTTGTTCCAAAGAACTTGTTTTCCAGGCAGCAGGATTGGCTCTAGCGATCTGAGCCCAATTCCGTATTTCTTGCTGGCGTTTACTTTTGATTTCATTTGTCTCCAAATGCATACATACACCTCCCCATCTCCGTTCTCTCTTTCTCTCTCTTGCTTTCTCTCTTCCTCCGGAGGGCCTCTGGTGGGGGCTGTTTTCACCCTCCCAAGGCTCCTAGTAAATCTCTGGAGCCTGGGAAGGGCGAAAAATGTGTCCATCCGCAAAAATGGGAGGGGGGGGTCGTGCGCGCATGCGTGTGGGGGCGTGTCGCATGCATAGCATTATGGGTGTGGCACGCAAGCGCATGACCCCTCTGTGCTCCCCCCGTTTTTGGCACGCGATGGCAAAAAGGTTTGCCATTGCTGGCTTATGTAATGTTGAACAATGTTTATTAGTAATAAAAAGGCCATGATAATTCTTTTCTATTGTCCAGCTGTTAATTTAGATATTAGTTATATAACCCAAAAGAACATATCTGAAAATATTAAATTCTGTCTTGACATCACATCACACATTTCAATAGACTTTGACTTTTTAATTTTTTTTTAAAAAAAACCACACTGTAATTTCTGTTCCCCACTGCATTTGTTGAAAAAAAAAGTAAACCATTGTGTTGGAAATGCAATGAGAATAATACTTCATTAAATATGTTTTCACAGTGTCCTAAAATTCTGGAAAGAAGTAATTACCCTTAATAAGAATACATTGAGAGAGTGGGCATGCATATTCTTAATATGGGTAGAAACACTTGTACGTTAATCCTCTTTTCTCCTTCACATCATTATAATTATCACTCTACGTAAGTGAGCTATGACAGACTTCACTGCCCTCACACAGCACTTACTCATTGAATTGCTTTACATAATTTCAACTATACTGTTTTTCAGCATGGACTGTAGCTTCACATAAAATACAGGACATCACATATCCACAAAATCCAAACTCAGAAGCCTTACATAATAAATTAGGATTTTTATAACTACAAATACTATGAATTAATTTCAGAACTGGGCTTATTCCCAACCAGTTTATTTTGTGAAGAGAAATTTTGGTGAGGAATTGTGGGCATTGTAACTCTGAAACGTCTGGAGAAAAATGGTTGTGGGAAGGTCATATATACCCTGAATTGATCTTAACAATTTAGATGACTCAGAAATAAAAACCAGGAAAGCCATGTTCCAGTGGATTGCTGATCATAAGACTCTTCAAATAAATAACTGTAATTAGCTTAAGGCACTCTATGATAGTGTTAATGCTTGTCTTTTCAAGTAACTGTCAAAGCCTTGTATGAAGTTCTCATTGTAGTTTTTATAACATTTTATAACGTTGACCCAGCAATTCTTACTGGCTTGCAGATTGTGTTCATGCAAAGAGCCATTTTTTGAGCCCAAAATGAGCATCTCTCAAGTGACACCATCAGCTGGAGGCAGAAAAATATCACACTTGTGCCTGAAAATGTGCTACTAATGCTACTTCTAACACCTTATATAACTATAATTGAAAGTGATCGTGGACAAAACAATTTCTCTAATGTGAATTTTTTTTCGCTTGTATGTTTTGAAAGCATTTACTTTCATCATTGCTTGAGAAACCTTTTGCTATAGGAAGAATTCATTTTGTTTTGCAAAATGAAAAGTGAAAATATAACTATAAATCAAATAGTAAATATTATTTGATGGCAAGGCTAAGAGACATATAAAATACCATTTTACAGACACTGCTTTTTAATCAGTTTTTCTTTTTCTTAATAAGCCTTTGGCCAGCCTTTTAAACACAACACCATACAGTATATTCTTGCATTTGGCATGTGAGTTATGTGTGTTATAAAGCTCAAATATTGCTTTGGACACTTTTTCTCTTTTAACACTTAGTATACTTTTTTTAAATCACAGAGGTTTTTTTTTAACAAGCCAGGTTCACACACAACACTAAGCAATAATGAATCAGTTTACACATAGTAAACCAAAATACACATGGCAGCTTAAATTTGCATGTGGATGAGGCTTCTGTTTCCCTGATCCCACAATATTTGTTCATTTGAGTAACAATTTAAGACAGTGTGTTTTGTCTCCTGTGGGAATATAGAAAGTAAAATATATGGGCATTAAGTGGCAGCTTTAAATTCAAGAGCATACTGGTAGTATCCGAGGCATTGAGATGACGTTGGCACATGAGATACAAAGAAGTAGACCAACTCTTCTGTCTGGCAATCAACATGAAAAAATAATAAATTAAAAACTTAAAACCTCACTACCCTTCTATGATAGGCATGAAAAGGTCACTTTTATAACAATCACTCCAAGCAGTCACTTTATTATTTCTAACCATGGTAGTAAGTTGTATTGCGTCTCATAAGATGTCGATACAACTGGGTTTGAAATAAGATTTTGAGGTCGATTTGGAAATTCAGTGGCATCATTGCTAGCCTGGCATCTTCCAGGTATTAAGATTCAAATCTATGCAACCTCCAATCTGAAGATGCTATATGGGAATTCCAAGAGAGATACGTATTTCCAACAGTTCTGGGAAACACTAAAAAGGAAAAATTACACGAAAGTCTCAGGATAATGTTGCAAGATCCAATCTGAGTCAGCCAGAGGTTTAGTCGTCTGAGATTTCAGACTCATGCTGGATCCCATCTTCAGGGAACTTCTCTCTACTGTAATATGTGCTTTGGGCTAATCTATGAGTCATATTTATGTGGTGCCTTCCTATTGGTTGATTGGTATGTTGATAAATAAATATGACTCTTAGATTAGCCCAAAGCACATATTCCACTAGAGAGGAGTGTCTTGAAGATGGCTCCAACACAAAGTTCCGAAAGGTAAACCTCTTGTCCTGGTGACCGGCCCAGATTGGATCTTGAAAAAATTACATTTCAACAAAGGGAGATGAAATGAGCACAAAAGTTAAAAGCTGTAGGGGATCAAATATGTATGAGTATAAAAGAAGGTGAAAGAATTGCGCTGGTTCCAAGAATCTGTATCCTCTAAATTACTTTCTATACATTTTCACTATGTGAGTGTGCATTTTGGCATACATCAATACTTCGTCTTAGTTTGTCTCACCAACATTGGTACATATAAACACACACATATTCATGAATGCTAATGCTAAAGACAATTGAACAGGTCAGTCAATCACTGTTACTCCAAGAATTGTGAGAAAGAGTATAGGAATGGATTGAAATTCTTTACTGTGATGAGAAGACATGCTGACAATTGAAAAAGGCTTTTAAGAATCCCAGTTGTGTCGGTATTCTTAAAAAGCAATAGTTGTCCAAAGCTCCAGGGTTTTTCCATTTTCTGTGATAACGTGATTGGGAATAATTTTCTTTTGATGTATATTGTTCATGTCAATGTGCCTGTTATTATTATCGTCCACTTTACATATAGTGATTCTTAAATGATCCTTTAAAGCTAGAGGAAGAAGGACAGAATGCAGCTGCCAGCTTGCCTGATAGAATTGGCATCAGGAGGCATATCATATTTGTTCTCTAAGGCATTTATAGATTGTTATTCATATTTTTGGTGTGCCATTCCAAAAGGGCCATCGTTGCAGTATGGAAGTTTAGTTTCTACCTAGAGGATTACTGCTTGTCATACCTAAAATGAAATATCTGGAGACTGCAGGATGTACAGAAAACTAGAAATCAATACTAAAATATTCATTACTCATATTCATTATGTAAATTAACAGGCATCCTAAGTAGAAACAATGAGAATAATTTGATGCAGCAGTCTAATAATAACATGAGCGGGAGCGTAGTATGTCATTATCAACTGTCCAAAGAATGACGAACAGAATTGAATTAGACCATAATCCAGGCAAAAATTTTGCCTTCTTTAATTTGGCCAATTCCTCTGCATTTAATAGCAGCCCTAGTCAAAGAACAGAGTAACCAATAACAGAGTAACAGAGCTGCAAGGGACCTTGGAAGTTTTATAATCCAAGATTTGCTGGTCAAGCAGGGCAACCCCATACCATGTCAGACAATTGGCTGTCCAATCTTTTCTTTAAAATCTACAGTATTGTAGCATCTGCAGCTTCTAGAGACAAGCCGTTCCACTGATTAATTGTTGTGTCTGGAAATTTTTCCTCAGTTCTATGTTGTTTCTTTCTTTGATTAGCACCCATTGCTTCTTGTCTTGCCTTTGGTGCTCTGGATAATAGGTTGACTTCCTTTTCTTTGTGGCAGTCCCTCAAATACTGGAACACTGCAATCATATCCCTCCCATAGCCCTTCTTTTCATTAAACTAGACATACCCAGTTCCTGCAGTTCTTCATGACTTCCAGCCAACTAATCATCTTTGTTGCTCTTCTCTGCAACAGAAGACTCACACTTTTTCTCCAGTTGGGTGGAGGCTTGACTCATCCTGTTTCCGGTATTTTTGAAGATGCAGCAGAGTAACTTAACACCTAGTTCAAACAAACTGGAATGAACTGGCTAGATAATGCTCCTGAATGTTGAGCATTGAAGCTTAAATGATTTGTGCTGATCTTAATAGAGAATCAGGATTATGCTAGGGTAATGGTACCACATGATATGTTAATCACTTATAATCCATTGTCAACATATACAAGTAATGGTAACACGATGACTGATAGCTAGATATAAAGAAAGGTTGGCAACCTGCAGTCTGTGGGCCATATGCAACTTCCTTGAGACTTGACTGCAACCTGTTGCCTCTTCTTTCTGTAACAGATAGTCTCATTGGGATAATTTTCCTCTTCATTCTTTTCTTGCTCAGGTCAAAACACCAGATGCCATAATTCTGAGTTCAAAACTTCATTAAACAACTAAGGCAGAAGCATTTGGTGCATTTATCTCTCATCAGGG
This sequence comes from Natrix helvetica, assembly GCF_964273705.1. Classification (NCBI taxonomy): domain Eukaryota; kingdom Metazoa; phylum Chordata; class Lepidosauria; order Squamata; family Natricidae; genus Natrix; species Natrix helvetica. Next base: position 59,778,288 of record NC_138551.1, on the reverse strand, counting down.
GTGCAACATTCTTTCATAAATAGGTACAAACATCTAATTTGGGCATGTCTAACCCTAAACTTCCCATGTTTAATTTCCCTTAATAAGACATAGCTTGATTGCCTGCTTTTTAATCGTTACAGCTTAACTTTGCCAGAAGCGTAAATATTCTCCTCATTTTTACCGTAATCTTTCTATCACTTCTCTGTAATGGTGAGACTACTTTCCCTCTGAAATAGCTGTTGGCTTAACTTTCAAATACTTTTTCCAACACACCTAATGTGCCAAGTTGAAAGCAGCCCTTTATAGGCATATTGCCTTAGATCAGGAGTGTCCAAACTTGGGAACTTTAAGACTTGTGGACTTCAACTCCCAGAATTCCCCAGCCAGCTGTTGAAGTCCACAAGTCTTAAAGTTCCCAAGTTTGGACACCCCTGCCTTAGATGTAGAGCACGGGTATCAAACTTGTGGTGCCACATTACCATCATGTGACCTTTTATGACATTTTTCCCCCCTTTGCGGAGCTGGGCTGGGCATGATCTGCGTATGATGCATTTGCCTGGCAGGCTGCCAGTTTGACACCCCTGAATTCTAGAGAAACAAAAGCAAGATAGTCAGCAGGCCACTGTCAATTCCTTGACTGAACTTCAGTTTTGTAATTTCTAGAATTTTTTTCTGCAAAAATTACAGAAGATTAATAACATGTTTTCCTGCCATTTTAAAACGGGAAACACTTAAGAATATAGTGTAGTCTCTAAAATAGTTTCAATGCTGTTTTCAAAATGAAAGGACCATCTCAAACTATTTCCCACAAGTCAGGAAAATATAGAACATCGGGGTCCTGTTCATATGCATGCATATCATCTGTTTTGCAATACTACATTGTTAACTGAACTGTTCTTGTACTAAATGGACCAAATCAAATTCAGCCTGCTGGTGAAAGTATGCCATGAAATTGTAAACAGATATTTACATATTTTCTAATACTGTTACCCTTGGTTTCTTGTAGAGCAGTGTATTTTTTGGAGGAATTTTGCAGGATTAGCCAGGGTTGGATCGGGTATTGTGATGTCCAATTGGCCTCGAGACAGAGTTAATTTGAAGACACGCCTCTGTGCTCCTTGCTTCTGGTTCCCAGTTTCAACTCTGTCTGGCCGAAGAAAGACGAGTTGCTTTTGGTTCCTGATTCTTCTAAAAACAATCCAGTGCCATCCTGCAAATTCCTTCTCCCTGCCTTCTTCCCCTTGCTGCCATCTGATACCTGGAAGCTTCCCCTTGGTGTGGCTCACTCCCAGCCACCGGTAAGGGCTTTAAAAGTTGCTTCTTGGGGCTATAGAGGCAGGACGCCATTACGGTGGCCATTTTGGGGCCTCAATTTCCTGCGGGCCGCATGGGCTGGGACAGAGGCTACTATGAAGCCTCATTTTCATCCCTGCCTTCTTGGGTGGCCATCCCTTCTGCAGCGGCAGTGGCAGCAAGGCCCTGCAGGCCCAGATCGATGTCAGGCGGCCCGGAGCGGCGCAGGAAAGCAAGAACCGTGTGGCGCACCACGTGGTGTTGCCATCAGCTGTGCGGTTGCAAAAGGGGCCAGAAAGGTCTACCAGAGCCTGATTTCAATCGTGTGGAGACCGTGGGTGATTGGGAGAAGCTGTTTTCTTGGTCGCTGCTGTTTCTGGTGGGCTGAGCCTGGTGGAGCCCTGACTTGGTGCCATGGCAAATGCAAAGGAGAGGGCGGATTTCCCCCATTGTCCCTTGGGGAGGGGACCTCCAGTGGGGCCCGAGTGAGGCCCACAGCCTGTGTGAGACTGCGAAAAACTGCAGCAGCTGGAAAATCCTCCAAGGCCTTGCAGAAGGATGAGGAAAGGAGGCAAAGGGCCCTGGAAAGGCAGGTGTCCAGGGCTGAACAGAGGGGCAGGCCTAGTTCTCCCTTGAGGTCTAGATCACCCATTAGGTCCAGGTCTGGGTCTCCTCACAGGGGGGATTCCCCAGTGTATCTCAGGGACATTTCACCTTCCCCCCACTCTCCATGGTTGAACAGGGCCCCATCTAAGGGATCCTTTTCAGTGCAGGGGAGCCAGGGGAGATAGTCCCATCAGGCCACCATTGGCTCCACAGTTTGAAGACAGTGCACATGTTCGTTAGAGACATGGAGCAGTTTCCAGAAACATTCAGAGGTTTATCTCCTCTGCAATTTCACATGGAATTTCTGCTGGGTTACAGAAGGGGTCTGTGCGACCCTCAACAGTGCCAAAGGTCCCTGGGGGAGGGTGCCACTGCTCAGGCCAGGCTGAGGCCTTCCCCCTTGGAGAGGCACCAACCTGTTTCTCCTTCTCGGGCTAGCGAAGGTTCCATGGCAGGGGATCAGGTTCAGAGAGAAGTAGACATGTCTGATGATGAGGATCCCTCAAAGCCTGAGGCACCAGCATTCTCTGGTTTGTTTTCTCCAGATTTGTTCAAATCACTGTTGCGGAAGGCCAGTGCCACAGCGCAACCGGATGAGACGGAGGGCGCAAAGTCAGGCGCCAAGGAGGGTGGTCCGGAGAAAAAGCCAGAGGATCGAGTTTACTCAGAGCCTCCTCCAGCGAAGGAAGACATCCCTGCCCCTAAGTTGTTCCTAGAAGTAGTTTAAAAGCAGTGGGAAAAGCCAGGAACATTTCCTAACCCCAGCAACAGTGATAGGAGGTTCTTTAACATGGAATCTAGTTTCTCTGAAGTGTTGCAGGTACCCACAGTGGACCCTCCAGTGGTGGCATTGGCTTCCACGTCAACGGTGGTGTCCGGTGATGTGGCTGATTACTTGAAGGCCAAGGACAAGAAGGAGCTGACCCTTCGTAAAACATTCCAGTCTTCTGCGTGGGCCAGCTGCCTCTGTGTCATTCTTCAGCCACACGGCTATCCTTTGGCAACAAGAGATGAGGAAAGGATTCCGCCTGAGGAGGTGTGTACTCATTAAGATCTCAATAAGCTGGTTGCTGTTGCACAATTCTCTGCGGATGCCACTCTGCATGCCATGAAGGATGCATCATAGGCAATGGCAGCCTCGGTGACCTACCGATGTCTCCTGTGGCTGAAGGGGTGGTAAGCGGAGAACAAGGCGAAGTGACACTTGGCATCATCGCCTTATTCCGGGGGATCCCTTTTGGTACCCCGTTGGACCCAATCCTCGTTGAGGACAAGAATAAAAAGAAGGTTATGCCTACATCCGTAAAGAAGCCGGAGCAAAGAAGTGGGAGCAAAAATCTGTGCCTTACTTTCGGAAGCAGTCCTATTGTCAGTCAGATCAGGATGCGCAACACAGCAGGTATTTTCCGAGATCAGATAGGCAGTCAGATAGGCACTACACCAAGGGTAGGCCTAGGTTCCAGCCCCATGGGAAGAGGCCCTTTGGGGGGGGGGAGTTGGCCATCCCTACCACCAGGGCAGATAGGTCAATAGCAACCCCACCCATAGGCGGCAGACTGCTTCTGTTTGCCGATGCCTGGGCTAAGATTACCACTGAGGCTTGGGTTCTGAATGCCATCAGATTTGGCCTGCACCTAGAATTCCTCTCCATTCCGTTGAACCATTTACAGATGTTTTCGGTCGCCAAGAGTAAAGATAAATGCTCTCTCAGGAGGCAGGCAATCCGACACTTCCTAGAGATTAGCGCGGTGGAACCGGTTCCACTGGACCAAGTTGGGTCAGGTTTTTATTCCAACCTCTTTGTCGTTCCAAAGAGTTCGGGGGGATGGAGGGTGATACTGGATCTTAAACTGCTAAATTTTCACTTAGTCTATAAAAGATTCAAGATTGCATCCCTTAAATCCACCTTGGTGGGGGTCAGGCGCAATGACTTCATGGCCTCCATCAACCTGATGAAGGCTTACCTCCATATCCCCATCTTCCCTGGCCATTGTAAGTATTTCAGGTTCTCCTATTTAGGTAGCCACTATCAGTATAGGGCCCTACCATTTGGCTTGGCTTCGGCGCCTCGGACCTTCACTAAGGTCCTAGCTGCAGTGGTGGCTTCCCTCCGTGAGCGCTCTGTCAGGGTCCAATGCTATCTCGATGACATCTTAGTCCAAGCAGCATTGTTTGAGCGGGCGAGGGAGGATATTTTGTTGGTGGTATCCACACTACAGCAGTTAGGTTTTTCGGTTAACTTAGATAAGAGTTCCTTCTTTCCCGCCACCAGGATTCCTCACCTGGAGACCATCATAGACTCTAAACTGGGGAATGTGTTCCTGTCCCACGACCGTAAAATTAGTTCGTTAGCCTTAGTTAGACAAGTTAGAAGTCAATGTTTTGTTTCTGTAGTAGTGCTCTCCAGCTTGCTGGGGAAATTCATTTTTGCATAGACGTGGTGCCTTGGGCTCATCTACATGCAAGCCGCTCCAGTGGCATCTCCTGCTGCATCAGAGGTCCAACTCCAGCAATTCCGAGGAAAAAGTTCCAGTGACACTACAGGTGCAGCTGTCATTGAGGTGGTGGCTCTCCCCAGCGCTACACGAGGGCTGTGAGTTCAGGGAGCTGGAGCGCCTCATCCTGACAATGGATGCCAGCTTGTACGGGTGGGGAGCTCTCTTGGAGTCCTGGATGGTGCAGGGGTGTTGGACCTAGTTGGACCTCCAACACAATATAAATTGTCTGGAACTGCAAGCGATTCACTTGGCATTGCGCCACTTCAAGGACCATGTTCAGGATTGAGACGCCTTGGTGCTGACCGACAACGTGGCGGCGAAGGCCCACGTCAATTGACAGGGCAGCCAACACTCCAGGGCTCTTCGAACCGAGGCAATGGCACTTGGCACCTGGGCGGAGATACATCTTCTATCGATCAGGGTGGAGCACATCACAGGAGTGAACAACCATGAGGCCAACTGGCTCAGTTTTTATTAGTTTTAAAGAATAGTAAGAGGCACAATTCTAGCTGCCTGTGGGTTAAAGCCTTTGGTTTTTAAGGTTACTAGAATGAGTTGCCTAGTCCAGGAAAGACACAGACGCTTAAGAGAAGAGCAAGTGAAATTCAGACCGCAAAGGCAATATTTTAAGATCTGGATAAGTAGGCAAACAGGTGGACTCAAAATGCAGTAATAGAAGGGAGCAGAATGGTAGCATCCTAAACTGAAAGTGATTTTCATTTGAGTGCTCTTTAGCAAGATGTATTACAATGAAAATTGTAATGATACAAGAATTCCAGCAAGTAAACTATTTTCAATTTAGAACAAATAGATCTATCTGGCCATTAAGGGCAGGTATTTTCTGAGTTTGCTTTTTTCTCATAATGGAATAAAAAGGGTATGGTTCTCTTGTCTGATACTGTAAGCTGTGATTTATTTGCCCAACGGCATTAGATTCTTGATCAACCTGAGAACCAAAGCTTACACCCAAGTGACTCTTCTCTACTAATATGTAATGATCATTTATAGAAGCAAGTGCTGAGGCTAAGATTTCAATAGAAACTGACAGAGGAACAGTGGCTTACTAAATATTTAGCAAAGTGACTGAACTCTTACTAAAGTCAAGTGATGCCTCAAAAGCAGTGAACTCCATCTATCAGCTAAATAGTTGGTACAGATTGTTGACCGATTAGGAAAAAACACATCAGATTACGGTTAACCTTTCTCTTTCATGACTTTCACTTCTGGCAAGCTAATATAAATAATAATGCATTACAGTAGAAGGACCATAAGCTTGGATTATTTTAAGGTGGAATGTGATTTAAAAGAAAAAGAAATATATGCACAAGACAAAAGTCTTTTCTACAAAGGTGTGATTTCACCCAAAAACCCAAAACTGTATTGTTTCCATTCAGTTGCTAATTGTCATGTGACAACCAATTTAACAGCTAGCTCAATTATGGTCATAAACCAAGGACTACATGTACAGTAAATGCATATACATATACAGTATTATTGTTAGAGACTATGATACATAAGACTGCATAGTTGAACGCGATTTGGAAAACACTTAAAATCTCATGTAGCCATATATGAAACATATCTGCTACTCATTAAAACAGCCTGGTTTTTGAGACTTCTGTATAAATCTGCAAAAGATAATTTTCAGACATCTATTTGTTGAAGTTAACACAATCATTATAACTTTTTCAGACATCCACAGTGGTTTAATAAATGGCAGATAAATTGTTACAGTTGTATGAAATTCAAAGAATTTTTCTCAATTATTTTCAAAACATGCATAGTTTTAATGGTGCTACTCTTAATTATGGTATGTTACTTTTAAAAAATAATATTAACAGCTACTTATAGTGCTTGAATGTGTGTGTGTGTCCCTTCTCCTCCCCTATGGGTGGTATATCTTTCTCAGTTTTGAGACTTCGACTATATGCTTGGGAGTTTGAGGGTACTCTGCAATAAATTAGTTATTCCTGGCAGTGCACTCTTCTGGACAGAGAGCTTTGATGGTGTTGCTTGAATCTGCTGGAACCACTCTCTTGGTTTAGGAGTCATACTTGGAATCACTTTGGCCTTTACTTTACACATTTTTTAGGCCTTGGCACTTTTCCAAGTTCTCAAAATCGCTCTTCCTGATGGTTCCTGTGACGCAACTGCTATCTTCTGGCCTTGTTTGCTACCATGAGATCTGCCTACCTGTCTAGATATGGAAGTCCTATAGGGTTTTAGTCCCATTATTCTCCACAACATTTTGTGGAATCTCCCATCTGGACTCATCTGTTCCTGTAGTCAATGCTAGCAGAATCCACTCCACCAGATTTAACTGCCTTCCCCCTCTTTACTACTATTTAGCCACACTTCTCCACTTTCAATGGCAACCCAACGTCCTTCAGTGTAGCTCCATGTCAGGTGGATTAGCGAGTCTTGTTCATTCTTAGCATACAGCTTGATTTCATCCATGTAGAAGAGGTGGCCAATGGTAGTTCCACTCTTAGACTTAGTCCTCATGATTAATTGTCTGAAAGGGTTCAAGCCTATGCAGAATCAAAGCAGGGACAGTCCTTCACTTTGGTATATTCTACACTTGATGGCCAAGTGAGTTGTCGAAATGAGTTCTTGAGCAAGGTCTTAGTATCCTGTTAATTTGTATAGTGCCAGCCATTTACAGATCCATATTTGTGGCATTGAGTTGTAGGCTTAACTGTAGTCAATCCAAGCTGTACTCAGATTAATGACTCGAGTCTTGGATGACTGCTCTGTCTATGAGCAACTGCTATTTTGAGCTTCTGGTGTTGTTCACAATGACCTTCTGACCCATGCATATGTATTGGCCCATATGTCCTTCCTTGTACTAGCAGGTATTGGAACTTGCTGCTAGCATCTGTTCATCTATGCCATTACATGTTGTTAGCTTTCCTTAGCAAGCAGGTATGGATTTTTTCCAGGCCAGGTGCTGTCCATCTCTTCGTGTTCTTGTATGTTCATGCTGTCTGCTATTGGATGTCTGCTGTTGTAATGGTGACTGTATCTTCCTCAGGCAAGATGAACTTTTTTTTGCGGTCTGCATTTTTCAGTGGTGTTATGTGTCTTCTTTCTCCCATATGTTCTTTCAATACTATTCTGCTGTTAACTGTTTTATTGCATTGCAGTTGGGAATACACCTGAGATAGTTCATGGGAGAACATAGCATTTTGGCTTTTGTTTCTCCAATGTAGCTCTCTAGCTTGGGAGCAAGTGCCATGAGCAGTCCTTAAGGCTTCAGATAGAGTTAGACCATTGTATTTTTCAGGAGTCACATTTTATTTACTTGGCTAAAGTAACCTTTCTCTAGGTTGCTGTAATCTTGGCCTCCAACTTCATTTTCCAGTTTGGTATATTCAGCTATTGTTCTTCGTCATATAGCCATCTCCAATATTACAGCAGCTGTAGATCATGTCAATTCATTTATTAGAATTATGGTGGTCATAGGGATTGTTATGAGGGTTCTATTGGAATCTTCTAGCATACTATCTGATGGTACTTCTCCACTAAACATCAGTCTTGAAGGTTGGCTGTATCTAATTTATGCACAATCGTGTCAACTGTTGTGCTCTGAAGAAGATGGCAGTGAGGTTCTGTCTTCAGGTATTGGCTACACATCCAGTGTTTTTTCAGATCTTCTTGAGCCTTGGATTTAAAGTTGGGCTACTTCGAATTGTGAGAGAACTATACCTCTTCATTATGTTGAGTTCTTTGGATAACTAGTTATTTCTCAGTTTTTGTGGATGTAGGTCTTATGCCCTTCCATAGTTCCCTCACACATTTAAATATCCCTTCTCATTATTGAAGTAGCATTCCATCAATTTCAGGTTCTATTATCTTGTTCCAGTAACCCACTTACATCAGATTTACCTTGTTCTCCAATTTATGGCGTGGATCTTTATTAATCTAGGTGATGTATGAGCCAGCATGACTTTCTCAGATACAGAATATGTATCACTCTAATATCTGTGACACAGATATGTGAGGCATAGATATGTGTCACTCACACCTGATGTGGGCAGATGAAATGTTAGGGTGTTTTTGCCCAAGGACCCTGTCTGGTAAGATAGGAACTAGCCAATTTTCAGACCCCATGCCATGATTTTATCAAAGTACCTGGCAACACACATTGCTGACGATATTTCATTGAATATCAAATTATAACCTGTCGTGAGATAAAGCTAAACTATTGTTTTGGTGCAAGGCTAGTCTTCCCCATCAAAGACAGCACTCTAACCACTCTCTTATCTGGCTACTAGTCTATATTTGGATTAATCCAAATAGAATCTTTTAAGATTCCACCAGAAAATTCATGATAGGGATAGACTTAAATGTCTGCCAGAAGGGCAATGGAAATATTTGGGCATTATTTTTTTATGCCAAAATTGATTTTCTATTGTCAACTTTGTGTATATGTGAAATGTGCCTGATAACTACTGGAATAGATAGAATGCTTTGATTTTTTTTTATAACATAGTGGCGAATGTTTGCATGTCACAAACATCTGTAAAAGCTTTGGTCAAGATGTTAGTGTCTGAAACATCAGTTAAAATTTGATCAGAAACAATAACTGATCAGATAAAATGAATTACAGTAAATGGATATGCATTGTCTTTAAAAAAAGGAAGAGAGCTCTTGATGTAGCAACACGGCAGCAATTGATACTGTATAAAAAAAACCAAGATTATATCATACAGGATGATTGGCATAAAATAGATATTTTCATCGTTGCAGTATGTCTCTTCTTCCCCCCCCCCCCTCAAAACTATTTTGCAAATATGAGGGGGAAGACAAAGCAAGTGGTGGATTTCAGGATAACATTGTGACAGAACCAGTTCAACAATCAGATATTTAAAAGTGGTTGAATTGTAAACAGCAGAAAACATCTTGAGAGAGAAAAAAAACCTGCCTCGCTTTCTAGTAAGAATATCTTGGATTCATCTGCATACAAATAAATGTGTAAATTGCAGGAATCTCATCCTGTTAATTTTATATAGTAACTTAGTCTCAGTACATGCTATATTTTATTAAATATTCTGTAATTATCCAAATGTTAGGAGATATGTGGAAAAATGTGTCCCCCAACTTAAAAAAAAATCTATAGGTGAGTGCCATGATGGCGAATCTATGGCATGCGTGCCACAAGTGGCACACAGAACCCTCTCTGCGGGCATGCCAGCTGTTACCCCAGCCCAGCTCCACTGCGCATGCATGTGCGCTCCTGCCGGCCAGCTGGTCTTCGAGCCTCTGTCACACATGCACGGGGACAGGGTGCATGCAGGGGACTCCGTTTTGGCTTCCAGGGCCGCGCACCAATCTGGAAATCAAAAATGGGTGAAATGGAGTGGGGGCAGGTGTAGGGGAGCGTGGGGTGAATGCATGGGAAGTCGTGCGCTCATGCATAGGGGGGATGGGTCACGTGGGGGGAAAGTCACACATGGATTGCATTATGGGTTCGGGGGGAGAGCGACAATAGAAAGGTTAGCCATCATTGGGTTATTGTATGCTTTCCAAACTTCTGCTTGTACATGTCAGACAAATGTGTGTAAGAGAATAAGTATCAGGATACAGAATAGTTCCCTACCAGACCATGCCAAATTTTGGGGGCTCTTATCCTAATCTGATTATTTTCCTAAGGCAAATAAGTGGAATCAAAGAGGAAAGTCTGCACAAATGAGTATTTATTATTTTACTGGTACCACATACATAATAATGTTTTGAAGGCCCTATTATGCATCTTGCTGAATAGCAAATTATTTAATATTTCTTAATCAACAATAGAGATATCGGTGTATTTGTTAACAAGGGACTAATGCCCTTTTCATATTATCTCCTGCACTTTCTATACATCAACATCGCTTCCCCTTCCCCATAATCTTTCCTTTACCCATGTTTATGGATTTTGAAAAAGAAAATTTCTAATTAAAAATAAGCTATGAAAAGTGCTTTATGGGATAGCATTCCATGATATCTGCTTAAGAGAATGTAATAAAACGTCAGAAAGAAGGTGTAATCAGAAGAATATTTTGAAACATATTCCAATGTTCATAGTATTAAAAATTGGTTGCTATTCTTGGTCGTTTTTTAATGGTGTGGTTAGAGAGTTTATTATTATGGCTGCAAGATCTATGCTACTGTTATATCCCATAGGCCCTGATTTCTACTGAGTAAGTAGGCTGTGCATTCTTCAGAAGTAATTTGTAAAATGTGATTTGAAGCATATTGGAATGCAGAGGTAGCATGTGCCTGTAACCCAAGATATAAAGTTGCCTACATGTGCAATGTTTATGCTTCTTTGCACATTCCAAAATTTTCCAAAGCACTGCACATCTCTACTGAGTTTATTCTCCTTTCTGAATATTTCTTTGTGCTTTTGTGCGCATGGGTTTCATAAGTTCAATTTACTTCACAAAAATAAAAAGATTCCAAACTCTTTAGTTCCATCAAACAAAATTATTTTCTATTATTTAGTGATGAACCAGATCAAATAGTTTGTGGATTGAGTCATGATTACTTGTTACTTTATGATTGTAGTCCTCGACTTACAATCATTTGTTTAGTGACTGTTCAGTTATAACAGCACTGCAAAAAAATGACCTACGTCTGTTTTTTCACATGACCATTGCAGGATCCTCTTGATTACATAATCAGAATTTGGATGGTTGGCAACTGGCATATATTTATCCTGGTTGCAGTGTCCTGGAGTCATGTGGTGGGGACAGGTAGTCCTTAATTTACAACCACAAATGAGCCCAAAATCTCTAGTGTTAAGCAATGGACTCATTGCTCCATTGCTCATTTGTTGTTGAGGGCTACCTATACCATAAATATTTGCAATTTATTTTTCTTATGTGTATTAAGGAACTGGCTGCTTATCCATTTGCACAAGCAACAGGTGCGTATTCAAAACCTTCCTCTTTCCCCTATGTTGCCACAGCTGCCAGTCTGCGGAGCTGGAAATATTTAGTACAATAACTGTTGTACTAAAGATGTTTCTTGAAAAGATGGTATTCCATAGTAGATTCCATAATGAGTCATCTGTTCTACTGTACTTTCATTTTCAAAAGAAAAGTACAAGCAAAAAAGTTAAGGGGAAGATGGTTTATAGCAGTGGTTCTCAACCTGTGGGTCGGGACCCCTTTGGGGGTCAAACGACCCTTTCTCAGGGGTCACCTAAGGCCCTCGGAAAACACATATTTTTGAAAAAATACAGAAAACATAAAATTATTTTATGGTTAAGGGTCACCACAACATGAGGAACTGCATTAAAGGGTCGCAGCATTAGGAAGGTTGAGACCCACTGGTTTATAGGCCCAGTGTTAACTTTATTTTCTTGATCCTTGCTTTTCTAATGTGTTTGAGAAATCCTTTTCTCCTTCAACTGCCTGATTTCTAACATGAAAAATGAACAATGATTATTACTAGGACTGTAAAGGACATAAGAATTGCTGTAGTTAAATCCCTCTTTATTTGAATAGTACATATTGTTATTTGGAATGGTACTCTTTAGATTTGCTAGGATCTGGAATGGAAGAATGTAGTGTATTGAGTTTATTTATAATTAATGTGTTTAAGCCTTTTTTCTACAGTTAATTGATATATTTGTTAGCCTTTAAATTAGCTTTCTCCCTAATTGTCTTTCTATTTAAGGTAATTTATAATTGTGAACTTACTATGTTTAAAGGAGAAATTGTCCTTTGTTCTCATATTAAACTTTTATTTTTTTTGTTCACGCTAGGACAGCGGCCCCCAACCTTTTGGGCACCAGGGACCGTCTCTGTGGAGAGAGGTTTTTCTGCAGAGAGGGGTGGGGGTGTGGTTTTGTGTGCTGCCTGTATCCCTTAAATGGGCTTCACTTGTTTGCGCAGCCCAGTTTTCGGCATGCTGAGAACTGGTGCCAATTCACAGACTGGGGGTTGTGGACATCTGCACTAAGACATCTGGACCACTTTATACTTTCTAAATGGACTTGCCCACAGCTACCGTGTTTCCCTGAAAATAAGACCCCCAAATAAGCACTTGGCCTTATTTATGGGGAGGTCTTATTATTTTTGAGGTGCAGGAGGTGGCGAGCATAGCCACCTCATGGCTGCTGCTGTGTTGTAATATTTTTGGGGAGGTTTTATTTTCGGGAAACAGGATAAGAGTTTACAGGTGTGGGTAAAATACTAGTTTAGGGTTCTGTTTGGATTTTTTGCTGAGACCTGAATTGGAAAAGATTACTTGTTGCATTTGCCTATAGTTAAAAGTTGAATTATGAGATGAAGAATTTTATACTTGTTAATTAAGGAGGACTAAAGAGATTGTGAAACTGTCATACTTGTAATGAGGGTTTTCTTATTCTTCCGTTATTCTTTCGTTTTCTTTTTTTACTTTGTATTACCTCTTATGATTGTAATTGAAACTTTTAATAAAATTATAATAAAAATAATTGCTATAGTTAAAATAAAAGTTGCTTTGGATTAATCACAGGCTGGGAAAAATGTGAACTATGCTCATTAAATGATTAGATGTAGCTTCTTCTATTTAGTATGTATTATTAATGGACTGTTTTGGGGCGAGATTGCTTCAAATCTGACTGGGCCAATGACTTTTCTTCAGGCTAAGCTATGTTACAGAGTTGTTGAAGGGAAAACATTGGAAAAGGAAGAACCTTGAGCTTCTGAAAGAAAGGCAAAATATAAATCTAACACATAAAATATAAATGTCCTTCATATAGGCTTTTGACTTACAAGAGAGGAAATGTACTGGTTACTCGGTAAATTATGAGCTGCCACACAGTTGTCCGGAAACATGGCTGATGCTTCAGAAGATTCATCTGTGCATTATTTTTATTGCATTTGACTAACAAAAGAATTAAAACTTGAATTTAAATTCTAATACTTATGTTTTCAAACCAAGAAAGAATTTGTGAATATTTGTGAAGGATGTATCCCTCCAATTTTAAGAATATTTTTTGTTTTAAATATTTGTACAGATAAATAATTTAAAATCGTATCAAAGTTTTACATGGATATTTTTCAACTTCAGTTTACACTATCACTATTGCATGACCTTTCAAATGAATAATTTATGGCTAGGAGTAGTCACTTTTGATAATCTATTATAGTGTTTTATGTTGGCATTCCATTAAGAGATTAACACTTATTGGCCAAGTAATAGAACAGAGGAAGACAATATAATTTATTTGTTTGCCTATCGTCAGCTACAGATATTTTCTTAAATTAAATCTATTTGTTTAATTTCAGAATGCTAAAACAAAACCCCTGCAGTCTAGGTGGACAGGTCATACAGAGCCAGGGCCTGCGGCTGATGCTTTGTAACGCAAGGTCTGTCACCAACAAGGCCCCCCTCATTAATGAGTTGATCTCAGAGGGGGAGCTAGACCTTGCAGGGATAACGGAGACCTGGTTGGGCCACGAGGGTGGTTTACCCCTCGTGGAAATGTGCCCACCGGGTTTCCGTGCATTTCATCAGCCTCGGGCCCTGGGTAAGGGTGGAGGGGTGGCGGTGGTTATGCGGGAATGTTTAGAGCCGAGGGAGTTCACTGTTCCTCAGATACCCGGGTGTGAGTCCCTTGGTGTGAACTGGGGCCCAGGGAGGCAGTGGGGCTTGCTGATTGTATACTTGGCTCCTCGCTATGCATCAGCAGCCCTGCCCGAGCTCCTCGAGCTAATCTCAGCGACGGCAGTTGAGACTCCCAGACTTTTGGTCATGGGGGACTTTAACTTGCCGTCGATGGGAGCGGCTTCCGAGGTGGCCCGGGAGTTCATGGCTTCCATGACGGCCATGGACCTGACCCAATTAGTGCAGGGCCCCACTCACGAAGGGGGCCATACACTGGACCTCATTTTTGTATCTGAACAGTGGACGAGTGATCTGGGAATAGGGGATTTAGTTATCACGCCCCTGTCATGGTCAGACCACTCATCCCTCCGGCTGGACTTCCCTGGCGCTATCCCCCACCGCGAGGAGGCGGAACCAGACTCTATAAACTGGTACCGCCCCAGGCACCTGATGGAATCTGATAGATTCCAGACGGAGCTTGGGCCATTTCCTGTAGCCTTGTCCCGCTCCCGCTCCGAGGACCTAGTGATTGCCTGGAATAGGGCGACGACTGGGGCCTTGGACCGGGTTGCGCCTTTGCGACCTCTCCTGCGGCATCGACCCACCCGGGCTCCTTGGTTCACTGAGGAGCTTAGGGTGATGAAGCGCCACAGGAGACGTCTAGAGAGCAGGTGGAGGTCCTCACGCTCCGAATCTGACCGAACACAGGTAAGAGCCTATTTGCGGACTTACCTTGTGGCAATAAGAGCGGCCAAACGTAGATACTGTGCTGCTCTTATTGCGTCCGCGGATAACCGCCCTGCCGCCCTGTTTAGGGTGACTCGCTCCCTTCTATCGCAGAGGGTGCGGGAGACACCCTTACAGGGTAGAGCAGAGGAGTTTGGGGAATATCTTCAGGACAAAATCGATCAGATCCGGAGCGGGTGGACCTCCGTCAGTGGACCAGACGAGCCGCCAACAGCGAGTCTTGAGAGACCACTCTGGGAGGAGTTTGACTCTGTTGCCCCCGAGGATTTGGACAGGTTGCGTGGACGGCTGCGACCCACCACTTGTTTAACGGACCCGTGCCCCTCCTGGCTGGTACTGGCAGCCTGGGAGGTGACACGAGGCTGGCTCCTGGGCCTGGTGAGCGCATCATTGGGTGAGGGTTACTTACCAACCGCCTTGAAAGAGGCGGTGGTGAGACCCTTGCTCAAGAGGCCTTCACTCGACCCAATGGAGCTAGCTAACTATCGTCCAGTCTCCAACCTTCCCTTCGTGGCGAAGGTTGTTGAGAATGTGGTGGCGCAGCAGCTCCCGCGACACCTAGACGAATCCGATTATCTAGACCCACGCCAGTCCGGCTTCCGACCCGGGCACAGCACCGAGACAGCCTTGGTCGCGTTGGTCGATGATCTCTGGAGGGCCAGAGATAGGGGTTGCTCCTCTATCCTGGTCCTATTAGACCTCTCGGCGGCTTTTGATACCATCGACCATGGTATCCTATTGCGCCGGTTGGAGGGGATGGGAGTCGGAGGCACCGTTTTGCGGTGGTTCGGCTCCTACCTCTCTGACCGGAAGCAATGTGTGTTGACAGGGGGACAGAGGTCGTCCCTGAGGCCACTCACTTGTGGGGTGCCACAGGGGTCGGTCCTCTCGCCTCTCCTGTTCAACGCATATGTGAAGCCGCTGGGTGAGATCATCCGTGGTTTTGGGGTTGAATACCACCTCTACGCTGATGATACTCAGCTGTATATTTCAACCCCAAACCACCCCAACGAGGCTGTCGAAGTGATGTCCCGGTGTTTGGAGGCCGTCGGGGTCTGGATGGGGGACAACAGACTCAAACTCAACCCCTCCAAGACCGAGTGGCTGTGGTTGCCGGCACCTCGGTTCAGCCAGCTGACTCCATCGCTGGCCATAGGGGGCGAACAGTTGTCCCCTGTGGAGCGGGCGCGCAATTTGGGTGTCCTCCTTGATGCCCGGCTGTCAATGGAGGACCATGTGACAGCCGTGGCAAGGGGGGCATTCCACCAGGTTCGCCTGGTACGCCAATTGCGCCCCCTACTGGACCGGAGTGCCCTGCGCACGGTCACTCATGCGCTGGTGACATCTCGCCTGGACTACTGCAATGCTCTCTACATGGGGCTTCCCTTGGGACGCATCCGGAGACTGCAGCTGGTTCAGAACGCAGCCGCGCGGGTTATTATGGGAAGCACTCGTTACTCCCACGTAACACCTCTCCTGCGCGAGCTGCACTGGCTACCTGTAGCCTTTCGGGTGCGTTTCAAGGTATTGATTACCATCTTTAAAGCGCTCCATGGCAGAGGACCTAGTTATCTGCAGGATCGCATCCTACCACACACGTCCCTGCGACCTATCCGCTCACACAGGGAGGGGCTCCTCCTGGTGCCGTCTGCCAGGCAATGCCAGCGGGCGACACCTAGGAGTAGATCCTTCTCTGTGATGGGCCCAACCCTCTGGAACGACCTCCCCCCAGACATTCGAACCACCACCGACCTCCGCTCCTTCCGGCAAAAGTTAAAGACTCACCTATTTCAATCAGCTGGCCTGGCACCGTCTTAGTTTTACCTCCCGGGATTTATTTATTTTAATTGGGTTTTAAGGGTTTATAGGCTTTTAACGTATTATATTTATTATTCGATTACAGTCTCATAACCTCCTTCACCAGTATTAATTTAATTGTTTATGTATGTATTTTAGAATGTATTTTAGTGACTGTACACCGCCCCGAGTCCTTTCCGGGAGAGGGGGCGGTCTATAAGTGTGAATAATAAATAAATAAATAAAATATATTTCATTTCATTTTGGTGCCTCTGAGAAGGAAGTGGTGCACAATATACCACCAAATCAAAAGTGAGACAAAAACAAATGTTTTTCAAAAAATTAAAATACATCAGCTATTAAGATGAAGAATAGTTTGAAAGCAAATGAATTAATACCTTTTTTGTAGGTTGGATATTACATTTGATCACAGGAAATTCTTGAATGGAACTGGATTCATTTTATTGAGAGTGAAAAACAGTAGAATTTAAAACTTTGCTACAAGAAAGTGTGCAATGTTATATTAGGCACAGCTACTCTATCAGCTTCCCAGCTGAAAAATAGCACTGCAATGCTTTTATTTTCCATTTTTTATTATATTTTAATAAAATATTAAAATATTTTATTTCAAACAATAGTCATAGCTACAAAATAAAGCATCTATGAATGCTAGTATTCTTTTCGCTATATCTTCTCAACATTCCACCTATATTCTAATATACATTTCTAAACCCACAAATCAGTGGCTCGATGTAAAAACACTAATATCAGTGCTTGCAATTGTGTGTGTGTGTGTGTGTATTTACAGAGCAAATGATCAACCCTAACAAAAGAGTGTGTAGTTTAATTTAGGGGATTGGGAAGAGATTCATCTGTCACCGTAGGATAGGTGATATAATGAGGTAACATCAAAATCCAAGTTATAGCTCAAAAGAAAACATGTGAAAAGGTGATCAGCTTTTAATAGGTCAAACCAAACTGAGTAAATTAAGCATGAAATTATGTGTGTGTATACAGGCAGAAATTAATAGTGCTAATTTCTAAACCACCATTGGTTCTTATGAATTTCATTGCTAAAACTTTCATGACTATAAGTAAACATAGGTATTTGGGGTGTTTGCTGTTATCACCTACAACTCTTTCACCTACACCCCCATTCAAGTCTTAGATCTTTTGCAGGTTATTATTTTGGGATATCCCATCTTAAATAATTTGCTGCTGGCATTATCTGACCCTTCTCCCTTTTATAGTTTAAGGATGAGTTTAGAGCAGAATGAGGACTTTTAGAGTCTTACAAACTTAAGCATCTGTTTTTGTGGTTTTAATTGATACCTTGAGTTTTATTGCAGTTGTTATATTTTGATAAGCTTCCATTAGGCTTGGACACTATATAAAATAGCTAAATGATAAACTAAGTACCACTAAGATACATTTATTTTGTTTTGCTCATTGAATACTTTGGGATGAAGACAGTATATTTTTTTCTTTTATTCTGTCGATCGGCTAGGTTCTATTATTCTGATTTGTTTTTATGATCCTGTAGTCCCTTAATTTGGAGTAAAGTCAGCACAACTGGGTGGAGCTAAGCATTTATTTGCTGGATGCCCTTCCTGATGCCTATGTGGAGTGGAATTCACAGCACCCTCCCTTGAAAATTTAGGATACTGCTTATTTCTACCATATGGAAGCTGATCTGGCTTAAAGCTTTTCCACAGTAGCAATTTATAGCATCACCTAGCTATTGGTGTGGCAATATATCACAAATGAAAACAGGCTTCATATCACCACAGCAGTGGCTGAGTGACCCCATAAAATGCTACTGGGAAATGTTCATATTCAGACTATTAAATCTATTTCATGCTTCTGCAGTTCATAAGCATGTTTTCTTAAATAATGCAAAGCAATGTATTCACAATAACCAATAAAATGCAAAAAAGATATTAAAATGTGTAGTTATGTCATAAATCATTCAAACTGTGAGTGGTATTTTGCAAAGTTGCCTCGTTATTCACATTTAATTACTGTAACATATTTAAGGAAAGAACAATGTTTTATTATACAAGTTATTACTTTAATAATATCCAGCCAAAAGAAAGTCTTGGATCAGGTTTGGTAGGCATAGAACTCTTTAAAGCTATTATTAAGCAAATATGGAGGGAACATGAAGTAGTTGAGTGTAAGTAGTTAAGATAATCCTCATAATGGAGTCCACTTCTTCCCAGCTGTTAGAAGTATTTTATCAAATGCTGAAGTGGAACAATATCACTTTCTATAGAGAAATATTCAGCGCTGCTAAACTAAGCTAATATGCCTGAATCAGAAATAAATGTGTAATTAACCCCCTTTTCATGAAAAATTAACATTAATTTTGTAGGATTAGTGGAGAAAAGTGTAATACTGGGTAGATTTAGCATCTTCTCTTACTGTCTCAGGAGACTTTTAACACTCTTACAAGATTAGTGTTGCTAGTGATTCATCCACACCAGGCCTACAGAAATAGTGCATCGCTTCTGACCATCAAAGACGCTTTCCTAATTATCGGCTTTTATAAGTGAATGCAAAAAGATCAGAATTTAAATATGGTAGGAAGATGGTTTTTAGGTGGAGATGAAGCAGCATACAGAGAAGGAGGTTCAAAAACCATCCACATGGTGCTTAGAAAACAACCTGCACCTGAACATCAGCAAGACAAAGGAGATGGTGCTAGACTTCCGGAAGAAGAGAGAGGAACCTGCCCCACTTTACATTGAGGGGGCTGTGTGGAGAGAGTCTCCACCTTCAAATTCCTGGGAGTCCATCTTAGCGAAAATCTCACCTGGAGAAACAACACAACCCAGGTGGCCAGGAAGGCCCAACAGAGACTCCAGTTCCGTAGAGTCTTGCGGAAGAACAAAGTGGAACAACAACTGATGGCCTCCTTTTACTGGTCCACAATAGAAAGCATCCTCACTTATTGTGTTACAATATGGTATACTGGCTTGACAACCGCGGATAGAAATACATTACAGAAGTGATAAGCACAGGAGGACAAAATATCATGGGCTGTCCCCTGACATTACTAGATGAAATCGCTAGGACTCGCTGCCTTAGAAAAGTGAGGAAAATCCTCAGGGACGACTCACATCCTGGTCAGCACTTCTTTACCCTTCTCACCATTAGGTAGGAGATATAGAAGCATAGCCAGTTGTACGAACAGGCTAAAGAACAGCTTTTATTCGTGGGCTGTCAGATTCCTGAATGCAATATAACATCATAAGTATGTAGTACAATAGACTTGCAGGGCCAGTGGAACATGTTCACGTTGGTGCAATAAATTATAATGTAATGTTACACACATATATGTATAGATAATTGTGTGTTGTTAGTATGATTTATTGGGTTAGGGGCTTTCTTTCTTGCACTGTGAGTTATTGATATGTATTTATGTTGTGGGGTTGCAGCCAAAAAACCCCAACAAGGGAGGCTCAGCCAACCTCATTGTACACATGTTGTGCATTGACAATAAAGGTTTGAATTGAATTGAATTGAGGATTCTTGTTGGAACAAGATAAAATGTGCTGTTCTCTCAAAGAACTATAAGGTTGCTGAATTAAATTTTGTTAACTTGTTGGTGACTTACCAGTATTTTGATTATAAATGAAGAATTGGTCTGGTTGCCTTAGTTGAGTTTGACTGGTACGTGGCTCTACAAAAACATTCTAAAGGTTTATCTATAGATATTTATAAATACTATATATAACTTTGGTAAAAACGATAAATTGAGTTTTAGAAAAGTTTCAAAACTTTGAAAAATAGAATCTTTCAGAAGGAGATGAGATTGAAAAGAGGGGGGAGGGGACCCTAATAAGCACCACTATGCCAGTTCGAAATAATATCATTAAAATATAGATCTTCTTTATATAATTGTGAGGATATAGTTTAGATTTGTTACAGTGCATGAGAAGAAGTTTGTACACAACCAAATATGGTATAAGTTAATAAAATTGGAACAAACGTTCTTTTGGAGAAAGGAAAATCACAAAGAAATTCTTTGTCCTCCAAAAGTCTCTCTCTCTCTCTCCATCCCCCCCTCTTTCTCTTTCCCCTTCCCCCCTCCGTGTATGTGACAGGGAAAAGGGAATTCAGTCGGTTTGAGGGCAGAGTGGCTTTTCATTCTGAACAAATTGGTTAAGAATGTTAAGAAATTTTGTCTTCTGTGCTTTAACTCACAAAGTCACAAAAATCATGGAAAGCGGTAGTGAACTTTTCCAGTAGCCTAGAACTAAACTGTTTGTTGCATGACTACCTAGGGGACTGTCTAACTAGAGCTGCACAAAGCAAAGCATTCAGAGGAGATCTTCTGCAAAATGTGACAGCTCCAGCAAAGCACTTCAGAAGCTTTTCCAGGCTGTCTGCACACATCTTCAATCTTAGATCACACTTAAATCATAAGCAGAACAAAGTGGCTATGCATGGATATGCAAGAAGAGATAGTTAAGAATAAACTACTTGAATCAGTTTGCAAAGGATATTGTTGCTTTAAGGTTTGGAAAAAAGGCTAAGGTACATTGGGAGCTATATTTTTAAGAGGTTTGCACGGCCCTAGCATGAACTCCCTTGCAGTTCTTCTAAGATTGGCAGGACAAGCCATTGGCTCTTCTTTGGAGTTCTTATTATTGACCCTAAGGAAGACGGTCTTCCCCTGTTTCTCTCTCATGCTTTGAAAAGCACTCCATAATTCTTTCGGTTTTCAAAAAAGGAATGAAACTTATTCTCCAGCCAAACCCTCGGAGTTGTGCTAGTAATTTTAGTTGCTTTCATCTGTTTTCAATGGCTTACAATTATTTTACTATACTTTAGGCTGTTAGCCGAGAATATAGAAAGGTGCTAATTAATTGGAAAAAAGCAATAATTAATAATAGTTCTGTTTCTATTTTCAAATCCTTGAATGTGAATAGGGCTTTGATCAGTGGTGGGTTCCTACCGGTTCAGCCGAATCGGTAAAGGTTTGGCAGCCTGGGTCGCTGGAACTGGCAGCGACCCAGGCCTGCCACGCCCTTGAACCAGTTCTCTTGCTTTTTGCTTCTGCGCATGCACAGAACAATTGCACTGCGCATGCATGCACATCACAGATGTGTGCAGTGTGCACAGGTAGCACGCACACAAACGAACCGACAGTAGTGCCTGCCAGAACCCACCCCTGGCTATGATAAATGCAAATAATTTCCAGATTTATTATTGGAAACAAAGATTGTCACTTCCATCAGGAAATTTTGAAAATAGAAAGGAGTATATTTCTTGTGTACTTGGTTAATTCAATTATTGCTTAAAAATAGCAGACAGATCAAACAAACAAACCAACAAACAGTATTTTCAATATTAAACGAAAACCAAGAACACAGGGGGATAACATCAAACTGACAGGAGAAAAGTTCAAAAGTAATGTTTGAAAGTGTGAGCAGAAAGAATAGTGGATGCTTAGAATCAACATCCAGCTGAGGTAGTAGGTCAGTCATCAGTAACTGAGTTTAAATGTATTTGGGATAAACACATGTTTCTCATCTGTCAAAAATGAAAAATAAATACAATAAATAAATGAAAAGAAATTAATAATTAAAAAGTAATAAAGTAAATAAATTAAAAAGAAAAAAATGAACAAAGGACAGATTTGGTGGACCGGAGGGTCTTTTTCTGCCATGAGTTTTCTATTTTTCTGTTTGTATTTTAAGGATAAAAGATGAGAAAAGGGACAATATGTCCATCTTATTCTCAGTGCTGAAGGATAACTAGTTAAAAGGTGATATCTAGTGTTTAATAAAGCAGAACATAAGCCAAAGATAGCATAAGGTCTATAGAACAAATATTAAACAAAATCAACAATGTTAATATATAGAAAATACATTCTACATTCTATAATGAAGATACAATTATTTTACACTCTTTTTTGTTTATGTCAACATAACTCTGAAGCAATATATTTTCTACTACTTTACAAAGGGAAAAGAGCCCAACTCTTCCCCTATCTTCCTGTACATCTGGAATAAATATGGATCATTATTATTATTGTTGATTATGATGATTTTAGAAGTTACTTAAAGCTTGTGATATAAACTTGAGTTTGCTATATAAGCCAGGTAAGCAAAAGTTTGTGTGTTCTTTCCCCCAAGCTTGTATATAGGAAGAGGTTATAGGTAGCAAAATGTGGTTGGCTCCTTTCTGCACATATGCATTGTCCCTTAGAAAGCAATAGGCATTTCATCTAAATCATAAATAATTTAAGTGATCTCACTATCTAGGCTAGTTTTGATCTATAATCTATCAACGTGTATTTCCCTAGCTCACGTAAGGGAAACTGTAGAATAATAATAATAATAATAATAATAATAATAATAACAACAACAACAACAACAACAACAACAACAACAACAACAATAATAATAATAATAATAATAATAATAATAATAATAATAATAATAATAATAATAATTTAAAACAAAGCCAGAAAGTTGATGTTTTGCCATTGAGAATTGCTGCAGTTGACATCAATGTGATTGTGCATCCATGGTCAAAAATGGTAGATTTCAATTTTATTTTTTTCCCTTTTTTTATTAACAAACATATAAAATGCACACACACAAAACTTAGACGTAGAACACATTTACACAGTACAATACAAACAGGAGCTTCCTGTTCTTTCTAGTAGCAATTGTCAATCGATAGCATTCACCTTATATTATTTCCCATTCAATTGTATTTTATTTGGGTTTCACCATTCTTAACTTTCTTATTTTACTCATAACTATTATTTTTGAGCTTTGTTACATTCCTTCATTGATTCTTGTTTCTTTTCATTCACCTATACCATTTATCCCGTATCTGGTAGAATTCTGATTCTTCTTTTCCCTGAATTTCTTTAGTTAGTTTGTCCATTTCAGCACAGTCCATAACTTTTCTTATTATTTCATCTTCACTTGGAGTTAGTTTGTTTTTCCATTTCTGGGCAAAGGCAATCCTTGCCACCGTAGTTATATGTAGTATTAAATACTGGATTTCTTTTTTGTATTTCGCAGACATTATTCCTAATAAAAAGATTTCCGGTTTCCATTCTATTTTAACTCCCGTTATTGCCTCCAGCCAATTTTTGATCTTTTTCCAAAACTTTTTAGCCTCCTCACAGGTCCACCATAAATGGTAATACGTTCTGTTTACCGATTCGCATTTCCAACATTTTGGGCTATTGAGAATTGCTGCAGTTGACATCAATATGATTGTGCATCCATGGTCAAAAATGGTAGATTTCAATTTTAAATTATTTTTGGCGTCCGCATTTCTCATTTTTGAAATTAGATATGGTAGGTTGATGACCTGGATTTCAATTCAGCAGACATTTACATACTGAACAGTAGGCCATTCATTATCACCTTTATTCAAACATTATGGTATCAATTGCAACCCATTTGATCAGTACAAACATTTGAAATAATATGAGTGATGCATGAAATTGGTTAATGGTTAAATTGCCTCCCTCTTGTCTTTCACTATGGCCTGCTGTTTTTCATTCCTCTGCTCTTATTTCATCAATTAACTTCACTGACTTTATTTTGGTACCCATCAGCCTAAAAGCTTGCTTTTCACATTCTCCTCCTCATATTTCAAAAATCAATTTATGGAATTGGGCTGGCAGAGTAGATTAAGAAGCACATTCTTATAATATGTAACTAATAATATGCACCTTGGATGCCCAGTTGTGATTTAACTGTTGTGTGGCTACATCAATTCATAATGATTCCCTTTCTTAAATTATAAAACTGAATATAATATATGCAATCCACCATTTTTCAGTTACCTTTTCTGGTAAGAGTTATTTGGTGAACATTGTTTCCTTTTTATTGCATTATAAAATAAAACAATTGAAACTGCATTCATTATTTATCTGCAGATATAGAATCGCCAGAGACAATTGGTTTAAGAAAAAAAATGGTATTAACTGAGGTGATTTGGCTTGGAAGACTACCATGCTACCTCACTAGACAATTTCTCTATTTTGGTTCCACCGGCCCTGTGGTCTACCTTCTTGCAGTCCAAATGGGCAGTTCCATCTGTTTACTAATGTTATTATTTTATTCTTCATTCCTGCCACCACCAATATGTTACAGTCAGCAGGAATCAGACACTAGGGGTCGTTTTGACATTTCACAGGAATGTCCATTAAAGGATTGAAAAAAAAATAAAAAAATGTAAAATGATAATCTCTCTGTGTTGTATGTGTGCACACAAAGTTTGTGTGTGTGTGTGTGTGCGTGTGTGTGTGATAGGGTGTCCCTGCCACTCAGTCACTGGGGTTATTCTTCAACAAACGGGAAATGCAGGGTTAACTTGGAAAAATAATTATACTATACATAGTCATTACACTGTCTCCTTTAGAGGTGAACACACTACACAAAAACATAGAAAAAGAAATAAATAGTAAGCAAAGGAAGAATGTTTGGTAATAAGAGAATGAAAAAAAAAGACTGAATCTAGTTTACATCAACTCAAAGCATTGCAGTTCCCTGTATGTTTTATCAATGCAAACATCCTTGTTTCAATCATATCATACATTATTTATATTCTGTTTTTCCAGTACTCTTATTGCTGATCTCATCAACTCTAGCTAGACACAGTTCTCTCAGTCTTCTTCTCAGCTGATTTTACCTTTCTTTCATATATCTATTTTGCAATTTGATTGTCATTCCTTGTACAGGTGAAACTCGAAAAATTAGAATATCGTGCAAAAGTTCATTTATTTCAGTAATGCAACTTAAAAGGTGAAACTAATGTATGAGATTCATTACATGCAAAGCAAGATAGTTCGAGCTGTGATTTGTCATAATTGTGATGATTATGGCTTACAGCTCATGAAAACCCCAAATTCACAATCTCAGAAAATTAGAATATTGTGAAAAGGTGCAATATACTAGGCTCAAAGTGTCCCACTCAATCAGCTAATTAAGCCATAACACCTGCAAAGGGTTCCTGAGCCTTTAAGTGGTCTCTCAGTCTGGTTCAGTAGGAATCACAATCATAGGAAAGACTGCTGACCTGACAGTTGTGCAGAAAACCATCGTTGACACCCTCCATAAGGAGGGAAAGCCTCAAAAGGCAAAAGAAGTTGGATGTTCCCAAAGTGCTGTATCAAAGCACATTAATTGAAAGTTATGTGGAAGGGGAAAGTGTGGAAGAAAAAGGTGCACAAGCAGCAGGGATGACTGCAGCCTGGAGAGGATTGTCAGGAAAATGCCATTCAAAAGTGTTGGGGACTTTCACAAGGAGTGGACTGAGGCTGGAGTCAGTGCATCAAGAGCCACCACACACAGACGAATCCTGGACATGGGCTTCAAATGTTACATTCTTCTTGTCAAGCCGCTCCTGAACAACAAACAACGTCAGAAGCACCTTACCTGGGCTAAAGAAAAACAGACCTGGTCTGTTGCTCAGTGGTCCAAAGTCCTCTTTTCTGATGAAAGCAACTTTTGCATCTCATTTGGAAACCAAGGACCCAGAGTATGGAGGAAGAATGGAGAGGCACACGCTGCAAGATGCTTGACGTCCAGTGTGAAGTTTCCACAGTCTGTGTTGATTTGGGGAGCCATGTCATCTGCTGGTGCTGGTCCACTGTGCTTAATGAAGCACAGTGGACCAACACCAGCAAATGACATGGCTCCGCAAATGCAGCCGTCTACCAGGAGATTTTGGAGCACTTCATGCTTCCTTCCGCAGGCAAGCTTTATGGGGATGCTGACGTCATTTTCCAGCAGGACTTGGCACCTGCCCACACTGCCAAAAGCACCAAAACCTGGTTCAATCACTGTGGGATTACTGTGCTTGATTGGCCAGCAAACTCGCCTGACTTGAACCCCATAAAGAATTTATGGGGCATTGCCAAGAGAAAGATAAGAGACATGAGACCGAACAATGCAAAAGAGCTGAAGGCCGCTATTGAAGCATCCTGGTCTTCCTTAACACCTCAGCAGTGCCACAGGCTGATAGCTTCCATGCCACGCCGCATTGAGGCAGTAATTGCTGCAAAAGGGGCCCAAACCAAGTACTGAGTACGTATGCATGCTTATACTTTTCAGGGGTCCGATATTGTTCTATGTACAATCCTTGTTGTATTGATTGCACATAATATTCTAATTTTCTGAGATTGTGGATTTGGGGTTTTTATGAGCTGTAAGCCATAATCATCACAATTATGACAAATCACAGCTTGAACTATCTTTCTTTGCGTGTAATGAATCTATCTCATATATTATTTTCACCTTTAAGTTGCATTACTGAAATGAATGAATTTTTGCATGATATTCTAATTTTTTGAGTTTCACCTGTATACCACAAAACACCTCAACATATTTTTTTGTATTTTCGCTAACTTATTCATTGCATTAATTTTTGGCTCTTATTTCTTCTGCTGCGTTCAACTTACTTTCATATATTTCCTGACATAGTCTTGCTATCATACAAAGTAAGAAAGCAGATAAGAAGATATATGTAGCTTTATATAAAGCTATTTTCATTTGTTCCAAGAAATATTCCTTGAAACACATTTCCTTTTCCCTGATTTAAAATCTTCCAGGGTAAAAACGTTTATCTACTTGTTCTAATTTTATACCATTTATGTATAACTTGCACCTGTTCACTGTGTTTCATCTATTAAAGATAGCTACCTACCTAAGTTTTCTAGACCTTCATTTCATACCAGGCTCTTCAGTCAGTAAAGTTTTTTTCTGACTTTAAAAGATTTAAAACTCTAAGAAGAATGGACAACTGTAGTGTGTTGTGGGGAGTCATAATATCTTTGTTTTGTAAATTATGCTGAAATGGGTTTGTATGCTGAAGATTTTAAAGGGGTTGAGTTAATTATCAGTGGTTGTTTAATCAATTGCAAAGAAGGTAGAATTATTTTAATTGGACTAGTGGGAACAAGCTGCTCAGATAACATGAATGAAAGTTCCAAGTTAAGATAAAGAGGTAAAGGTAAAGGTTCCCCTCGCACATAAGTGCTAGTCATTCCCGACTCTAGGGAGCAGTGCTCATCTCCATTTCAAAGCCAAAGAGCCAGCGCTGTCCGAAGATGTCCCCGTGGTCATGTGGCTGGCATGACTAAATGCCAAAGGTGCACAGAATGCTATTACCTTACCACCAAAGGCGGTTCCTATTTTTCTACTTTCATTTTACATGTTTTCGAACTGCTAGGTTGGCAGAAGCTGGGAAAAGTAACAGGAGCTTACTCCATTACGCGGCACTAGGGATTCAAACCGCTGAACTGCCAACTTTTCTAATTGACAAGCTTAGCATCTTAGCCACTGAGCCACCCTTGTAATAAGATAAAGGAGACAAATAAATGAAAACTCCAAAAGATGGGGAGGGGAAGTGAACTCATATATTTGCAGGGCCAGTCATTCAAATGGCTTTTTAAGTATCTTAGAAAGTTGGCTGCAATTTTAATAATTTGGAGGAGTGATTTTCCATGATAGATCAGATGGCAGAAAATTGTGGTCTTTTCTAGGTTTTTTTCTCCACCACCATCAGTAGGTGTTTATTTACGATAAATTTATTATCATAACTTGTTATAATCCACATCGTACATTGTAGTATACTTTAAATGAATGTTTGTTATCATAACTGCAATCGAAATAGTAGCAAAATTTTGAGAAAAGAGGGGTGGGATTGCAATTTATTGTGTTGAATCTGTGATGAGCAACGCCATGCTTGAAAACAAAACAAATTTAAAAGAAAACAAAAGTATACAAAAATTATGTAGATTATTGCACTTATTAACATTGTCCCGGCAAAAAGAATCTTTTCTTACCAAATAATCAGCATATGTTACTTTCATTGTTGCTTTGTGTTTTCAGTCTGGAGTTAATCATCTTTGTAACAGTATTTGCCAGAGTTTATCACATTGTATTTTCCACATCAGTATTAAATACAAGGATTACCTAGTCCAGTTAGTGCTGAAAAGGGAGCGCGTGTGTGCACTTCTGGGCCACAAGCCGATGGGCATGCATGCGCTGGAAAATGAACTTCTGGTTTCCGGCACACACATGCACACCACCAGCTAGTCTTCCGGTTACTGGTGCACATGTGTGTGCGATGATCAGCTGGCTGGCACGCATGCTCACACTGGAAAATAGAAGACCAGCTCTTCCAGTTTCCAGTACGCCAGCTGATCGTCGCATGCACATGTGTGGCAGAAACCCAGAAGAAGAACGGGTGACGTCGCACGTGCCAGTCAACATGGCTCTGTGTGCCACTTCGGGCACATGTGCCATAGGTTTGCCATCACGGACTAATCTAATATTCACAATGCACGGGAAAGCTATTTAAGTGATCCATGAAAGTGACTATCCAGACTCCTTATAAAAGAGGGAGGGGGGACTCCAAGAATGGAGAATCCCCAACTCTTCTAGATAGAATGTTCCAATTGTTCCATGGTTCTACAGATCTTAGCATCAGGACATTTTTTCCTTATATTTTAGATAAATCTGTATAATGGCAACTTATATCCATATTTCTGAACCTAGTTCCTGCGGCAATGGGAAGTAGTTCTTCAACACCTTCTGTATACAGCAACAATTTTGGGTACCCAAACACATTATTTCAGTCATTTGTCCTGTTCACAAGTTCCTTCTGTTTTTGTCATCCTAGGCAACATTCTCAAACCCTTCTTTCACCTTTGTTTCCCTGCTCGGGGTCTGTTTTAATTTCTGGAAATAGGTAATCAGAATTGTGCCCTATATTCCAGATTTGGTCTCATCGGTGCAGAGTAAAAGGGAGTAAAAACACATCATGTTAGGATCAGTTTTAACCGGTTCATATATTCCCACTTGCTAGAAACATGGTCTGGTAATTACTGAGCAAAATAATATTTCTCTATGAGACGGAACATTAATGACCACACAGAAAGATTGAATAGCTTATAAATATTCATAATTTCAGAACTGAATACGTTGCAGAGCTGAGTTAGTTGAAAGACTTATTTTTTAGGACCTCTTTTGAGTGGCAGGTATAGCAAGATGAGGAAGTAAGTCTTAATAACATATGAAAGATATTTTGAAGATCTTTGTATCACATTTCTTTCAAAAATAGCATAACTACGTAAGAAACAGCTTCACCTATATTTTATTTTATTTCCTTTTATTTTCTACTTTCACCTCAAATCTCATTTAACATTTGAGCACCTGGCACATTTAGAATTAAACAGCAAACTAAGAAACATTTTTTTAAATATAGCAACCTGTTTAATAATCGGTCTATTTTGGAGCTGCGGTGGTTAGAATGCAGTATTGCAGGCTAACTCTTCCCACTGCCAGGAGTTTGATCCTAAAAGTCTCAAGGTTGATTCAGCCTTTCATCCTACTGTGATTGGTAAAATGAGGATCCAGATTGTTAAGGGCAATATGCTGACGTTTGTAAAAACTGTTCATAGAGTGCTGAAAAGCATTACTTTAGAAGCTATTTTAGAGTATTCCCATTGAAAAGTTTCAGTATGATAGGTAGACATTAAAATGAGTTAAATCTGGAATGATACCTTGCTGGGTTGTAGAAGCAGGAGTATATGATTATATACCACAAGTCAAGGATGTTTCCAACTTTCTCCCTTTGTTTTCTGAGAGACAAAGACAAATTTAAAAAACTACTTACAATTACGTAGGTTTGTGTATTTATTAAATGCGTATACCTCTCATCTTTTTGAAGTGTTATGAATTGTTTCTCTTTTATTGTGCGGGCGTGAAGGGTGACACTTCAGCAGAATCAAGCTAGGCATTACTGTGTCTGATTTGTTAACAAGTTGATCACAAAAGATTCACCATCATTGATCTAAAGTCAATTCTGAGTTCAGTGATTTTAGCAAACTATGTCTATGTGCTCCCAGAAACATATCTCATAAACATCTGCTTGGATATATCCCTGAAAAAGCGTATTTATGTATGTATGTATGTATGTATGTATGTATGTATGTATGTATGTATGTATGTATGTCAGTCATGATTACTCCACTTTTTAATGAATTACTGGATTAGTGTGATATTTGCATCTCTCTTTGGACATGGTATACCTGATATTTCTAATAAGTTTTAACAACATGTATCAAAGACTAATCATCGTATTGTCACTCTTTTCTACAATATGTAAAGCTACATAATTCATGCTAACAAGTACAAATTTTATTAAAATGATTTGTAATCCTTATTTCTGCAATAATGTAGAGAGACAAAAGTATAGGATCAGTTAAGTACAAGATACAGCCACGGGGATTCTTAATATTTGTAGTAGAAAATTAATAGTTTGTAAATTGTTTTGTTGGATGTTTATCCCATCCATGTTGGAATTTAAAAAAAGCTATTTAAATTTGAAGTCTCTTTTAATGAATAGCACACACGTGTATTCATGTTTTAAATTATTGTTTCCTTTTGTGGTTTCTGATAATACATTGGAATGGGAAAAAGGTGAATAGCCTTTAAAAAATGAAGCTATTGTTTGTTCACAAATCAAATCAACTACCAACAGCTGCCCTCACGGCTTCCTCATCCAGCTAAATTAATGCCTAAGGCCTCTAGTTGAAAAGTCTTCTGGGGAGAATGCGGGCATTAATTTCAAATCCTATTCAGTATGTATTTTTTAAAATGCTAAATCCTATTTAATGTGTTCTTGTTGGGTTGAACCCTGTGTAAATTTATTCTGTGGTTCACTTGACAAAATTCATACCGTTCAAGTCATGTACAATTTAAAAGTGAGACATTCACTTTGGAAAAAACAGTGTCCACCTTTGTTTTTATTACAATTTAAGCTCCAGGACAAAAAAAAAACATGAACTTTTCTGTGGTGCATGGGGTTGTTATTATTTAAAACATTTTAAAACTGCTTCCCATTAAAAGTCTTGAAGCGGTTTGTAGTAACATTTAAAATGGATAGACAATAAGTTGAAACAAATTGATAGAAAATAAATACATGAACAAGAATAAATAATAATAATAATATAAACAATAAAACAATAACATAGGAAAGAAACGTGCCAATAAGGAAAGTTAAAATATTTGCAATTCCTAGTTCAATAATGAACTGACCTTTCAAAGTTGATTTTAGATTTTAGGATAATAGCTTCCAAAGGTTACTTTAAATCTGGAGGCATCCCCCAAACTACAAATGTAAGCCTATCCACAAAATATTAAACAACACTCACAGTGACAAATAAACCAATCCTGTTTAGTGTTTCATCTAAACTGAATTTCAGCTTGATGGTTTCTTCTGGTCCATTTTGAAAGATATGCACTGATTCCCCAGTTCTGCTTCATATATATATATACCATATACAACGGAGAGTTAAAACTGGTGGCATGAGCATACTATTGCTATTTTATTGTACATTTACAACTACAATACAATACAATAGCAGAGTTGGAAGGGACCTTGGAGGTC
This sequence comes from Natrix helvetica, assembly GCF_964273705.1. Taxonomy (NCBI): domain Eukaryota; kingdom Metazoa; phylum Chordata; class Lepidosauria; order Squamata; family Natricidae; genus Natrix; species Natrix helvetica. The sequence continues at coordinate 59,746,339 of NC_138551.1, read as the reverse complement.
TTCTAGTCCAACCCCCTGCCTAGGCAGGAAACCCTATACCGTTTCAGACAAATGGCTATCCAACATCTTCTTAAAGACTTCCAGTGTTGGGGCATTCACAACTTCTGGAGGCAAGCTGTTCCACTGATTAATTGTTCTAACTCTCAGGAAATTTCTCCTCAGTTCTAAGTTGCTTCTCTCCTTGATTAGTTTCTACCCATTGCTTCTTGTTCTACCCTCAGGTGCCTTGGAGAATAGTTTCACTCCCTCTTCTTTGTGGCAAACCCTGAGATATTGGAACACTGCTATCATGTCTCCCCTAGTTCTTCTTTCTATTAAACTAGACATACCCAGTTCCTGCAACCGTTCTTCATATGTTTTAGTCTCAAGTTCCCTAATCATCTTTGTTGCTCTTCTCTGCACTCTTTCTAGAGTCTCCACCTCTTTTCTACATTGTGGTGACCAAAACTGAATGCAGTATTCCAAGTGTGCCTTACCAAGGCATTATAAAGTGGTATTAACTCGTCACGTGATCTTGATTCTATCCCTCTGTTTATGCAGCCTAGAACCGTGTTGGCTTTTTTGGCAGCTGCTGCACACTGCTGGCTCATATTTAAATGATTGTCCACTAGGACTCCAAGATCCCCCTCACAGTTACTACCATTGAGCAAGGTACCACATATACTGTACCTGTGCATTTTGTTTTTCTTGCCTAAATGTAGAACCTTACTCTTTTCACATTGAATTTCATTTTATTAGATAGTGCCCAATGTTCAAGTTTGTCAAGATCCTTCTGTATCTTAAGCCTATCTTCTGGAGTGTTGGCTATTCCTGCCAGCTTGGTGTCATCTGCAAATTTGATGGGGTCCCCATTAATTCCCAACTAATTTCATCCAGTAGATTTATGGAGACATTGAATTGCCTGGGAAATAAGTGAGTTACTGTAGAGACCCTACAGCACGAGGTCATATAGAAATCTCTCAGCCTTCTGGATAGGTCCTCTCAGATACAAATGGCCTGTATGTAAGCTGAACAACTTCTTGAGGAGAGTGCTGTAATTAAGGATACTGAAAGCTGCTGAGAGGTTTAGAGAATTATTAAGAGTTGCAGTGTCTCTTTCTGCTTTAGCGAAAATCAATGAATAGGCCAACTGAAAAAGTTGCTTTGTCAAATTTGTGGATCAACCTAAGGTTAAAATAGATTTATAAAATCTGTATCATACAAAAGTGTTGATATTTGATAAATATTGCACTTTGGAGAAGATTGGCCAATAGACTAAACTTCAATCTTCTGGGCCTGCTCTTTCCAAGCAGGATAGGCATTGCAGCGTCCATTAAAGGGATTTTTACGATATCTGGGATGTAACTGATAATAGATAGGTCATGAGAAGCAAGCATCAAGAGAATCCATGGTTGGCTCAATTCTAATAATCCATATAATTAGACCTTAAAGCTGAAACTAATCCAAATAATCTGGCCAAACAGCTCACTGGGCATCTCTGTTTCTTGAACTGCCAAAATGGTAGAGGCTGAGACATGAAGCGTTATATTGATTTTGTCTTTGAAATATCTCAACACACACACACTGTAGGGATGTTTATCTATATGATCTTTACCTGGGTATGATCCCCAGACATTTAACCCATTTGGAAAAACCCCAGTTGGCAATACTAAGAGGACAGAATGAAGGAGAAAAATTGCTTTGATCTAGAACAGGGGTGTCAAACTTGTGTCCTCACGGCATCATAAGGTGACGTATCATGACTTTTTCCCCATTTGCTAAAGTGGGCAAGGGTGTGGCCGGCGCACATTGCATCTGCCCGCAGGCCATGAGTTTGACAGTCCTGATCTAGAAAGTTTATGACTTCTTTCTTTTAATTAAGTCATTTTTATTAGATTATCCTCATATGTCATCATTCTTTGTTCTAAAGTACCATATTGAAATCCATTTCTTTCTTCTTTCTGACCTCTATATGTATCCTCCCTTATACTTCTTACACAGTCTCATAATGCAAAACATACCATATTTCTAAGAATTCAATGAGATCACAGCATAATAGTAGACTTACATGGAAAGCTGCAATCGGTTAGGTAATATATGCTATTTTTATTTTTCAGTTTTTGCAAAAAGTAATAATATAATGAGCTTGTCATAGAAAAGAAAAATATAGTTGCTATGTGAAATCATGAAGAGAGGACACTTTTTTGTACAGATGGTAGGATGAAAACCCATATATAGATTATAGAACATGACTCATCGGCTTGCAAGCAGGCACTTGTCTATAGCTGGCATTTTTAGAGTGGTTAAGACCACACTTTTCTCCTGATTGGCAAAGAAAAATAAAACACAAAAGAAGGGAATCAAATGATGTTTTATATATAGGAAATCATTCCATGTAATTTTAAAATCTTGACCATATAAAATAAAAATGATAAAATTTGCCATCACAGCAATTCAGAGCCAGTTTGGAAAGCAAAGAATGAATCAGCAATAAAAGACTGTCAGTTTAAAGTAGCATTGTCTTTTCAACATTGAAAGGTAATAGTTTTTTGATGTTTCCCTGGTTCATACTCAAATTCTTCATGTAATGATAAATTCAGAGTTTTTGATAGATAGGAAGTCCTTGCTTAGGGACCACAATTGGGACTGGCAACTGCATCATTAAATGAAACATCTTGCAACAATGACAGACTTACAATGTCCCTTCTCATTTGGTTCTTAAGTAAGTCAGTTCAGGCCATTAAGCAAAATAAGTGCAATTTGCAGTTTTACTTGTGGCTTCTCCATTGGCTCTGCTTATCATAAAACAGTTGCAAAGCATACAAATAGTGATCACATGACAGGTGTTAGTCTAAGTACAAGAGTCTTAAATTTGTTTTTTTTCAGGGTAGTCATAATTTTGTGGTCACGTGACAGTGATTAAGCAAAGTCTAACCATAGCATCTTATAAACCAAGGTCATTGCAAAATGGACAAATATGAGTGTCACCTTACTTATTTTACATTTCCAACCTATGAGGTTGAAAGCAAACCTTTTACAAACATTGTCCATGGTATTCAAAAAATGTAAACTGAACAGAATAACAGAGTTGGAAGGGATCTTGGAGGTCTTTTAGTCCAACCCCCTGCCTAGGCAGGAAACCCTACACCACTTCAGACAAATGGTTATCCAATATCTTTTTTAAAACTTCCGGTGTTAGAGCATTCACAACTTCTGGAGGCAAGTTGTTCCACTGATTAATTGTTCTAACTGCCGGGAAATTTCTCCTTAGTTCTAAGTTGCTTCTCTCCTTGATTAGTTTCTACCCTTTGCTTCTTGTTCTACCCTCAGGTGCTTTGGAGAATAGTTTGACTCCCTCTTCTTTGTGGCAACGCCTCAGATATTGGAACACTGCTACCATGTCACCCCTTCTTTTCATTAAACTAAACATACCGAACCGTTCTTCATATATTTTAGCCTCTAATCCCCTAATCATCTTTTTTGCTCTTCTCTGCACTCTTTCTAGAGCCTCAATATCTTTTTTACATCGTGGCGATCAAAACTGAATGCGCTATTCCAAGTGTGGCTTTACCAAGGCATTATAAAGTGGTATTAACACTTCACGTGATCTTGATTCTATCCCTCTATTTATACAGCCTAGAACTGTGTTGGCTTTTTTGGCAGCTGCTGCACACTGCTGGCTCATATTTAAATGGTTGTCCACTAGGACTCCAAGATCCCTTTCACAGTTACTACTATTGAGCGAGGTGCCCCATATACTGTACCTGTGCGTTTTGTTTTCCTTGCCTAAATGTAGAACCTTACTTTTTTCACCATTGAATTTCATTTTGTTCAAGTCTGTCAAGATCCTTATGTATCTTAAGCCTATCTTTTGGAGTGTTGGCTATTCCTGCTAGCTTGGGATCGTCTGCAAATTTGATAAGAAGTTGATTGGCAATGAACTCATCTAAAGTGAATGTCCTAACTAAGAAAAAAGGATTATTTAATCTTGATAAAATGCGGTCTTGCAGTTGGACAGTTGTTTTAGCACCCAAAAATATGAGGTTTATTGATTTTATATTGACTACATACCTACATATTTTCATTGCTTTTATCCCCTTGCTCAAATATAACACAACAGTTTCTTTCAATATACCAAGTTTTTAAAAAAAACCTTTCATATTTTAATTAACACCCTCTAGCATGTTTGAAACTTTTGCATACATTTTCAGAAACCAGACTTTTGTGATTGTCATAGATCTAGGTAATATTTTATTTAGGCATAAATTTAATTAATGTCTCAGTCTTTGCTTCACTTGAACTGTTCAGCAATGTGTTTAAAGAAACACAATTCTGTTACTTTAGATAAAGAATTTTTAAAAAATTAACATAGCCTAGCTATATTAAATGAAATTGAAAATGGGGCAAAAAATTAGTTCCAGCTATCACATTTTACATTCATTTTTTTCCGTTGAGCTTCCTTTCTTCTGCTTTTTTCTTTTACCAAGCAGGAACGTGTAACTAATATAAAAATTCTATACATAAGAATTGACTAAAACTCATTTGCATGTATTGTAAAAAAAACATACCCTCCTCCCCCCCTGTGTATAATTTTTTGCAGCCATTTGAGACAAGTCTTCTAAATCAGGGGTTCCCGAATCCTGGGCTGAGGCCTATTACCTGGCCTATTTGGAAACGGACTGCACAAGTGGTGCAGAGTTGGGTTGCTACCGGTTTGCACCGGTTCACCTGAACCAGTAGTGGAAATTGGGACTGGGTCGTCGAACCAGTAGGGATGACAGGCTGGCCACACACCCCAATTGGTTCCACTGTTGCTGCTGCCAGCTTGTTTTTTAGTCATTTTTTCATGTTCTGCCCATGTGCAGAACAATTTGCATCTAACTGCGCACGCAAAGTGCACACAAAGTGAACCATCAGCAATGCCAGCAGCAACCCATCTCCTGAAGTTGTGGACTGGGGTGAACCTGCGCGCACACAGCTTAATTTGTGCAAGTAGAAGGCTGGCGTGCGTGCGCACATACAGGCAGCTCAACGTTTGAAACTTTAGCTTTGTGTGTGTGTGCCAGTCCACCGCTTGCACAACTTGACTTGTGCATGTGGCCAAGCTGCCACTGGTGTGGCTCAGTTCCCCTTCCCTCTCCCCCCAGCCGCAAAGGTTGGGGACCACAGTTCTAAATGCTTGCATAGTTTCCCCTTGGTGAAATAAGAGTTTAGTCTTGGAAATCTGCCCTACAGTAAATAATTTACACATAAAGGCAGCCTTTTGCTGGCTAAATGTTTCCCAGTCATATTGTTTTTTCTTATTTACTCCCTTTGGTGATGCATTCCAGGGGCAACATTCACCATTCATCACAACAGTAAGGCTTGGTTAGCTTAGAAGAAGGCTGTGAAAGAAATACTTTGAATCTTAACAAGTAACTCTTTGGCAATTGTTTTACTGACAATTCTGGAACTTGCTGCTGAATCTTTCATGCACTTTGTCTGATGTGAGAAGTCTTTGTTCTTATGAACATCTCTTCTGTCTGAGTCAAGGGATCTTCCAAACCATTCAGCATGCAGTTTATCTGCATACCAGATTTTCTTTCAAAGATTAAAAAAAAAAAAAACCCTCTCCTACCTCTTCACTGTGTAAACAATCTTCTGATTTTAGAGCACTTCACAGTTTATATCTTTTCTCTGAATGCACCCTCTCTTAATCATAGATCAATGTGAGTTCCAGATGTGACAGCTACAGATGCTGATCTTCTCAAGGGACTCCGCTGCAGTTTCATTTGCCTGGAACCATTTATTATAACAGATCTAGCATTCTATATTAATTTATCTTTCTTTTCCCTCTGCACATTGCTACAGCCAGTTTGGAACTGCATTTCTAGTCTAATGAAGTTAGAGAGTAACAACTGGGTAATGGCTCTGAAATACTCCCTCCCTCCCTCCCTCCCTCCCTCCTTCTCCGTCCCTCTCCTTCCGTCTGCATGTCAGACGGTAGTTTCATAAAAGTCATTTAAACATCTAAGGATATTCACTGGTCATTAAGATAATTAGAACTTGGGCTGGAGATTTGATTGCCTCTGTGTGTGTGTGTGTGTGTGTGTGCATGCGTGTGCAGGCACCCATAAGTGAGTGAATACAGCTTGTAGTTTCAACTAAAACCTTTGTACAGAGGTTTCATTACACACAACTTCATTAGCACGACTAGGGAGTGGGATTTACTCTCATTTTATAGACCAGTGGCCCTTTCGATATTGGTGGGAGAGGTTTTAGTAGTTATTCGGGCTGTTGTTTATTGTTAGCTTGTTTGTCTGTAACCAAGGACCACTAAGTCCTCTCCCACCAATACTGACAGGGCAAGCCATAATAGAAAAAAAAAGAGATCAAATTCCACTCCCTACAAGCACTGATGATGTTACATAGTTGGGTAATGAAATGTCTGCAAGAAAGCAATCATGCTCAGATAACAGCATGACTTCCACAATCTTGTTAAAGAAATAACTTCATGAAATGTTCAGGTACTCCTCGAATTACAAACACAATTGTGCACAAAATTTATGTAGCTAAGTGAAACATTGGTTAAGTGAGTTTGCCCCATTTTACGACTTTTCTTGACCCAGTTGTCAAGTGAATCATTGCATTTATTTAGTCCCATGGTTGTTAAGTGAATCTGGCTTCCCCATTGACTGTTGTAAAAGCTGATCCCTGGACATTGCTACCATCATAAATATGACCCACTTGCCAAGAATCGGAATGCTACAATGGTTGTAAGTGTGAAAAAATGGTCATAAGTCACTTTTTTCAGCGCCACTGTAATTTTGAACGGTCACTAAATGGACTGTTGTAAGTCGACAATTACCTGTATTTCTATGATACTCTTCATCTCTTTCTGATTTTCATGGGTAGTTCTAGAAGAGTGGTTCTCCCCCTCTGGGTCAGGACCCCTTTGGGGGTCGAACGACCCTTTCACAGACCATTGGAAAACACATATTTTTGAAAAAATATGGAAAACATAAAAATAATTTTATGGTTGTGGGTCACAGCAATATGAGGAACTGTATTAAAGGGTTGCGACATTAGGAAGGTTGAGACCCACTGTTCTAGAACAAAAAAAATGTTATTATTAACTCAAGAGTTGCAAATTTATTTCCAGTTTTCATGTGATTTTGCATATTAAGTACAAAATATGCATGATATGGGATGGGTTCTCTTTCACCTTTAATCCCTACCTGGCACACAGCACTCAGCTCTTACCTGTGGCTCCCAGAAGCTGTAGCACATGGATTAGTCACACCCTGTTAAACCATCTTGAGAGGCAGGCCAAAACAGGTGAGGGTAGCCCTTGGTTAGGTAAGGGATTTTTCTAACCCAGAATATAAAATCTGTCCCTGGCAGGTTGAGTGGAGAAGACCAATCAGTCCAGGTGTCAAATAGACTTGCCCAGGATGACAAGACATTTATATGTCTTATATGTAATTCACTGCATGAGGAAAGTCTACAGTCATGACAATTGTTCGTGCAAGTGGATTAAAGTCTCTTATGCTAAGAAAGTGGGACAGCCCCCTGTGTAACCACTGCTCCATTTAGAATTCTATCTCAGAGAGATTTCTATTATGAATTTCATCTCTATATACAATCCATCTTCAGTTCACCTCAGTTCCAAGCCTAAGTCATCTTGAACATATTGAAGAACAGCAGAATATACATTTATAAAACTAACAAGCACATAAATTTGTCTAATAAAAAGCTCTTTGGCATGCAAGTTTAGAGCTCTGAGCAATTCACTACCATTCACACCAATAAACATTAAACACTGTCATATTAAATAGATATTTGAAGTTCTTCTATATCATCCTTGCATTTGCTAAAGGTTTGAGAAAATTGACATGTTCAAGATGACCTTTATTCATATTTAAATTATAATATAGTCCATAAATGTGCCATTTTCTTGTTTCTTTGTTCTCTCCAACCAACTATTATATTCTGCAGCTCATCTAACTTTATCCTGGATCCCTTTTTTCTGTGTCTGGAATAACTACCTTCCCTTCATTTGTCAGATGTCTTCTGTTTCCGGATTTTCCTTAACACCTAAGGGTTTTTCCCCTAACAAATCTACCTCCTTTTCTCTTTTCAAATCAATCCATTTGACTTTTCAAGTCTGAATTGGTATGATATATCTGCTACATACCTGCTTTTTTCTGTAAGTTTATTTGTAAAAAGGAATATGCCTTCTAAATGTTGAGCAAACTTGAAGAGCTAAACCACAGTTTCTGAATAATAATACTGATTTTAAAATGATAAGAGTGGGGATAATCGAAGCTTTTACACAGATTCACATTTCTTTTCATATCAGCAGATGCTTAGAAACTGGTAGACCATGTTTCTTTTATATGACTTAAAATAAACTAAGAGGGAAGAAAAATGTTTTGCATTTATACAGTGAAAGATTAGATACATATGAAACCACCACAACTGCAATGAAAAAAAATCCTGCAAAAAAATGAAGAAAATCATTCAAACCCATAATATAATTTGAATTTACACTTAATGACCTGTAATTTCCTTTTTTTCCTGAAATTTGCTTCTGTTACATTAATCAAATTGACATTGCCAAGATATATTAGTCTCATTTAGTATTTCCATATTGAAATCGTACTTAACAGTCACAATTTTATACTGATAGGATGACCCATGAATAATGCTTTTAATAAAAAGTAATACCACTAGGTAGCCATGTGGCATTTACAATCAATTGGAATGCATATAGAAAAAAATGAGTATAACTTTTAAATTAATGAGTAGGAAATAAATATGATACAGCTGGCCTGTAATATGATTCAAGAATGTATTATATTGTTGACATGTTTTAAATTTCAAGCAGCAGTCAGACATTAGAAGTTACTCTACATAAACGTTTTAGTTTATGATGTTTTGTAGGTGGAAGTGTTAGGAAAATGATTGTCTGTGTTGGTGGTCAAACTTATGGTACACACACACACACACACACAATGATACTTTTTTCTAACTATTTGCCTTTGTTGAATTAGGTACAAAGGTAAAAGGAAATACTTCTCAGAATTTAAGTACTTCTTTCATATATACTGTTTTATTATATCTATTGCCCAGACTCTTTTCAATCCTGCATTAGGATACTAAACATATGTTTAATTCAGATTAATGAACTTTGCCCTAAAGCCTTGACTTGGTGGAATTGAATAGATTTTGTTACACAGCAATAGGATGAGAATCAGAACGTTTCATTCGTTTATTGATTGTTTTGTAGAAAAGAAAGCATCTCATAGAAAATTTGGATTATTGATAACAACAGTTGCTTGGGTCTTGGAGAGTTGGACAAAACAGCGGGAGACCTGCAACAGGATATTTATGGAATGCTACATTTGGTATATCTTGCTGAAATTAATTTGAATGGATTGATACTCTTTGAAAGATCATTTAGTAAAGACCTGGGGCTACTTCAAATGTGTACTTCTAGGATTTTCTATTGTAATCATTCTTGAATAGTATGATGTGAGTTCAAAAATCACCAATAACACCTGGGAGAAAATCTGAGTATAACTTTTTCCAGTAGTGTGGAGGGAGGGGTCACAGCAGGGTTATCGCAGCCTGATTGGTCCATTTGACTGAGAGAAAGCTTCTTAACCTTCGGCTTCTCCCGTTGGTTCCCAGTTTCCTCTCAGTCAAGGTCCAAGACTCAGGTTTGGTTCCTAGTTAGAGAGTTTTATAGCTATTTTAGTATTGGATTTAGTAAAAATTGAACATTCTAAATTTACAGATTTTTTTATAGTTGGTCTGCCTTGCAGGGCTGTTGTTACTGCCCTCGGAAGGCTGAGAGACAGGGGGGGGCGTTCCATGCCTTCCCTCTCCCAAGGGGATCGCCCGGACTGATGCCTGGAGTCTCGGGCGTGCTGGGCGATCCTGTTACCTTCTTTTGCTGCCTAGTTTGCAGCAACACGTTTAAATTGACTGGAGCCGCAGCGCGCTGGGGTTTTTCGGCGCGAAAGCGGCAGATCGGCTTCTTTTCAAGTCGCCTTAATCCCGGGGCCGGTTGCAGCTCGCGGCAGAGGCGCGGGAGAGTGTTTATTGCCTACGGGGGTTTTTAGGCTCCCTCTGTGAGTGCTGGCTAGGATCGGGGCGGCGAGCTTGCGAGCGGCCGCCCAGAGGCTCAGGAAGCGTCAGTGGAGGTCGGCGGCCATTTTTTTGGGCGCGCTTTGTCGGAGGACCGCCCAAAGAAGCCGGCGGCCATTTTGACACACGTGGCTGGGCCTGCAGCACGTAGAGGCCGGAGGAACGTGTTGGGGCGAGTGGCAGCGTCGCAGGGAGCCCGGAGCAGGCGTTTCTCACCAGCTAAAGGGCTGTGGCTGCTTATTTCCCTGGTTTTTCGGTCTGATTCACCTGGAGCACGTGAGTGGGGCGATGGCGGAGAGATCAGAGTCCCAGCAGGCCGCGCCTTCTCAGGCGGGCGAAGATAGGGCGGATCCCACCCCCACAGTTAGGCCTCGAGCTCCTCGGCCTTGCGCAGAGGAAAGGCCTTCAAGGGCTCTGCAGAGAGATGAGCTCAGGCGATCCAGGGCCATTGAAAAAGTTATTGAAAGGGCTGAGAAAAGGCAGGCCCGGGATCCTGGGCCTAGATCCAGATCTACACGCCCTTTGGCTTCCTGCCCTTCTCCTCCTGTGGCCAGGGGGTTTAGCCCTTCATCTTCATCTGCCTCCTCATGTAGATCTGATAGGAGTCAGGGGCGGGGGGATCCTCGTTCTCCTTCTCCTTCCCGGGGGACTAGAGGGGCAGATAGGGAGGACCCACTGGAGGGTACCTCTGCAGGCCCGAGTAGGGGCAGTAAACGTAGCAGGGCCCATGTGGCACCAGATTATGATTCAGAGGGCGATGAGGAGGATCTGGAACACCTCCCTGAGAACCTCAAAAGGCTTATTTCCGCGGCCATCTCTAGGGGCATTGCCCAAAGGGACAGGCCGTATCATCATAGTAGGCTTACTCCTTTTGGTAGATCTAGGTCTAGGGCTTCCTCCCCCTCCCTCATGAGTGAAGTTTCCTCAAGGGGGGAGGCAAGGAGGGATGATTGGGGGTTTTCGGAGGAGGAGGATGCGGCCCCCGAGCCGCCTCGTTCCTCAAACCTGTTCCTCCAGGCCATGTTCAAACCTTTGCTTAAGAAGGCTAGGAGGACCACCAAAGTGGGCACTGGGGACCCCACAGTCCCGCCGCCCACTGATCCGGACATGGTCATGTTCTCAGCGACAGCCACCAATAAGGAGGAGATCCCTGCTCCTCCCCTGTTTTTGGAGGTAGCTACTAGTCAGTGGGCCCGTCCTTCTAACTTTTCCCCGCCTGGCAGCAACGACCGTCGCGCCTATAACATGGAAAAGTCGTTTGTTCAGGCTATTCAGCTTCCGAGTATAGATCAGCCCATAGCAGCTTTAGTCTCATCTTCCCCGGTGGTTTCGGGGGACGCGGCAGACAAGCTTAAACCAGAGGACAAGAGGGCGGAGCTCACTTTACGTAAAAATTTCAAGGCCTCAGCATGGGCGGTGCGGGCGGCGGCTGCCGCCTCGTACTTCAACCGTACAACGGTTATGTGGCTTCGCCAGCTTCAGGATCGTATTCCGATCCAAGATGAGCGGGTACACCAGGATTTGGCTAAAATAATGGCAGCGTGTCAGTATTCGGCTGATGCGACCCTAGACGCTGTTAGATTTGGTTCAAGTGCTTTGGCCACCTCTGTGGCCTCTCGTAGACTCCTGTGGCTCAGGAACTGGCAGATGGACTATAAGGCCAAGTGGGATCTAGTAGCTGCCCCCTTTGAGGGTCCAAATTTGTTCGGGGCTTCCTTAGACCCGATTTTGGTGGAAAACAAAGATAAAAAGAAGGTTATGCCTACATCCACCAAGAAGGCGGAGTCCCGTAGTCATCCCTATCGCAGGCCCCAGTTCAAGTCTTATGACAGGGATCAGGACCAGCGATACCAACCGTACAGGCAGGACAGGTCATTCAATAGGCAGAGTTTTCAGGACCGTTCTAGGTATCAGCCGCAGTCCAAGCGGCCCTTTCGTGGGGGGGGCGGCCGCCCCTTCCGCAGAGGGAAATGACTCGAACCCGAGTCATCCCATCGGAGGCCGCCTGGCACTGTATGCGGACGAGTGGGATCAGATCACGTCAGATGGTTGGGTCAGGGCGACCGTTCGCCACGGCCTAAGGTTAGAATTCCTCTCCAAACCCCCAAGTTTTTTCAAAGTTTTTCCCCCGGCTCGGGATCCGAAGCGACGTCGCCTCATGGACCTCGCGGTCGCCCATCTTCTAGAAATCAGGGCAGTGGAGGTCGTTCCGGAGCCGGAGAGGGGTCTGGGTTTCTACTCCCACCTGTTCGTAGTTCCAAAATCCTCGGGGGGTTGGAGGGCGATCCTCAACCTGAAACGCCTGAACCGCTACCTAGTATACAGGCGGTTCAAGATGGCGTCCCTGAAATCCATTCTGCAGGGCATTCGGAAGGGGGATTATTTGGCCTCGGTAGATTTGACGGAGGCCTATCTCCACGTCCCCATCCTTCAGTCTCACCGGCGTTATCTCAGGTTCTCTCACCGGGGCAGGCATTACCAGTACCGGGCTCTCCCGTTTGGTCTGGCCTCAGCTCCGCGGACGTTCACCAAAGTCCTGGCAGCACTGGCGGCTTACCTGCGTTCCGTTCCGGTGAGACTTCAGTGCTACTTGGACGACGTCCTGGTTCAGGCAGGGTCCCTATCCAGAGCCAAGTCGGATCTTCGGCTGACGATCCGTTGGCTTCAGGCGTTGGGGTTTTCCGTGAACTTTCCCAAGAGCCACCTGTCCCCATCCAGGCAGATCCTACACCTAGGGACAGTGATAGACTCAGAGTCAGGGAGGGTCCGCCTGTCTCCAGAACGCTTGTCCAGCCTACGCCAGCTGGTCTCCTCCGTACAAAAAAGACGGTCTGTTTCCATCCTGACCTTGTCTCAACTCCTGGGGAAGATGGTCTCTTGCATAGGGATAGTGCCCTGGGCCCGGCTCCACCTGCGACCTCTCCAGTGGGCCTTAATCCCAGTCCAGAGAAGGATGATGAGCAACTCCTTGCGGCAGTTCCTCTACCGGTGGAGGTGAGGCTCTCGTTTCGGTGGTGGTTGTCCCCAGCGCTGCAACAGGGGGCCTGTTTTTGGGAGCCCGAGAGAGTCACAGTGACGACGGATGCCAGCCTCTTCGGCTGGGGGGCCGTGATGGACTCCGACATGACCCAGGGACGTTGGTCTGCCTCGGATCTCCGCCACAACATCAATTGGCTGGAGCTGAAAGCCGCCAGACTTGCCCTCAGGACTTTTCGTCATCACTTGCGGGGGCGCCATGTTCTCCTGCTCACGGACAATGTGGCGGCGAAGGCCCATGTCAATCGCCAAGGGGGCACCCACTCCCGCGCTCTCTGGCGGGAGGCACAGTTGTTGGGCCTATGGGCGGAGAGGCATTTGGCCTCGATCGTAGCGGAACACATCTCGGGAGTGTCGAATCTCCAGGCGGATTGGCTGAGCCGCACGACTCTGGACGAGGGCGAGTGGCAACTGGGCACGGAGCTGTTCCGGAAGATCTGCATCAGATTCGGCTTGCCGCTGGTGGACCTGTTTGCCTCACCCGAGAACGCCCAGCTGCCGCGTTTCTTCACCCGATTCCAGACTCCCTCGGCGGAAGGAGCGGACGCCCTCAGGAGCCGGTGGCCTCCGGGCCTTCTTTATGCATTTCCTCCCCTTCCCCTCATTCCCCGAACGATAAGGAAGGTAGTCACAGAGAGGGCTCTCGTTATCCTGCTAGCCCCGTATTGGCCGAGGAGACCATGGTTCGCGGACCTGGTCCAGCTGTCGGTCGTAGATCCATGGAGGATTCCCCCAGGGGAGGTCGTTCTGCGTCAAGGTACCGTGGATCACCCAGAGCCACAGTGGCTTCATCTGACCGCTTGGCTCTTGAACGGGGGATTTTGAGGGGGCGGAGGCTATCATCGGGAGTCATAGCCACCTTGGAGGCGTCTAGGAGGCCTTCCACAGTTAGGATTTACAACGCCACGTGGAAGGCGTTTGCAAAATGGTGTGTTCCCCTGGGGTTGGATCCCTCTAGGGCTACCGTCCCCGATGTGTTGGAATTCCTCCAGAAGGGTTTGGAGGACGGCTTGTCGCATAATACTCTCCGGCGACAGGTGGCGGCCTTGGCCACCATTTTGGGGGGGGAAGGTTCTCCGACTCTTTCCTGTTCCCCCCTGATTAAGCGTTTTCTGAAAGGGGCGGCTAATATCCGTCCACCTCCGGTTCATAGATTTCCGACCTGGGATCTGACCTTGGTTCTCCAGGCTCTGACGGGCTCCCCGTTCGAGCCACTTAGGACAATACATATGCGTCTGCTTACCCTTAAGGTGGTGTTTTTGGTGGCCATTACATCGGCCAGGCGCATCTCAGAGTTGGGGGCCCTTTCTTCCCGCAGTGACCTGTGTGTAATTCACCAGGACAGGGTGGTCCTTCGTTTAGATCCTTCGTTCATTCCGAAAGTGAATTCACAGTTTCACAGGGCACAGGAAGTCGTGCTCCCGAATTTCTGTCCCAACCCTTCGAGGGAGCAGGAGTTAGTGTGGCATAAGCTAGATGTCCGCCGGGCGGTTCGCATATACTTAAAGCGAACGGAGAGCATTAGGAGGACCGAGGCGTTGTTTGTTTCTTTTCACCCAGGCTCGTTAGGACGCAAGGTGTCTTCTTCCACCATAGGACGGTGGATAAGGTTGGCCATAGTTGAGGCTTATGGGGCTTCCGGGAAGCCCCCCCCATCAGGGATCACTGCTCACTCCACCCGCAGTGCCGCTACTTCTGCGGCCTGGGCCACCAGGGCGCCCTTAGAGGATATTTGTAGGGCGGCTGCCTGGGCTTCCCCCACGCCTTTTATTAGGCATTATCGTTTGGATGTTTATGCCTCGGCTGAGGCATCGTTTGGCCGGAGGGTCCTTCAGAGGGTGGTGGCCGATTCTTCACCTGGGACCCAGTCTGCCCGCCCAGGGACGTAGCGTGGGTATGTCCCTGCTGTGACCCCTCCCTCCACACTACTGGAAAAAGAACGTTGGTCTTACCTGAACGTTTTTTTCTGGAGATGTGGAGGGAGGGGTCACATTCCCGCCCTAGTTAGTTAGACAGGGTCCGGGAGGTGTAGAATCGGGAGGCCCCGGGGGGGCTTGCCCTTGTTTGTGTTTAATTTACAGGTGCTGACCGTGACTTTGCGGAAACTGGGAACCAACGGGAGAAGCCGAAGGTTAAGAAGCTTTCTCTCAGTCAAATGGACCAATCAGGCTGCGATAACCCTGCTGTGACCCCTCCCTCCACATCTCCAGAAAAAAACGTTCAGGTAAGACCAACGTTCTTTCTGCTTAAAATTACAATTTAGAATGGTACATGATTAGCAATGCCTGGCGGTAGCTGTGGATTCTTTGTTTATTCCTTATTTATGTATTTATTCTTCCTATAAAAATTATTTACCAGTGCAGTAATATGTATGTCACAGGTAACTAAAAAACAAACAACTAGGGAATTATTGTTGTTAGTTGCAAAGTCGTGTCCAGCCCATCGTGACCCCATGGACAATGTTCCTTCAGGACTTCCTGTCCCCTACCATCCCCGGAGTCCATTTAAGTCCACACCTACTGCTTCAGTGACTCCATCCAGCCATCTCATTCTCTGTTGTGCCCTTTTTCTTTTGCCCTCAATCTTTCCCAGCATTAGGCTCTTCTCCAGTGAGTCCCTCCTTCTCATTCTGCCGTCGACGGGAGCAGCATCTGAGGTGGCTCGGGAGTTCATGGCTTCCATGACAGCCATGGGCCTGACCCAACTAATTCAGGGCCCCACACACGAGGGTGGTCACACACTGGACCTTATTTTTGTATCTGAACAGTGGACGAGTGATCTGGGAATAGGGGACCTAGTTATTACTCCCCTGTCATGGTCAGATCACTCATGTCTCCGGCTCGACTTCCCTGTCGCTACCCCTCACCGCGAGGAGGCGGAGCCAGCTCGTCCAAGCTGGTACCGCCCCAAGCACCTGATGGAACCGGAGAGGTTCCAGACGGAGCTTGGGCTGCTACCTGTAGCCCTGACCCGCGCTCGGTCGGAGGACCTAGTGGCCGCCTGGAATATGGCGGCGGCTGGGGCCTTGGACCGGGTTGCGCCTTTGCGACCTCTCCTGCGGCAGCGATCCGCCCGAGCCCCTTGGTACACCGAGGAGCTGAGGGCGATGAAGCGCCATAGGAGACGTCTAGAGAGCAGGTGGAGGTCCTCACGCTCCGAGTCTGATCGAACACAGGTAAGATCCTATTTACGGACCTACCTTGTGGCATTGAGAGCGGCCAAACGTAGACATTGTGCCGCTCTTATTGCGTCCGCGGATAACCGCCCTGCCGCCCTGTTTAGGGTGACCCGCTCCCTCCTATCACAGGGGGCGCGGGTGGCGCCCTTGCAGGGTAGAGCAGAGGAGTTTGGGGAATATCTGCAGGACAAAGTCGCTCAGATCCGGAGCGGATGGGCCCCCTCCAGTGGCACGGACGAGCCGTCAACAGTGAGTCTTGTAAGACCACTCTGGGAGGAGTTTGACTCAGTTGCCCCCGAGGATTTGGACAGGTTGCGTGGATGGCTGCGGCCCACCACATGTTTAATGGACCCGTGTCCCTCCTGGCTGGTACTGGCATCCTGGGAGGTGACACGAGGCTGGCTTCTGGGCCTGGTGAACGCTTCATTGGGTGAGGGATCCTTACCAACTGCCTTGAAAGAGGCGGTGGTGAGGCCCTTACTCAAGAGGCCTTCACTGGACCCAATGGAGCTGGCTAATTATCGTCCAGTCTCCAACCTTCCTTTTTTAGCGAAGGTTGTTGAGAATGTGGTGGCGCAGCAATTTCCACGACACCTTGACGAATCCGAATATCTAGACCCACGCCAGTCCGGCTTCCGACCCGGACACAGCACAGAGACAGCCTTGGTCGCGCTGGTTGATGATCTCTGGAGGGCCAGAGATAGAGGTTGCTCCTCTATCCTGGTCCTATTAGATCTCTCAGCGGCTTTTGATACCATCGACCATGGTATCCTATTGCGCCGGCTGGAGGGGATGGGAGTCGGAGGCACCGTTTTACGGTGGTTCGGCTTCTACCTCTCCGACCGGTCGCAATGTGTGTTGACGGGGGGGCAGAGGTCGACCCTGAGGTCACTCACTTGTGGGGTGCCGCAGGGATCAGTCCTTTCGCCCCTCCTGTTCAACGCATATGTGAAGCCGCTGGGGGAGATCATCCGTGGTTTTGGGGTTGAATACCATCTGTACGCTGATGATACTCAGCTGTACGTTTCAACCCCAAACCACCCCAGTGAGGCTGTCGAAGTGATGTCCCAGTGTTTGGAAGCCGTCGGGGTCTGGATGGGGGACAACAGACTCAAACTCAACCCCTCCAAGACTGAGTGGCTGTGGCTACCGGCACCTCGGTTCAGTCAGCTGATTCCAGCGCTGGCCATAGAGGGCGAACAGCTGCCCCCTGCGGAACGGGCGCGCAATTTGGGCGTCCTCCTAGATGCCCGGCTGTCAATGGATGACCATGTGGCAGCCGTGGCAAGGGGGGCGTTGCACCAGGTTCGCCTGGTGCGCCAATTGCGCCCCCTCCTGGACCGAGAGGCCCTACGCACGGTCACTCATGCACTGGTGACGTCTCGCCTGGACTACTGTAATGCTCTCTACATGGGGCTTCCCTTGGGACGCGCCCGAAGACTGCAGCTAGTCCAGAACGCAGCCGCGCGGGCAGTCCTGGGGAGTACCAGGTACTCCCATGTAACACCGCTCCTGCGCGAGCTGCACTGGCTGCCTGTGGTCTTTCGGGTGCGTTTCAAGGTTTTGACCACCATCTTTAAAGCGCTCCATGGCATAGGGCCCAGTTACCTGCGGGATCGCGTCCTCCCACATACATCCCAGCGGCCAATTCGCTCTCACAGGGAGGGGCTTCTCCTGGTGCCGTCCGCTAGGCAATGCCAGCGGGCGACGCCAAGGAGTAGGGCCTTCTCTGTGATGGGCCCAACCCTCTGGAATGACCTCCCCCCCGACATTAGAACCACCACCGACTTCCGCTCCTTCCGGCAGAAACTAAATACTCACCTGTTCCGACTGGCTGGCCTGGCATAATTTCAACGCCTATCTCCTGGCATTTATATTTTTACTGGTTTTTAAGGGGATTATTCTGTAGACTTAATTTTATTGGGTATTGGGATTTTAATGTCTGTTTATTTTAATTATTTATTAGCAATACAGTCCTGCACATCTTTTATCCTCCTCTTATCCATCTATTTTATATTTGTATATATATATATTGTCCATTTAGTAATTTTAATTGTTTTAATTTTGTTCTTTGACATGGACTGTACACTGCCCCGAGTCCCTTTCGGGAGAGGGGGCGGTCTATAAGCGCTAATAAATTGAAATTGAATTGAATTAGGTAGCCAAAGTATTTAAGCTTCATCTTCAGGATCTGGCCTTCTAAAGAGCAGTCAGGGTTGATCTCCTAAAGGACTGTCTAGATTACCTAGCAGCAATCTAGTACCTAGATAACTGCTAGGTAATTAAACTAAGTGATATGTACTTATGTTGTTTATTTTCAAAACTTGCACTGAATTGTTTTGGGCTAAATGAATGGATAATAATTGAAAACAAATAATAATTTATCGCAATGTAAAATATAGTCTATGTGATAACGCTTTTTGCTATTATTTGTATATTTGTGTGTACCTGTGTGTTATACCACACATGTTTCTCTTAGGGACACCATGCCATACGTCATATACAGCTTAGCAGTGGTGTTAGCGCTTTGAGGCTGTGTTGAAGATGAGTTCATGGGAACTTTCACTTCAGAATTTAATCCTACACCATTGTCAAAGTGATTTTTATCCTAAAACTGTGGGGAGTGCAATAGTAAGCATTAAGCATCTTCACAACTGCTTGCATATCTAAAGACAAAAACATTGGGTATTAACCTTTTAAATATACAATGCTATATTTAATATTTAATTTTATATTTTTAATTTTTTTTACAGAAAGATAATAGATGATGCTCAATCCCATTTGTATGGAAATGTATATTTTCTACTTGATATCCAAAATAAATGTTTGCTTGAGAAACTATCTGTTTCTGGGATGAAATAGCAAGGATGGTTAATTTTGATGAAAGGTTGAGTTGGTAAATATAATTCTTGCACAGCTCATCTATTTGAAAATAAGATCCTTGGAATACTTGTAATACTTTCAAGGTCAATGAGGCCTGCAGGGATCTAATGAATAAGATGCACCTAGTGGTAGCATTAACCTTTAAACACAATCCCTCACTAAATTTTAAAATATTTGCATAGAATGAAATATTTACTATATTAGCCCATCAGTCTATTTACTAGTATTTTTTTCACATGCCTACAACTTCAGACAAATGACTGCCCAGTTTCTTCTTTAAAAAACCTCCAGTGATGGATCAAAGCAAATAGCATTATGAGGATAGAACACAATGAAATTTTCTTTTTAAAACAAAAAAGGGAAATGGAATAGTATCTTAGAGAATTTTGCTGACCATCTGTTGTTGTGGAAATATTGTTATTTTTCTATTAAGGACAGTTATACCATTTTTAAAATGTGTAAACATGGTAAAAAGTTATATTGAAGTAGTTGGGGACCAAGACTACTGATGTAATATATATTTTTAGTTAAAATCCAATATTTGGTTAAAACAAGAACACAACCAAAAGAATTGTTTTCAATTGGTGGTGCCTTAAGTAAGAAGTGAAAATGAATTGGCATATGTATTTTTCTTTCTCGGAACAATCTGTCCTGTATTTGCAGCAAAGTAACAAATACAGTAGCGCTTGTCCCCCTCCCCGCCAAAAATTAAAGGAATTGGACCAGTGAATGGCCACATTTAATTGATGAGAGAGGATGTTGGACCTCTCAAGAGCAGAAAAGACTCAATTTTGACTTGTGTATACAAGATGAAAAATTCCGGTAGTTGATTAGGTCATTGTTATGAAAAATTGAAAAGAAATGTGTTCTTAATTAGATCTATTGGCTCATGATGTGTGCTACATGCCAGGAGCAAAGATCATAAATGTTGCATAATATTTCCCACTAATAAATATCCCTTTCAGCTAATATATGCATAGACAAACGATAATGCAGTAAATAGCTAAACCTTCTCACTTTGAACATCTTGAAAGAATACACAAGAGCCTGGAGGTTTAGATGATATTTTCAGCCATCCTTCCAGTTCATTGAAAAAGACTGGAAAGGAGAGGAGAATATGGCAAATCAATTACTGTACTAATTATCCAGAATGATGTCAAAAGAGAGAGCTGGCTTCTAAGATCATATTCTGTGAGTTATTTAGATGATGGACTCCTGGCAGTAGATGGACTGCATATCACAAGTGTATTTGGCCAAGCGTGGTGAGCTTTATTAGGAGGATTTGAAACTAAATCCTATGGGGATTAGAAACAAAAACTCTGAAATAGAGTCACTGAATAAAATACCTGTTCATTGTGGAAAGTAAAAGTGTTTCAGATATTCGGTCTCTTAAATTGCTTGATAAAAATCAGAGAGAAAATCAGAGAGACTATTGGCTCATAAAATTAATGGTCTTTGTTCTCTATCAATTTATTTAGTTAATTACTTACTTACTAAGGCTCCTGCTATTCTGAGTCAATAGAGTCTTACAAAATAGAATATGCTTATAATTTGGCGAATAAGCTCGTGTTCTTAGTCTAAAGAAGCAGATATAATATAATACTTGTAGGAGAAATATGAGGGGATGACTTCCACTACTGGAATATAAACAATTAAAGGATGAAATTTCTTGAATGGAGACAGAAACAAGAGAAAGGAAAGAAAGGAAATAATGATTGAACTGTATTTCCAAAATAATAAATTTGTGCTCAGAAATTCAAATGAATAAAATCACTAATTCTGTAGTCTGGATTAAAATAATAAGAAGAAAGATTAAGGAAAAGAAAGACTTATTGTTGATGCTTAATATCATCCGATCAACCAAGAAGAGATGGATAATGTCTTCCAAAAGAAAATGGTAGCTGTTTGAAAAAGAAATAAAATAAAAATAAAAAGGGTGTGTGTGATAATTATGTGCCATTTGCTGAGTCACTGGTTGTGGTTGCATTGGATTTGCATAGCACCAGGAATTGCTGGGGTGAGCAGCTCACAATGACTTCAAGAGGACTGAGACTGGGTCCAGTGGAACAATCTAAAACAGGTAGGGTGCAAGAGAATTTGAACCGACTCTGTGAAATTACTCATTGAGGGCAAGTGACCTTTTGACCAGAAAACATCAGTAGTTTGAAAACAGCAGTAATTCATTCTTGGTAAGTGCTTGTGTGATTATGATTTTATTTGCCTGGCTTCATTCAGTGGGTGGAAACTAGTCAAGGAGAGAACCAACCTAGAATTAAGGAAAACTTTCCTAACAGGTAGAACAATTGATCAGTGGAATGACTTGTGTCCAGATGTTGGGAGTGCTCCAACACTTGAGGTTTTTAAGAAGAGATTGGACAACGATTTGTCTGAAATGATGTATGGTTTTCCTCTTAACACACGGTTGGACTAGAAGACCTCCAAGGTCCCTTCTGTTATTCTGCTTAGAGATACTCTGTCAAGTATGCACCATTCAGAAATTCTTGGCCACCTTCTTCTTCAGAGGAAGTAGGATAGCACAATGACTTCATTCTATGTATGACAGAGGACTTAGTTGAATTCATGAAAATAGCAGCATTACCATGTAATGTCAAGGTTATCACTTTAAAGGAAACTAAAATCCAGTCAAAATATATTTTGCATTTCAGAAAATTGGATTTTAATAAACTCAGAACAATAAATAGAATCCAATGACAGTAGATGGTAGTAGGAAAAGGAGCTCTACGTTGATGACAGTTCCAAAGCAAAGAAATGCTAAAAACCAAATTGCTAACTTTCCATTGATGTGAAAAAAATATGGGCATCAATAGCAACCTGCTGCATGAAAATCTTAGCAAAGAATTGGGAATTTAAAAAAAAGCCAGGATCCCCAAGGCAAAGTACACACAAGTAACCAGAACCGAGAAGGTAAGAGGGTAAGAGAAAGGTAAGGGAAGAAAAGAGGGATAGGAGAGAGAGCAAGGTGGGGGGGGAGAGGAAGAGAGAAATGAGGAGTGGTAAGGGGAGGGAGGCGAAGGAGAGAGGAAGGGGAAGTTGAGAAGGGAAGGATGACAGAGGGAAGAAAGGAGGTAGGGAGGGGGAGGAGAGAGGGAGAAGAAAGTGATGGATAAAGTACAAATATGGTGTATGGGGAGCAGAAGAGCCAATGATTGGTTTTTTGGAGTTGTTGGTATTTAATAATACAATATGATGTTGGTTATGTAATAGTATACATGTGATTATAAGTTATGAAAATGAAAAAAAAAAACTTTACTCAAAAAAAAGTAACCAGAACTGCAGACCTGTTGTCAGGAAAGCAAGAGCTCAGAATATTTATAAAAGATGTTAATAAGAAAAAAAATATAAGTTCATCTGCTGCTGAACAAAAAAGACAAGTAGTCTTATTTCCCTTGAATTTGTAGTATGAAAAAAACAGAACTATTCAAAACAATCCAGAAAAAAAAGTAATCCAACTATTGGTCCTCAAACTTATGACTGCTTCTCCATGGTCAAGTGATCAAAATTGTGGTGTTTGGCAACTCGCATGTATTTATGACTGTTGCACTGTCCCAGGACTATCTGATGATCAT
Source organism: Natrix helvetica (assembly GCF_964273705.1). Taxonomy (NCBI): domain Eukaryota; kingdom Metazoa; phylum Chordata; class Lepidosauria; order Squamata; family Natricidae; genus Natrix; species Natrix helvetica. The sequence goes on along the minus strand of NC_138551.1, from coordinate 59,723,542 downwards.
TTGTGATTTTGTGCAGTATAATGTGGCTATAAAAAAGGTAAATGCAGTTTTAGCAGTATTGATAGAAGTATAATTTAAAAATACTGGGAAGTCATCAGTCCACTTTATTGAGTATAATTGGCCTTGAGAAATGAAATTGGGAATAGAGGAAAAAATATAGTAAAATACCTGGACAAATGTCACATCAGAGGTCAAAATTGTTTTTTTTTTTTGCCTTCCAGAATAGGGGACATCGAAAAAGGTTACACTTTAGGAAGGCACATTCTGATGAAATGTTAGAAAAAACATCCTAACAGTAAGAGCAGTTGAATGTTAAGAACCAATTATCCAAAGAGGTATTTGGTTTGCCTTCACTGTGTTCAGAGAAACTACTCAGTTGTCTATCTTAAATGCTATAATTTAGATTCTTGTTCTGAGCAAATGGTTGGAATCACCATATATAAAGCCTTTAACACTATAAGATCTAGGACCATTTGCAAGATCACAGTGCCAATCTTAATAAAACTTTAATCAACAATTCAGCGATCAGTGGAGCACAATTCTCTCTACATTCCACAGATATAGTTCCTTATAGGTAGGTAAAAATTTTCAGGGTAATATGTCCAGATCTGTTCCATAATTTTTATTTTAAAGTGGAGGTTGAAAATAGAAGAGTGGTAGTCATTTAAATCAACTGACTTGTGAAGCATAATATGGACATGTCAAAGATATAGGCAGTTTTTGTTGCCCTTGCCCCATACTCATTTTTCCAAGATTGTTTATGTCAATCAATGAATTAACAGATTGTGACCTTGCAATTATTGAATACTCTCTATATGCTGTATTTATTGTATAATAAAATCTACTAATGATTTGTGGTAATTTTTAATATGTTTGCCTATTAACCAATGCTATAATTTATGGGCACGAGTTAATGATTTTGAAAAGAAATAGCTTAAAAATCTCCTGGCTTAATTCTTCCACCACCTGTGGTGAAAATACGTTTCTATCAGTTTGAAAAGTTTTATTTTGCAGCAAAAATGGAAAACAGCTACCGCCTCATGTTACTTCTAGCAAAGAAAATAATGTTGATAACCTTTTCTGGTAGATGATCCATTCTGAAACTTTTGTGATGCTAATCTTATTATCTTGATGAGAATGAAATTGTAAGTGGAAATAAATTGTGTCAAACCATAATACAGTTTGGAAGAATACAGTGTCTTCCCTTGTTTATCTGAGCAAATTGGATGTAGTCTAACAAGGGTCAGGTTAACAGTGTAACTGCTGCCACTTATAATTAATGTCAATACTACATTTTCAGCTACACTTAACATAAAAGTTTTACACTTTCTGATTAGATGTACAAGTTAAGTGTGGAGGAAAAGGTCAGAGATAAGCAATGCACCCTGTGGAATTTCATAGTTACTACTTAAACTAATTTCTACTTGTGGCACTGAGGGGTAATAAATTTAGCACATATTTGTAGTTGGAAGAAACCTGACAAATCCTAATGAATACCTATCTTTGCCAATATATCTTATTCAGCAACGCCTGATTGTTCTTTTTCTTTTGAAGGACATCTCTGGAATTTTGAAAGTATATCATGGAGTCAGCTCTCAAAATACCTGCAAGGGACAGCTTAGTTATTTGCAAACTGGCTGCCACTATGAGCTTAGTCATAAAGTCCCATTTATAGGAAAGTGAAGTTATTGCTCATCACCACTTCTATCCATCACACACATATCTGAAGTGGTTGTGTAGCTAGCATTTGTCTTTTAGGCAGCAAATGGGAGCACTTCCAAACAAAATCCCCATCTATAGCCATGTATCACTTGTATTTTCCAAGAAGGCCAATGCGTATGTGTGCCTCCTAAATTCTAGTAAATAGAAGAAATGCTAGTGACTGGCCCTTTGTTTTGTTAACATACCATTTCCCCATTTCATTTTCATTTGAAGGAATCATACAAAAATTACAATAGATCCCAATAGGCAGCAGGCTCCTTTTTTGCTTTCCCAGAACTAAGAAACTTTTCTATCAGAAAAGTAAAAAACGTGTTTGATGGTATTTATTCAGTTTATTCAACTAACGCAATTTTCTGGATCACATGACATGCTGATCCATTAAAAAATATTTAAGGTGGTTCACTTGCTCAGCTAGCAGATAGCTATTCTGTGTCTAATGCAATAGCCAGTATTTTGTTTTTTTTTTATTTTTCCCAATTAACGGTCACAGGTGATTACTATTCACTTGCAATCATAATTAAACAATAAGCTTAGGATTCAAGAACAACAAATCTGAAACTTTTATCCTGTTTTCTGCCTGGGAGAACTTCTTCATCTGAGAACTTCAAGAATCTTGTCATCATGTTGCTACTTTTCTCTTCTAAAAACGTTTTGGGATGAAGTCTTGTTTCTTTAGTAATGGTTCTAGGGCAGCTGAAAAACTTCCAGCAGGCCTTGGATGTGATGGAAAAAGGAATGCAATTTTCCTCACAGGTTTTCAGAATCAAAGGAAGAAAACATAGCAACATCATTTATGTGAGAATTGTTGATAATGAGGATAAATTTAAAGGTTTGTTTTGCTCAGTTGTTCAGCTATTTCTCTGATTACATCAAGTTTTATGTATGAAATAACAGCAAAAAGTCCATATGTAGTGAAGTTACTAAAGTTTTTGAATAATAGCAACAGCACTTAGACTTATATACTGCTTCACAGTGCTTTACAGCACTCTCTAAGAGACTTACAAAACCAGCATATTGCGCCCAACCATCTGGGTTTTAATTTTACTGACCTCGGAAGAATGGAAGGCTGAGTCAACCTTGAGCCGTTCAGAATCGAACTTCTGGAGTGAACAATGAGTTAGCCCTGCAGTACAGCATTCTAACCACTGCGCCGCCACAGCTTTTGAAAATAAGCATTTCTTCCTCTATATTCTTACCTGTATTTTGAGATTATGTACACAGTCCTAGTATCCTCCCATGCTGAGGTAAGGTATTGGATACCTAGGACTTTCCAGTACAGTTAGTCCTCAACTTACAACCATTCATTTGGCGACTGTTCAAACTTACAGTGGCATGGAAAAAAACTGACTTGGGACTGTTTTTCACACTTATGACCATTGCAGCATACCCACAGTCACATGATCAAAATTAGGACTCTTGGCAACTAGTATGTATTTATGATAGATACAGTGTCCCGGGGACATGTGACCACCTTTTGCAACCTTCTGACAAACAAAGTCAATGGAGAAGCCAGATTTACTTAACAACTGTGTTGCTAACTTAACAACTGCAGTGATCAACTTAGTAACTTATGGCAAGAAAGGTCATAGCAACAGAAAGTTTGGAGTCAATTGTGATCATAAGTCAAGGGCGACCTGTAGATAGAAGCCCGAACTCTTGCATCTCGTCCTGATGAGCTGTACCTGCTGTTGACTTTGTTAACTGTTACCCTCCAGATCGATGCCTTTTTTCTCCTCCTAGACATTTTAATCAAGTACATTATAAATTTAAATTCGGTTTTTGTAATTTAGGCAACTTCTGAGCTGCTTCTCACTGAGTTTTATAAATAGTATCTTAATTTAGAGGTGAAGGAACTTGACCTCGATGGAAATGTGCAAGAACCTTAGGCAAAAAGGGATGAGACAATTGTGACGCTCAAAGCAAAGAGATAACATTCAGAAGGTGACTCAGGGAGACACCTTCCTAATTCACTGGAGCATAAGAAATGGGAAGACGGGAAATCAGACTCGCAAGATTCTATTATTATAGCCAATCTCAAGAAAAGTAGTTGTAAGCTTCTTATGACATTCATCTCCTAGGTTGGACTATTAGGTATTTGGGCTGACACTAAATTACTATACTTTATTATATATTTTGATTGTTGAATAGTTTGGGGAGTCCTTGGTATTCGCTGAGCTTGATTACTTTTTTGCAGACACTTCATTAGCTAAACTAGGTAACATCATCAGTACTAGCATTTCATTTCAGCTCTGAACTCCAAATAGTCTTCTTTATTGTTTAATAGATTATTTGTTAATATCCTATGCTCTTTTGGAAAACATTGGCTTTGATATCTGGCTCATCCTAGTACTATTTTTGTCTCTCTTGGGCCCAAGAAATGGAGCATACTGCTGAGAAGATAGACTTCAAGAGATACTTTACAGATGTTTATTATACTCCAATTTCCAGTTTATCAGTGACTATGACAAGGTGGAATTTTAACTTTAATAAGAATATTTATGTTTACATTTTCAAAAAATAATAACTATTTTCTCTACTCTGATTATCTTTCTTAATACTGCTATGCCCATGAAGTTTCAATTTTCAATAAAGTATTGCACCACTTCAGTGTTCCAGTTTTTTGATCCCCTTGCTTATTAAAAAATGCAAATCTAAATTGTATCTTATTAATGTGTTTCTTTGTGTTAAAGCTATGGGGGGTTAAAATCCCAGCTCTCCCAGTGCATTTGGATTTTTAATGTGCAAAGTGCAATGAGAGCTAGACTTTCTGCAGGCTGTATTTACTAATCAACGGTTATGAAGGGTTTTATTGTACTTCTACTTATTGCTTGCACAGAATGCATGGATATTAAAAGAGTAATGAACCTCATTGTTGACAAAAAGCTACTTGTAATCATACATTAGAAACTAGTTTGCAAAAAAGTTTGCAAGTATTTGGTGGTGAAAATCATAAAATCCATCCTAGGGATAAGTGAGAAATTCAGTTGGCATTTTGGTTCCAAACTTACTCAATTTACAATTTCTAAAAATATCTGTCAGTTCCAGTGCATTAATTTGCTGAAATTGGGATCTTTCCAGATGTATATGTATACTAATATTTTGAATTGTATACTAGTATAAAAACAGGCCAAACTGTGCTTAAGATTTAAAAAATCAGAAATCAAGAAAAATCCAAGTTCAGATGTTGTTTATATACTTACAAAAACAATTCATACAGAAATGTTCAAACTCATACATATCACTTTGTGGATCTGATAGGAAAGTAAATAATAATAATTAATATCTGTGTTTCAAGCACATGTAGTAGTTGCTCATAAAATATGCTAAGGAGACTACAATAACTCTTCTTCCCACAGCTACCTATCAGCTTTGTCTTTGTCTTTGTCCAGTTTCTATAGTAGCTTTCAGTTGGATTCTATGTCTTTTAATTTTGTAGGGGAATCAGTGGGAGATGCAGCTTTTAAATATACTGATGCAGTTTAAGCCATTAAGCTGCTCTTGACATGCTTGTATTTACTCAACATGATTGCTGTAACTCTACCTACCTCTCTGGTCAGTAAAAGCTTTCTCTCTGTGCTTAATGTTCCTGTTCTTATCTTTACAGATTATTTTTGAATTGTTTTTTTTAAACCATGCATCCATTTAAGACATCAAAAATCTAGGCAGATAAGTATAAGTATAATCTTTATTGTCATTGTACTTAAATACAACAAAATTGGTTTTAACCTCACTGGTGTAAAATTAGAAACGAAAAAAGAAAGAAAGAGGGGAAAAACTAGCGTGTGCATGGAGTGATTGTGGTTGTATTTAAAAGTCTCACAGTCCAAGGATAGAAACTATCTTTAAACCTGTTTGTTCGGCTGGCTATACTTTGATGTCTTCTGCCTGATGGTAGAAGTGCAAAGAGACATTGACCAGGGTGTGAATCATCTCTGAGTATCTTCCTTACTCTGCTAAAGCAGCGAGATCTGGCGATGTCATTCAGTGGTGTCAGAAGTGCCTTCCTCTCCGCAGCTGTTAAACCAGCATACCATACTGTAATACAATATGTGAGGACACTTTCTATGGTGGACCGATAGAAAGATGTCATCAGCCATTGTTCCATCTGATTTTTTCGCAGGACTCTAAGGAAATGAAGTCTCTGTTGGCTTTTCCAATCAACAGAGACGTGTTGTTTTTCCAGGTGAGATCTTGACTAATAAGCACTCTCAAGAATTTAAAAGCGGAAACCCTCTCCACGCAGCCCCCCTTGATATACAGTGGGCAGGTTCCTCTCTGTGCTTCCGGAAATCTAGCACCATCTCCTTTGTCTTACTAGTATTTAGATGTAAGTTGTTTCTTGAGCACCATGAGGATACCTTCTGGACCTTTTCCCTGTATGCTGATTCGTCCCCTCCAGTTATGAGACCCAGCACTGTTGTGTCATCTGCTAACTTTATTATGAAGTTGGATGGATCAGAGGATATGCAGTCATATGTATTCAGCGAGTACAAGTATGGGCTGAGCACACAGCCCTGAGGGGAGCCTGTGCTGAACTTCAGCATGGAAGATGTAAAGGACCCAACCCTTACTGTTTGTGGACGATCTGTCAGGAAGTCTTTGATCCATTCACAAGTGAGGGGAGGAAAATTCAGGTCAGTCAACTTTTCAATGAGAATTCCTGGTAAGATGGTGTTAAAGGTCGAGGTATAGTCTATAAAAAGCATTCTGACGTAATTCCCAGATTTCTCAAAGTGGCTCAGTGCAATATGTAGAGCAGCAGTGATGGTGTCCCCTGTCGATCTGTTGCTTCTATAAGCAAACTGGTGTTGATCAAAATTTGGTTGAAGACAGGACCTGAGGTGTTGTAGGACCAGTCTCTCAAAGCACTTCATCACTACAGTTGTCAGTGCAATGGGTCTATAGTCATTCAAGCTTTTTATGGCTGCTTTATTCAGAACTGGGATAATTGTGGCTGCTTTCAAGCATGATGGGACTCTAGCCTGTTGCAGGGAGAGGCTAAAAATCCTTGTCAGGACCCCTGTTAATTGGTCAGCACAGGTTTTTACCACTTTCCCCAACATCCCGTCTGGACCTGCAGCTTTGTTGGGATTTACAGCCTTCAGCTCAGCTCTCACTTGCCGTTCATCCAGGGTGAGTGGCTGGAGATCAGAGGACCTTTGGACTAGAGCCACAGAGACTGATCTTTTGACTTCAAAGCGGGTGAAGAAGCTATTTAGCTCCTCTACTAGCAGGGCATTTGTATTTCTGTTTAACCGCCTTAATGCCTCTTCTCAAGTTTGCCCTGGCTTCATTGTATTTGTCTTCGTTTTCTGCCTTGAAGGTGGAGTTTTGGGCTCTCAGAAGTGACTGTACCTCTGCTGACATCCAGGATTTACGATTACTGTAAACTCTGATGTGCTTATTCACTGTTACATTTTCTGTGCATGTTTTAATGTATGAAAGTATAGTGTCAGTGAATTCTTGCAGCTCCAAATGTTCAAATAAACTCTACTCGATAGTCTCAAAGGAGTCCTGCAACTGGCAGAATGCTCCCTCTGGTCAGATTTTGACAATTTTCAAGGCTGGTCATATCCTTTTCCTAAGGGGATATACTTTGGGCACAGTAGCAGAGAGATGTGGTCAGACGTACCCAGATGGGAGAGGGGGATTGCTCTACAGTGATGTGTGGTGAGGTTTATGGCTGGTGAGGCTGGTGACGTCATCAGGAAGGCGGGGAATGGGACCATGTGTGCTGGAGGCTGAGGCTGCCTCAGCCTCCAGCACACGTGATCCCATTCCCCACCTTCCTGAGCGCGCTCCACCAGCTCGCGCTCCGTAGTCCCCAACAGCAGCTGCTTTGCAGTGCTTTTCTGTGCGTCTGGCGTTTAAGACATCCAGCTATCTACCTAAATGCCAGACGCACAGAAAAGCACTGAAAAGCACTTTGCCTCCAAGCCACTTCGTCTTGATGACGTCGCTGCAGCGGCTGGGCGTGGCCGGACCTCCGGAGCGGCGCCGAGGCGGTCCGGGCAGACGAAAGAGTGAGTGAGCGAGCGAGCGATGGAGGATCAGCCACCCTGATCCTCGTTCGCTCGCCTGCCGGACTGCCTTGGTGCCACTCTGGCTACCTCCGTCCGTCCCGGGAACTGCGGCGACATCATCAAGACGGAGTCCAGCGGAGGCAGAAATGTTGTTGGCGCTCCCGGACTTTGTCTTGATGACGAAGCAACGAAAGTGACTGGAGAACAACGACAACCTTCCTGCCTCTGCTGGACTTCGCGCGTTCCTCGCGACTGCAATATACGTCCAGAAGCGGTTTTTGTGGCTAATGGGGTTTGGGCTTCCAGCCCAACAGCCCCTGTCACTTCTGGATGTCTATTGCAGTTGCGAGGAGCGCGCAAAGTACAGCGGAGGCAGGAAGGTTATTGGCGCTTCCGAGAACCCTCCTGCCTCCGCCAGTTGCCCAGCTGGCACCGCCCCCTGCGCGCTCCTCCTCCTCCCTCCTCTTCCTCTTCACTCCCCAAAAGCTCTTCTCCTTACCGGAACTTAGCAGGAGCCGTGTAAAAGGGATGGGATGAAATATATATTATAATTTATTATTATATATTATATATTATTTCATGATGAGAGGTGAGGCTCTGCCTCCCCTGCCTCCCCTGACCGCACGTCCCTGTTGCTCTATATGCCTGTCGTAAGTTTGAGTACATACAGTATGGTCTAGAGCAGTGGTGGGCAACCTTTTTTTTCAACTGAGCCAAATCTCGCCAAAACCACGATTGAAATTTACTTTGAGAGCCACATTTTTAAAACCGAAAATACATAGGATGGTACACTGTTTTTAGTTTCAATAAGTTTTTATTGAGAATATTCTGCATGCAAGTATCCACATAGGTCGGGAGGATACAAATAACACAACTAATAAAACAAAAACTTTAGAACGATATTATTTATCGATAACGTTAAATTCCGTAAAATTTGCCTTACAATGTAGAGAAAATTACATCCTGACATTGACTGACAAAGTCACAACCACTAATGTGAACATTGGCCTTGCATTTCCTTGGATAGTTTGAGTAAGTCAGGTTTGTATGTTGTTGTTTTTAATTTCATCTCTCTCTCCCACTTTCTTTCTTTTTTTCTTTTTCTTTCTCTCTCTCTCTCTGGCTCTTTGTCTCTCTCTCCCTCCCTCCCCCATCCCTGTCACTCTGTGTGTGTGTGTGTCTGTCTGTCTCTCACTCACTCTGTGTGTGTGTGTGTCTGTCTCTGTCTCTCCCTCTGTCTCTCTCCCCTCCCTTCCTCTCTCTCTGTCACTCTGTGTATGTGGGTGTGTCTGTCTCTCACTCATTCACTTAATCACTCACTCTGTGTGTGTCTCTCTGTCTGTCTATCTTTCTCTCCCTCCCTCCCCCTCTCTGTCTCTCTCTGTCTGTGTGTTTGTGTGTCTGTCTGTCAGTCTCTCTCTGATTCCCTCCCTCACTCCCTCTCTCTGTTCCTCTCTCTGTCTGTCTTTCTCACTCACACACACACACACACACACACACTGTGGTCACCTTGTTGAGTGTTCCAATCACATTTGAAACACTCAACAACTGGCCTGCATTTATGGTATTTTGCAGCATTCTGCAGTCATAGGACCAAAATTGGTTGTCACTCGCCCGGGCTTTTGCAGAAGCTTCCCTCTGAAGCCCGAGAGGAGGGAGGGGAGCGGGCACCCGGCACACAGAAGAGCCGCATTAAAGGGTGTAAAGAGCCGCATGTGGCTCCCGAGCCGCGGGTTGCCCACCACTGGTCTAGAGTATTCTTACCTCTGGTGGCACACTGCACATACTGCACAAACTTAGGGAGAACAGACTTTAGACTGGCTTGATTAAAATCCCCAGCCACGATAAAAGCGCCCTTAGGGTAAGTTTGTGCTGCCTCTCGATGGCATCATGTAACTTAGAGAGCGCTGCGCTAACATTTGCATCAGGTGGAATATAGACAGCAGTGATAACTGTAACAGAAATTTCTCTAGGTAAATAAAATAACCGACAAATGACAGTTAAGAATTCCACATCTGCAGAACAGTTAGTATAAGCATCTCTACTGTTAGTACACCAGTTATTATGTGGGTAAATACAAAGTCCTCCACCTTTGCTTTTACCAGAGTTGCTGTTTCTGTCAAAGCGGTGTGGTTAGTTAGCTCCACTGACACATGTGGTACAAGTGGATGAAGCCAGGTCTCTGTGATGATCATCACACAGCAGTCACGAATGAGCTTATTCACTGCCATCCGTAGCTCTAGTTCATCAGTTTTGTGCACAAAGGATCTAGAGTTGGTTAGCAAAATGCTTGGTAATGCTGGTCTGTGAGGCTGCTTCCATAACCAAACTAGCAAACCAGCTCTGCATCCCCGCTTCTGCTTTCGCTCTCTTCACCACTTCCTAGGCCCAACAACGATCCATGGAGAGCCTGGCAGTCTTACTATGTCACTAGGTATATTATGAGACTGCTGGAAGTTGCTGATAATATCTAGTTGACTAGAAGATCCAATCTTTAATAACTCCCTGTGGGTATAGACTAGATTTGTCTAACTCTACTGTGGCCCCAGGAGCTCAAAGCCGCAGTGTAGCAAAATTAGATGCTATTTTTATTTATTTATCATCAGCGACCAGTGTGCAAACTAGTCTGTGTGTTCCCCAATTTAGTTATGTATGTAGTTAAACCACTAAGAGTTCTTTTTTAAAAAGTTTATAATTTGACCACCCTTTTTGACAAAGACTTTCCCAAATACTAATTATAAGTACTTTTCAGTTCCTCCCAGTCCTTAGAAACAAGAAGAAATGGGAGAAACAGATGTTGTACTTTATAGAGTCATTACTGCGAAAGATAACCACCATACTTTTCTTAGTATAATTACTTCATTGCTCCCTGGGGTGGGAGGAGAACAAGCAATAGTTTTAGAAAAGACAATAAACCAATGAAATGATGGCAAGTAATATAAACTAATGCCTGCTTTGTATTCTTCATGAAATAAAGAAAATGGTGAAAATGTCATTCAAATCAGAATGTCAGCCCTCCGTGTTGACATTCCACACATACAATAAAGAATTTGGTACACCTGTTTGTTAGTATTCCATTGAATTTGGGCAGGTTGGGAATGACGTCACTTCCAGGAATTGCAAAAGTTAGTGTTAATGCTTTGGACAAAGATTAGGTAGATTTCAAGTTAAGTTTATCCTCTGACATGAAAGATCACAGGATTACATTGGGCCAGTCAATCTCATTCAATCAACATATCTCATGGGATTTATGTCAAGATAAAATAAAAATAGATGCCTTTCTATGGCACTTACAAAGGACTTCATGTAGAAAAGGCAGGATCTTAAAATACTAAACAAATACATTGCTTCCTAAACTACAGTATATGCCACTATCCTACATTGCCTGCATTTTTCATTTTGCATGCTAAATAGCAATAGCACTTAGACTTATATACCACTTCATAGTGCTTTTACAGCCCACTGTAAGTGGTTTACAGAGTTAGCATGTTGCCCCCAACAATCTGGGTCCTCATTTTACCCACCTTGGAAGGATGGAAGGCTGAGTCAACGTTGAGCGGGTGAGATTTGAACTGCCAAACTGTAGCTAGCAGTCAGTTGAAGTAGCCTGCAGTACTGCACTCTAACCAATGTGCCATCTCGGCTCTGAAATGCAAATTGGTTTATTTTTATATCATTCCATTCACTTTTACTTATTTATTTATCTCTCATTTATTTCTTGCTTTTTCTAGAGCTTCCTTGTCTCCTTTTTAAGTTCATTTTTTTCACTGCCTAACTTCGTTCTAATATTAGTTCTTTGCTTGGGTATTTTTAAGCAACTCCTGCATTTTCAGCCTCCTCTACATTTTTTTTTGTGTGTTCTAGATTGTTGAATTTTGTAATTTGCAAACCTCCATTTCATTTTTTATTTATGCTGCCTTTTTAGAAAGTAAGCTTTCAAAATTTGCAAACATTTCCTCTTTTATAAACTCTTCACTGTTAAAGTGTGCACAAAATATCAACAAAAGATGATTAGGAGACTGGTGGCCAAAACATATAAAGAACAGTTGCCAGAATAGGGTATGTCTAGTTTAACGAAAAGAAGGACTAGGGGTGACATGATAGCAGTGTTCCAATAACTAAGAGGTTGTCGCAAAGAAGAGGGAGTCAAGCTATTCTCTAAAACACCTGAAGGCAGGAGTAGAAGCAATGGGATGGAAACCAGTCAAGGAGACAAGTGACATAGAATTAAGAAGAAATTTCTTGACAAAAAGAGGAACAACTTGTCTCCCGAAGTTGTAAATGCTCCAACACTGGAAGTTTTCAAGAAGAGATTGGACAACCATTTGCCTGAAATAATATAGGTTTTTTGCCTGAATTAGAGGACCTCCAAAGTCCCTTCCAAGTTATTCTGTTAAATGCAAATGTGCATCTTTCCATAAGTAGTAAGGGGAATAAATTACAATAGATGCATTACAGTGTCATCAAGTCAGTGCTATATTTTATGTACTTGCATTATTTGTCAGAATTTAGCATTTGGTGACTGCAATTGGGACTGCTGACTTGGTGAAGTGAAACAATTGCTTTTTAAAAAAAATCACGAGCAGGATCCTGCTTATGATTTTGCTTCAGCTTCCCTTTGTTTTACAGCATCAGAAGGCTAAAAACCAAATAGCTGCTAAAGTTTCCTGAATTTGATTCACAAGTAAGCTAAATAAAATGCACATCTTACATAGGTGGTTTAATAACCATTCAAAATTACAAAGGACTTTTAACTGTCGTTGAAGTTCATGATTGCATTTCAGAAACTTGACAACTGGGTTGCCTTTATGACTGGTTGCAGCTTGCTGCAGTCATCTGACCATATCTCATGACTTTTTGGGCGTTTTCTAGCAAAAAATGCCCATTGGATATGCTGGATACACTTAATGACCATCTGGTTCACTTTTAATGACCCCCATGATTTGCTTAACAACCATGTTGACTTGTTTAGCAAACATTGTAAAAACAGTCATAAAAATCAAGTCAGGTCATGTGATGACCTGCTTAATGACTACATTAATTTACAACAATGTACATAAATCAAGATTACCTGCAGGCCTTCTTTCCCAATCCTTCACCCTTGGGAGTAGTCATTCTAGCACTGGAATGATTAGCTAGTAGAAAATTGCTTGTATTTACCTCAAAGGATTACAAGTGAGTAAGCAGCCACATGCAAATGAGGAGTACACATTGAAAGGAATTCAGTGGTGCTGGCTGTTTGCCTAGTGTCTTCCCCTAGTGCGCTTCCTTTACCAGGATATAAATAAAATCTTTTGCTGTGAAACTGGTTAGAATCTTGTCACTTTCAGGCAGCATCGGCTTAACTGGTGGAGGGTTCAATCCAACAGTCACAGGGCTGAACTTGTTAACTTGTGGTTAGTACTTTCTAGGGACACCTGCACTACAGAGAAAAGCAATTCAGAAAGAGATAGCTTTTTTAAAACAATCTGTCCAATCTCTGAAGAGGGGAGAAGGTTCTGATATATACAAAAAGTACTAATTCATCATAATGGCAAACACATAAAGCAGAGTAGTTGTGAAGGTTGTAAATGTAAGGATTGCATAGTTACTTTTTCATCACTATTGTAACTGAATGATCACTATCTGAGGCTGTTTCTAAATAAGGACAACCAGTAGTATGTGTGTTATTGCATTCATGTCAACATTTGGGTATCCTTACAGTTTGCTGTAGATGCAATTGAATCTTACTTCCATAATATCTTTATACACACAATTATTATCTCCCTGTCTTGAAATTTTAGCTCAGTGAGATTTTCCATAGCTGGCCTTCCATATAGTTGGCCTTTTCGTGGCAATTCCTGTTGTCTCCAGAACTAATGTCATGCGAAAGACCATATTCTGTTTCTGATGTTCCTCGTATTGTCAGTTCAAGGTGTGCCATTTTGTACGCTTTACTTGTAAGCATCCATTCTCATTTATGCAATAAAATGTCTGAAATCTTATCTCCCCATCCACTGCATTCAACCAACTAGAATGGCAATACCTGGCACTGTGAAACATAAATATCAAAATTCAGCATTCTGCTTAATAAAATTAAGAGCTGCGTAGTCAACTGGTGAAGGGAAACTGCAAGCTACTTCAGTTTACTAGGTTTTCCAAACTGTCTGCTCCATATCTAGCTTGGCACTCAAAGGCAATAAATAATTTTCTAAGGTTGAAAGAAGACATCAAGAAATTGCCTCTGAATTTATGTGCAGCCCTTGGACCATTTTGTTGCTTACCCCCGTTGTAAAAGAACTTGAAATGTGGAAAAGAAAGAACTTCAGTAATAATTTTTTAAGTGCTTCCAAATAAAGCAATAAATGTGATTATTCACACTCTTGTTCTTCCCTTGGAAAAAAAAAAAAGCAAGCTATACTTTGATTTAATATGTTCCTTATTTGTTATGAACAAAAAATAAACTAATAACTTCCTAAATTAAATCATGAAAGCTACCTGAGGTTTGAAGCTATCTTATTAGCCACAGAGTGAGGAAAATTGAAATTATAATTCATACCGAACAACAAACCTGAATTGAAATGAAATTCTGGTTTATTTCCCTTCCTGATTACAATGAATGACCGGGGAGAGAGCACATAGGAGCCTTGGATTCTGTGGAGGACCTTTTGTGCTCCCAGCCTTAAATTATGGGTTACCTTTACAGGCGAACCTTCCCATTGTGTGTTAATAGTAGCATTCTTGTATGTCTTTATGATTTAGCAATTTTGTAAAAATGAAAGTTCTTTGTTTCTAAAAACAGTCCATGTATTAGAAGGCCCTGCTGCTTCTTTGATATGAATTCTATTCATGGACATTACGCCGAAATAAATCACGTCTGAAGCCTAGATACCATTGAATGAAATCACCCACGTTGTTCCAGCTGCTTTTTGCATTAACATGACAAAATAAAATCCAATTAACCTCTCAGTTAATCTGGTTATTTTGCAGCTATACTTCACTGGGACACAGTGGCTAGTAAGCTGGACTTCTTTTTAAGCTTTTGCAGTGTTTTTTTATCCCTCAAAGAACCAAAGATTGCTGTCCATAAGTCTCCTAATTGGAACTATTATTGCTTCTCCCCCCCCCAAAAAAATGAAATCAACCATTCCTTATTGAAAGCCCATTTTCCTCTGCCTTTCTCTATAAGAAAAAATTGTCAGTTAAACATTCTTGAAATACCCTGAGTCTGTAAGACAGTCTGAAGGGGGTCCAACTAATTAAGAAAAAAAATAAGTTTTTTCTAAGCTATGAAGCTTGGCTTTACTTCATTCTTTTTTTATACTACCATACTACAGAGCAAGAGTGGGTTCCTGCCAGTTCTAACCTCTTCTATAGAAGAGGTTCCACAAATCTGCCGTGCCATTTAGAAGCAGTTCCAGCTCCCTCCCCCGCCCGTCCGCACCATGCTTGCCCCGCCCACCACTCACTGATTGGCTGGCTCATCAATTGCCCCACCTGCCTCTAAGAGTCCTATCTAAACCTTAAAGTCTTAAAGCTGTCAAGCTTGAACACCCCTGGGGTATTTTTCCAAAGGGTTAGGGGTGCAAGGGTCTTGTAACTTGGCAGCTTTAAGACTTGCGTGCTTCAAATGCCAGAGTTTCTGAGCCAACATTTTGGTTGCTAAGCAGGAGCATTGTTAAGTGATGTTCACCACATTTTGCAAGTTGGCCACGCCCACCCAGTCACATGACTGCCAAGCCACTCCCACTCGGTCACATGGCTGGCAAGCCACTACCACCCAGTCACATGGCCGGCAAGCCACTCCCACAAAGCAGGCCACACCTACAGAAGAGGTTCTAAAAAATTTTGAAACCCACCACTGCTACAGAGCGTTATTGTTGGGATCATGGAAAAATTCTACCATCCTCACCTCTTATAAGACAGGCCATATTTTATGTAAATCTTTCTGCTTAAAAGATCAGATATAAATTAAAGTGGTGTCCTCCAAGTGTGCTTGTTTTCTTGCAGACATTTCATTACCCATACTAGGTAACATCATCAGTGCTAGTCACTATGATGTTACCTAGTTTGGGTAATGAAACATCTGCAAGAAAACTAACAACCCCAGAAAGCACCAAGGACCCCTCCTGTCAACCCTGAGCTATAAATATTTGCCTTTATTAATAAATTAAAGCTTATTCAAGTTTAAAGACATCAATTCTTTACAGTTTTTGTAATAGTAGGGCTGCTGTCTCAGGGATAAAGAGTTTGGAATTTTGTACTACTGTATTAATTCTACTATAAAAATGCTAGTAGTTGAAGTGACTCTTCGTAGTGTTTAGTGACTCTTCTAATCCTCCTTAGAAATATCTAACATAACTGTAAAATTGTCTAACTTATGGCATCTTGCAATATCGTACCATAGCATGCATTGTAAGTCATATTAATTTAGGTGAGAGCAGAATTTATGTTGTTACAGATATTAATATGCTTACTCAAACAGTAGACTAGTTGAAGGAGAAAATATCATTCTTCTGAGGAACTTTAGTTTTTATATATAGAAGTATCAGAGGTGGGTTCCTACTGATTCGGACCGGTTCGGCCAAGTATGTAGTAACTTGGCCTGCCACGCCCCCGAACCGGTTCTCTTGGCGGCACCATAGGCCGCACCTTCTTGGTTTTTTTAGTACTGCACATGAAGCGCAAATGTGACATGCACGTGCAGCCTGTCCCTGAGCAAACTGGCAATAGCAGCAGAGTTCGGAACAAATGGTTATCCAACATCTTCTTAAAAAATCCTTAAAAACGAACCTGGTTGAAAAAGAATAATCCATGTTAAAGTTGGTTTCTGGTGACAGATAAAGGCTGATGTAAGCCTACTCTTTTGTTCCAAAAGATCGTTTGCAATCTTCAACACATCTGTTAATGATACGTCCCATTTTGTGACATATGTTAGATTTGCAGGAGTCACGATTGAGATAAGAACAAATATGACTATAGAAAAGTTAGTCCAATACTGTAGTTCTTCGAATGTGTTGTGCCTTGAAATATTTTCCCCCCAAGCTCTACAGAACATGGCAACCATGTGATACGTTAGAATGTAGAAACCCAAAGTCTTTAATACTTTTGAAAAACCTGGGCCTCTCCAGATGTTGCTAGTCTACAACTCTTACCATTTCCAAGTATTATAATATACGGGGGATGCTGGAAACTGTAGTTCAACACATCTGGAAGGCTACAGGTGTTCCATCTGTTAAGCAGAAGAAATGCACAGGCTATTAAACATAAATTGCTTCAGAAAATATCTGATACTAATATGGGGGAGAAATTGCAAAGGAAAATGCCATTTATTCTATTATCCATATTTTTTTTCTTTCATTGATATAAAACCCAAACAAATAAAACACTACAATAAAATTAGAAAGAAATAAAAAATAAAAACATACATAGCAAATTAAGTCATAACAAGATGGAATTATCAGTTATCAATAGAAATATGGAGACACATTCTATTAATAGTAATCTTGGGATACCTACACTGATAATTACTCCGAATAGGGTTGTTCTCCCTCCCCCCATCCCCACATACAGACACTGGAATTACTTAATGGTTTAAGTTTCTGTTTAAATAGGATTGTCTGTACTAAATTCTATCTGAACTGCAGTTAAAACTTTATGTAAAGCAAGGAGGGCTGGCATGATAAAGTCATTTACCAAAGTAGTGCCTTGACTATTACATGCTAAACTACTTCAGTGTGTTCCACATGGGGTTGCCTTTAGAGACAACTCAGAATCTAAAGTTGATACAAAATATAGTGGCTACACTCCTGATGGTCAACCCCGTTTTAAAAAAAAAGAATTATATCTATTCTTAAAATGCTTGTCATTTGGCCTCCGGCCAACTCAGGGTCCTGTTTGTCCCATTGAAAACCATTTAGGATGCAGCATTGTTGTATATCAGCCACCACGTTGCCAAAATCGAATTTGCATATCTGGTCTAGTCATTTTAAAAAGGGCCTATTGCGAATCCCTCCTCCACATGAGGTTCTTGAGAATTGGCAACCGACTTTCTCAGCTTTGATTCCTGTTTAATTCCAAAGGGTTAAAATGGGCTTTATGTTGCAATGATTTCTATTCTAGGACTATTCTAGTAGACAATTTGGCCCGTAAATTAATTAAATGGTCCCTTTGATAAACCAGTGTTTTACTGTTGATTTTTATTATTCATATATGTTTTAATGTATTTTGAGGGTTTGTTCTATCCTACCCAGAGTCTGTTAGGATTTAGTCAATATAATTAAAACAAATAAATACAAAAATGAATAGATTCCCAGATAATGACTCTTACTAAAACTATCATAGAAGGATGTCAAAGATTTCATTATATTTCATTATAATCTTCCATAACATCATTCCTAAATTGTTCATATTGTCATATTATCAGCTCATATATTGTTGTATATTTGGGGCCATATGTTTATCTTTCCAAAGTTAAACTCTTAATTTTAAACAATACAGCATCTTTCTTCAAAAATTATGATCATGAACAGGAATATAGTTCCCCAAAAATATTAACTTTTGAGAATAGTAAATCTTGTTTCAAACTTGAATTAATATATGTAGTAACATCCTTCTAAATGGGGCAATTATAAGATACCGTATGAACATGTTTAAACGAAACATTAATCTTACTGCATCCCCAACAGTTTGACAAGTTACTCAAGCCTATTTTACATGAACACATTATTTTTTCTTGAATAAGAATTTAATCTGAGTTCTATTCAGTTTTTAGTATTAATGTTAACATTTATTGTCTAGACAAACTAAGCATCTCTAATTCTTTAGTCCATTCATCCATTACAGTTTGCATATCAAATTAATTCATCCTGAATATAATTTTGGAAAAAAATAATTGTGGGTTTTCCTCCCCAGGATTTAAACAATCACTTGTGGTAGAATAGGTATTTCTGAGACTGAAAATGTTACAAGCCTAAACTAAGATTTCAGTTATAAATGCTGACACTAACCCTTATTAGTAAAACAATGTTTGCTTTATAGTAGAAAATGATAAAAAAAGATTCATTTTACTATTATACGATCCAATATTTTCCCCATAAAATAGGATTTTTATTAATTTTGAAATGTGGTTTGCCCCATGATAATTTCACTTTTTTTAAAAAAAGAATCAAAATATCTTTTCTTAGGAATTAATTACAAACTTTGAATTGGTGTAAAAGTAAAACAAAGTATTTGGAATATATTTTTATCTTGGGATAGTCCTGTTAAAAGAATAATGTATGAATATTCTAGAGTAGAGCCCAAGAAGTACATTTTCCATGAAGGGAAGTTGTTGAGAATTTGGTATTATAATAGGTGGCACGTGAAGCCATATTTGCTGCGACGTGAGCCATCAACTCCAGTGCACATGTGTGTAACCGGAAGACTAGCTGGAAACCGGAAGTTCCTTTTCTATTACGTGCATGCCCACTGGGCAGCTCCTCTTCTGGGTCGCGTCCCAGATGTCCGTGCGCACGCTCTCCCTTTCCTTTTCAATACTCGAAATCACTGCTATAGCGGATGAGTATCTGAAACAAGATTTATTGCATCTGATCCAGAATATAGCTGATGTCCTGTGGTAAAGCTGCTAAACTGCTTTCCTAGCTATCCCATTCCCAAAGAAAAGGCCCTCTGCTTCCTTTATTCGAAATGCCCCTTAAGATAGCTTTTTTGATACTAGTTTCACTTTCCTGGATGATAGCCAGGGAATATGAATGAAAACTATGTCTCATTCAAATAGGAAAGCTGCTTTAGTCTGAAGCTTTCCATGAAACTTTACGTGTATTGAAAAGGATAGGCTTTTCATGAATATTGAAAAGCCAAGGGCTGAAGGATAAAACAGAAATTGAACTCTGCTACTGAATAAATATGCTGGCCAAGAAAGATTGGAGTCAGGGTAATATCAGGCACTCCAGGGTAACCTTGGCCTAATAACCCCAAATGATACCATGCTGACTATTCTAGGAGGGCAAATATGATTCATCGATACAAAATCACCTTTTGGAAATAACCTGTACATGAAATATGCATCATTTCATGTAATATATTATAGAACGTTAACAGTTGTGAACTGTGCACACGAACATAGAAACTTCAAAAGAATCTTCAAAGCTTCACTAACAGAGTATACATTTGCAGCAGTGGTTGCTGAAAATATTTTCAACTTCTATTTCCTTGACTAAATCATTTCACTTAAAATAATATTATTCCCTAAAGCTAAGAGAAATGATATTCAGTTGACTATCCAGATCTCTGTACACCACTGTACAAAAAGTCTCCTGCTGAGTAGATTTCAGAACTTATTATATTAACTTTTAGATCTGCATTTCGGCCTAGAATTCCCTAAAGCGGTTAGGTGTTGTACACCCAATCAGTACTTTTAGTTTAGTGAACTTATGAAAAAGGCGTTATTGGCAAATGGCTACTTTGTGGCACGTAGGATTCATTAATTCCTTAAAATCCTTACACAATTTTTAAGAACATTTTTTATTTCATTTTCATCAGTAGTTGCAGCTTCTGGGGCTCTAAAAATATATGAAAAGCTGTCATCAGGTAAAGCATTACAGTTATTAGCATGTCAAAAACATAAGCAAGTCAGAGTGTATGCTTTATGTCAATGTTTCTCTGGCTCGGCTAGGAGACATGAATTGCAGGCAGTGATTGTAGGCAATTGACAAATAAGTCCAAGTTTTATTTTTATCCACTTTCATATCAGTTTTTGAGTATCTCTTGTAAAGGAATGAATGGATGCACCCCATTTGACTTGGAGCAATATTTCTACATAGAGTTGATTTGTAGATAAACGTGGGTTTCTACTATTGATGTTTCTCAGTTTCCCACAAAGTGGTTATATTAATACGGAAGCGTTATCAATCAATAAGTAGCTCTTTAAAAATACATCAGTAAGACTACTCAATTGCCTTTAAGTACATATCAAAGGCCACAGATCAATTTGATGTACACTCATGGTCCATTAGAGAATATCACTCATTTTAATTATAATTTTTTTTTTAGGGAAAAAAAAGGCATCAGTGACTCTAACAAAGCTATTTAAATTCCTTATTTGGGGCATTAAGAATTTTTAAGCATGGTTGCTTCACAAACTCAACCCCAGTTCTGGAAACCATTTAGCCATATGATCAATCCCATCTCATTTTCCCTGTATCAAGAATATACAAATTAAGATTATAAAGGGGCAGACCCTGGCAATAAAGCTAGAATAGCTCCACTGAAGCTTGTAGAAGTTCTTAGTCTTATAATTGATTCCCAGTAGTTTCACTGAGCTATGCTATGATAACAGTTTATACCAGCATTGCAAAATAAAATGTGGCTTTATGCAAAGTCTTCCTTAATTTTGACAGGTATTTGGCCGCAATCAGTAAACCATTTAGTTTGAAACATCTCACTTATTTCAGTTAATTACTCTGGAGTAAGTGGTTGGGGATTGTAGCTTTTAAGTTACAGAAGCTAAGGCTGCATTTAAAGGTTGTCATTTAGCAGGCTTCTTTTCATACTTGATATCGATGGAAATAATATTGGGATAGTCCAAAATAAATGAGAGCAAAAGAAATAAAGAAATTACTGAACACAAAGAGCAGTCTGTCTAACCAGTTGTCCTCTTTTTATATAAAATTATGGATAAGGAAATTTGACATAGTTGGTAAGTACTGTAGAGTGTGATCCTATATTCCCCTTACTGAATTGACTATTTCCCAGGCAGTAGCGATACAGTGGTTGCTTTTCTTGATATTTTGCTCATTTTTGAAACCTAAATTGGGAGAAATGCAGAAACAGAAATGGAGAGAAGCCTCTCAAATTAATCTCTTAGGAGTTTTATCTGAATCCATCACTTTGTTGCTTGAATGTACGCAGAGAGCTTATGCACTGCAGACAAATTCCTTGTGTGTCCAATCACACTTGACCAATAAAGAATTTTAATACAAAATAGTCATACGGCATAAGGCTGAGGTTTAGTAGGCCATGCAGTATAGCTGGTGGACACATCCATGGGGGATCCAGTTGGTTAATTATCATCAGAAAAAGTTGCAGTGTTGTCTACAAGTCTGACCGGTTGCTTCAACAACTGCAACTTTAGTATCGGGGCTTTTTTGAACAACATGGAAGACTTTGGAAGCAGCAAGACCTTGATTAATGGTCATTGATGTTTGCTCAGAAGTTGTGCTTTTTCATTGACCATGTTCACTAGCTTCGTGCATAACGAACAACAACAACAACAAAAGAATGAAGGCAGGACAGTGGCTAAACTGAATTCAATTTCAGTTTAAATCAAATCAAAAGTGGATTAATTTTATTTATTTGTTTTCCCTGCTTCTTAATATGCCTAATTGCCAAGTGATTAATGAAATGTAGCTAATACACTGTAATATTGTTTAGATTAGATTGGATTGGATTTTAATGAATGAATAATAAATGATGGCAGTTTGGGGAGGCGCTTTGGAAAGTATACCCAAAATTAGAGTTTCTTATGTTTTGGGAGCCTCAGTCTATCATCCTTTAGTATTAACAAAAGTTATTCCTTTCCTTATCAATATTTTGAACTCCTTCAGTTTCATTATTCTGATTAGTAAGTATTTATTTTTATGTTCTCCCCCCCCCCCTAAGAGTTCTTTCTTTTAGCTGCCATTAGACTTCTTACAATGATGTAAATACTACTCTAGACATTGGCGGAAACGTCGTTTTAATTTACAGCTAGGCACTTCATGTTAAATAAATTCATATTTGTTTTTTAAATATCACTTTATTTATTTTTTTCTAATGGCCTCTCTATACATAATCATATTCTATGAAGATGTAGCCATGAAGGTCTGTACAGAGATTACAAAGTGGAAAATATGACTTATTGTCATATTTTCACATAGTAACTATTAGGAATAACTTTTCTCCTGGGCTTGAGTCTACGTCTGCAACTGAAGTGTAGTATCAGGAAAAGACATGTTTGCTTTAATGTGTTCCCAACATGCTATGTCCATGCAGGCTCCAAATCATATTTTTCATTCAACTCTGGAACCCTACATAACCCTTTTAATTAGACTTTCTCTCCCTATCTTTTATCTATTGTCCATTACTACATATAGTCATTTTGCTTAGAATATGTGAGGTGAACCGATTGTCATCCACTGCAAATGAAATCTTTACGTGAACATTAGTCACTGTTTTCGACAACCTAGCCTGAAGTGGAAGCAGTCAATTACAGACGAGAGGCTTTGTGGCTACATTATTACTATCATGCTATTAAGTTTTCAGTAGGCAGCATTCTGTTTGATCGATCTGCACCCGGGACATTGATGGATAGCTTTGTTCTTCAAATGTCAAATATGTGGAGCTTTGACACTCTATATATTTACTGATCCACTAATCTACTCTGGATGCCCTTCTTCTCCACAGTGTAGTACCTGAATAGCTAATCATTATTCATGTTGTTTAAAGTCTCTGCCACATTTAATAGTATTCTTACTCTTATTTTGTTTTGGAAGTGTTAGTACACGAGACCTTTGTTCTTGTTTTTGTTGTTGTTTTGTACAGTCTGCATATAGTTTCTGTAGCATCACATGTATCTCCACTGTTTGCACTCTGGGTCTTCGACTCAGACTAAAAACTCAAGTTCAGCTTGAATTTAGATGTTGATTTCTGTCATTTCTGCAGAACACATTCTGCTGTGGCAAAAAACAGTGACATTGAACTAGATTGCCATTCCTTGTTTTCACCATGCTCTGCAACATGTTTGTGAAAATGCATCTTACAAATAATATACTCTATGTTTCCAGAAACTTCCCACTGTAATAGTCATCTGTGAAAGCTCTTGACACCTTATCTCAGAGAAATGTTATGTTAAAAAACTAATGCTAAAGAATGGTAGGAAAGCAATTTTATTTTAACATGTTGCTCTGAGAATCTACCTTTAAAAGTTAGAGAATTGGAGAATTTGCATATGGAAGCATAATAGTAAATACAAATGCATATTTTAAACAGACTTATTTAAATCTATTAAGGGATTTTATTTGTACATGGTACAGAGAAGAATGATGCAGTGAAGGGACAATAAAGTAAGTACAAACTTGAGGTTCTTTTATCTGCGTATTTTCTACAACACTGGTTTAATACTGCAGTTTCAAACCGGTGAAGGGACTACTGCTTGAGCAATCCTTTTTTTGTAAAATAATAAGATTCCTCTGAGGAAAAGTCGTTTGCTTTTTCTGGTTTCTAGCTGCAAATATAAATGCAAGGTATATCTTTGAATCTCTGGCAACTGTTGCCATTTTAGGCAAAGTAATGCAGAGACAGCAGATTTTCCAACAGCATAGCATGGAAATGAAAACACAATACATTTGGAAAAAAAATCTTAACGATACCTTTTCACTGCCAAAAGCCCTCTATTAATAAGGAAACACGCATCTTTTACATTATTAACCTCATTATCGTGAATTACCAGGGAAGAAAGTTTGGTGAGATTTAAAGAAGGAAATAATGCTGCTTTCTCCTTTCCTCATATCCAGCAAGCAGACAGTGTGTGATTGTCATTTTTTCACAGTATTAATGGTGCTTATCAAAAGGCTTTTAAAATAATGAATGAGTAAGAAGAGAAATGCACGCCTCTTTTTATAACAGACACAAACTTCTCTGACTGCATTTTCCAAAGGAGAGTTTGTAAATGACATGGTTCGCTACTGTTCATTGATTCACACAAAGTATGTCCACAGGTTGAAATTTTAAGGGCTTTTCATGCATTTCTGCTGCCCGTGGGATAAGGCATGAAGGCTTGCAATATTGTTTCTCCCCCCCACTTCTGGGTCTTCATCACAATGCCAGATAAGTCAAATGACACAAATTGTGGAAATGTGTTTGGTTGCCCACACTAGCTGCAATTTGGTTGCTGGGCAAAATTTTGAAGTAATTAAAAATGATAACATACTGTGATAATTTATTAGAAGCATGACTTGTAAATCTTCTGAAGTCCTCTTTGTTTTCGCTGCACTTACTCTACTCTTTCAGCAACTTTAAAAAAAATTATAACTTTCTAAAAGCTGTCATATTTGTTGCTAACCCTGCCTCTTTACTGCCTAAAATAATTGTGGTGAAAGAGAAGTTTCCAGTTTCCCAGCCTGGTCCCATCAAACCATTTAAGTTTATAATTTCCATTGGCATCTACCACCCAAAAGTCTGGAGAGATTCACCCTGGGAAAAGTTGTTCTAGACCAGGAGTGTCAAACTCAAGGCCCACGGGCTTGATGCATCCCATGAGGTGCTTAGATCTGGCCTGCGGGGCCACACAGGGCACATGGCCCTCCTGAGCTCCGTTTTCACTGGCAGAGGTTTTCAGGAGGCTGTCACAGCCAGAAACGGCGCTCGGGAGCACGTTTTCGCTGGCAAAACGCTCAGGCTGCCATAGGCATCCCCAACATGAGTGGCGTTGAGCAGTCATGCCCACTCTGGCCACGCCAATCTCAGCCCCCTGAAATCAAACACAACCCTGATGCGGCCCTCAATGAAATTGTATTTCACACCCCTGTTCTAGATTTAGTGATCATGGTCAACGGCATAAAAGTCTTTGTTATTATAAAGCTAAGGTATTTGTATGGTGATGTTTATCATTTGTGATTTTAAATGAGATCCAAGAATCTATTTAAGACTTTATTTGCAAGGGGGGAGGGAATCCTGTAGGGTAGATTGATATATAGTGCAGGTAGTCCTCAACTTACAACCATGCATTTAGCAGTCGTTCAGAGTTACAGAGGCACTGGAAATAGTGATTTACAACTGACCCTTCAATTTACAACTGTCACACCATTCTCATGGTCACAAGATCAAAATCTGTGTGTTTGGCAACCAGCACGAATTTATGATAGTTGCATATGACTGCTGTTTGCAATCTTCCCAGCTGGCTTCCAACCTTCTTAAGCCGGCTCCCTTAGTGAAGAAAGCTGGATTTACTTAACGACCTTGTGGTGGGTTAAATAGTGAAGATACGATACAGAGAGTGATGCATAGGCGATTTTTTCTGGAAAAACATAGACTTTCCTTGCACGGGGAGGAGGACACTTGGCCTGTATGATGCAAGAAGGAATATAGATCTAAAAATCAATACGTTAAAGCCCATGGTAGTGGCTGACAAGAAAAAAAATGGAGTGAACTACTGCTGTACATATATTAACAGCTGAAATGTTTGCACAAGCAGGTGAAAATGCTTGGTAAAAGTGCTTACTAAACATGGGAAAACAGCTGTAGAAGTTGTAAGCCATGCAAATATTAGTGGATAGTATGTAACCTGTTTTGTCAGGAAATGGAAACATACCCCACTGCATGTTTAGAACAGTCTCTGTAATATCTCGAAGAGTTTCAAAAGCTTTACGTGTTCTAATTCATTGTAATTCTTACAAACAATGATAAATTGGTTTCCTATAATAAAGGTAGAAAGTTTAAAGCTCAGGGAGGGTGGTTTACCTACGGCTATCCCGCAAAGTTTAGTTTATAAGCAGATTTGAATAGTTTGACACAGGGAATAGAAAACGGGGGAAATTGATGGTCTGATCATACCTACAGTAGACTTCTATTTTCTTCATTAATATGTCTTGATATGCAAGCAGTAAGGCATAGAAATGTACATAAAGATTCTTTCTTCTGCCTTTTCTATTCTCGATTTGTTATTAAGACATAATTAATACAAAATTATGCAAATAAAGAGCAGTTAATAGCACATTCAACTTTTGTTTTGAAAGCGAAAGTTCCTCCCCATTACTTTTTTTTAATTAGAAGAAGAAAAAGAAAGAATTGGTACCATCAATGGCTGTTGCAAAAGTTGGCACTGCTATTTCTAACCAATACATTGTTTCACTATCAAATCTAGTGAAAAGCAATCATTATCACAATCACTGTCGTAGCTTCAATCACAACGGTGACTATGAGCTGGAATTTGCCCTGTCTTCAATTAAGGTTCTTTGAAAGTGTTTTAAAATCCTATGTCAGTATGTAGTAACTGTATGTTGTGGTCCGTTGGCAGCCTGCAGAGCTGGCAGCAGAGTTGGACAGTGAGAAGGTTGGGAAGGAACATGGCCAGTCCTAGAGTCTGGGGAAGGCTCGGACGAGGCCTCTGCATCGGAGGCAGAGAGGGGGCCAGGGCCATCTGGGAGCTACGTGCCACCTCTGGAGCCTCCCGAGTCGGACATCAACAAGGCAGAGGAACAGGCTCCCCCTGTTCCCAGTGCATGCCTGCACAGAGCTGCCAGAAGGCAAGAACAGTTAAGATGAAAGGTGCAACTCGGGAGTAAGGCTTAGAGATGATTGGCCCCACCCATAAGATATAAAGGAGGAGCAAAGGCACGTGAGCCTTTGCAGGAAGCAATCTTGTTCGTGCTGGTTGGTTTAAAGTCTGAAGCTCTGTTTTGACTCTGTGCTCCATGTGGCCTTGTAAAGCTAATTGCTAATTAGGTCTTTGGCAGTGTTTCAAGGGAGATAAAGGTGGGTGCTTATCAGTCTTATCCCAAAAGACTTTGGCAGACTTCTGTCGGACTCATTACAAACTATTTTGACTCATTACAGGCTGTGAATGAACATAATTCACAGCCATTGAAATAAAAAGAGGGTTTTGAGGACTAAGCGTGTACTTTTTATGGTCTCAAAAAGCCTAGGTCAGAACACTATAATACTCCTTACAGTTGTAAGTGTACCTCATATTGTATTTGTATCTTACACAGTTTTGTAAGAATTTCCAGCGGCATTGTAATGTACTGCCGCATTTCTTAAATAAAGTCCAGACTTAGTCAAGGACTCCATTTTGACCTTTTATCCCATAGCTCTCCTTGTTCCTCACTGCTCTTAATATCCCAAGCGGGGTAATAAGGAAAAAAAAAGCAGTAGTAGTTGAAATCAAAAGGAAAGCAAGTAGATATAAAGGGAGAATTGCACAATTGAAGCTCCACTCTTTTGTAAAGGGATTGAGGTTTCTATGCATCTGAAAGGGCAAGGCTTCAAGGTTGCATAGTTGTCCTGCCATCTTGTTTTGGTTTTTTTTTTTT
Organism: Natrix helvetica; assembly: GCF_964273705.1. Lineage (NCBI taxonomy): Eukaryota > Metazoa > Chordata > Lepidosauria > Squamata > Natricidae > Natrix > Natrix helvetica. The sequence goes on along the minus strand of NC_138551.1, from coordinate 59,695,749 downwards.
GTCCTCAACAGCGAGTATAGGAAAAACCCCATATAAATGGTCCCATTGAAGACATTTTGCCTATCTCCTCTCTAAAATATCCGATGCTATTCTTGTGTTTTTTTCTTCCACCACTTTCCATATTTAAGAATCACTGCCCATAGCTGAGCAAACTCAGTGCTATGATTCTTGGTCATTGCGGGAAGAAACACATTTTCCATTTCAGAAGTGGGATGAATGCAATTGTCATCCAAGTAATTGAGGATGTTTCAATAAGCATTCAAATTCTGCTGAATGTTCACTTGCTCAGTTTTTGTGTGTGATATACTTATGAAGTAACTAATTCAGCACTTTACATGAACAATCAATCTTAGTTATATTGTATTCCCATGTGTGTGTCACAAATGCCAATTTTTATTTAGCTACACTGATCTAGAATTTCTTCTAAATAAATAGACTTGATTTTTACAGAATGTAAATGCTTGTTGAAATTATACACAATCTAGGAAGAAAAATAGATGGCTGCTTTATGTTGAGTTTGACATTACTCTTAGATACAACCTGTGGCCCTTGCTAAATTACAATTTCAATAACCAAGGCAGTTTGTTTTTGTTAGGCTGAGCTACACACACGTGCACATGCGCACACACACAAACGTGTGTGTGTGTATGTATGTGTGTGTGTATGTATGTAAGTATGTATTGTGTCACAACCCCTGGTATGTCCAAATATGGGAGGGAACACTGTTTTCCTTTGTCTGTCTTTCGGCTCACTCCAGGAGACCATCCTAGCAGAAAACCATATTTTTAATGTTGCCTTTGTTATATTTGTGTTGTATTTGTGCTGATAAATAAATAAAGGGAGACTAGTATAGATCTATTTCAAGCTATTTAGTTCCCATCAGCTAGCCCTACCCTTACTGGGATTTGAATCTGGGCTGTATTACATATTAGGCAGATGTATTAGCCACTAAGCCAATACATGTGGCTTAGTGGCTAATACATCTGCCTAATATGTAATACACAAATACAACAGACACACAAACACACACACACACACACACACACACACACACACACACACACACACACATATATATATATATATATATATATATATATATATATATATATATATATATATAATTTGTGTTGTATTTGATCATATATATATTTGTGTATATATATATGATCTGACCAGACTAATGTTACATAATCCAAACTAAGGATTATGGAATTTAACAAACTTGATGGAAGTCAAGTTCGGGAAGGCAGATTAGTATAAAACGTCCTTTGTATTTTTCAGTGGTGTTCTTTTCCAGTGCCAGTACATCACACTAATATTGATGGCCATCTTGAATTTCTGCTGAGTTCTGATTAGTTTTTGTAACATTCTCTTTTGTTGGCATTTTATGCATTTTACTGTGTGCATTGTGAATGAATATTTTACAGTTCTGTGTTCATTGTATTTTAACGTATGTGTGCATTTCTTAATACTTGAAATATGGGACTAAATTTATAGCAAATGTATAACAAAACTGAATGTGTTGCTTAGACTCTTCTTTTGAGGTTAGTTTATTATCAGTACTGCAGAATTTACTGAATAAACCAGTTATAGTGGCAGAATTACAACCCTATACTTACTTAATCGGGCAGGAATAGGAATAGAGCCATAATCAGTTTTGATGATGTCACTTCCCTTACATATTTTCATAATTCAGGAGACATTTGGTATTTTGCATTTTTATACTTGGTTCACGAAGGGGTTGTTTGCATACAAGGAGAAAGAGACTGGAATTTCCTGGGTTCCTGTTGGGTGGATTCAAATGCTAGGTTAAATAATGCATGAACCTAAAATTTGTATAATTGATCATTGTGTGATTTATACATTGTAATTATAATTAGGATGAGAGAGAAATTTTGAAAAGCCATCTTCCTGGTAGCCAGAGCTATTAACGAACAGTAAGCTGCCAAAATAAAAATGAGGTGGGAACAAAGCCACCATTCAGAATATGTGTCCTAGATCTGATTTATAATAAATACCGTTTCTTCTAAAAACATGTACAATGCTTTCTAATTTGTAAGACTCAAGGGTTATTTTAATAAACTGGAAAAATACTTTTCATTTGGTTTTTTTAACCTAATCAAATACAAACAGCTGCAAAACTTTGAAAAACTAATGTGTAACAAAAGTTGAAAGGTCAGAAGGTCGAAGAGGTTAATTAACAAGGTAACGATTGCAATTGCTGAGACAGCAATATTAATCACCTTGCGGTGATCAGATGACTTGCAAACCATTAATTATTTTCCAGTATCTTATATTTAATAGTGTAACATTCTACGTATTTAGAATCATTAATTCATTTTTATTGTGTTTAAAAAACAAGTGACTTCCCCAAGATACACAAGAACGAAGACTAAACTTTCCTAGTTCAGTATGGGAAAAATATACTGTAATGATCACAACAAATCATGGCACAGATGCTACTGATGACTGAGTCATTGATCTACAGATCACTTCCAGCATTCCGCACCATCTGCTAGATTGTGCAAGAATGTGGCATCCCATACCCTTCTGCTTTGTTGGATCTAAGCCAAAATGTATTACAAAAATCCAGGAATTGAATAGCCTACAAAAACCGTTTTGCGTAGCTTTCTGGTCTGGCGGTCTACTGGATAACAATTGCCAGGTTATGCAGACCTGGGACTGAAAATTCAAAAAGATTATCTCAATGATGTGTTTATAGCAAATAAGTATAATTTTAAATTAAAAATAACTGATATTTATTGTAAACAAAAATAACAAAATTAACCAAGAATTCCTTTTAATGAATAAAATCTGCAGCTCCTTGACTTTGTTCACTAGACGTATGCTCACAATTTAACGTTCTTTGGAAAATATATGGAAAGCAGCATTTTTTTTAAAAAAAGATACAATTTATCCTGTAGTTTAATGCTGAAATACATGGAATGGTACACAGAAAAAAAACGAGTGATATACCGTATTTTTCAGAATATAAGATGCACCTTTTCCCCCAAAAAAAGAGGGTGAAAATCTGGGTGTGTCTTATACATTGAATACAGCATTTTTGGCCTACCGAAACCCCACTCCCTTTGCAAAAATGGACAGAGGGTTTGGGAGGCTTGCAAAGTGGTCCTGGGTTTGGGGGGGGCAAAAATGAGCAAAAAACGGGCCGTTTTTGCTCCCCCAAGCCCCCTAGTTTCCTAATGCCTCTGCATGTCGCCCCCTTTTTTGCAAAAAGATAGGCCATGGTTTGCTCATTTTGCCCCTCCCCCAGCTCCAAGGAGCACTCTACAAGCCTACCAAAGCTCTGCATGCCCATTTTTTTTTTTGCAAAAACACAAGGTGTGCAGAGGGTTTGTGAGGCTTGAGCAAAAGCTTTTTTTAAAAAAAATTACGTCTTCAAAATCATGGTGCATATTATACTCCAGTGCGTCTTATAGTCCAAAAATATGGTAAGTAAATGTGAGATAAGTCCACACACAAAAAATCATCTGGGACACTCTACCCATTTCTATCTTTTGTGATGCCAGAAATTGTTCCACGAAAATGGCCATATGGAATACTTAGATTACTTTGTCGTTGGTTTCCTGGACCTTTAAGGGTTTGGGTGTTGTTGTTTTTTGTTTTTTGTTTGCAAAATCCCTTTCGCACACATTGCACTTTACTCAACCTGGAGGTGACATATTTTTGTTTTGCCTTGCAGTCTTAAGCCATCAAGTCCTATTAAACAAAGAAAAAGTAACCCATGGGTTTCTTCTTGTTCTTCTCTGTTGTTGTAAAGTAGGGCTAGAATGATTGAGTTGTGACTTCGCCACCATCTATTTTTGCATCTGTCTCTTTTTGCTTAACCTTCTTCCCCTACAGGATACTGTATGTAGGTCAACAAACCAATGCTTGAGTTCTTTGGAAGAATGGTGAGATCTAGACATTCCATATTTCAGTCTTCTTTGGTGGATGATGGTTGTGCTTCAATAAATATAAGACCTACTTTTCAAAAGAGGAGCTGAGGTTTGCATGCTGGAAAAGCTGAGAGGAATATTAGAGGGGAATATTACCAAATTAGCTTCTAAACAGTTAACCCAAGAAATCGAGACAGCATAGTATGTATCACAGCATTGCACAGGGAAGAATGATGAACCTAGTAAGAAAGAAAGAAAGCTTAATATAAGTTGGCAGTTCTTAGTCATTTCTGTAGCATGAGACAAATTCATGTTTTGATTCTTTTTAAAATAAGCATTAGTAGTAATAAGTAAAGCTCCAGCAGCAAGATAATTTTGTCACAAATTTATGTCCTGCAGAGACTTTGTATTCTATGGAGTTTTATGATAATAGTCCATCCATCATGTTTGAAGCCTTACCTGTCTTGAACAAATCAGTAGTGAGTACAATATTATCTGTCTGTCTGTTTACCAATCTATCAAACTATATCTATCAAATTTATATACTGCCTATCTCACCAAAAATGATAGATAGATAGATAGATAGATAGATAGATAGATAGATAGATGATAGATAGATAGATAGATGATAGATAGATAGATAGATAGATGATAGATAGATAGATAGATGATAGATAGATAGATAGATAGATAGATGATAGATAGATAGATAGATAGATAGATAGATAGATAGATAGATAGATAGATAGATATTTTGTGTGTGTGCATGCAAGCACACATGAGAGAGAGAGAGAAAGTGCAATGGTAAGGAAATATCTTGGGTTTAGTGATTTTGCATCTTTGTTCATGTTGCATTTATAGCTTGGCATGATTCTGCTTGCACTAGATTTGCACTTTCTAAAGACCATACTACAAGAGGAAGAGCTAGCATAAATCCTGTTTTATTTGACTAGTTTGCATTAAAAAAACCCATTACCAACAATTTAGCCCTGTGCTCACACTATTCTGTCTTGAGCAAATGTCCCATTGAAATGAATGGCAGCTTTGAGAAAAGCTTATGGTATTTGCTACTTGATTATTATATTCTCAAAATGTTGCTCAAGGGGAGGATTCTTTTTACATTAATGCTTTTAATATGGTATTGGAAATGGGGTGGGGTATACCAAGGGAGAAGAAATTAATCAGCAAGCAATGCAATTTCTCTGTAGTAGTACCTGATCAACATATTGGGTTATCAAATGCTAACTATACACCTAAATGCAATATTTACCAAGAAGAGGAGGGAGGGAAATCCCCAAGACCTAGAAGTATCATTTAAAGAGCTACCCCCTTCTTTACGTTATCTGATTTGCTATAATATTCACACAAGCTCTATTGGAAAAGACCATAAATTTGAAAAATAGCAAGGTTAGTCAGGGTTGGAGTACTAAAAAAGAGCTAGAAGCTTTTTCCTGTTTTATTTTTTGCAAGAGCAGCATTTTAGAGAGAGGCCATTTATAAGAAAGGGAACAGTAGTTACGTTAAGATGGTAATTAATCAAGTTCGAGGGAAAAAGGAAACAAGTTGCGAATTAACTTCTATAGTAATAAAAAGGAATACTGAGTGATACTCTATAAATTGGCAAGGGGCTGTTACATGTTGTCTCTCTTTTGTGTGCATGTAATTTTGGAATTTTGTGGGCACTAAATCAGCTTTCCTTTTGATTCCACAATCCAGCAACAGAGTCTTTGACGGTACACCTGGCTTGACAACAACGTTTATCTAGTGGGTTGGGATCCTGTCCATGCATAGTCAACATACAACGCTGTTTGCATAATGGTGCTTTTGGAGCAAGCAGGGTTATATAAACTGCACAAAAGGAATGAAAAATAGTAAGTAAATAAATTAAGCCAGGAGGAAAGGAATAGGAAAGGAAATGACTAATTTACATCAACCCCATCATTATACAGTGGGACCTTGGGTCCCGAACCTCATATAATGAATAATTCTGATGCCGACTGAAAAATCTGCTAAATGTTTCATTCACATCACGAACACATCCTCGGGTGCTGAATAAACACAGCTGCGGCAATTTCCCCTCCCGCACCATTTTTTGTGTGTGCGTGCATGCGCAGTTTGTCTTCCTTCTGGTCACAACCAAATTGGGTGCCGACCAAAGTCCTGGAATGAATTACGGTTGGCACCCAAGGTCTCACTGTATTTTTTTTTATATAACATGTTTTTCTTCCAAGTTGTGCATACAGGCTTTCTGTCCATGCACTGTTTCATTCTTCATACTTTGTCCTTCAATCAAGTATTTTTTATTGTTTTGAGGTCTTTATGAAGTCTGTTCTACCACAACTTTCAGTCTTTTTAAATATTTATTATGTGATTTAAGCCTCATTAAATCTCCCTGTGTAACTAAATCAGTCCAGTGTGTTGCTCTTCTGACTGTCTCTTTTGCGCTCTCAATCATTCAGCAATTGTCCCTTCCTATCATATTTTTTCTACATGTGGTTCTAGAAAGCCCATTCTTGTTGTAATCCATTTCTATGTTTCTTTTCTTATCTACAACACTCATTTCCACAGGATAAGATGACCAATTTTTTGATTCTTCCAAGTTTCATTCCTTACATCTGATAACATACTACATAATACTTTTCTACCAGTGTCATACACGTGGTCCTTGACTTACAATAGTTCATTTAGTGACTGTTCAAAGTTACAGCGGCACTGAAAAAGTGACCTATCACCATTTTTCACACTTATGACTGTTGCAACACCCTGATCAAAATTCAGACGCTTGGCAATTGATTCATATTTATGATGGTCGCAGTATACCAAGATCATGTGATCGGCTGCAGTTGCTGGGAACCTAGGATCATGTGATCAGCTTTTGCGATCTTCTAACAAGCAAAGTTAATGGGGAAGCCAGATTCACTTAACAACTGTGTAACTAATTTAACGGCTGCAGTGATTCACTTAACAACTGTGGCAAGAAAGGTCATAAAATGGAGCAAAATTCACTTAACAAATGTCTCACTTAGCAACCAAAATGTTGGGCTCAATGGTAATCATAAGTTGGGGATTACCTGTACATTTTAACATTTTTCTACCACTATCCCCTCTTTACTGAACATTCTTAAAATGTTCAGAAGTTAAATTATATATTTATAAACTCATTTATTAGAATTCCACTTCTTTTTCAAACCTTGATCACTGATATATTAATTTTTCATGCTACTAGTCTACATGATATATTCAAGGTATCTAACTCTTGCTGCACATCACTTAAATTCGCAGCCTGACATGGCATCTTCATACCAAATAACATCTATATTTAAATCCACAGCCATATGTCTTTAGCATAACCACAGGCATTTCTCATATATTTATCTATAACTATATTAAACAACCAATGGAAGATACCTTTGTCTTATACTCTACATAAAGCAGAAACATTTATTAAGCTTTCCTTTAAGGCTCGTGCATTTTATTTTATATACGGCTCCTATCACATGCAATAATCAACCTTCAATTCTATGTGCATGCAAATGTGTGTTCACTATTATCTGCTTGATCTCAAACAGCGCATTTACAATTAATTTCCAACTTTCATTACTTGTTATTAAATTTATTTGCTGCACAGGGTTCAAGATGACTCTGAGTGGCTTCCTGTGTTCTTTAGTGACTGCTGAAGTCACAAAATCCTCTGCCCAGCCTAAACTTTCCAGTTTTGGCCATTATCCCTTCTTGTACTCTTTCAATCAAAAGGTCTACCAAATACCTTATCAGGCACAGTTAACAAACTAATCTCTCTGTGGATTTTTCAATTGTTCGTTGATACCTTTGATATCATTTCTATTGGGGAACAATATTGGAATTATCCCAGCTTTCTACCACAGCTACTCCACATGCAAACCACATTCTTGTTTTCAGTTTCTTCAGCCTGTACCAGCATCAGTGCTAACAATCTCATAGCATTCATGATTCACCTTTTATCATTTTTTCCCCTTGGATCTTAACATATATAACATTTGCCTCAGGTGTACACTTCAGTATGTGTGTGTGTGTGTGTCTGTGTGTTGTCATTCCCATTCAAATGTTTAAAATACTCCTTCCAGTATTGCCTTGCCCTCAATTTCATCCAAAATAATTTCACACTTGTTTTTTTATTCCATTCAGTCTGCTCCAGGCTACTTGTTTAATCCTCTTTTTCCATGCCTGAAACATTTTTTTTTAACTTTCATCAGGATTGGTCTTTTTTATTTATTCTTTATCATCCCTTTTTGACACTATATTTTGCAGTTACCTTTTTTTATATTCTTTACACAATACCGATCAAAAAGATTATATATTTTTTCTAATCCACAGCTTCTTTCACTTCACCAAACATCTTTTTTTCATACCTACCATATTGTAACTACATCCAGTTCTATGGCACTCTATAATACAGCTTACGTATCTCCTTTTCTTGCAAGTTGCAACGACTATTCTTTTCATTTGGAAATGAAAACTGTCTACTAATGCTTTTCCTTCAGTATTTGTACTTTCTCTTCCTGTAGTCATTCTTTTTTCATTCTTTCCGTTTCCTTTATCTTTTCTCCAATGTCCTATTTTTTCTTTCAATCCACTCTTGACTGTATTAAAACATGGTGTTCCCCAGGGCAAAAGTTTTCATATGTTTTCTTACCCGTTACATGTTTCTTTATACACTTCTCTAACTATATTAACATGACATATTAAGCAATCAAAATCAACTATGCTTTTATATTTATTCCTTTGACATATTTTAAGTTTATACTTAAATTGTATATTCACAACAAACGGAGCTCTTTTATAGCAAATGTTCACGAGTCAGCATTTCTTTTCCTTTGGACCTCTGAAAGGCTCCATTATTTATTTATTTTTACTCGCTTTGTCATTCCCACCTATCCATACATGTGTCACATTAATTCATATCAAATATTTGTACATTATATTATTTTGTTATGTTTGTTTTCATGATATTATTTTAATGTAATTTGGTTCGTAATTCATAAATGCTACAGAAATAGAAATCTGCTGCTGCATTTATTCAAAATATTACACAATTTGGCCTAAATTCATCTTTGGTTCTCCATTTGTCTCAAATTACTCTATGTCTTCCTATCTTTAAATGCATCCAAAACAACCAGATGAGACTAATTCAAATTGTTAGAAGTATATGTTAGCCTTTTCATATATAATTAAATTTATACCTTCAGTTGCCTGCATTTAATTTATCATTATCAGTCTACAATGCGACAGCCCATTTGGTCTAATAGTTAAAATTTGGCCTAGAAACCAGGAGACTGAGTTCTAACCCAGCCTTAGGCATGAAACGTATCCAGGTGGCTTGGGTTAGTCACTCTCTTTCAGTCCAGCTCACTTTACAGGGTTGTTGTGGGGAAAATAGAAAAAAAAACAATAAAAGTGAGAGATGAATGGATGGATGGGTGGATGGATGGACAGAGAAACAGACAAAGAGATAGATAGATGGATAGATAGATAGATAGATAGATAGATAGATAGATAGATGATAGATAGATAGATAGATGATAGATAGATGATAGATAGATAGATGATAGATAGATAGATAGATAGATAGATAGATAGATAGATAGATAGATAGATAGATAGATGATAGATAGATAGATAGATGATAGATAGATAGATAGATAGATAGATAGATAGATAGATAGATAGATAGATAATCTCCAACAATACTGCTGTCTGCAGTCTCCCAGTTCAGAAATCCTTGCAGAGTACTGACAGATCCTTGGGATACAGTACAGTGACAATACAATATAATAATAAAACTACAGGTAGTCCTTGATTTGCAACAGTTCATTTGGTGACCATTCAAAGTTACAACAACACTGAAAAAGTGACTTATGACCATTGTTCACACTTAGGGCCGTTGGAGCATCCCCAATGGGATTTACATTCAGATGCTTGACAACTGATTCACATTTATGACAGTTGCAGTTTCCCGGAGTCATGTGATCACCTTTTGTGATTTTCTAACAAGCAAAGCCAATGTGAAATCTAGATTCCCTTAAGAACAGTGCTGCTAATTTAACAACTGCAGTGATTCACTTAACAAATGTGGCATTAAAAAGTCGTAAAATGGAGCAAAAATCACCTACCAAATGTTTCAGTTAGCAACATATATTTTGGGCTCAAATTTTGGTTGTAATTCGAGGACTACCTATATAACATACACTATATTGCCAAAAGTATTCGCTCACAACTGGTTCTGAGTATGTGGATGGGTGAGCGAATATTTTTGGCAATATAGTGTAGTATAGTGCTGTAATGGCTTATATATTTTACATCTCTTCACTATACATCTCTTTTTACAGCACAGCATAAGTATTTTGACGTCCGTTTGATATGTTTTGAGGTGCCAAGAAGAATGTAGGTTTCCAAATGTGCTACAAGCACTAGTTATATGACATAGCAAATTCACCAGAATTTTTCCCAATCTGTAGAATTTAATATTTTCCCACTAAAGCGCCCTCTGTTCAATTATATTTCCTTGTCTGTGCTTGTCTATTCACTTTAGCCCATGTCCTAATTGTGCTACCCTTGATACACTGGCATTCAAAAAAGGACAGCGTTTATAGGTAAAGCGATTATAGGCAGCAGTTTCAGTTCCCACTCTATTATACTTAAATGTACTTGCCACTGATTGCCTGTAAGGATAATGTGCCAGCAATCAATGATCAAAATGAATAGATGTGAATAAGCCAGAGCTCATGGTAACTGCATTTATAAAGTATGAGATGCATATGACGTTGGTTTGAGAGAAAAATAACTTCTTCCCTATATATTTATCTAACCAGTGTCTACATCTTTGTTGTTTCCCTTATATCATAATTACATTATAAGTTCCACGAGAAAGGGACTAGACTTTTATACCTTTTAAATCATGGTGCACATAAATTGTGCTTAATTAATGCATACATATCTATATGAAAAAATTGACTACAGAGGAAAGGCATCCTTTATACACTGTATATTGCACCAATAGGCCCTGAAATAACACTGGAATGTAGTTTACTTTTAGGGAGCTTAAAAAGCTTCAGGCGTAGTATTTGAATAGTGGATCAATGCACAAAATGTATAAATACCTGCCTAACATGTAACTGTATTCTGTTTTCTAAGGTAATTCAGATAAATTTATTTGAGGACTTATTATGCTGAAATCATCTGAAACAACCCATTCAGCTCCTAATTCTGCAACTTTGTAGTCTGCATGCACAGAGTTGCTCTCAGTTAGATGGATTGATTACACAGAAAATTCTTCTAATACATAATGTATTTGTAATTCTAGTATAGAGTTACACAACAGGAAGACATCTTAGTCCCTCTGGATTAGCAGACCATCAATGTAGTAACATATGAGACAGTTACCTAACTCTGGATCAGGTATCCTCTTACCATTTGTTTAGCAGTTTTTCTAAGTTTCTTGGGAATACTCTCTCTGTAACAACAGCCTTGTGAGAATGTGGGAAATGGAAAATGAACGTCTTGTCCATAGAGACTGTAAAATGTTCTGACCCATAGAGTGGGTGAGAAGGAGAAAGAGATCCAGTAAAATTTATAGTAAAACATGTGTAGAGACATTATAGCTATAGAATTGTTCAGACCAATATATGAGTCTAAACTCAGTCAATACAGAACTAGAAAGAAGATGTTTCAGGTTAGAACAAAGGTGTTACCTGAATTAGCAACCACTTTGTAAGCAAATATAGAATAAACTGAGTGGTAATTCAGTCAAATCCAGTAAGCCACACATCAATCTGATCCACTCAACTAACCAGGTGGCAGCAGGATTCTCTCTCTTATTCTTAGTCATGACACTTCTGGACAGATATCACAAGAAACTTTCCTTAGTGGGAATGTGCCACCATCTCTTCATCCTTTAATGCACCATATTGGCTGAAAACTGAACTAAGAGGTGTCTCATCTTTTATGGGAAACCACAATGGATATGGATGGTTTCTTTTAACAACTACAAAACCTACTAGATTGGTACCTCCTCTTCTTAGAATTTCAAAACCAAAGAAACAAAAGCCTTGCATAACAAATAGATCGATGGGCTACATAAAACAGTCAGAAGAGTGATAACAGCGTGGGTAAAGAAAAGAATTTCCATAAAAATGATTCTTAAGCGAAGAGTGTAGATGCAGAGACACAAGGTTGACTAAAGTAAAAGTTTCTTCCAGCCTTTGATAATGTTTAATTTCCTAGTCAGTTTTGCATTCATTCCTTGTTGTTCTCATTTTTAGGGAAGCTATTTCACCCAAGAAGCCAAAGCCTACCTATCGATATTGTCTGCAATTCACCCTTTTATTTTATTTTAACCCTACCTTTATTATTTTGTAAATAACTCAATATGGTGATCATACCTAATACTATTTCCTTCTCCTGTTTCCCCATAAATTGGTGAGGGGGGTTAGATTGAAAGAGAATGGCTGGGCCAAAATTACCCAACCGACTTTCGTGCCAAATGAGGGACTAGATCACAGCCTCCTGGTTTCTAGCCTGGTGCTTTAACCACTAAACCAAACTGGTTGTCTTCTATGTGACAGTGGTTGGTAGTATTTATGATTCAAATACTAAAATTACTGTCCCAAAGGTGTTTTTTCAAAAGGCAACTGGACTCACTAATTTTTCTTTGAAGACATTTCATTTCTCATCCAAAAAGCTCCTTAAGCTCTGATTGCAGCTGAAAAATTCAAAGATGTTACAGGATCTACCTGTGTTTCCACTTCTGTTCCCTGACCTTGATTACCACATATTATTTGGCCTTTTTGTTCCAATCCCTTTATTCTTTCCTTTGACAGGAAATAGACTCAGAGCAGACATTACAGGACAAACCACTAAGAACTCAAGAATATGTAGGATTTCATGGATATTATTCAATGCTGTGATGATTTAATTAGCATGAAATTAATGCAGCATGAAACACTGAATGTGCACTGATATTTTGCTACCTAAACCTGGTTAAATTGGTAGTAAGAGTTCTGGTAATATTTATATTATTGATGTTTACGCCCTTCTCTTGAACATGTCCATATAGATGGATTTTAAATGGTGATTTATCTTAACAAGCACAATATGATATCCTGACTTTTGCATTGGCAAAAGAAACCTGAGGTAGATAGGAACTGACTCTGGTACATTGTCTGTTCAGACTGGGGCTTTTCAAAAATATTTCCTCCACATAGAGGTGTATAATCATATAATGCATATATTTGCAGCCATTAATTGCTGATGAATTATTTCAGGATAATTCTGTGCAAGAGAGTGAATATGCATTGATCTAATTCTTCTGAATAAATCTGGAATTGAAACTTGGCAGCTGATGCCAGGTGTTTATATACTGCTCATGTTCAAGTGCAATCCAGCAACTAGTGACTGGGTATCATGCAGACACAAATTGATATAATTCCCCCCATTTGAATTATTTCAACATTAAAGAATGTCTACTGCCTCTATTAGTTTGGGGAGAAACATCTGTTACATTATTTATTTACTTATTTCATTAGGTTTAGACACTCTCAAACTCCAAGCTGACTTTCGGGAGAGGGGGCGGTATATAAGTGCTAATAATAATAATAATAATTTGAGGGGGACACCTAAATGCCAATGTTTGAAAGAACTATTTTGTTTTATTGTTTTGCTGTATTGTTTATTATGAGCCATAGTGGCGCAGTGATTAGAATGCAGTAGTGAGGCTATTTCTACTGACTGCCAGGTCACTGCAGTTCGGCAGTTCAATTCTCACCAGCTCAAGGTTGACTCAGCCATCCATTCCTTCTGAAGTCAGTAAAATGTTGATCCAGATTGTTGGGGGCAATATTCTGATTCTATAAACCCTTTAGAGAGGGCTGCAAAATGCTGTGAAGGGGTATATAAGTGCTATTGTTTAGTGCTATTATGGTTGGCAGTTGTTTAGGCATTTCTATACACCTACTTCCCTAGGACCGTGGAATAGGCAGATGTTGTTAACAGTGTTAAAGAAATTGTTACAAGATGTAGGTTATTTCAAGTAAAGCTGCCCTCTGAAATTGATTAATGATGATTTTCTCAACACGGAAAGTATTCAAGCATTAAATGTACCTTTTGTTATTTATATTATTTTATTTATAACTTATTATTATTATATGTGGATAATCTACAGTTAGAAAAAATCTAAGACTGGTGAAAATTGTAATAGTTAAATCGTAACCAAGAACCTAAGACTTATCAAGATAGCATCTAAGAATATAGGCAACTACAAGCAGGGTTTTCTTTTTTGAAAAATTATCATTACAAACCAAATATATTAGCCAGATTTTTAATACATAGCAAGCTAGGTGTCATGGCATGTAAAATTTGATTATTATAATTGGAGCAGGCAAAGTTTGTAGAATGGAAGACTTTATACAAGTTTTTGAAGAAAATACCAGCTAACATTAGCAAACAGAAAAAATAAAACAAAGGTAGAAAATCCTGATATTATGGTTCTAAAACTAGCACTTTCTAGCTGTGTTGGAACTGCAGCTTTTGAAATTACAAGCCTAAAGCTAAAAACTCTGGGAATTTCAGTATAGACTATCATATATTGACAGTGCCAAGGTGGAAGATATTCTTCTATATTATAAGCACCATCCAGGAAAAATAAACCTTTTGAAATGCCATTGTTGTTGTCTTATGAAAAGACATGTAATGTCATATTGAACTTTGCATTTGAAATCACTAGGATTTAAAGTGCCCAACTTTGGATATATTATACCTGTTTTCCTAAGGATGAATTATTCTTGTGTTATCAATATTTTGTTTACATGTAGCTATAGGAAACAGTTATATGCTGGTGCTAAATCTGCTAATTAACCAATTAACTTTCTAATCTGAGAATTCTCAAATGGTTTTATGTGGAGTCAAAATAACAGGTGTAACTGGGGAAGATACATAGATTTTCATAAACATTGAGTCTGAACATCTGCTTCAGTGAAAAAGTCATCTCATTTATAAAGAAAATAGGGTATAAATCACCCGATAACTGTCAGAAATGTTCTCAAAGTATTGTCTAGGCATGTTCCAAACTAAAGTTAATGGGACTTGCATCTGCACACACTTCTGAAAATTAAGGGGTGTGATTGTTCTGAACATTAAATACTTCAATGTTTTGTACAATTTCAGTTGCTGCTAATCATAAATTTGCAGATCACACATAGATTTTCTGACAGAATTGCAATGCACGCAGTGATGCTTTTCTGCTTCGTATAGTTGCAATTCTTTTAAAGGCATATTTTCTTTTAAAAGTGCCAGATGTGATGTTAATTTCCCTATCCAGTATAATGACATTCTGATTTAAACATTAGGTGAAAATAGCAAGTGTATACTATAGATTATCCTAGAAATTGGAAATAACCTTTACCAGGCTACTTTCTTTCATAGGACAATCCACAAGAATGTTAATACTTCCTAGTGATAATTGTGTCAGTCATGAAGGGAGTAGAAACAATAATAATAAAAAACAAATAATTAAAAAAGCAACATACCATACAGGTAAATGGTATGTGGGAATGGCCTTGGGAGACTATACAAGGAGATGCTGACTAGAGAGCATTCAGATAATAAGGAGCATAGCCACAACTACATAGTGGGTGGAGCAAGAGTGTCAGGAGCCCCCCCCCCCAACTTCTTGGGCTGTAAACATCATGGCGGAAGAATTGTAGTTTCAGATTTCCAAGATTCTGTTAATGTAGCTTTACAATAAAGTAGAATTAGCTTATCTGGCCTTGAGTCCTGTCTGATCTACCTGATAAGGCTGACAGTCTGTTTCTACAGTCACTGTTTGAGCTACAGTTGTTGTTGCACCTGAACTTATTGTTCCCGAATATAAATAACTGATACAAGGACTGGCACTGCTTCCGCATAGATTTCAGCCAGTTAATTTGTTGTAGTGGTCTGGCACAAAGGACTTCATTGTTTCTTTAAAAATATAACTTTTACACCGGTGATGGAAATCCTCGTGTTGGATTACAAATGCCTTCATTACTCAGCCTTCATCACTCAGTTTGAATTTGATTGTGGAAGCCGAAAACATCGAAAGAACAAAGATTCTCCATTCCTGATTCAATTTCACAGTGGAAAATCTTTAGTTGGAGCATTCTGATTCCATGGAAGAACCAGTATTAGCTCAGTGGTGCTAGTAGCCCATGTCATTCCATCATTTAGGACTGAAGATGATTCATTAAAAATTAGTTTCCTGTAGGTCAACTTCATGGCTGTTAGCCTCATTTCCAATTTATATGTTACAGCTCACCAATAGATACTTAGAGAAATGTACACATTGGCTTTATTGACGTTTAGTATAGATTCAGAATCAGAAGATTCAGAAGAATCAGGAGAAGTTCCAGTTGTTAAGCTTTTCAGAAAATGAGGCTCTTAAATTTATGGACATAAAAAAACTTACAGGGTTGTTGTTATTGCAAAATAGGAAACAGAACAAGTATTAAGTATGTTGGTTGCTTTGACTTATTTATAAAAAATAGCTGATAACCTGCCGTTGCCGGTATTTATTTATAGGGGGGAAATGTCCAGACCAAATGTAATTTCTAATGTTAAATTTTTTCCCTTACCAGAGGGAGCTATTTTATAAAAAATAGCTGATAACCTGCCGTTGCCGGTATTTATTTATAGGGGGGAAATGTCCAGACCAAATGTAATTTCTAATGTTAAATTTTTTCCCTTACCAGAGGGAGCCCCTCGTGGAGCACTGTAAAGCAAATCCAGTGCGCTGCACGGTAGAAACCATTTTACAGCAGAACAGTAGAAGTCATTTTAAGGCATAACAGGCTCTATCTTAACAGAACACAAACTCTGAGGTGTTTTAGGAATGTCTTACCCCCACAGTATTTGTTTCTGGAGAGTAAGTCATTTGTGTACCAAGTTTGGTTGAAATTGCTCGAGGCGTTCCAGAGTTCTGCTGGAACACACAGGCGCGCACGCACGCACACAGAGAGAGAGAGAGAGAGAGAGAGAGAGAGAGAGAGAGAGAGAGAGAGAGAGAGAGAGATATGATAGATATATGATGGATGGATGGATGGATGGATTAAAACCTAAAAATAGTTATAAGCAGTATATTGGCTGAACTAGCTTCCAAGGACAGAATCAAATGTACAAATGATTGTAGCAACATTATAGTAGTGTTATATGTTTTAGCCAAGTAGGCATTAACATAGGAAATTTTGCAAGCTGTTTTGATTATTTAGCCAAATAGAAAGATATATAATAAAACATCTACAAGCAAACAACCAAGTTCAGAAAAAGGCATGACAAATATATTTGAGAGCAAATAACTAATTTGTTTGGTTCTAGGTCAACTTTAAACACAACATATAATTTGAATATCATACTGACAAGGCACTAACAATTGTTCAGTATTGGTAGAATTGGATAGCCATTTGTCTGAAACCGTATAGGGTTTCCTGCCTAGGCAGGGGGTTGGACTAGAAGACCTCCAATGTCCCTTCCAACTCTGCTATTGTATTGTATTGTATTGTATTGTATTGTATTGTATTGTATTGTAAAGTCAATGGGGAAGCCCAATTCATTTAACAACTATGTTACTAATTGAATAATGCAGTGATTCACTTACCTTAATGTGGCATGTAAAGTTGTAAAATAGGAAAAAATTACTTAACAAATTTCTCACTTAGAAACATGAATTTTGGGCTCAATTGTCATCATAAATAAGTCAAGGACTACCTGTAAAGAAATCAAAATAGATCCTGTTTCTTGATTAATGAAAATGGAAAAGACCAGCATGATGGACTTACTTTCTATTATTTTTTGAAGCTTTGCTTCTTGAGAAACTTGTGTATCCTTGTGGCTGAGGACAAAGTCGCAAAATGACAAAAATCTGAGTCTCAGATGAAGCTCAACTCCCCTGTTTCATTCTTAACTGGAGGCAGCATGTTAGACTGCTAGCAATATTAGAATATATCATGTTTTGACATGTAACAGCTCAGAATCTTGGTAACTGCTTATTGCAGGCAGCATAGTTTAAGGCATTTTACATAACATTTGCTTCCTAGAAACAAATAGGCATATAATTACTCTGTAATCGTATAGTAATTAGTGTCTGCCATGCCTATATTGCATAATTATATGCCCTGCAAATTATATGGAAATTATGCTTGGATTTAGTTTGCATTTCTGCACACAGTGGTGTAGACAAAATAAAAACTTGGGGTTTAATATATAATTATGACTGTAGTGATGTTAAAATCTAGTAGGATGCTACAACTATCTTTTACCAATTACAGTTTTTTGGGTATTTTTGTTTTTGCTGGGATTTAGAGATTGGTCTTCAAAAATCTGTGACTGAATCAAATAATTCCTGAAGTTGTGGCCTGAGCATTACAATTACTATTGTAGTCGCCCTAAAACAGCGAGGTATATACATTTGGTATATAAACAGTGGTATATAAATGTGAAAGCAAATAAATAAACAAGCAAATGAACGAATGAACTATGTCTTTATATATTTCCTGTCAAAGGCTACCTTCTGCCTCATATTTTCTGCAATAATCATGAGTTTCTTGAGTTAAGTTTCAACTTGTTGCAATAATCTTTTCGTCTACTTTTTTCTTTCTCTAAATGCAGCGGAGCCTGTCATTTCAAAAGGGAACAACTGTCTGGATGCTGCAAAAGCCTGTAACCTGAATGATACCTGCAAGAAATATCGATCGGCGTACATAACACCCTGTACCTACAGTGTGTCTAATGAAATCTGCAACAAGCGGAAGTGTCATAAGGCCCTAAGGCAGTTTTTTGACAAAGTTCCCCCCAAGCATAGTTATGGAATGCTCTTTTGTTCCTGCCGAGACATTGCATGTACAGAAAGAAGACGACAGACTATTGTCCCTGCGTGTTCTTATGAGGACAGGGAGAAACCAAACTGCCTGAATTTACAAGATACTTGCAAGACGAATTACATCTGCAGGTAAGATAACACATGACACTTGGGTGATTAATGACGTGGTGCAAGGAACTGCTGGAATTGCCAGACCTAGGAAACAGTATTTTCCTCAGGGAACAGGGCACTCAGGAAAGAAAACTTGTATCCTCTAACAGAATAATATAAACATCTAGTTACACTTGCATATCACTTGCATATCTATTATCCTGGAAAATGGTATGCACACACAAATGTATCTCTAGCAAGAAAGAAAATGAAGTAATCTAACATTTCTAAACAATTCTACAATTCTAACTGTTCTTGGCAGCTAAATCAACAACTTTTAATTAAGAAATATTTGATGAGATTAAAAAATAATAATAAAGTAGTTGGTGTAACTATAATTAGTTTTCCTAAACAAATTGTGATTGGTTCACAGCTTGGCGTGGGTTCTGATATTTAAAGGAAGAAGAGGGAAGGTATTAAATAGACTAAAATGGTAAAAAAGACAATTTCCAAGAGATGATACACATGACACATCTTACACATATGTAACAAAAAGAACCAAAGAAATATTGGTATTAATAGATAAAAACCTATTGAAAAAAACAAGTGATGATATCAGTCCAACTGCAGATCATCCAAAAAGATACAATCTTCTTTAAAACCCAGATTGAAACTATAAATGCAAAATTCCATTTCCTATGTAATGTTTATGTTGCAGTATGCAGATTTTATAGGTTTATTTATTCATTCAATTTTAAGACTACTCAGTTTGGATGGTTCACCAAAACACCAACAAGTTAGAATATAAATAAGCATGACATCTGTGTTTTTTTTAAAAAAAAACTACTTTGGGAATATTTGTAATTTGGGAATTCAATTACATAGAATTAAGTTGAAGCATTAAATTAATATGATAAATAAATAAACTTTTTGTGAATTTTTTTGATCTTCTAATAAAGAATCCTCGTTAGTGATTTATACTGTCAAGCACTCACCATTATTTCAATATAATCAAAAAAGGGTCATAACACAACTATGGTCATATTGTGCTATAAAGTCTATTTAAATCACTATTATCCCTGATTTTCACACATTTATTATTTAAATCATTTGATGGGTGCATTTCTTTTATGTATAGTTCTTTTGATCAGTACAGCTCTGAAATAATATTTCCAACTGTAGGTTTCCTAGCCGTGTAGCTATTTTCATTAAACTGACAACTACAATGTTGGTCAATTCTGTGATTGTTGAAAATAGGAAATCCAATGGTTAACCAAGATTGCCCCCTCTCTGAAACTACAGCATGTATTTCTTTTCAAGTGCCATCATTATTCCACCTGCTATCTTCGTTCATTTGGACACCCAACTTTCTAAATGCTATTTCATTTTCTCACTTTCCCTCATCTTTTTTGACTTTATGTCTTGCGTTCTCCATCATTGCACTTTCCAGCTCCTTGGTTAAAAAAAAAAAACCAACCAAAAATGGTATTGCTATTTTTTGAAAGCAGCATGAATATGAAAATGGATTTTTGTGCAGATTACCTATTACAGCTCTCTTTCCATTGTAGCTTCTGCTTGAAGGTTTTACCTTAGACAGTCTGCCTGTTCAGGTAATAGTTTCACAGCTAGGTCACCTTTGCTTGTTCATCACTTGTTTGCTGTAATATTAAATAATGACTTGCATGTGCAAGTCATTATTTGAGATTGCTTTGTTTATATTGCAATAGCATTACTTTATTATTTAATAAAGCAAGTTATATCAAAATGGATGATTACTGGAATTATAATGCTGACATATTTTGCAGGAAGACATTTTTGGGCATAGACGGATAAGTTCCACTCTTAATGGTTAGACAATTACCAGATCAAAGTGTTTGTTTACTATGTCTTGTTTGTTGTTTTTGTGCCTTTGAGTCAGTGTTGAATTTTGGCAGCTGCTATTACTCTGTCTCTTAATTTTACTGGTAATTTGGGTTATTATGTCTGTTTTAAGAGCGGTTTGAAGCCACTGGAATCATTACTCTTTCTTATCATTTTTATTCTTTATTTCCTGCTTTCTATAATAATCGAAATTAAACCTGTACATCAAGAGAACTTTTCAAAAACAGTATTCTGCAATGAATGCAGATACCTTGCAATCCCATATTTGAATTTTTCAGGGTCCCTGGAGTTGACACACAATGTGAAAACTCTTTATTAGCTCGAATTCTGGAAGCTATATTTTAAATATGGAGAGTATTAGTTTTCAGAAATATGAAAAAATGATACGTGAATATAGCATAGAGGCAACATTATTTTGCTTATTCACTTCATAGCTCTTAGCCTATAGGTCATTTTCTCAGCTTATGCCATTTCCTATACATCAACTCTGATGTGAAGAGCTTCAATGCAGATTTTATTTCTAATCATATTTCCGTGGATTAAATTATTCTATTGATTGGAATATAATATCACCAATTTTCAATCATATTATGTCTTCTCTTATTTTGAGAATCTGATATTCAGTGCTGCTTATTGACACTGATAATAAGCTTAATCTTGGCCTTATAGGCAGAGAAAATTCCATCAGTCTCATTTAATGACGCAGAGACAATTTATTATGTGGTTCCTAAAAGCCTTTCCAGAACACTGATGACTAGGGGAAAAAGTTGAGGTAGACAATTCAGCAAGTGTGTGTGAACACTGCTTGCCCATTTCAACATTGCATGAATATAAATTTGCTGGATTTACTCCACTGAATATACTACATTTCAAACTAGAATTAGATGGACTTGAATATAAAGATGGCTTCTTCTCCTTCTTGTTTTGAAGCATGCACGCAGGTAGTCAAAGGTATGCAGGTAGACCTTGACTTACAACAGTTCATTTAGTTACTGTTCAAAGTTACAACAGCACTGAAAAAAACTGATTTATGAGAATATTTCACACTTATGAAATGTTGTAGCATTCCCATGGTCAAATGTTCAAAATTTGGATGCTTGACAATTGATTCACGACAATTGCAGTGCAGAAGGTCACGACAATTGTGTGACCTTCTGACAAGCAAAGCCAATGGGAAAGCCAGATTCACTTAACAACCAGGTTACTAATTTAACAACTGCCATGATTCACTTAACAACTGTGGCAAGAAAAGTCATAAAATGGGACAAAACTCACTTAACAAATGTCTCACTTAACAACATATATTTTGGGCTCAATTGTGGTCATAAGCTGAAGACTTATCTGTATTTTCTCCTGGTGCTTCTATTTTTGTAGTGGTTTTTTATTGAAATCCTTTTTTACATTCTTTTAATTTACATTTATCTTTTGTTCAGTGCTCTAGATTGAAAGCATGTATGACATGATTGTCCCAAAGGTGCTTTTTCAAGAGGCAACTGGACTTTCTTGTTTTTCTTTGATTAGAAAAGTCCAGTTGTCTCTTGAAAAAGCCCCTTTGGGACAACCATGACCTGGATGACTGAGAATCTCCATAGCCATGTATGATATGAAATTTTCACATGCATAACCTGCTACAATAAATGAGGAGAGCAGGGCACAGTCACCTAATAGGAGTGATGGGTGGTATAAAGTTTTAATAAATAAATGAAATCACTAAATATTGATGAGGAGAAAAGTAAATAGAAAATGGAAAGAAAGGCCACCAATTAGATGAGACCTGATTGGATTCTCCCTATTAGTCCTGCATAAAGGAAATGTTCATTTTATGTATGTTTCATTAATGATGGGAAATATGGTGATTTACTATCTCGCTTTTCTAACTTTATTTATAAATTGGGATGTTTGCTTGGGAATTTAATGGGAACTGAACAAGTTATGAGAAGTTTCATTTCTTGAATCAAATAGAGACTTTTAAGACAATAGGCTCTGTATTATTAGCCAGATCCCCTTTGTAGGTTGCATGTTTAGATACCGTATTTATTCGAGTATAACGCGCAAAATTTTCTACCAAAAAAAGAAATCAAAGTTTGGGTGCGCGTTATAAACGAGGGCTGGGGTGGGGTGGCAGTGGCGGCCGGTCCATTGAGGGCGCAGGCGAATTGTAAATTCGCACTGCGCCTTTTCCGGGCTGCAGCCGCTCACTGTACGCGAGGGCGAAGAAAGAAAACGTCCCCTCGTTGCGTACAGTGGGCGGCCCGAACTGGGGGTGAGAATTCTTATTATCCGCTGTATGGTCGCCGCTTCATTTCCTCACCTCGCTCACACGTTACGGCATCAGCAATAAAATGGACGGCACAGAAGACGACCTGCTGTGGAATTCAGACTCAGAAGAAAGCGAAGAAACTGGAGAAACAGATGTTCCTGCCAACTGGGACACTGATGAAAAATTAACTCGAGAAGAATGGGAACAACTCTTTAGTGTATCTGATGATGAATCTGACTTTGAAGCATTTTAAATAAATATTGTTACCGGTAATTTTATTTCGGTATTGTGTTTATACCAGTTTACGTTGTCAATAAATGATTTTTATCATGGCCGCACGTGTTCAACAACATTTTTTTGTCAATTACAATGCTTGGTGTGAAACAAAATTTTATACCAATTTTTAATCGAAAATTAGGGGTGCGCGTTATACACGTGTGCACGTTATACTCGAATAAATACGGTAAGTCTTTTGCTTCTTTAATTTATTATTTAAAGAATATATTGCCTTCGCTCTTCAGCCACAACAGCTACTATCGTAACAAAGAAATAGGTAAACAATGCAAAAGACATGATAACTAAGGAGAAAGAAGCAGAAGGGGAAAGAAACAAACAAACTTGCACTGAACATGTTATCGAGTTGGGTAATGAAACGTCTAGAAGCAAAAAAACCCAAACAAACCCCAAACTCAGAGAGCATGAAGGATTCCACAGAATACTCACTGATTGCAGTCCAGTGTGATGGCTTCCTTCGATGATAATTGATAGCGAGAAGAGCCTGATGCTTTTTAGCACAACTTTTGGTGACCTTGTTTTTCTTCATTTGCTCTGCTCAAGTTTATCTGTATTCATTAACTACCTTTGCTACCTTTCCCCCTCCTTCTCAGAAAGGTTGGGAAAATGCTTCCAGCGTCCCAGTGCTGTGATCTAAAAATGCTAGGTCTGTTAAGACATTGCAGGAAACAAATGAAAATAATTATGTCCAATGGTCTCTAGGCACTTCTTTTGGACATTGAGAGCTGTGTTTAATTTTGTTTTCTAATTGAAGGAAATAAATCAACCGAAGAGCATATATGGTAACTTCTGGGATCTCCCCATCTTTAGGAAAGATCATTATTTGTATAGATACTTCACATATTAAAACAATAAATAGAACAATTTACCCTTGGAATACATATAGCCCATTGCTGAAATCCCAGAGTTCTTTCGCTGGCTCTCTCTGTCCTTCCAGTGTCCATTAAGAGAAAATGGATTGAAAAATGCTGACATGCAAAGTCTGCTAGCTTATCTTCTTTTAGCCTTTCACTGACATGCTTTCCTTAGAGATCACACAGACACACACTGTAAAAGACTGCCTTTTAAAAATGTGAGTCAAAAGAAACTACTGCAGGAACAAAAAGCATGGTAGTTGAGCAGTCCTTACATTCTGTTACTCCTTTGTCATAATATTCCAGATAAATATTAATGTCTACCAATGAGAACTGGAAGCATGATCTTGTTAAATCAAAATTAAAATCTCACCCCAAAAATGACATATTCTTTCAAAAATAATGCCAATTGACTGAAATTTTACAGCCACCAAATTAAAAAATGGAAGAAATGCAGTAATATAAACAAGTTATATTTAGATATAACATATGCATAAACCTTTACTACAGTTAGTAACGTTTTTCATCAATTTTGTTCTTAAGCTTTAAAAATATTAAACTATATAACACTCCTGGATGTTCCATTTGATTAAATTCTCTTGTTTGACTTGAGTTTATTGCATTTAGGAATGCCTCTTATGATAGATTTTATGTGAATCTTCTTTGTGTGCTGGGAAAAAATAGTGCCACAGTTATGGCTCTTGGCTTCTCTTGTTGATTTCTTTATTTTACTTTGAATTAGAATGTTGTTACTACTACTATGTTATTTTTAGTCAGATATTATTTATTGTCATTATATAGAAGAGTTTATGCCTCTTAAGGTCTCAGATTTATTCACTATGTACTACCTTTAGTATTGAGTACCAAATGAACTTCAATACAATCTTCCCTGAATCTCAGTAGATACCCAGGGATAATTATACAATGGCTTTTATGGAATCCAGTGACTTTTTATTTATTATTAATTTATTATTGCTGCCTATTCACCCATGGGGACTTTTACAGGAATGAATATCCAGTAGGTAGATCCACAAAGTTTATGCACATCCTTGGTTTTTGTAGTAACCCAGGCCACTCTAGTTCACACAGTGTAGTATTATCACAATATAAAATATTTAAATATATAAACATTTAAATATGAGCCAGCAGTGTGCAGCAGCTGCCAAAAAAAGCCAACACAGTTCTAGGCTACATAAACAGAGGGATAGAATCAAGATCACATGAAGTGTTAATACGACTTTATAATGCCTTGGTAAGGCCACACTTGGAATACTGCATTCAGTTTTGGTCGCCACGATGTAGAAAAGATGTGGAGACTCTAGAAAGAGTGCAGAGAAGAGCAACAAAGATGATTAGAGGACTTGATACTAAAACATATGAAGAATGATTACAGGAACTGGGTATATCTAATTTAATGAAAAGAAGGACTAGGGGAGACATGATAGCAGTGTTCCAATATCTCAGGGGTTGCCACAAAGAAGAGGGAGTCAAACTATTCTCCAAGGCAACGGAGGGTAGAACAAGAAGCAATGGGTGGAAACTAATCAAGGAGAGAAGCAACTTAGAACTGAGGAGAAATTTCCTGACAGTTAGAACAATTAATCAGTGGAACAGCTTGCCTCCACAAGTTGTGAATGTCCCAACACTGGAAGTCTTTAAGAAGATGTTGGATAGCTATTTGTCTGAAGCAGTATAGGGTTTCTTGCCTAGGCAGAAGGTTGGACTAGAAGATCTCCAAGGTCCCTTCCAACTCTGCTATTGTATTGTGTGGTATTGTATAAAAGTATTGAATACATTATTATATTAAAAACTATATTTTACAGGACACTCAATTTCTCTGTGAAGTTTCCCCTTCAATGTTTTTAATGCAGCTATTTGAGTTAAGGATTGACTCCAAAGTTCTTGTTCACATTTTAATCTGGAACATTTTTACTGCCATAACTGGAATATGTGGAATACTAGACTTTTATTGGTTTGTCCCATAAATTAGATTCATTTGCATCTATTGTAATACTAAACCTCACTCCATTACAGAGGAAGCAGTGTGCATCTAAACTGTTCCTCCATATGTGTTATCCACATACTGAAACGGCAGTAAGATATCATTGTCATGTGCCCTCAAGAGTCACTTTTGGTAATATGGATAGCTATGCAAAATAGATAGTAAGTCAGTCAGTCGGCAGGCAGGCAGGCAGGCAGACAGACAGACAGACAGACAGACAGACAGACAGACAGACATGCTCTGTTTACTATTTACTTCTGTTTACTGTTTACTGTTTACTTCTAGTCTGTTTGCCTGTCTACCCGCCCGTCCATCCATCCATCCATCCATCTATCTATCTCCACATCATGCGTTAAGCATGTCAATCACAAGCCTGATGATTCGTGTATTTTCTTCTTCCTTAACCTGCTGCTCTCTTATCTCAAAATCTCATTAAATACAGAAGCGTAGAGGTGAGACTTCTCTGCCATGACCCTGAAAGTTTTGCATATGTTCAATTTTTTAGATCACCCACCTTGGTTTCAACTTAGTTCTTAAAAGCTTGGGGCTTAATGCTCTGAGCACACACTTAACTGATATTCCTTCGTTTTATTCTTCCCATGACCCCATTCCTTTTCCTTTTTGTATTATATTTCTTAGCATATGCACCTGCAGTCAGCCACTGTCAATATTTTCAGCTATAGATCTCTAGATAAAAATTTAAGATGCTATCATTACAACATGCTCAAGTTAAAACGTTCAATAATTCCCATATCTAGGACGATATTTTAGCATCATAACCATTTTTGCTTTGAATTAAGGAAAATGGCATTGGTTTCTTCTTCTTTCTTCTTTTAAATTCAGAGCTAAAGTTTGTTTTTAATCTTGTGGTTAAAAAAATGGAGCAACCATTTCACTGGCTCCTTAATTATGGCTCCATTCTTCATCATGATCCTGGTCATCACGCATATGGCTTTTCTGCTACGGCATCTGCAGGATCTTGCTGCTTTGATCAGAATAGATGAAAGCAGTGGTGCAGGGCAGCACCATAAGCTCTTATTCATCAGCCTGAATCTTCTGCACACCCTCCCTAGGTTTTGTGCTTGCACACAATATGCTACCAGAAAAAATTCTAGCCAAGAAGTCCACTATTTAGGCCAAGAGATGAAGGTTTCATTTTTCTCTCAAGCCTGTCTAGCTGCCACATGTCTTCCTACAATATGTGCAAGCTCAGTTCCCCCCCCCCATTATTTCCCCCTCTACATCATTGCATTCTCACATTT
This sequence comes from Natrix helvetica, assembly GCF_964273705.1. Classification (NCBI taxonomy): domain Eukaryota; kingdom Metazoa; phylum Chordata; class Lepidosauria; order Squamata; family Natricidae; genus Natrix; species Natrix helvetica. Next base: position 59,668,323 of record NC_138551.1, on the reverse strand, counting down.
CTTCTCCTTCAAATGTGAGCAAACAAAACTAAAATGTTTTTTTTTTTGTTCCACTATTTGCTTGGATCCATTGCCGTTGGTTTTCTTTTTTTCTAAGAAGGTTGTCTTATTGTTAGTGCCTTCATAGGCTTCCAAGAGTCCACAAAGTAGATGCATAGGCACCAGAGTCTCTGTTCTCCTTTGGGAGAAGGCACTATATGTGGTCCTTGTTTAATAACATGTCATACAACAATCGTTCCAACTTACAACAGTGCTGAATGACTGAATGAGTGACAGCTATTATGACTTTAAAAGCATTGCAGTGCATTCCCAATTATGGGATTGTGATTTGTGATCTTTTCGGACGCTTTCCACAAACAAAGTAAATGGAAGAAATGAAGTTGGAAGTCATGGTCACAGGAGGTCTTCTCTTAACAACCCACAGAGTCTTCACTTCTGGAACTGGCAATGCTAACTATGGTGGGATTTTTTTATATTATTTTACAACTATGCCACTTAATGATGGACTTTCTGGGCCCAATTAGCATTGTTAAGCAGGGACTATCTATATAATAACTGAACATTTAAATTGAATTAATGTTGATTCTGTTTAATCATTGCCAACTTTCATTGTGACCTAGATAGTCCAGAACGCAGCCGCGCGGGTAGTCATGGGGAGTACTAGGTACTCCCACGTAACACCTCTCCTGCGCGAGCTGCACTGGCTGCCTGTAGTCTTTCGGGTGCGTTTCAAGGTTCTGATTACCATCTTTAAAGCGCTCCATGGCATAGGGCCTAGTTACCTGCGGGATCGCATCCTCCCACATACATCCCTGCGGCCAATTCGCTCTCACAGGGAGGGCCTTCTCCTGGTGCCGTCCACGAGGCAATGCCAACGGGCGACACCGAGGAGTAGGGCCTTCTCTGTGATGGGCCCAACCCTCTGGAATGACCTCCCCCCCCCGACATTAGAACCACTACTGACCTCCGCTCCTTCCGACAGAAATTGAAGACACACCTGTTCTGACTGGCTGGTCTGGCATAATTTATAACGTCTACCTCCTGGCATACACATTTTTACTGGTTTTTAGAGGGATAGTCTCTTTTAAATTTAATCTTATATGATATTGGGATTTTAAATTTCGTATATTTCGATTTATTTATTTAGCTGTACAGTTTGGCATATTTTTATCCTCCTCTCATATACGTATTTATGTATCTATTTATTATGTTTTAATTTGTTGTATTTTGATATGGACTGTACACTGCCCCGAGTCCCTTTCGGGAGAGGGGGCGGTCTATAAGCGCTAATAAATAAATAAATAAATAAATAAATAAATAAATAGGTCACACAACAGTACCAGGCAATAGACTACCCATTAGCCCTTTTGACACCCAACAAGCACGAGGTACTTGTCTGCCATCTTCAGAATTTCATCTTCACCATTATTGCAGTACCATTAAGAAATAATTGTTCTTAAAATGAAAACAAAATCCGAGCAAGTCTGGTATCATTTTGTCCAGCCGATACATTTTATTAAAAATAGGACATCTTTTTTGGTCAACTCTTCTCTTGTTAAACTACGAATAAGAAGAATAAATGACCACATAGGCTTTTATAGGAAACTGCAGGTCTATCAAGGTTATCCATCAGAAAGCAATAAATATGGGTTGGAATCAGAAGATTGTTAGTTGGTTATTTAATGTATCTATACTTATATTTATCTTATCTCATGGATATCATGTTTAAAGAATAGCACTTGCCAAAGCCTAGAACTAAACATCTAAAAAGTAAAATACAACTAGAAATTGTGTAGTGTAATAAACATTTGAAGAGAACAGCAAAATTACCCAGTATCTCTTAAAAATAAAAATGTAATTAAAGCACATTTCTATTTTGTTTTCTGCAGCTGCTGTGCACATAATGGTCAAAGAAAAGCTTGGCAGCAATTTACTTAGAAGTAGCCAAAATTATTATTTTTCTTGGCTTATTTCAGAATCCAGATGTATTTTTCTACTGAAATAATCGTACTCCTTAAAGATAAGTCTCTACAGGTATCAGGATATAGTAATGTCACCATAAGGTACTTTCCCTTCCTTGCAAACAAACAAATGAACAAAAATCCACTTCCAAAATCAAAATAATGAAATGACTTTCAAAACGCAGAATTTAAATATTGCTTTTTAAAAGAAAAAAGCGATACATTTTACCATGCTACTTCAGTCATCTTATGCAAATGTCCTTTCTAGATGTTATTGGCATGGATTGCCTGCAAATACAAAGTACAAGCAGGTGCATAGTGTGAATCTGAAAATTTTTCTATGAAAATCCCGGAGGAAAACCATTCCAAATGAAGTATACTCCTAGATTTGTACATATAGATATCAGTTGCAGTATCATTTTGAAAATGCATAAATTTTCTAGTTGTGACAGTTCATTGATCCTCATCCATAAGGATGCAAATTGACATTGGCTGGCTATGGAAAACACAAGGCACCCCTATTCCAAAGCTCTGTGGAAGCTTTGATGTGCTCCCTAAGCTTCCATGCAATAAGCTTTTCCAGTTACATCATTACTGGGAACATTTCATATTCCAGAGTTTTTCTGGCATTTATAGAAATATAGAAACCTTCTTTTTCCCCACACCAAAAGTGTAGTCTTACAGGCCACATTCATAATCTTACTAACCACACACTGAATCCAGTCATAATTAGCAGAAGGCAAAGAAACACAACTGAATTCTTTCAGGGCTGATAATAGAAAAACTCTGATATATACATAGTGCCTCCATTTTTATTTTATTTATTAAATTTATTTGCCGCCCATCTCATTTCAAAGCAACTATGGGCAGCTTAAAGCACTAAAAGCATTAAAATAATAAAAGATAAAATATTTCTGAAACAATAAAAATGAAAATTGCAATCATAAATAGAACTATAGTTAAATGATGGGGAGGGAAAGAGTAGGATGTGCAGGAGGGATGCGGGTGGAATTGCCTCTTAATTCATCCACCATGTCTAGTGCGATGCTCCTCTGTTGGGACCCCAAGCCATCTGGTAGATCGGGTCTTCAGGCCCTTACGGAAGGTCAAAAGGATGTGAGTTGATCTCATCTCAGGAGGTAAGATTTCCAAAGGGCAGGAGCCACAGCAGAAAAAATTCTTTCTGCTGGACCCCCCACAGCCCGAATTCCTTGACTGATGGGACTCACCTCACCCTTCTTTGCCAGTACAGATGGTACAGGCCAGTCCCAATGGGATGAGATGGTTCCTCAAGTAACCTAAATCTATGTCATGCAGGGTGTTAAAGGTAACCAACCTGAATTGCACCTGAATTGGCAGCCAGTACAGCTTGCAGAACAACGTTGTAATATAGGCTACCCTTGAGGCTTCAAGAACTGCCCATGCTGCCTCACTCTGCACCAGCGGAAGCATCTAAAAGCTCTTCATGTAGAGGGCATTGCAGTAATTCAGACACCAGATGACCAGGACGGAATGTCTGGGTGCAGGGATTCCTGATTTAGGAAAGACCGCAACTCGCCTAGCCTTGACTGCCACCTCCTCTTTGAGCAGGAGTTACAAGTCCAGGAAAATCCCCAAGTTGCAGATGAGGTAGTGCAACATCATCCAGAAAAAGATTAATTAAAGTCTAGGATCTTGAAATTCCATGCCCCCAAAGTCATTTAGACTTATCAGAGTTCAGCCTATTGCCCCTCATTTCAGATTACATTCTAGATAATTTGCCCTTTATTTACTATATACACTGGAGACACACAAGTCAAAGAAACATATTGAACTGTTTGATTCAGTAGATTGAAAAATGGCTTCAGATTTAAGCTCAAATGTGTTATTTATCTAACAATAAACAAATATCTTTTACAAGTGTTTGATCGATTTATATTTGAAAACTTTCAATTTCTAATTGAAAGAATACAGTGGGGAAAAGAAAAGACACAGATAAATTAGTGATGACTATTTACAATTTATCCATTTGCAAGCAGTCTCCGATTCTCTAAAAAACAAAATCTTGATCATTCAAAATCGGAAATATTACATGTACGGTCAAACAAAGAGGGTATCTTAGTATATTATAAAGTCTATATAAATTATTAATACTGTAGATCAAAGAATATTTATATTGGATTTTATATGTGCTATAAGGAAAGAAAAGGGGATATAGACATTTAGTAACAGGTCTTTTTTTCAGTTTCTGATTAAATTGTGGAGTCTAGTCAGTGTGCATGAGGAAGAAATGTTACCGTATCCCCATAAATTAAGGAAAGTTCAGTAAGAAAAAGTTATCCTTGTAGACATATCTCCTTATACAGCTTTTATTCCATCCTTCCACATTTTCGGGGCGAAGTTGATGGATGTTGTCACCCTATGCAATGAGAGACATCCCTTCTCACAAAACCAACATTGCCTTGCAAGATTTAAACCCAGTTTATGAATTATCTGTTAATCAGAGCTTTTAGGATCTCTTATGAATATGGCTTGTTCAAGTATCATATTAAGAATTTGGTGTGAGGTGTAGAAATGTCTGCTTGCTCCTGTAAATACCAGTAACTTTGGGAAGAATAAAGATGTATCAACCAAGGAAGAGTTCTCATTCTGACTCAGATGATGGAGTGATCTGATTCACTGTTGTCAACACTGATTGGCCACAGTTGTCTTCTGTTGAATCTAGGTCCTTTTCCATGAGAATCATGTGCTGTCTCCTTAACTTATAGCTTTGTTTACAAATAGAGTTCTGTGGGATTATATATAGTGTCACAGTTCTGGAGGTTAGGCAATTCCTTTGGCAGTTGCTTAATATATAAGAGTTGGTTCCATATATTTTGCCTGATATATTGGTGGTGGCTCTAGAATAACTTGTGTCCAGCTGCTCTATTTACATCCCATAGTGTCTCCAAACATTTTTTCTTTTTTGGTCTTGACATGCTAGGTGACTTTTTTGGTGTCTGGATGCCTCCGGCAGAATCACATTCTTCCTTACTCATCTACCCTTGGTTTTGAGGAACCCTTCCCATGTACCCCATTTTGAGGTCTCAAAGGAAAGATAAGACATAAAAATAATAATTCCCTTTGCTCTATCATTTCTGCAAAGATACAGTTTATTAAAACCTGCTGCTTTGGGGGGGGGGGGGGAATTGATTTAAGGGAGATTATTTTATTTTATTGCCAATTTCCAAATTCAAAAATGAAGCAAATACCCAAGTATTTCTTGTTTTTATTTATAATTGCTGATATAGTGAGAATTGTTCTTATATCTTATATTTCAGAGCTATATCTGAAAGAGAAATATAGAAAATAGAAGATTTAAATATAAAATAGCATTTCTCATTTGCTTAAGTTTCCTATTGTTCGTCTGTTGAAGGTAATGAAAATCAAAAACCAGGTAGCGACACTGATGGAATTCCTTCAGAAGGAAGAGGGGAAAAAACAGGCAAAAAGGCCACAAGTACGATCACTAGGAATTTCACATCTTCATTCCTTGTAATATTTTCTCACACAGTTTGGGATCACGCTTTTAGGAAGTAGACAAAACCGTTTTTTTGTGAAACTGTTTGGAAATTTTTACATTTTGCTTCATAATCTAGAAGTTCTTAAAATCTAAATTGTTCAAAGGGTAAGCATTCAGCTCTGCAAATATGGCCTCACAAAGTAATTTGGCCAGCTTAAGTTATTTTCTGAGTTTATCATAAACCTTATAGCTTTGCTGATTTTAACTCAGTTGGGCTATCTTAAAGCAAATTAAGTCTTCTTGTAGACAATGGCACTGTTTTGGATAAGTTAAATGACCACTATACAAAATGTTAAATGGCATTATTGGCTCATTGCACTTTCCCTTTTCAAGGAAACATAACAATCTAAAGAGCAGTATCCTTCATACCAGTGGTTAGTATCTGGGTGTATCTTGAGATAAACAGTTTAGCTAATTTCAAACTCTAATTGGTTTACATGCTCAAGCGATTAAACAAAGGCCACAGAAGCAAGCCGAAAGCAAGATAAAGAGACCCCAGTTAATTAGATTCTGTTCTTTCATTGTAGAGCACTTTGATCATTATCTTTCTGATTCAGAGCTAAGTGAAATCCAGAATTTACGGCAAGTGCACAGTGACCTGGAAGGCTGCTCTAGGACAGTAATCGGAAAGTAGCTTCACGATATTGAACAAGGATGCCTAACTTTATTTTGTGGAATTCTCATATCCACATAAAGAAAGAAGAAATAGAATTACAGTTTTCTGTATGAAAGATAGGTTTTTCATGAAACAACCCAAGACTAAATCTTTAATATCTCCAGGTAGGGTTGGAGATATCTCCTGTCTTAGTAGGTACAAAATTGGGGAATTTATGATTTGATTGTGTCCCTTTGTATAATTGTTCATTGAAGATCTAAGTAGTGCAACTCAAAATAGGACATGATATTTTCATTTTTTCAACAGAAGAATGAAATGTTTATTTGCCTAAAGGAGAAGGTTAAACATTTATATTTCTGTTGCATTTTCTTTATCTTATTTATCTTTGAGTTAAATAGCAGGATTGCTCTAGATTTTTAAGTGGAAGGTTATGAATGATTGTGTTCTGCAAAGCTGAGTTCTCAATGGCTTTAAAGCAAGTGACATTAAATAAATTTCATAATGCATTGATTTCCTAAGTTTACAGGCATTGAACATTCAGAAGTGATTTTGTATGTAAGTATAGATTTATGTTTATGTATCATTTTTTAAATTTTAGATTCCAGACCCTTAAATCCATGCATTCTAAAACTCCACAGTAGACTATCTTAGCAATGATGTTTTTTTCATTGTTCAATAACTATCCAGTATCATTCTGCCATTTTTAATTGAGCAAATTAAATGTCAGTTTCTGCTTCCAAAATAGTCTATTGGGAATGCTGCTATTATCACAGCACCAGCTCCATGGTTATCAAGGCTATCCATTTTACTGCCACATTTTCTTCAAAAATTGGAGGATGGTACAAGCGTTCCTTTAAAAAAGCTGTGGTGGTAATAATATGTGTATATCTTAGAACATATGTATTATAATAAAAAAAATATTTTTCAAGTTGAAATAAATCATTGCAATCAAGAGAGTTTGTCAGATTTTTTTACATTGTTCAGAAATCTCTTAAACTATTTCTAGATATATTGATGGCGTACCAAATTATGCATTATGTTGTGCATTAATGAAATAATGTCAGTTGGAATTACTCAAATAAAACTGCATCTTAAATAAAGTTATTCACTTTGTGCTCAGAAAATATTCATTACATTTTAGCTGAATGTAAACAGCTCACAAATTGATTTCTAAGAGTGCTAGCAATATACAAGGGAAATACGTACAATATGACAAAAGACTGGAAATAGTCTCAGATACCAAAATATTTGCATCCACTTGGATGCATAGATGCTGACCTCTCCTTCCTTCCTTCCTTCCTTCCTTCCTTCCTTCCTTCCTTCCTTCCTTCTTTTGTACATCAGCAGGTGTAGTAGGGGATAATGTTTGGAAAGAATAGCTTTGAAAGATCCAGATTTTAGCTCATTAAAAAGTTCTTGAATCAATCTAATTTGAGATAAGAACAGCTAGAGTGGTACACACCATTGTTTTAAATTGAAACAGCAGTGGATACTGTGATAAATTAAGTCCATATGAGAACTTCCCATATTTATTTTATTTATTTATTTATTCTTCGCATTACTAAACCGCCCCCTCTCCCAAAAAGGGACTCGGGGCGGTGTACAGTCCACACAACACATAACAAATAATAAGTACAAATATAAATATAAATATAAATATAAATATACACATGGAGGAGGTTAAAAATTAAAAGAACTGTATAGAAGAATAAAATATGGCTCTAAAAGCCCTAAAATCAATTAGATTTAAAACACTACCCTTAAAATAACCAGTTGAGAGTATACTTCCAGGAGGTAGCAGTTGTAACAATTATAATTATGCCAGGCCAGCTAATCGAAACAGGTGAGTCTTCAATTTTTGTCGAAGGAGCGGAAGTCCATGGTGGTTCTAATGTCGGGGGGGAGGTCGTTCCAGAGGGTTGGGCCCATCACAGAGAAGGCCCTGTTCCTTGGCGCCGCCCGCTGGCATTGCCTAGTGGACGGCACCTGGAGAAGGCCCTCCCTGTGAGAGCGGATTGGCCGCAGGGATGTATGTGGGAGGATGCGATCCCGCAAGTAACTAGGTCCTGTGCCATGGAGCGCTTTAAAGATAGTAATCAGGACCTTGAAACGCACCCGAAAAACCACAGGCAGCCAGTGCAGCTCGCGCAGGAGCGGTGTTACGTGGGAGTATCTAGAACTTCCCATGACAACCCGCGCGGCCGCGTTCTGGACTAGCTGCAGTCTCCGGGCGCGTCCCAAGGGAAGCCCCATGTAGAGAGCATTACAGTAGTCTAGGCGAGACGTCACCAGTGCATGAGTGACTGTGTGTAGGGCATCCCGGTCCAGTAGGGGGCGCAATTGGCGCACCAGGCGAACCTGGTGGAACGCCCCCCCTGCCACATGGTCATCCATTGACAGCCGGGCATCTAGGAGGACGCCCAAATTGCACACCCGTTCCACAGGGGGCAAATGCTCGTCCCCTATGGCCAGCGATGGGGTCAGCTGGCTGAACCGAGGTGCCGGTAGCCACAGCCACTCAGTCTTGGAGGGGTTGAGTTTGAGTCTGTTGTCCCCCATCCAGACCCCGACGGCTTCCAAACACCGGGACATCACTTCGACAGCCTCGTTGGGGTGGTTTGGGGTTGAAATGTACAGCTGTGTATCATATCCCTAAAGCTTTGGTGATCTGAATACAATTAGAGAGAAGCCTCATTCTACCTTATGGTCTATTCCTATTACCGTATGTTTTGCTCCATAAGACATACTCCCTCCCTCCAAAAGTGGGTGGAAATGTCTGTGCATCTTATGGAGTGAATATTGTATCACAGACCAGACTGTGGCGGTTTGCAATACCTGGGGGGGTGGGTTGGTGTGGCAGCAGCAACAGAGAATGACGGCTGCGATCCATGCCGCCTGGAACAGCTGACTGGTGGTATTCCAGGGAATACTGCCAATCAACTGCTCCAGGCGGCAGGGATCGCTGCCACTGTTCGCTGCTGCTGCCGCTGCACCAACCCCCTCCCCCCAGATACACTGCCATTGCTGCCTCCTTTGTATCTGCTGCCTCCACCGGGGAACATTGGACCCTTTTCTGGAGCAGCAGCGAATGGCAGCAGTGATTTCCACCATCTGGAATAACCTCCTAAATACTGCCAATCACCTGTTCCAGGCAGCAGGGATCATTTTCGTCATTCGCCGCTGCTCCAGAGAAGACTCCAGTGTTCCATGGAGGAGCCAGCAATAGCGGTGTTTCTGGTCATTCGCCGCTGCTCCAGAGAAGACTCCAGTGTTCCACGGAGGAGGCAGCAATAGCGGTGTTTCTGGTCAGCCAGCCCACTGATTGGCGGGGCTATGAGAGACCAGGATCCAGCCGTCGCTCAACTGACCAGTGGTGAACACAACAGAGCATAGCCCTGCCGGGCCACGTGCTGAGGCTGCAATAATGTGCTGAAGCTGACCAGGCTGTTTGCTGTTTGCTGCAAAGGTGGCAGAGGCAGATTTCCCCCCCTTGTTTTCCTCCTCTAAACTTAGGTGCATCGTATGGTCGGGGAGCGCCTTATGGAGCGAAAAATAACATTACGTTTCTGACTTGTCCTAGATTTTAAAACTAATGTTCAGTTATTTACTGGATATCATTTCAGTCTAAATTGGAGTGAATTCACAAAATATGCCGAAATATGTGGTTTGGCCTCCTTGATTTAAGAACTCACTGATTACTTGCTGAATGTTCCCTATCCTTTGCTTTCTTTTTCCACTGTAATTTTTCATGATAGAAAACAACATTTTTTTAAAAAAAAATGGCGTATCTGTCACAGCATGGCCATTGTAGCAGCATGGCAGGGTCACAAGATTGAAGTCTTAGAAGTGTAGGCTAACTAAAGATTGTGAATTGGTACAGGATAGGTTACAGACACCAGCTTAGAGCTTTGTTCTGAACTGGAATGCATACCTAATCAGTGAGGGGTCCTTGATGCTCTCTGAGTTTGTTCGTTTTCTTGCAGATGTTTCATTAAAGAAACCTGATAACATCAACAGTGCTCGTGATGTTAGCACTGATAAGGTTGAGTAGTTTGGGTAATACAAGGAAACAACCAAGCTCTGAGAGCACTAAGGAACCCCTCATTTCAACACTGAGCTACAAATATTCTCCTTTGTTGACACCTAATCAAAGCTCCCACTTGGACTTATGGAAGGAAAGTTATTAGAAAACAATGCAGATCTTTCAACACTGGCAAAATAAATGCCACAACCTTCTCAGTTGATTAGCTTACCTAACTTGTTTTGCAACAGCTGCAAATTTCTAGATGCACATATTAAGAAAAAGGAAGTGAAATGTGTTTTTTTTTTTTTTGCAGTCAACCTATTCTCCAAAGCACCTGAAGGCAGGACTAGAAGCAAATGGAAACTAAGCAAGGAGAGAACCAATCTAGAACTAAGGAGAAATTTCCTGACAGTTAGAACTATCAACCAATGGAATGGCTTGCCTTTAGAAGTTGTGGGTACTCCAACACAGGGGTTTTTAAGAAGCGATTGGACAACCATTTGTCTGAAATGGTATAGGTTTCCTGCCCCAGCAGAGGGTCAATCTAGATAAACTCCAAGGTCTCTTCCAATTTTTTTTGTTATTGTCTTTGATTTTAAAAACAACCTTACATAGCTATTTGTAATATTCCATTTCTGGGATATATGCAACACTTTCACAAGAGTTAAAAATATAAAAATAAAATCAGAGATCTTTCAAAATAATGTTTTCATTAAGGATGCCAGGATCATGTGGCTATTTAAAGCTAGTGCAAGAAAGTAGAACCTCCCAAACATGTTTAACATAGGATTATTTCCTTTGGAATGATTTCCAGATGTTTTCTCATGACTTTAAAAAAAATGGTTATAAAAAGTCTTGGGCTTTTCTATCGCAGCATCAGAAAATCACAATTTTCATGCTTCATTAAATTATCCAGGTCCATTATTTGCACTGTAGTTCTCAAAGCTATTTTGTTTCACTTAAAAGGTCATTCCTATAAAAATATTTTTCCACAGCTGACTATAAATAAGTCTAGGCTTGCTACTGAGGTTAACAATTTCCCTTTAGACTCATTGCTGACATAATAGACTAATACCTGTCCTTGCCATATTTAATTTTAGTGCTCATTTTTGGCAGATTCTTCATCTAAATATTCTTGACATAGAACTAGGTGATATGCCTAATGTGATGAAGAACTGTTCTATTGGTATTCAACATTATATAACACTTCCATATGAAGAACACACTGAAAGTCAACTGGTGATATCATTGGGAGAAAAGCAAGCTTCATTATTTATGATTTTCTGTCCTGCTTTTAATCCAGTGGGAAGTTACAAAACAATATAAGATGGATAAAATAGATTAAAAATACAAAAAGCCAAATCAGAAAGCCAATTGTGCAACAGGTGAGGTAACAAAAATAAAATAACTTTGACTTCATTAGCAAGACTTGGCAGTGACTAAGACTAAGATGTGCAGTTGCTGATTATATCATTCTGAGTTTCAAAAGTATTGATAGGAACACCTCCTTTCACCTGACATCTTAAGAAGGCATTCACCTGTTTTACATTTTCCATCGTTTCAAGCATTCTAGTACTAAGCCAACTTTGATTGGCCTTTTTCTTCATAAATATTTATGTCATGGCTAATAACTTAGTGTTTTGAGAAGCTGGAAAAGTAGTATTATTCCTGATATTAGGGTTTGGATTTAAGACTTATTTATTTGTGTCTTATTTGTTTTTGAAAAAGGTGGTTGTATGTATGGATCAAAACATGATATAATATATTTTGGGGGCAGAGCTTTTATCATGTTTTGTGTTGGATTGGGTATTGAGAAGGCTGAGACAGGCTTGTGGTAACAACAGCTCTTTATTAACAGTAGAACAGTATGTACAATCCAGCAACTGCTTGGTCTGACAGCAGCCCTTTTATAGGGAGCTGTCAGACCTCTTAACCCGCCTGAACAGAGTACCTTGGTGGAAACCATAGCAGATAGAGTGAATATCTAACATTTTGTACTTATTTCGAGTCAGAGATCTGCTGAATATTTCATTAGACATATATAACTACCTTTCCCCTTCACTGTTTTTGTGTGTTTTCATTTTGCAGTTTTGTATTTTGTGTGAGGTTTTTTTTGTTTTGTTTCCTTCTGTCAAACATGATAACATAAAATATTTAAATATGAAAATCAAATTTTAAAAATTGAAATTAAAGAAAATCACAAGGAGCTATGCAAATCCTTTGAAAGAGGGGTTTCAAGTGTATACATAAAATACCTCTAATGAATCATAAGAGTAGTCCCTGGAGTAAAGAGGTAGCACGTGTGTGCAGAAATGGGAGTTGTTTCAAAACATTTGTATCTGTGTAGAAGAAATACTTGATTCAATAATTCAGAAACACTCTCCCACATGTTCCAGAGCATTTTTTACAAAGCATTTTTCATTTTAGAAGGTGGTACTAGGAAACGAACTTTAAAAGATTATTGTAATAAGTGTGTATGCATTTTTTCCTCCTCAATGCCACTCCCCCCCCCCAAATAGTATTGATGACAAAACTATGTTTAAAATCAAAATATTCCAACTTGTGAAATCAGTGTGAAAATATTTCCTACTATATGTTGTCTTTGTCAAAAGTAAGCACCAGTACTTACAGTTGAAAAAGTACGTATTGGGGCACATAGATTGGTTGTATAAGCGCAAAACTACAATTGTTGTCTTACTTTCTGGGGAATTGGGCAGAAATTGGGAATTGAACTCAGTTATTTCTGAATACATATTCAGATAATTGCATTGCAAATATATATATATTCATTCTGGTTATATCTGAATCAACAAAATCATAACATTTCTCCTTCTTAAAATAAGTTTCATTTTATTGGCTTTTCCAATATAATCTCTCCTGCCAAAAATATTTGAATTAAAAGATATGTGGGCAGAGATCAGAAAAGTAGCAATAATTGACTTGCTGAATCTGAAGCAGGTTTCTTTGTGTGCCACTAAATTAGCTCAGGGCTTCACAGAAACATTTTGTCCTTGTGGCACACAGCAATGTAGTTGTTTAGTATGTGCTAGAGGCCGAATGTAGCCAGAAAGAGATTCTAATGCATTTTTCCTACTAGTTCTCATTCAGTTTGATTACTCCTGTTTAAGGGGAAGAAAGAATTGTGGAGAAATTGTAATCAGTAGAATGTTTGCTGCATTTTTGAGTTCCTATTCTGTTCTAAAGACTCTCTGGGAAAAGATGGGAAGTATACGGACAAAGAGCGTGGATGGGGTCAATCAGGAGCATATGTCACTTCTCATTAAGTAACTAGGCAAAAGAGTAATTCATATCAGTCCAAAACTCAACAGTTAAAAGTTGAATCTGAATCCAAGGGACAGAGAATGAAAAGAATGGCCAAGGGGAAGCAATGTTCATAAATCAGTGCAAAGCAAAAGTAAAGATTTTAAATGCAGGGCCCAAGGGTCACAAATATTTGCAGCAAATAATCTAACTTCACTGATGCTCCTCAGAGCTCAGCCCCTCATGGACTCCTCTAGCATTCATAGTATTCCTCTTCATGGTAACTTGGAGTGAGATTCTCTTACCAAGAACCCTAGCCTTTAAATTTAGCATCAGGTCATTGCTCTTCCATCTGCAGCATTGCTATTATTCCAAAAGCTGGGATTTGAGAGTCTGTGGAAGAGACAAAGATCGTTTTAGGGCCTGTCCAGAATAATTAGGTAGCAGTTGTTATGTGGAATCCATTTCTATTTTTTTTATCAATTGGAAAATAACTCCCATTGGGCCTACTTAGTAGTAGTAGCACTTCTTCCGTGTCATTGCTACTTAGGGATCAAGCCCTGCAAAACTTCTTGAAGAATTTCTGTTCCTTGGAAGACTTCTGAGGAAACTTCCTATTTCTCAGGCCATGAATTGGATGTGGAATTTCAAAAAGTCATTTGTGCCAGCTGTCTTTGAAAGAAGTTTTTACATTTCTAGTTCATTCCTAGAATACGTAAAAATTTCTTCTGGTGACAGTTCTGAGATTTCTTTATAGTTGTAGGATCAATGGTGATAAGGTTTTTTGGTTAGCCATCTCTCCATCGTTCTCTAGCTTGTCTGATGACATTCTTTGTCATCAGAAAAAGCAGGTCACTAAGTATTTAAATCAAAACTTGATTATTGACTATGAGAAATCCAGTATAATAAATAATGAAACATTAAATGTGAAAGCAAGGTTACTAAAGATTGTTAGTGATGTTTTGATATTGAGAATTATCTAGTTAAGAAGATGATTAAACGACTCTTCAGAATTTATTTCTCTACAGCATATTTTACTATTACCATTTTTATTCAGTGAGTTTATGCTCAAAGTTTGAAATTGTCTGTCTTCACACTTTACTCTTCTTTCTTTTTGGTTTTGATAAATTGTTCCCTTAAGTAAAAGCTCTCTTGATAAGTGGTGCCTGGAGGCCAGAACTGATTTCATTATTTATTGTAGTCAGCTCAAGGATTGATGTGACAGCTTTCTTATTTATGTAGTTGAATCCAAAATGAGAAATGTGGAAGTCAATTACAAGTATGTCTCATAATTCCAATTTTTTAATTTCCCCTTTTTGTTTAGACATTTCTCTCGGTATTATGTCGGAAATTGCTATATTGTAAACATATAATATAAAATCTAGTTCAAGAAAAAATGCCTGTTTGTCTGGTCTCTCATAAAGAAGATACATTCTTTTATATATGAAGAACTATGGGACTGAAAGTTATTATAGACATCAGTTGGATGACGGGGGGAAAGTTACAGGAAACCTTTGAAAATTTGGAGGTAAATTAGGAAATGGACAAAATGTCTTAATCATTGAAGTTCTAAGTGTATTGTGTTTGTTTTAATAAATTGCAATTATTCCTACTTTACATTGCTTGAAGTAAATTGCCCTTAAACCATGGATTATAAAACTACAAACTATAACAAACCACTATTAGGATTTTAGATCACTTACTAATGGGAGTTAGCTCTTAAATAATGGATAGTCAGCCTCTGATTGCTCTTCCTATAGTTCTCCTGTGCACTGCTCGGGAGTCCAAGCATGGGTTAAATTCAGTTATCTGCCCAAGGACTGAGTTGATTTTTGTAGGCACGCCCCCTGTTCCTCATTGAGGTCAGTTTAAAAAACTCAGTCCAGCCCTGAGGAACATTTTGGGAGAGCTCCTCAGTTCTTGTGTAGACACACTGGGACTCACCAAATAGATAATTAGGGGTTTTTTATTTTTTATTTTTCTTGTAAGATTTCTCTTGTAGATAGCTAGCAGCAGTTTGTTTTGGAATTTGGTCCCCCCCCCCTTTCGGCTATAGCTTAAGCCTGTGGGGGCTCAAGTTTCACTAACTCTTGAGCTGACTGAGACAACAGAGAAGCTTGGCTGGTGGCTGGCAGCAAGCGTGGGGGAGGTAAGAGGCTTCCTTTACTCCCCAGCTGTCAAGGAAGCGCGGAGGCTTCGTAACAAGCCTCCGATCGTACCCAGCAGCTCTCTTTCTGTTGCCTGCAGCTAGTGGCAGCTGTTTAAACAGCGTGGCGGTCATTTTTAACGACTCTGTGCTCTTTCGCCGGGCGGGCTTCTGAGGAAGCCATTCTCCACATCCTTTTGCCTGTCCCGTTTGAGGAAGCCACGCTGAGAGCTAATCACCACGGCAGCCATCATTGAGATCACACATGCCCTAATTGGCAGGAGATTGGAGAGAAAGCCGCTAGTGACCTTCCAAGCAGCAGATCGTTGTCAGAGAGTGCAGGGCCTTGTCTGGGGCACCGGCAAGGTCTGCCTCCTCTCTTAGAGACATCGGGCAGCCAGAAGCCTTTGGCAACTGCAGCCATACTTCCACCCCATAAGACTGATCTGCTTGCGCAGTGGAGCCAATGGGCTCGTGCCAGTGCCTCCAAGTACTCCATGAACTCCAGCCTTCATCCACTGCCAGATTTCACCAGGCCATAGCCAGTCATCAGTAGTTTTTGCAACCCGACAAAGCAGCAGGTTTGAGGGAAGATGAGGAGCTGGCTGGGCCATCTTCTAAATGGAGTAGCCAGAGCCTCCACCTAGGCACAGGAGATGATCCTCCCCAAGTTCTGTCCCATCCTCAACACCCTAGACAGTATGCTTGGCACACTCTGGATGTCCGTTGTACTGACCAAAGGTACATCAAGAGGATGGCGGGGTTCACACGATCTGAATCGTTCTTCATCTAATTTCAACTAGAATCCATGGACAGAAAGGTGTTGTCTTCCACCATCAGACATTCGTTGTGAGCCGGCATCAAGATGGCCTATGAACATCGTGCCAGAGCATTTCAGCTCATATAATGGCGCACTCTACCAGAAATGCCGCAACTACAGCTGCTTGGGCGACTCAAGAATCCATTGAGGATATATGCAAAGTGGCAATGTGGTCATCTCCAACGCTGTTCATACAGAATTACAAGATAGACACCTTCGCTGCAGCTCCTTCAGGAGAGTTTTACAATAAATAGTCACCTGCCTGCAAAATCTGGACACATTTTCGTCCCGCTCTGAGACAACATAGTTTGCATATGTCCCATGCTTCGACTCTCCAAGCAGCGCACAGAAGAATGGCCATTGTCTCACTTGAATGGTTGTTCCCAGGCGCTGCAGGAGAGTCCAACCCCACCCAGGGGGTCACACTGAAGCCCAGTTGTTCTCAGGCTCTGCAAGAGAGTCCAACCCCACCCAGGGGGTCACACTGAAGCCCAGGATCCAGCAGGAGATTACAATTGCAGCATTATTATTATTATTATTATTATTATTATTATTATTATTATTTATTTATTTATTCAATTTATCAGTCGCACCCTCTCCACGAAGGGACTCGGGGCGACGTACAATCAAATAAATAGGCGTGTGGCATAGAGGAGGTAAATACATTAACATTTAACAATTCAAATAGAGATAAAAGTATCTTCTAGACGTCCTCTATGGATCACACCTTCGTTTTATAAACTGACCTCAATGAGGAACAGGGGCGTGCCTACAAAAATCAACTCTGTCCTTGGGCAGATACACTGAATTAACCCATGCTTGGACTCTCCCACAGTGCCCAGAGAGTGACCGTTCAGGTAAGCCAATGGTCACTCCCATTATACACAGAGAGTTTTGTTCATTTTACTTTAGTACTTAATTAATTTTCCTAAAGTTGATGACCAGAAAGTTGTTTTACCTGGGAATGGCAATATATAAATAATACTCTTCAGCAAGATTTTTAGAATGGTAAGAAAATCAGCCATATGATTCTGTTGTGGATGGCTGCTTCCTATTAGCATTTACTAACCAGAGGTAGATTTCTGCCGGTTCAGCCTGGATTGGGTGAATCGGTAGTGGCAGTGGCAGGAGGCTCCCATCCAGATGCTTCTGCGCATATGCAGAAGCAATGCGTGTGAGCACATGTGCATGCATGAGCAAACTGGGAGTAAAAAAAAATGGAAACCAGCCACTGTTACCAACAGACAATATCAATATCAGACAACAGACTTTGTGGCTTCCAGAAGAACCATGTTTTCCTCTTTCTTTCTTTTTTACTAGTTTTGCATGTATTTTGCATGCACAATATTTTATTTTCACCATTGTGTTAAAGAATGTTTATGCTTCTTTTCATTCCAACCCCTCCTATCTCCTCACAGACATAATCCCTGACGGCCCTGCATAGCATTATACAAGGTCTCATAAGAGTAAAATTCTTATATGAAGGATCAAACAAAAATCTACAAGTACTCCTTCTCTTTCTGCTCATTAAAATCTAATTTTGATCCAATCCTCATTGAAATAGTCACTTTCCAGACAGATTCTCTCTGACCTTTAGAAGGTTTTTCTCATTCATTGGCCTGATACCCAGAAACTCTCCATTCCTGTTATAGTGAAAAAAATATGTGACCATACAGATGGGGTTCAGTCATACTGACAATTGTGATTCAGCATTATTTGGAGAGTCATCTGTTTGTCTACCTTGACCTAGAATATAATTTTTCCCTGCATTTTTGCTTGTTTATAATTATATTTATAACTGTTGTAAGTTCAACACCTTTCTGTATTCAGGTGAATCACCTGAGAGTGAACAAGGATTGTGTCAACAGTCAAAAAGAAAGGAACAAACTAGGTTATGATGTGCTGAACACAGAGCCCTTGATCCTTTGCAAATACGCAGTATGCACTTTACAAGGAGCATGTACTGAATTTCTCATAGTTCAATTAAACGATCATTAAAAAGGCTGTAGTGATAATTGCTTCAGATCATTTCCAAACATCAATGGGTTTTTTTCAACTATTTCAAATAAAAAAGAGGTAAAGGTCTCAATTATTTGGCTTACACATTTCCATGAATACTGAAGTGTATAAAAAAATATAACCAGTAGTGCTTATTTTCAAAATGTGGGCGAGACACATTTTAAATTCCTCTGTGGAATTTGGGTAAATATTGGGTTCCTGAAATCTGAGAAGTTACGAGCATATCCTTTATGTGTTTTTTGCTGTAGTCAAATATTAACAAGCAGAATAAATACTGTGTTTTCCCCAAAATATGACCTACCCTGAAAGTAAATCCTAGCTTGATTTTTACAGGTGCACCCAATATAAGCCCTACCCTCAAAATAAGTCCTAATTAAGACCCAGCCCACTCCAGGATGCATGGGTAAAAATTAAGCTAGAGTGGGGATGACGGGGTTGAGCTGTCCTACTACTTACTTTCAGATAGTTGCAGCCAGGCCTTGCACACCCCGACACTTGCCTCGATGGCCCATTTCTTCTGCAGACAGCAAGGCCAGCAAGGCTT
The DNA here is from genome assembly GCF_964273705.1 of Natrix helvetica. Lineage (NCBI taxonomy): Eukaryota > Metazoa > Chordata > Lepidosauria > Squamata > Natricidae > Natrix > Natrix helvetica. Next base: position 59,649,391 of record NC_138551.1, on the reverse strand, counting down.
TCCTGAAGGCCTCTGTAGCTGATAGCAGGGCTCCAGATCAATCCGGAGCTCTGTTATTGGCTGTAGATGCCTTCAGGAAAACCCTGTCAGCGTTGCCAGCTGCAGAGGTTCCTGAAGGCCGCTGACAGCAAAAAGGAGACAGGGGCAATGCACGCAAATGAGGTGAATCAATGGATGACATCCACCCCCAAAATAAGACCTGGTGCATACCTACTTACATACACACACACACACACGCTGGTCTTGTTGTATTCGGGTCTTTTCCCGTGTAAGATTGAGATTGTCTTGGCAATGTTTCGGCAAGGTCTCACTCGCCATCAACCCAGCCTGAAGATTGACGAAATGTTGCCAAGACAATCTCAATCTTACATGGGAAAAGACCCGAATACAACAAGACCAGCATATATGTGTGTGTGTGTGTGTGTGCGTGCGTGTTGTATTTGTGCTGATAAATAAATATTTGGGCATACCAGGGGTTGTAACACAAATACACACACACACACACACACACATATATATATATATATTTCAGGGAAACACATTCAGTTTTCGTGTTCTCTCTAAAGTACTATTATTTGCATTAGAAAGATATTTCCATGATTTCCAATTTGAAGTTGCTTCATCCCTTTCCCCTTTAACCTTAGACCATTGCTGTCAAATTCACGGCCCTTAGGCTAGATGTGTCACGTGCTGACCATGCCCGGTTTAGCAAAGGGGGAAAATGTCATGATCGTCATGTGACGACACTATGACTATACAAATTTGATACCCCTGCCTTAGACCCTTTTCTGGTCAGGAAATTCTCTTGCTTCTAAAATTTATTTGCTGAGTCAGCTAGCCGTCTCTAAAAGGTATCTCTAAATACAATATGTATATTGGTAAATACCTCTTGGAGGATCAAACTGGATGGATTTAATATAACAGACATTTGAAAGCCTCTGATTTTATATGACATGGTATTATTGCTGCATTTTCTTTAAAGAATGGTAGGAGGAGACCCAAAACCAGAGCTAATCTTGCTGCTTATTCACCTTAATCCAACAATCTTTTCAAAGTGAACTCTCCTTCAGCTATTTTTTTCTCATAGTCAGGAGAAATAATTGAACTCTTTAGTGACAGTCATCCATTGCAATATTACTGGGATAATTTTGCTTGAATAGTTCGGTGTTTTCAGCTCCTAGTTTTGTTTCAGTTTTAGATTGATGTTTACTGTCCATTTTGAGATGATTCTGAAAATAGGGTGGTACGTGTAATTGTTAATACTTTTAAACAATTAAAAAAAACACTTTATGACAAAACATAACAAGTTAATTAAAGATCCTCCTATACATTCCATAAAGTTTGGTTGAATTTTCTTCCAATGATGTAAGTAACCATTTAAGGATTATGATGCCCAATTTAATCTCCAGTAAACATGGCACCACCTGTACATAATTAGGGATTACTCTTGAACAGAGACTGGAGGTCTTTAATTATTATCACAGTGGGAGTTGCAGGTTTTGTAAGCTAGTGCTTCTCTTAACCACTTCTGTAGTAAATTCATGTTCTATCGATAGCCTCTTTATACTCTTATCATTTTAGTGAATCCTGGTCCACCTATGTTATTTCCACTCTACACTTTTTGTATGTAAAATTCTTTCAGAAGTGTTAAATGTCAAATGAAAATGTTACACAACATTTATAGCAACTACTAATTTAAAAAAATAAGTTAATTATGAAATTGTCAATATCATTGCCAATTTGTATCTAGAGAGCCAATTTTGTCTAGTGATTAAGGCATCAGACTTGAAAGGGGGAAATCATGAGTTCAAGTCCTGCCTTACCATGAAAGCCAGGCTGAGTGACTGAACCAGTCAGTCTCTCTCTCTCTCTCATGTCAATCCAGTGATTGGGTGATTGTTGGGAGGAAAATGAGAGGTGAAAGCTATGTTGGATATGCTAGCTGCCTTGAACTATTTGCAAAAGTAATAAAGGTAGAATGCAAATAAATACCTAAATCCATAAAAAGTAACCATATGCTTGAACAGACGTGAGTTTCCTTCTGATAGACTGCAAACACTGTTGGGAAAAAATACAGTGAACATATTGTTGATAGGTTATACTGTTCTCTATTTTCAAGAGAAAGATAGCTGAGTATAAAAACGTACATTTTCAAAGCAAAACTTGTGTGGGTTTAGGGGAGTATTTGCCCATTATATCTTCACACTTTTTTTGCTGTGCTGAGCATTTCCTTTCTAAGAAACCCTCTAAACATTTTGATTGTGAACTTGCATAAAAAGAGTTAAATGTTGATAGAAAGAAGTGCAAAAGTTAAGATCACCTGGAAGTTTGATAGTTTTTTTTAAATATTTGTTTTTTATTTGTTCTCTCTCTCTCTCTTTTATACCACATGCAGATCTCGTCTTGCAGACTTTTTCACAAACTGCCAGCCTGAGTCACGGTCTGTTAGTAGCTGCCTGAAAGAAAACTATGCTGACTGCCTCCTTGCTTACTCAGGGCTTATTGGTAAGGCTTATTTTGGGGGAGCATCATTTTCTTTAATATTTAAAATATGATTTGTTGTTTGATGTCAACAGGAGAAAAGAATAATGAGAAAAAACAAAATGCATGGATAACTTGAAGTTTGTGTTGGCTCTACAAGACTAATTTTAAAATGAAAATCAACTTACTTCCCCGAGTTATAATCTCATACATAAAGAAGCTAAGATTGAAATGAACACAGATAGGAAAAAGGATGCCAAGGGATTGGAAAAGCTTCTATAGAAGGAAAGACACCACATAGGTACACTATTTGCAAGAATTATTTTTTATCCAACATTAGTTCAGGGTATATTGTCACAGACTAACAATTCATTACTTTGGAAGTGACTACCAATTCATTCACATAACCTAACAAGGGAATATCACATAACTAGATCTTCTTTGAAAAATTGGATGAATTGTTTTATAAAATATAGGCCTGCCATTACCTTTTCTTCTGTAGCATAGTTTTGTTCATAAAATAAAGCCAGTATTATCTTCCTCTCAAGGTCATCAAATACCCCATTGCTTGGTGGAACCGCCTTCTCTAAACTGGACGACATCTAGAGACAGAGACTATAATTCCCATAATTCTGATCCTTGCCATGCTGATTAAAAATCTTGAGACCTGAAGTCCATACTTTGCAAGGGATTTATATTTAGGAAGACTCCTGTAATGAACATGCCATGAAATTGCATAGCAGGTATCTAATGAAGTTAGAGACCTTGTAGTTTTCTATAAAGAAATAAATATAATTTACATCTATATATACTCTAAACAAGATAGTCAGGCAAACGGCAGCAGCATCCGGTAAATCGCAGAGGATACAGGGCATACAGAAGAAAAGGGCGGAGGGGGGGGGAAGGAACCCCTCCCCCCCATGCCCACAGCAACCAATCACAGAGCAGATTGTTCACGCAGGAGCCAGCAATCTCCATCCAATCAACTATCTGTGTGTTTTGGCTTACTACACAACCTCTGTTGTGTCCGGGCAGATGACGTCAGGGAGTTCCCTCCGTCTGCCGGCATCTGCGCTAGCAACAGCCAGGTCGCGTCTGATTGGCTAAGACGCGACCTGGCTGAGAGCGGGGAAACTCTGGCTTGGGGATTGGCTGGTTCATCTGACAGCTTCGTATAAATAGCTGTCAGATGAACCTTGCATTGATTCTCTCCTGTATTTAACTGTGAACTGTCCTGTTAATAAAAGTTGGTTAATTCTCCTCACGGCTCGGCTCGCCTTTCGTTCGCATCTAACACTGGCGACGAGGATGGGATACAGCCACTAACCCACCGAAAGCCACCGAGCGTGTCTTCTTGTCACCATCGCACCGGTGACCTGCTTCCTGGCCGGCTTTTCTCCGTTCCTGAAGGAATCATGTCGGCAATGCCAACCTTTGTGCCTTTTGGCTGCGACGGCGAGACGTGGGAAGCGTTCATGGAGCGTTTCGAATGTTACCTCATAGCCAACGGTCGTCGCGACGCTCCAGACGACGAGAAGTGCAGTTTCTTCTTGAGCTGTTGCGGCACTCCAATGTTTAGTGCCGCTCGCTCAATAGCCGCCCCACAGCCCGTTCATTCTCTGGACTGGGCGACACTAACCGAACGCCTGCAGCGCCACTACGCCCCCACTCCGTCCTGGGTGGCGAGGCACTACGCTTTCCGGCGCTGTGTTCAGAAGCCGGAGGAGTCGGTGAGCCAATTCCTCCAGTCGCTTCGCACCGCGGCGATGAGGTGCGAGTTTGCCGACCTAGATCGCAATCTGACGGAACAGTTCGTCAGCGGCGTAAAAGACCTGCGCCTCCGCCGGCGGCTCTTGTCACAGGCGGACATCACGCTGACTGGGGCCATCGAGCAAGCAAGGGCGGCTGAACTCTCCGACGAGTCAATGGCGGAGATGTTCAATCTGCCGCCCCCGCCAGGCCGCACTTGCTTGGTAGACGAACTAGTTCCCTTGCCAAGCGACTATCCGGAGGAGGGAGCGGTGGCGCGCATTGGCCAGTCCGCCAGAAGACGCGCTCCTCAGCGAGCCCGGGAAGCTGTGCCCGCTTGCCTTGGCTGTGGAGGCAACCACGACCGCTCTGGGTGCCCCTTTAAAAACGCTGTTTGCCGCCGCTGCCTGAAGAAGGGACATTTGGCTCAGGTCTGCCGAGCGCAGTTCCCCTTGCCTCAGAGAGCAGAGGACGTCCCGACCACAGCCGCCGTTAAACAGCGACCTGGAGGCCGTGCTGGACGACAGCAGCAGCAGCAGCAGCAGCAGCCTTCGCGCGGAGGCTGCTACGCCGTGGACGCGGACTTCAACGCCAACCCCGCAGAGTTGGCCTTCCACACGGGTGCAGGTGCGGAGCGCATCAAGGCGTCGCTCCTCATTGAGGGCTCCCCCTGCACCATGGAGGTGGACTCGGGGTCGTCCCGATCCCTTTTGTCGTGGACAGAGTTCTCCCGCCTCTGTCCAGGCGTCGCAAAGACCCAGCTGGCCCCTCCAGACGCAACCCTACGGGACTACCAGGGGACTCTAATTCCTACCCTGGGTTGTCACCTGGTGCGGGTGGAATATGGGGACTATTCGGGATGCCTTCCTCTACTTGTAGTGGAAAAGCCTTTGCCGGCCCTACTGGGCCTTGACTGGTTCCCGGCACTGGGCCTATCAGTGCACGGGATTAGACAAGTAGTGGCCACGCCTCCCGACGTGGCCGACGTCCTTGCCAGATTTTCTGATGTGTTTGATGGGCAGCTGGGGGCGTATAAGGGCACGCCCATCTCCTTGAACCTAGACCCCCAGGTTGCCCCCATTAGGCTGAAGGCCCGTAGGGTGCCTTTCGCTTTAAGGGCAAAGGTTGATGCGGAGCTGGACAAGCTTGTCGCGCAGGGAGTCTTGGAGCCGGTGGATTACTCCAAGTGGGAGACCCCTTTGGTCATCCCAGTTAAGGCGGATGGGTCCATTCGCCTCTGCGCCGACTTTAAATCCACCATCAACCTTGCCCTCCAAGCGAACCCCTATCCAGTTCCGGTGGTGCAGCACTTGCTCCACTCTTTGGGGCAGGGCTGCATCTTTGCGAAGCTGGATATGGCGCAGGCCTACCAGCAGCTCCCGGTGGATGACGAGGCGGCGGCTGCGCAGACCATCGTCACCCACCGTGGAGCTTTCCGTTGCCGCCGTTTGCAATTCGGCGTTTCCGTAGCCCCGGGGATCTTCCAGAGCCTCATGGAGCGGCTGCTCCATGGGCTCCCTGGCGTGGTTCCGTACTTCGATGACGTCCTGATCGCCGCTAGCAGCCGATCGGGCCTCATCGAAGTACTGGTGAAGGTCCTCGAGCGTTTCAGGGGCTCGGGTTTAAAGTTAAAGCGCAGCAAATGCTCATTTGCTGTGCCTCGGGTTGACTTCCTGGGATTCACAATTGACGCCCAGGGAATTCACCCCACTCCTTCAAAAGTAGCAGCCATTAGGAACGCCCCCACGCCTGCCTCCAAGACGGAGCTGCAGGCGTTCCTTGGCTTGCTCAATTTCTACGCGCCATTTCTGCCGCATAAGGCGTCACTAGCCGAGCCGCTGCATCGGTTGCTCGACCGATCGGCCGCCTGGCGCTGGGGCAGCCGCGAAGCGCATGCGTTCGCGGCTGTCAAAGACTTGCTGACGTCAGAGGCAGTCCTCGTTCAGTATTCGGACAAGCTGCCTTTGACTCTTGCTTGTGACGCCTCCCCCGTGGGTTTGGGGGCGGTCCTGAGCCATGTGCTGCCCAATGGCTCGGAGGCCCCCATAGCCTTTTATTCCCGGACACTGACTTCTGCGGAACGCAATTACAGCCAGATCGACAAGGAGGCTCTGGCTGCAGTGTCAGGGATTAAAAGGTTCCACGACTACCTCTATGGTCGGCACTTTACTTTGTTTACCGACCATAAGCCACTCCTTGGGCTTTTGGCTGGTAACAAGCCGACCCCTCCCATACTGTCACCGCGCATGACCAGGTGGACAGAGTTCCTAGCTGCATACAGCTATACTCTGCTCTACCGGCCGGGCAAGCATTTAGGGCACGCTGATGCCCTTAGCCGCTGCCCCTTGCCCGTTGCTGACCCCCCGACAGTGCCTTGCCTGTCGGTTTTGGCCATAGCAGATTTGGCTCTGCCACTCTCTTCCGGAGAGGTGGCTTCAAAGTCTAGGGCTGACCCTGACCTCTCTCAGGTCATCCTTTGGGTCCAAAGGGGCTGGCCTGAGGGTCCGGTGCCAGAGCACCTTCGTCCCTTCAGGGCCAGGCAGTTGGAGCTGTCACTGCACAGTGGGTGCCTCCTGTGGGGTGACAGGGTGGTCATTCCACCCAGCCTGCGCCATCAGGTGCTATCTCGCCTTCATGAGGGCCACCCGGGCATAGTGCGCATGAAATGCCTGGCGCGCAGCTATGTCTGGTGGCCTCGCATTGATGACGAGATAGCCGCCTGGGTGGCCGGCTGCTCCTCCTGCCAACATTCCCGACCGGCGCCACCGGCTGCCTGTCCTAGGGAATGGGAATTGCCTCGTGGTCCTTGGTCCCGTCTTCACGTGGATTTCGCGGGCCCCTTCAGAGGCCAGGTCTTCATGGTGGTGGTGGATGCATATTCGCGCTGGGTGGAGCTCATTCTCATGAGGTCCACCACAGCCGAGGCCACGATCAGAGAATTGACTAGGCTTTTCGCCACCCATGGCGTGCCGGACGTCGTTGTCTCTGATAACGGGCCTCAATTTGCATCCACCGCGTTCCAGCTGTTCCTGGCCTCTCAGGGCATCCGCCATGCCCCAGTCGCCCCATACCATCCGGCTAGCAATGGCCGGGCGGAAAGGGCGGTCCGCTCGGCCAAGGAGGCGTTGGGCAGGATGGATGGGGCTGACTGGCCTTCAAGGGTGGCTGCTTACCTCTTGGTACAGCATGCCACTCCTTGCCCCCTGACCGGGAAGTCTCCAGCTGAGCTGCTGATGGGCCGGCGCCTACGGACCACCTTGGATAGGTTGCACCCACTCTATTCAAGTGAACAGCCTGGCAACCTGGGGCCCCCTTCCCGCGTGTTCGTCCTGGGCGATACTGTTTGGGCTCAGGCGTTCTCAGGGGCGGTTAGGTGGGTGCCTGCCACCATCACCGCCATAACCGGCCCCTGTTCTTACAGGGTCCAGCTACATGATGGGACCGAATGGCGGCGGCACCTGGATCAACTGAGGCGCCGCCTGCCCAACACCAGCGACAACACCCCTGCAAGGTCGACCATCAACGTCGCTGCGCCTGAGCCCTCCAACGTTCTGTTCCCTGGTGCCCTTCCACCAGAAAACGTCCGCCCGATTCAGCTGCCCAGAGTTTTTCCGTCCTCGGACGCCGCCTGCCGGCCGTCCATTGTTGAGGGGGTGTCGCCCGTTTGGCGTCCCCCTCCGGGGTTCCAAATGGCCTTCCCCGAGTCAGGCCAGGCCTACCAACAAGTGCCCAGCTCAAGCCCGCCTTCGGCCGCGCCCCCTCGGCCCTGCCTACCTGGGCCTGGTTTTCCTCCGTCAGGGGTGGGCCTCCAAGATGGCGCCCGGAGCTCCACTCCCTTGCGGGAGGAGCTTCCACGGACACCACCTTCCTCTCCGACGCCTCCTGCCGAACTGAGGCGTTCTGGGCGGGTCCGGCGCCGCCCAGAATATTTACGTGACTACGTTTGTGCGTCGCTTGCACATGCGCAGTCACTGGGGGGGAAGGAGTGTTGTGTCCGGGCAGATGACGTCAGGGAGTTCCCTCCGTCTGCCGGCATCTGCGCTAGCAACAGCCAGGTCGCGTCTGATTGGCTAAGACGCGACCTGGCTGAGAGCGGGGAAACTCTGGCTTGGGGATTGGCTGGTTCATCTGACAGCTTCGTATAAATAGCTGTCAGATGAACCTTGCATTGATTCTCTCCTGTATTTAACTGTGAACTGTCCTGTTAATAAAAGTTGGTTAATTCTCCTCACGGCTCGGCTCGCCTTTCGTTCGCATCTAACAACCTCACTGCTACAGCTACTAAATTTAAATATCTTAACAGAACACTTATTATCAGCACAGCTTGCAAATATTCTTGGTGTGACTTGCCTTCGTTTTAGGAGTTTCACCATCCATCAGAAGCTCACAGTGTAATGGGTCAACAACAACAATGGTGTTCTCCTTGCACCATTGGTTGTGTTATATAAAAGTGAGTCTTTTCAGTATTACAGTGGCAGTGCACAGTAAAATATGCTCTCTTTTTTTGAGATGGATATTAGTACTATATAGGTCTTCAGAACACTTAATTGTACAGAGACAATTTCCTGCCCTCTCATATGAGAGGCTGAAAGCAATTATAGATTGCTTTGTCAGCAAAAAAAAAGCCAGGACAATTGGTATTTCCACTCATGGGGATGCCTCTATTTATATTTGGCTGATTCAGTAGTTATGATCTTCTTTAGTTTTCCTACTCAAACTAAGAGGATCAGTATTGGAAGGAGTGATGCCCAGTTAGTTTTTCTCTTTTCTGTACATAGATAGGAAAAATAGTCAGAGTACATGTAACTAATATTAGCCTATATCTCTTTTTATATCAAGGTTTTAAATGTCCTCCAATCAACTGGTATATAATCATCATTATTATTTTTTCTACTTGAGTAAAGATAAATAAATGGTTTGAGTAATAAATCACAAGTCTCTGTTCTCAATCTTTCTGCTTGTAAAACAAAATTTTTGATGGAAAAATAATTACTGTCGTTATTATTTCACTTATTGAACAGTTTGGCATATCTGTCATTTCCAACAAAGGCAAAAGTATTTTAAATTTTATTTCTTACATGATATTTAGTTTCATAATACCATCTCTGCTTCAGTGACTATCTTTCAAAACATGACCTTTTGCACCTGTCACGAAACATTTCTTGTTGCTTCTGGAAGGTGAGAAAACAGCAAATCAGATTCATATAGATATTAAAGAAATATTTTCTGAGGAAATATGATCTTAGGAAAATGTAAGTAAAACAAAATATGCTTGTTCAGAAGAACAGGCAGATAGCAGGACAATAGGAAATACAGTGAACGCTTCAGAAAAACGGATACTTCAGAAGCCATGACATTTAAGTAGCCACTGAAAGTATCTAAATATGCTCAAGATAATGACATTTCTCTTTCCCCAACCAAACAATATGTCTTACTGCATTTTTAAAATCCAGAACCAGTAGCTATCAAAGAAATGCTGTCACACCATTGAATATTGTCTTCTTCTTGGACCAAAGTAGTAATTTAGGAGGACTTGCAATGTATGATAGCTTTGAATAATCTCATGAATAAGTTTTAGGGAGGAAAATGCAAACGGATGGCTTAATTAGCTACAGATAAAATAAATAGACTTTTGTACAAAGAACTAGGCATCTTAGACATAATTCAATGAAGTAATGTATAAATGCTAGCTGCTGGTAGGAAATAGGTTTAATACTATGGTTAGCTCAGAATAACAACTTCTGACAAATAGTCCCAGATATGATAACTTTTCCTGGAAGTTTTCTTGAAACATACTTCAATTTAGCATTACAATAATTATAGTGCTTGCAGAGAGACACATTCACGTGTTTTCCTTTTTTATTTTCTGTAATAACTTTATTAAATTTTAAACAAGAAAAATAAAAACTAACAGAAACTAAGAATTAGGAAAAGAAAGAGGAAAAAGTAAAGAAAGAAAGAGAGAACAAAGCCATAAGTGCACTTTCATGTTTCCATTGGCTAAGGCAGTGGTGGGCAACCTTTTTTTTTCAACTGAGCCAAATCTCGCCAAAACCACGATTGAAATTTATTTTGAGAGCCACATTTTTAAAACCGAAAATACATAGGATGGTACACTGTTTTTAGTTTCAATAAACTCTGGCATTGAAGCATGCAAGTCTTAAAGCTGTCAAGTTGCAAGACCCTTGCACCCCTAACCCTTTAGAAAACAAAACGCAGGGTCTTCAAACCTGACAGCTTGAAGACTTGTGGACTTCAACTCCCAGAATTCTGAGAATTGAAGTCCACCAAGGGCATCAATCATATTAGCCCAGGGATCTGCAAAATTGGCTCTTAAGACTGGTGGACTTCAACTCCCAGAATTCTGAGAGTTGAAGTCCACCAAGGGCATCAATCATATTAGCCCAGGCAGGGATCTGCAAAATTGGCTCTTAAGACTGGTGGACTTCAACTCCCAGAATTCTGAGAATTGAAGTCCACCAGTCTTAAAACAGCCAACTTTGCAGACCTCTGTGTTAGCCCAAAGCCTGGCGCTGGGTGGGCCTTGCTCCCCCATTGGTGGAGCCCCAGGAAGCGAGGAGGGAGAAAAAGAGACGGAGGCCAAGGAGCTTCTCCCCCCCCCCCGCAAAAATCTTATCAGGGAGCCGGCGGGCAGTAGCAAATTAGCTGATCACGCGGCATGATCGGCTAATTTGCTACTGCCCACCCGGCTCCCCGGTTAGATTTTTGCTGGGAGGAGGCGGGGGGGAAGCTCCTTAGCCTCCGTTTCTTTTTCTGCCTCCTCGCTTCTTGTCCCCGCCCGACTTCAGGATCCTCCCTAATCATTGTGGGTCGAAAAGAAAAAAGGGAAAGAGGCGCTTGTTTTGAAGTGCCCGAGAGGAGGGAGGGGAGCGGGCACCCGGCACACAGAAGAGCCACATTAAAGTGTGTAAAGAGCCGCATGTGGCTCGCAAGCCGCGGCTTGCCGACCACTGAACTAAGGTATTTTACAAATGCTAGAAAGATCACTGCAAAAACATCCTTTGGTCTCAAGTTCAGTAGAAAGGATACTGAGGAACCACCATAAGTTGATACATGATTCTGAAGGGAAAACACATTCTCCTTTCTTACTTACAGGAAGGATGAAAACAAGAGTTTTTGCTTTGTCTACTCTCGTTACACTGAGAAACTTTCAGACCACACAAAAAAAATATTTAAAAATATCAGTCTTTCGGTTGTGCTTTTGGCAAACCAGACCATCCATCAGCATAGAATACTAAGTTAAATTGATTATTGTAATGTTATATATTAACAGTTTGGTTGCATTGCAATTGGTCCATTTTTATCACAGAGTGTTTTTGCCTATGTTTTGCCCATGAGGTGGTTCTTTTTTGGAAGATGCCATTTCAAAATACTTTCTATTTACTGAAATTACACATTCAAAAAGCTTATTATGGAATACAATTACTGTATTATGAAATTTAATATTACAGTATGTATTCCAGCTCAAATATTTGCAGTTGTTCATGCCAAAATCACCATAATTTGCTTGCATTTCTTCTTATCTTCAATACTGTATCCTTTAGTTTATCAGTCAATACACTCAGTTAGAGTAACCATTGCTAACAAAACAAAGCCATATAAAATATATAGTCATATAAATGCTAAATAGCAAATTATCCATACAATTAACCACAGTAAAACATTCCTTAAGATTCTTCTAAATCAGAAGGGACCATGCCTTTTCTTTTCTCAGGAAAAAGAGGAAAGTGTCAAACTCAAGGCACAGGGCGGGCTTAGATCTGGCATACCGAGCCACCCTGGAAACAGTGAAGGACCGCCCCGCGGTGCCTCTGCCAGTGAAAATGGGCTCCCGAGCTCTGTTTTGGCTGCCATGTCCTTCTGCAACTCTCTGCCAGTGAAAACTGTCCTGAGCTCCATTTTCACTGGCAGAGGGTTACAGGGGGTTGTGGCAGCCAAAAACAGAGCTTAGGAGACCGTTTTCACTGGCAGAGACACTGTGGGCCACCACAGGCACCCCCAACAGAAGTGATGGTGGCCTCGCCATGCCCATCCCATCCCCCTGAGATCAAATACATGATGTGTCCCTCAATAAAATCGAGTTTAACACCCCTGATCTAGGCTTTAGAAAAAAAGGATGTGGTCCCACAAAACAACTGTCTGCCCAACTTATTATCACTTGGCTACGTGATGGCTTGGCTAAGAAGCTAATGAGAAAAAAACTATTATTTGTTTTGGGAAATACTGCTACAAATTCCAGATTAAACAGACACTTTTTCTTTGATTCCTTCTCCTTCCATACATGTCAACAAACTGTGACCCATTGCTGCTTATTAGCTATCCTTGTGGGTAAATGTGTATGTCAACTGGATTACACATATGGTTGTTTATTTATTGGGTTGCCCATCCCAAATTCATGACCCTGGGTGGGATAAGAATCTTAAAATAAAATATAAAAACAAGAAAACAACATGCAGAGAGAGCAGCTGACGTAAAAAAAAACTCGTTCATCTCAAATCAACATGACCAATGTATAGGCTCAGCCACACTTCCTGACTCCCAGGCCTTGTCACATATAATAATGATATATAGTACTGTAACTGTATAATGCTATTAGTGTGGGATTGAGTATAACCCATCTCCCTTTGAATAATTAAAATAGCTTCAATCAGTCATTTCTGTAAGTAGACTCTAGAAAAAGACATAGGTACTTCAACAATTTGTAAGGAAGTGCTTTCTATTTGTTTTCATATGATGTGAATAATCTCTTTCAAACAATTTATATAATGAGGAGGAGGAGGAACAGAAAGTCTGCACCCTATCTTTTATTTATTTGTTTGTTTGTTTCATTTATTTCATTTATTTACCTAATTTATGTAACTGTCCATCTCACCAAGTATGACTCTGGGTGGCATACAACAAAGCTAAAAATAATGAACAAGTATGTAAAATCACTATCACTATTAATGGTTTATTAACTTTTATTAACTATACAAAAACAAACAAGGAAATAACAGATGAAGGTAGCGTGTCACATATTTAGTTAAATATTCACTGGCCCCTGTATATGTGTGAACACTTAATTCTTTATTCTGGGGTACACTGTGATCTTCAAAATGGATCATCTGAATTATTTGTCACAATTACAACTATTAGTTTGATCAAACCATGTGTGGATTAAGCAGCAATAATCCACTCTGTATTTTGTTCAACAGTGAAAAGTTTGACACATCCTGCTTGCTATATACCACACTTTGAAACTCCAATTTCTTATTTTTAGGGATATGATTTTAAATATATACACATATGCACACGCACAGACACACAGTTTATTCTTATGTCAATGGTTCTAGCCCGACTTATTTAATACCTCTTTGCATCTCCCATGTGAAGAATCTGCCCTTAGAAGCATTTCCCATACTAGCTCACTTTTCTTGTATTCATCAACTTCATTCTGTCTTTTTATTTGGAATATCTTTATTTCTTATGATATAAATTGTGCCCTAGATACAATATTTGGCTGTTATTGTTGCACTCATTTGAATGGGAGAACTTTATTAGCCTCTTTATTCCTGATTGCAGTATGCATGTGATATAAGGGTCATTCTTCAATTTATCCTTCCTATTTATCTTTCATCAATCTTTGATTAATAGGACTTGCAATAGTTGCTTGTTTGTCTGCCTTATTCTATCTGCAATTCATTAATTCAAAGCTCTGTTACCAGTTTGCCAAGCTTCTGTAGACAGTAGGCAGTTATCATCACTAGAGTTGTTCGTCAGAATTGGCAAATGGATCCAGAGAGTAAAGGTTTACCATTCTATTCAAAAGAGCAATTCAAGATCATGAAATTGGTGAATATGCCCTTGTGTACATACACCTGATTCCCATTCATACTATGGCAACTATTAATTTCATTGCAATTCAGTTCTTTTACCCAATTTCAGCCAAGACTCCTAGTGAATTAAATTATGCTTGTTATAAATCAAGATGATAGGGAACATATTGCTAATAGGGGTCAGTAATTTTGCCCCGAAATATATATTTGTTTTTTCACTAACTCAGAAAATGTTATGAAACACAGATTTTTTCCTGTTTCCCAGTTTCACATTACATTATTAATCTGAGTATTTAACCCTGCTACTATTACTACATTATTATTACTACTTCATCAGAGTTGCTGTTTAACTAATGCTACTTTTTTTGAAGTATTAATGTGTCATGAATAACATATCTATAGCTGAACTCTTCTGAAGAAAGTTATTTCTCTTTTACACTATAATTCCCAGAATTCCAAGGCAACATGGTAAACAGCTGTATGTTACAATATATCACATCTGGACTGCATACTGTTGGAGAAAGCTGCTTTGCTGTTGGTCCAAATTTTTGAAATATTCCAATATGTCCATATGATATTCTGGGTTAACTATTTATTCTGTATTTTTAAAGGTACAGTTAAAATACACTTTCTCTGTAGGGTTAAAAACAAGCACTTTTGTTAGTAATCATCAATATTTTAGATTCACAGGATACTTTTTGTGATATTATAATTTTTATTTAAGCCCTAGCCCTATTGGTTATTCTTCAAGACTACAAAATAAATGAAACTGAATAATGCCTTCCATTATATTATTGCTACATTATCACTAAGTGATAAGTTTTTTTGAATTGTCATTCTATACTTAAAATAGTATTTAATATATGAAGAATTCAGATATTCTTTACTGATGCATTAAAGCAGTTACTCCTGGACCGGTAGTGTCCTTCATAATCAATCAAGCCACATTTACCATATACACAACCACACAACCTCACACAGAAAAACACCTCCAAAGTTTTGAACTGAATATGACTGAAACCTTGCTTATGCTTACAGTCTAATCCTATGCTACTTCTGTCACTATACTATTCGTTCATACTTTTCTTCATTGTCTTGAACAATAAATGTTGGTGACAGATAAAATATGCAATTAATATAAATTAAGAAAAAGAATACTAGATTATTGAAAATCATATAGACAATTCTCACTACTGGATATCCCAGCCTCAATATTTTATGAACTTATTGAAATTTCATTGTAATATTTTATTTTGTTCATATCTTTGGATACCATCCTAAATTCATTTATATATTTATATTTGCAATACAGTATTCCTGAACAAAAGTTTTTCCAGTAACTCTTTACCTCTTTACTGTCTCTTTATGCTAACATTATTATGTATGAATTATTATCTACGATAGTATTAACTTTTCTAGAAATACCTGACTTTATAGAAATGCTCCATTTATTTGATGTTATGTATAATATTGGGGAGGGGTGTGTGTGTATAGTAGTAGAGCATTTATAGAACCTGTATTTAAATATTCTGTTTTATATCTTAGAGTAGCCTTTTGAATTTATACAGTAAGGATTGACTGATTTAAAAAATGATCACAAAATATTGTTTTTGATTTTTTTTCCCCAATAGGCACAGTTATGACACCAAATTATTTAAATTATAATAATCTCAGTGTTGCACCCTGGTGTGATTGCGGTAGCAGTGGCAATGACATAGAAGAATGTCTGAAATTTCTGAATTTCTTCCAGGATAATTCATGCCTTAGTAAGTACCTTTATGTTATCTTTATAACATGCCTTTATGTGCTATAAAATGCTTCCAGGCCAATAGATCATGTACACTGAAATTACAAATATGATGCAAATATTACTTTCTCAGGGTCATTATTCGCTAAAGATTTTTAAAAAATCTAAATCCTCCACAACATATTGTTGTCGTTTTTGAACAACTCTGAATCCCTAACAACATCGATACCCCAAAAATGATGTATTTAGATGTCATCTCAAATCTGCTTTCCCTGATTTTTTTTTAAAGAAGCTGTTTCTGCATGACATTAGATGTGTGCATGCCATTGGGTAAGAAATACTGGTAAGAAATTTCATGTATTTAGAAAGCTCATGCAAAAAAATTGATCCAGTCTGAATTATTAATACCAAACAGGAAGATTTTAATATAGGTTCTGTTTAAACATTTAATATAATATGTACATTTTATTACAAAATATTCTAAATGGTGATATGATTTGATATTTGTTTTCCTGTTAAGTGTGACATTATTAGGCTCAGCAATATCCTATTGTAGGAGAAGGAATGGCAAAACCTGAAGGTGGAGTCAAAAGAGGAATCAGCCTAGTATCATTATATAGCCAAGTCCAACTCTCCTTGAATCCCAAAAAAACCTCTTACCTAGAGCAAAATAGTGCTAACCATTAGTTGAGTATAGATATGAGCAATAAATCCATTTCATTGAAACTTCACATGTAATTCTGGTCTTTTGTGCCTGACCAATATCTCTTTATGTACAATAGTAAGATATTTTCAATATAATTGAAATAATCACCTTCTTTCAGGCTTATGCATTCAGATCTTCTCCTATGACATAGCTATTCCATTTAAATGTTTGGTTATTATTTCCAACCAGCTTTTATTTGGTGTCTTGTATAAAGACCCACATAATACTAGCACATAATTTGCTTTAGTGTAGAAAAAAACAAGCAAAGCCGGAGGGGGCAAAGTTAAGTGAGTCATCAGCCTAGAGTCATTATTTTCCCACAAATGATCTAACTCCAACCCCTCTTCTGTTGACCCTTATTTATCTCCAATTTAGCTTTGAACATTCATTGAATTAATTACATTTTTTGTGTATAGACTTGATTAATAAATCTTCTTGACCACAACTTTACATACGGTCCTGATATTTTGCACCTGACATTTGGTTGCTTGTTTCTATTTTGGTCTGCTATATGACTCCATCTTTTTTGCCTTGGAGTTATGAGCTAGAAAACCATTGTGGCTTGTTCAACATAACATAATTTAAAGCATCGAAATTTAGCATTTGTTTTTAATCCAGTTTAGGAAACAAGATAGAATCAAGAAGTATTGTTTGTAACATATCAAATACAAACAATGGTTTCTGAGCCTGCTTTGTTTCCTAAACCGGATTATAGCTAAATTAATCATGATGCCAATGTTGTGTTGGAAAATTACTGTGGGTAATTTCTACTTAGGTTTTCACCCAGCACACTCCCAGTCAGCCCCTATATCCAAACCAAAGCAAGCCCACAGAGCATTCAGAACAGGTAGCAGAAGTATAGCTTGATGTTTATTGATTAAACATCAGAAAATAGCAAAACAGTTTCCTGGGAAAAATAGGATAAATAGCGGGGGGAAAGCAGAAAGAAAAAAAAACAGACAACAGACAAGAATTTACATTATATTTCTATAATCTATTAAAAGGCTTAAACATTTTAGACTCACTGGAAATGTAATTGTGGTTAATTAGTGAGGATAACCCAAAGGGAGTTGCCTTTAGTTGTTCCAGGCTTAATCAGTTTAGGTAAGATAAGAGCAGCAGAATACAGATGGAAAGTAAGATACTTCTTCTATTCTGTATCATGAAAGAAACTATTTGACAGTGGTGATGAACTGTTCAGCATTTTGCACATTACAAGGTTTCTTTGTACCTATGCCAGAGTGGAGAATACTCATGAACTTTAATCTGCTATGTGTAATGCTAGACTATTACTTTAAAACTCAGCTATTAATTCCAGGATGGGGGGGGGAAATGTTACCCAGGTGCCATGGCTTTGAGTTGTGCATTTGATATCTTAATCAAATGTAAAAAGCTAATTGAGTGCTAGAAACATGGTTTAGGAATTTTCCATCTAAGTTTGGCTAAATATCTATTTCTCTAATTAAAAAAATCTGTAGATTTTGAGAAACTTCAGTTCCCATTGAAAATTCTTAATTGCTTTAATATCTTGAAACTCAATTGTCATTGTATAATTTTGAAAAGAAATACTCCTTTTCTATTGTTCTTTTGCTTTTAGAATAAAAATGTTAATGAAGATAAAGCAAGGATATTAGAGGAAAGTGTGAGAAAAAATGGCAGAGACTTTTTCTTAGGAAGAAATTAAAGGTGTCCCTGCCTTAATAGCATTTCACTGAAGGGGATTAATGTTCCATTGCTTTTTTTTTTTTTTTTTTGGTTAATGGAATGACTTTTGTAAACTTTTATTTTAAATAAAAGATACAATTATCTTTAATATGCATAATGCCTTGTTCACACATAGAGTGGAGCCACATTTTTTTGAAATAATAGTTGAAAGATCATATTAATCTGGTTCATGTAACCCAAATGGATTCACTCATAATAGTGCAGAATATGAGAACCCAAAATATGACTTAGTTAATATGTGAAAAGGATGTCTTGTATTAAAAAAACATTCAGTTGTGTTTGTATATTTGAGGTAGTTTGGGATTTTTAATTGGGAATCAATAACCAAAGATAGGTATGCATTTTTGATGCATAAATCCTTGCTCCAAAGGATTTACTCTTCTTTATGAGAAAGGTTCATTAAATTAGGCCAACTGCCACTTTCTTTCTGTGTTAAATATGGGTCAAAGAACACATTCAGAATTATCAAAAGGATACAGGCAACTAGTTCAGAATCTCGGTAGAGATATTACATGTAAAAGAGAAAGTGTCTAGACAGAGATGCTTACCAAAGTGAATCATTTCTTCACACTGAAACTGAAGACTCAAAATATTAATTCTAACTTAGTGTCCTCATTGACATGTTAATAATCTGATAGGAAGTGGAGGTTTTTACTTTCTAAATAATTTCCTGTGAGTTAGAGGAATATTAAGTTATCTTATATTCTGAGAATAGAAGACACTTTGAAAATAAATGAATGGCTGAAGATGCAAATGTTTGCAAATAGCATTGTAAGAATGTGCAAAATTTGCACTGTGCAAAAAAATAGTGCTAATAGCATGTTGAACTATCAACATGAAGATCAACCTGAAGATTGGCCTTGTTTGAGAGGGACTATTTGCCTCCTAAATTGAACTTTTTTTGGAACCCTTAATTTATTCTTTTCTTCCCTGTTCAAATACCTTTCCCCCATATATCTGCCTAGTTTTTTTCTTTACCAAAATACTTTTCTCTTGTTTTTACTTCATTCAGCCTCTTTCCTGTACCTTTTCTTTGTGTATGAAAGAGAAAAGCAAATATTGTGAATTTAAATATGAAAGGGTTCATTCATTCAAAGCTCTGTTACCGGAGTTTACCAAGTTTCTGTAGACAGTAGGCCAGTGATGGCGAACCTTTTTTGGCATGCGTGCCATAAGTGTGGGGAGCGCAGGGGGGTCATGTGCAGGCGTGCCGCACCCATAATGCAATGCGTGACCCCCCAGTATGCATGCGTGCACTACAGGCGTGACACCCCCCCCCCCATTTTGTAAGCTTTTTTCGCCCTCTCCAGGCTCCAGAGGCTTCAGGGAAGCTCATGAAGCCTCCGGAGGCCCTCTGCAGGGGGCAGGGGACTCTTTTTGCCCTCCCCAGTCTCCTATAATGCCTCTGTAGCCTGGGGAGGATGAAAAATGGCTTTAAAAAGGGTGAACTCAGCTGGCCAGCTTCTTCTGTGCTTATGTTCTTTTTAATCTACATCTCATTTGGAAAAGACTCCTAAATTCAGAATTTTTCATCCCGTCATATAAATACCAATAGTTATCCTGTAGTGTTTTACCCCTTCCTTTTTTCTGATTTAGAATCTCTTTCAAATATGTTTTACTGACCAAAAGAGAACACTTCTTCCCATGCTAAAAAGGTGTAGTTGCATTTTAAATAGAAGGATATTTAAACATGCATATTTCTCAGTGATATTTGAGTAATGCTATGCTAGTTTATTTGTTCAGGTTTACTATCTGTAAACCTACTGTTACCATCTTTTAATTTTCCCTTATACATGCAAGGCATGAAAACTTACTTTTTTCCTGGCTTCATTTTCTCATTAACTGTCTGTATCTGAAGTCTATTTTCTACTTTTATTAGAATTTTTTGAAAAAGTTAAAATGAAGGTAATCTTTTCAAGGTAAGCAAAAGTAAAATGATTTATAATAAACATTAGATACTGTGGAAGAAATGTGTTAATAGCTATCCTACTCAGGTCTCCGGTGAAATTGTTTTGATTTCTTATACAATGAGTTTCAAATAAGAAATCTCCAAATCCATGCTGAGTCCCCAAAGACATGATTAAGATCTCTTTTTCTATTCATTTGTATTTATTTTTTAAAAGAAACACCAATTTATTCTTGCCATAATTGCAGTATTTAATCCCATGAAAAACTACACCTTTCAAGTTTTACATGTTCAGGATTGTGGGGGAGCATATATTTCCACCTAATTATGCACATTTTGTTTGAAGACTTGAAAGGGGAAAAAAGAAAAATAACCAGTCAATTAATTAATTTAATGAATTTCCTATAAATAAATCAGCAAATTTGTCACTAATATTTTAACTTATGAACATACAGTACATCACTGAACTGGTGAGTTTGTTTTCTTGTACAATATCTGGAATATTTTTGTTATGATACTATTACTCATTAGAGATCTGCAGCTTCTGAAACTTGCATTTGTAATCTGTATTAGTATGAACTTGTTTATATCTTAGAGTTAATAGCATTAGGTACTTTTACTCTCTTAATTAAGATAGTTGACTCAGCCTTCCATCCTTTATATTGGTCCTTCTAAGGTTGGTAAAATGAGGACCCAAATTGTTGGGAGCAATATGCTGACGCTGTAAACCATTCAGAGAATGCCCTAAAGCACTGTAAAACTATATATATATAGCCCTCCACTGAAAATAAGCCCTCCCTGAAAATATTGTAACACAGCAGCAGCCATGAGGTGACCACGCTCGCCGCCTACTGCACCTCAACAATTATAAGACCACACCAAAAATAAGGGCAAATGCTTATTTTGGGGATCAAAAGAAAATAAGATCCTGTCTTATTTTCAGGGAAACATGGTATGTTTATGGTATATAATGGAGGTTCTCAGTCATTCAGGTCATGGTTGCCACAAAGGTGCTTTCTCAAGAGACAACTGGACCTTACTGTTTTTCTTTAAAGACCTTTCACTTCTAATCCAAGAAGCTTCTTCAGCTCAGACTGGATGGTGAGGAATGGAAGGATGTATACTCCTTGCAAACAGATGGGTCATGTGCATTCTTTGAAAGAGTTGTTGAGGCCACTTGGAGGTTTATCTGTGTCCTCCAGGTCACCTGAGGTGAAAATGCATATGGAGCCTTCTGCAGGATGTTTTCTGCCCTGTGTCCCTTCACTGTTGAACACAGGCGCAGGTTGTTTGGGATGAGTCTGTGTTGTCTGCATCTTAAACTGAAGTGCAAATGGTTTCTGTAATCTGCATTTTTCCCCCTGGAAATCCATTCACACTCCTGCACCATGCAGACCATTCCCCACCATCTAGTCACAGCTGAAGAAGCTTCTTAGATGAGAAGCAAAACATCTTCAAAGAAAAACAAGGAAGTCCAGTTGCCCCTTGAAAAAGCACCTTTGGGACATTTACCACTTAATTGTAAACAGGTCAGTTTATAAAGAGACAAGCATGACAATCAACTGCTTCATAATTTGACTCAGAAACCATGAATTGTAGTCCTTTCATTCTTGTTAATCCCAAAGAGTTTTTCTCTTTTATTAGTTTTGTTTTTTAGAACTATTTCTGCTTGATTTAATATCTACATGGGGCTGCCCTTGAAGAGCACCCGGAGGCTTCAGCTGGTCCAGAATGCGGCCGCGCAGGTTGTCATGGGGGTACCTAGGTGCTCCCATGTTACACCCCTTTTAGGCGGCCTGCACTGGTTGCCGGTTGTTTTCCGGGTGCGATTCAAGGTATTAATTATGACCTTTAAAGCGCTCCATGGCTTAGGCCCAGGCTACCTGCGAGACCACCTACTGCCACCAGTAGCCTCCCACCATCCAGTACGATCCCACAGAGTTGACCTCCTCAGGGTGCCGTTGGCCAGACAGTGTCGGCTGGTGACCCCCAGGGGGAGAGCCTTCTCTGTGGGAGCGCCTTCCCTCTGGAATGAGCTGCCTCCGGAGCTTCGCATAATCCCTGACCTCTGGTCCTTCCGACGCGCCCTAAAAAGTTGGCTTTTCCAGCAAGCCGGCCTGGCCTGTTAATTTTAACTCATTTTTAAATGTATTGTCTTATAAATTGAGTTTGTTTTTTTTTTTTGATATGTATTTAATTTCTTTTTAACTTTCAGGATGTGTGTTTTTTAATGTTGTACGCTGCCCTGAGTCCTTTGGGAGAAGCGCGGCATATAAATCCAATAAAAAACAAAAAATGTTACGGGGGTGGGGCATAGAAAAAGGAAAAATCTGCTATTTGATTATTTAAGAAATTGCTGTAATTTTTTTTCCTACAGAAAGTGCAATTCAGGCTTTTGGCAATGGTACAGATGTGAATGTGTGGCAACCGTTCCTACCTGTCCAGACCACCACAGCTTTAACTACAACAGCATACAGATCAAAGACCTATGACTCTGAGAATGCTAACAATGAAATACCTACTAATAACGATTTGCCAGCCTGTGCCAACATCAAGGTAAGAAATAACTGACAATTATTTAAAATTTGGGAGGGCAGGAGGATTGTCAAACAGATGAAGTGCAGGCGCTTGCTAAACATTCATGTATATCAAAAAAATCCAAGTTTCCTTTTCTTTGTCTCATGCCATCTAACAATATATTATTGGAATGATGCATGCAAAAGTTTATGTTAAGCCAGTTAGTTCTGATTTTATAATACCGGAATCAAGTTGTTCCATAGAGCAGGATGGGTCATTAACTGCAAGAAATTTAGAAACAAACTTGACAACCTCAATGGATAAGTTTCAGTCAGTGGCTGGATCATTAAGTCATGTTACGTCATTGCTTTAGACATGATTCATTTTTTAAAAACCCATAATTGATCCATATATAAGAGGACTGTCAAACTGTGGACTGGCTGCGTCACACTCAGTCCACGTCCACCCCAGCTATGTGAAGGGGGAAATGTTGCAGTATGTCACATGACGTCAACGTGATGCTGGGAGTTTGGAACTCATGTTATATAACATTAAACCATAAACAATTCATAATGATTAGGGTCTACACATTGCATTGTGCTAAAAGAACCATGGTGCTTTATTGTTATGTGTGAATGATATCAATAATGCACAGTTCAGATCAATGGTAGGTAGAAATTAAATGGTGGATTGTTAACAAAATGGTGTAGAACGTGGCCACATGAGTAATTTTCTCAGGCAGCCCTGAGATGGTTCATATAACGCCTTTGGGGCATGAGTTCTGCTGGATGCCGGTTTACTTCCAGGTCCAATTCAAGGTGTTGGTTACTACCTTTAAAGCCCTACATGTCTTAGGCCAGATTATCTGAGGAGCTGTCTTGCCCACATCACATTGACCTATCCCACCCATCATGTCAGGCAGGGAAAGTATATTATAGACCCCATCGGTTAAAGAATTTTGTTTGGTGGAGTCCAGGAAGAGACCCTTCTCTGCCATTGCCCCCCCCCCACCCTGTGAAACATCCTTTCCTTAGAGAGAGTGTGTCCAGGGTCTGCTAATTTCCATGGAAGTTGAAGAAAGGCATGCAATCCTAGAGACATGCATCCAGAAGGTGTTCCTGCAACCTTTTAATTTTCAGCTTATTTTTCTTTTTACTCTCCTGCCATTTTACTGAACTTCATATATTTTGTGTTTTTATACGGTTTTGTGCTTTTTATCTTAGCCACCCAGAATAACTCTGAAAGTGAGAAGGGTGGTATCTAAATTTGATAATTAAATAAGTAAATAAAATCCACCAGGATAGAGTGGCAAACACATATGTAAGAAACAGTTATAATGCACATGCCCTTTTTTCCGTTGATTGTCTTGATTCAAAATTTTAGAGTGCAGTTCTTGAAATCTGTTTTATTCTGCTCTGTAAAGTATGCTCACAAACTGATTAGAATGAGGTGGCTATCTTGTCAGACTGACCTTGAAAGCATGTATAATCTAGGCAGACACAAAAATGTTAAAATATGACATATAATTTATTTTTATTACTGTGAGATACTATTTTGAATAGAGAAACATTTTCTAGGTGAAATTGGCTGCTGTAAAGCCAAGTGGAAAAATCACTGGTATTTTAAGGGCAAAGTAGCGATAAAAATTCTGTAAAACACCAGCTTGCTGACTGCATTATGTCAGTGAAAGCTGGAAACTCAGAAGGATAAGTATAAATCTTTTCTACTAAGAAACGTTTACCCAATTTTCTAAATACTTTGGTGTAATTTATTTTAAAAAGAGGAATAGTGGTTCTGCATTCTTAATGCATCTTTTGGGAATAGGAATAACTCTTTCAGATCGGTAATAGTGTCAGGAATTAGTCATGAAAGTCTGGGCTTCTGGTCTGATAGTGGGACAAATGAAGAGCACATTTCTACTTCATCACGCAAGTACTTCAACTTGCAGAGTTACATCAGTTGTCAGCTACAAGTAAATTTAAGCTTGGCATCCTGTCCACATCTCATTTTGTATCATAATGGTTTGTTGTGGATACCTTACATGAAACAAAATATTTTTTCCAAGTGAATTGGGATACTTTGGTTCAACTTAAAATGACTAAAAACAGCTACCCTCTTGAAACTTCTACCCTGTTTAAACTTCAAAGAGTTTAAATTGAACCTTAGTTATATTATAGCCCCAGTTCTAACAGTGGCTTGTGTGAGGGCAAGCCACTGCTATGGCTCCTTTTCCCCATGGAATTGTCTCTACTTAATAGTTTGAACGGTTCCCAACGTAAATGTGAAGGACTTGGAAAACCAGTTTTCTACAGAGTGTTCTGCTATGTTGAAATGTAGGCAGAGGTTCCTGAATTCACATGGAATTAGCACACTGAGGAAGTGAAAGCTGAAAGTCCTTATTAAGCATAGTTTAATAGAATAACTTTAATTGCAAAATATAAAGTAGATAGGAAGTATCTACTACGGACAAGACAGTAAAATAAAACATGGCAACAGACAAGTGTAAATATACGATGAAATTTCACATTCCTTTGGTACCGTGTTTCCCCGAAATTATAACATGTCCTGATAATAAGACCATGCCATATTTTTCCTGTGGGCAAAAATATACACCCGCCCCCAATAATAAGCCCCCTGGACAAAAAACCCCATCCAGCCAGGCAGAGCGCCACTCACCAACCTAGCGATATCCTGAAGGCGCAAAGCCGCAGGAGCTGGGGGAGGGGGGGCAAAGGCGCTCACATTGCTTGACCTCTTTGGGATACCGCTAGGTTGGTGAGTGGTGCTGTGCCCAGCTGGAGCGGGGAGTTTCCAGGTGGCTGCTCTCACGAGCAGGCACCCGGCAATGCCCCTTTCCAGCTGGGCACAGCGCCACTTGCCGACCCAGTAGTATCCCAAAGGCGCTAAGCTGCATGGCGCTCTGCCCGGCTGGAAAGAGAGGTTCAGCTTGCGTGCCTCCCAGCCTCACCATGCCCAGCTTTCCCTGTAGAGCTGGGCCAGGGCAGCACTGCCACAGCCCCGTGCCGCCATGCTCCGAGCATAACCGGCTTCCAAACTCCGGAAATCCACTGCCGAGTCTTCCGGCAGCGGCCGCTCTGGTATTACGTTCTATGTTGTGGGCTGGCTGTTGGAAAACTCTGGTGGGACAGAAAGTCTTCCCGCAGCCAGCCCACAACCATAGATCTCCGGAGTTTGGAAGCCGGTTATGCTCCGAGCATGGTGGCGGCGGTGGCAGCAGGCTGCGGCAGCGCCCTGGCCCAGCCCTGCAAGGAGAACTGGCCATGGTGA
Source organism: Natrix helvetica (assembly GCF_964273705.1). Lineage (NCBI taxonomy): Eukaryota > Metazoa > Chordata > Lepidosauria > Squamata > Natricidae > Natrix > Natrix helvetica. The sequence goes on along the minus strand of NC_138551.1, from coordinate 59,623,436 downwards.
GGCTGGGAGCCATGTGAGCTGAGGCAGAACAAGTGTTTGTGCAACCTCTCTTTCCAGCCGGGCAGAGCACCACATGGCTTAGCGCTTTTGGGATATTACTGGGTCAGTGAGTGGTCCTCTGCCCACTAGAAAGGGGGGTTGCCGGGCAGCTGCTCATGAGCATGGTCACCTCATAGCGGCTTTGTTGCGCTGCTGCGACAGCGCAACACAGCCGTTTTCCCCTGAGGCTGTGCCTGGCTCTTCGGGCGCCCGCTTGCAAGAGAGCAGCCAACCGGCAACCCCAAATCAATACCCCCCCCCCAACAATAAGGCCCAAGCAAAATTTGGGGGGGGGAGGCAAAAGAATATAAGACCCTGTCTTATTTTCGGGGAAACACGGTAGGTGGCAGTCCCTTTTCATCAAAAGCAGTAAAAGATGTTCTCAAGTTTAATCCAGCTGGTTTATAAGAAGTTTCCTCGATAAATTTACCATGAGGCTCACCTCATGTAAGTTTCTGAAAGCTTATATAATATCCTCATGCAATTATTTATTCCTCTAATGATGCATATTTATTGTTTATGCGGGGGAAACTATGGTGGCACAGTGTTTAGAATGTAGTATTGTAGTATCTTCCCACTGCCAGGTATTCAATCCTGACTGATTAAGGTTGACTCAGTCTTCCATCTTTCTGAAGTCAATAAAATGAGGACCCAGATTGTTGGGGGCAATATACTGACATTGTAAACTGCCTAGAGAGTGCTGTAAAGCACTGTGGGGCAGAATATAAATATATTGCTATTGTTTATTCTCCTCCTTTGATAACTTTTTATAGTTATCAAAAGTTTCATGTGAGATAGTATCAACTCCTATATGATAGCAATAGCACCCAGACTTACATGCCACTTCAAAGTGCTTTAGAGCCCTCTCTAAGCAGTTTGCACAGTCAGCATATTGCCCCCAACAATCTGGGTTCTCATTTTACCAATCGTGGAAGGATGGAAAGCTGAGTCAACCTGGAGCCAATGAGAATCGAACTGCCAAACTCCTGGCAATAGGCAGTCAGCAGAATTAGCCTGCAGTACTACATTCTAACCACTGTGTTACCATGGCTTTAACACTGTGCCAGCATGGCATGATACTCTCCCTGTTAGATTATCGGTCCTCACAAAGCAGTTCTAAATGAAAGAAATAGGTTTCTTGAACTGAACTGCTTGAGAAATTGAAGGGGAGGTGGGTAAGGAGTGCTCAGCCTTGTAGGCACAAGTGTCTTCTCCAGGAAAAATGGAATAAACCACCTAAATCTCCTTGCTATCGATTAACGTTGTTCTTGTTAAGATAACCTTTGGAAATTGTCAACATATAAAAACAAATGAAGAGAGTACCTTTGATATTATATACAAAAATCATATAACAAAACAGAACTGTCCCATATTGGAACGTCCCTTCCTCTCTCCAGGTAATTCTGATCCTGACCATGTGAAAGCTACCAGATGTTGTCTGCCCTTGTAATGATTATCTGGATTTTTGCAGCCCAGATATCTAAGCTCTACTGGGAGCTCTGGGCAGAATCAGAATTGCTGTGGGAGGGGGTATTTTGTATTAGTTCCCTAGCTCTATTCTAGGCTGACTGGGGAATTCTGGGGGTTGACAATCACACATGTTGAGGTTGAGAACACACAACTGCGAGGCAATCAGATGAACATTTTCCTTGCTTTTCTTTCTTCTCTCCCAACTCCATCAGCAATAATATTCATAGGAGTGACAACTTTTTGACTTGTCTGTTCTCCCTTGATCATAGCAAATAAAACAACACAGATTATCCTGAACATTGTGCCCTTTGTTTCAGACTATACACAATTTGCTCCCCTGTTCCCACTTCAGTAAAATGCCTCCATCCCTTGCTGTTTCCTCTTTAAGCTCACCCACTTATGAATTACAAATCCATGAATCTTCCTCACACCTGCTATGAACTGAACCTCAGAGCCCCTTTTAATTTAAGCCAAAATGTCTGAAGAAATCCTGCACATTGTTTGATAATAACAATACTAATAAACACATGGCTTTATTATAGCTACTTATGATCTCTAACATAAGGCATAGTCTGAACCCCTGCAATTTTCAGCAAGGCTCATAACGGGAACTCAATGCTAAGTGCTTCACTGCCCACTGTGAAGGCCTCTTAAGGCCTCCCTTGGAAACTAATCCTTTGGCCTTCCCATTTTATACATAAGAAGCAAAAAGCTCTGAATCACCACGCCAGGTATATGTGAGAAAGCTCATAGGTGTTTCCTATCACATATATTATTATTTAGGAATTGTGGCATGCAATCAATATCAATTTCTGCAGTGCTCCACAGTATTATTTCTCCCATAAATGGAGTCACAAAACTTGAAACTTCAAATAGATGTGTGATCTATTCAAATACATGCTTCATTTACCTGACCACATACAGTATGTATTGAGACCACCTCAAGTAGCTGGGCTGCATTCTTTGCAGGCATAGTTGTTTTGCAGATTAGCAGTGTCCTGATTAACAGTATTTGGGCAAAAAAAAGATGGTTAGGATACTTTTACTACGTTTTTCCTTGCTAACTGCAGACAGAAGTGATTAGAAGAACTGGATTCTGCAAAAATCCCTGATATTCATCTTCCCGTGTTTGCAATGAAAACATGAGAGAAATATTCTGTAATTTCAATTTGTCTGTAGAATACTAGCCCTTGTAGACCCATGAGCATTTGACCTTCTAAAGAAGCTGAATGATTAGAGCTTTTTTTAAACAAAAAACTGCTACTCAGATACAAAAGCCTTATTATTATTTGGCAAGTCTATGTGAAACCCTAAGAAAGGGGGGTGGGAGAGAAATGAAGTTAATGATACATCAGGTAATGGATGTAGGTGTCATATGTTTGGGTCCATTGTGCCCCACAAAAATAGGATTAGCAAGTGTACATTCTGCTCCCATTTGGCATTTTCTAAATTTGTTGGAACTATGTCACCTAAAGTATATGTCATGGTTCCAAATAGCATCCAAAATTAAATCAGAGTCCAAGGCAAAGTATTGCTCAAAGTTCCAATTTATTAAAAGAGCCATGTTGGCACATCTGGGAAAACCCAAATCTGAAAACTTCCTGGTTTTTTCTCCACCCAGTTGAAAGTTTACAATCTTGCCCCTAGACCCACAAGTCCAACACATGGTCCAATCTTCCACTGCCATGCTGACAGTTGCACCCATCCAGTTTTCGTCAGGTGCAGAGGTGGAGAGGTGGAGAGACAAAGGATGACCTTGGCTTTCTAGAAAGGAATTTTATTTTGGCTACATAGCATTTAACTCCGTATAATCCTCCCTCCCATTTTTCCACAATAGAAAAGGCATAGGACAGCGATGGTGAACCTTTTTTGGCTCACGTGTCACAAGTGGGGGGAGCGCAGGGGGGACATGTGCGGGCGTGCCGCACCCATAATGCAATGTGCATGACCCTCCAGTGCACATGCACGCACAACAGGCGCGACCTCCCCATTTTTACATGCTTTTTTCACCCTTGCCAGGCTCCAGAAGCTTTATAGGAGACTGGGGAGGGCGAAAAGAGCCTCCCCCGCCCCCTCAGAAGCCCTCCGGAGGCTTCAGGCACCATCCGGAGGCTTCCCTGAAGCCTTCGAAACTCTTAAAATTACCCTAGGACTTCCGGTTTGCTCGGAGGGTTGTTTTAAGCGTTCTGAAGGCTTCAGGGACCGTCCGGAGGTTTCCCTGATGCCTTCAGAGCGCTCAAAATGACCCTCCAAGCAAACCGGAAGTGACTTCTGGTTTGCTCGGAGGGTTGTTTTAAGCATTCCGATGGCTTCAAGGACCATCTGGAGGTTTCCCTGACGCCTTTGGAGCGCTCAAAACGACCCTCCGAGCAAACCGGAAGTCATTTCCAGGGAAGCCTCCGGACGGTCCCTGAAGCTTCTGGAGGGCCTCATGGGGGGGCGGGGGAGGCTCTTTTCGCCCTCCCCAGGCTCCTATAAAGTCTCTGGAGCCTGGGGAGGGCGAAAAAATGGCTATTAAAAACGGTGAACTCAGCTGGCCAGCGCACACATGCGCGCTGGCCAGCTGACAGGGCAGCGCCTCACATGCCCTGACAAATGGCTCCGCGTGCCACCTGTGGCATGCGTGCCATAGGTTCACCATCACTGGCATAGGAGAATAATAGAAAGTGTGGCAGGCCAAAGATCCAAAAGGAAGGCTGCAGGCCTGACAGTATACTCAGTCCAATTGTATGAAAGTTGCTGGACTAATAGTATTTGGATTTTCAGTAACTATATAAAAAAGTGACACTTCACAAATAAGTGATAGGAAAACATGTGCTGAACGTGATTTAAAAAAACCAGTTTCCAAAAAATAAGCCTTAAAATGTGTAATATTACAGAGCTGAATTTCATATTCCGTGCAAAATGTATCTGCCACACAGCTGCAGTTATTACAGTTCTGAAAATATTTATGTTGCCTACATGCGCCAATATCTATCATACAAGTTCTCTTCAGAATAGATTTGGGAAAACAAATTATTTTATTTTTTTAACCCAGTTTTAATTTTGGTCCAGTCTCTAGTGATTTCATTTCAAGCGCAATATGTTGTGAAGATTTCTTTTTTCCAATCCCTGGATTGAAGTCTGTATGCCTACCTGGATATTTCCTTCTTTTCCTTACAGTTATCTATTTTTTCCCCTGCATATTGATGCTTGGGAGAAAGAGAATGTAATTGGGGGGTGGAGATGGAAAGAATCCTGGAAAGTTAATGTTCCTACCATTTTTACCCTATGGCACCATCTTTGTTGGCTTTAGCTCAGTCCATGAGATATCCCTCAACACATTCCCCTACAGAAAAATGAGAAGAATTGTTCCATGCAACAAGATGATGATGATAGATTGATTATGATGCCATTACCCAGCTTTGGGTAGTTTATACATTATTACGCATTAAACCATGAAAACAAGATATTAAAAATGACAAGAAACAAAAAGGGTATATGAGGCAGGGAAACAAGCCAAGTGAAAACAAAAGAAGGCAACCTAGGTTAAAAAGAGGTTTCAGTCAATGCCACCAAAGGATTGTGTGAAATTCAGGTTCTGAGGCTCCTTTAAAACATCAGCAAGATGGGAGTCATTTGGATCTTGGAGGGTAACCTCATTTCAGAAAGCTGGTTGCTGCCACCAGAAGGCATACTTCCAGAGTCCCAATGAGTGGCCTTGCTTATTTGAAATTTGCCATCCCTGTCTGATCAAATTAAATACAATGGAAACAGGTGGCCCTCCAAGCAAGCAGGCTGCATAATATATAGGGATTTATAGCTAAGAACCAGAATTCTGAATAGCTCCTGGAAGCAAATTAGCATCCCTTACAGCTAAAGAGGCAGAAGTGTTACATGGGCATACTAGGGCATGGCCATCATTGCCTGTTCTAAAGTCTCATGAAAAGCCAATTTCAGTAGTCAGGCCAGGATGTGACCAGGGTATTAATATCTGAAGGGCCCCGCAATGTAAGAAGGGAATGTGCCTGGTACACCAGATAAAGCCAAGGTTTTCCTGAACAGTGCCACATTAAGTTCAGAAAGAGTCCCAGATCACACACCAACTTTGCAGAGGGGAAATTCAACAGCCTCTCATGGCTGAGGCAGAATAGAAAGATAATTGGATATCATATAGACACTATTATGCAGTCAGAATACATCTATTATCATCATCATTGCAATTTTCCTATGTTGCTAGCAAAGAAGTCAAGATTTTCCTACTTCAGTGGAGCTTTGGGGATTGAGTAATGATGATTTAATTATGGTTTTAAATATCGTTTTTATTTTAACCTTCTTGAGGACTCCGGAGTGGAAAAGCAAGATAAAAATTGAAATACTAAATTCCATATAAACAAATATATGAGAAACTGTTGACAACAAGCTGATCTATTTTTCTGTTTGACAACAAGCAGAAAAATAGCCTTTCAGTATCTTAAATCAGTCATGACTATTCTCAGGACTGTATAGCTTCAGAAGTGTTTCATGATTCCCGGGAGTACGAGGTTGCTTTAAAGTATTGTATGCTGGTACTACATTTGACTCCTGTTTACTCTGAAGCACTTATTAGAGAACAGATTTGAAGCACTGCCAAGTACTGGAAGATCTTAAATCATAATATAGTTATTTTACTTTTTTAATATAATTTTATCTAATATTCTGAAAAGGGAAAATAAAAACCAATATGCCAGTACAATAACCAGTAATATAAAATAAGAAAAAGAAAAGAAAAAGATGGAAAGAGAGAGAGAGAGAGAGAAAGAAAGAAAGAACAATAGATAAAAGAGCAAGAAAGGAAAAAAAACAGAAAAGAAAGAAACATGACAAAGAATTAGCTTCCAAGCTTCTTTACAACAGTTATAAGGCTAATATAAATTTGTTGTCAAAACAGATACCCTTTTTTTATAATCTCTTTTGTCTAGTCATCAAACTATAAATCATAAGCATTTTTTCTGCTTTATGCAAAAAAGTTCATAATGGGTTTCCAGTCAGCAAAGAGCATAGAAGTTGTGTTTTCTCTGAATAAAAATGTTATTTTAACCATTTCAGCAAATTCCATCATCTTTACCATCCATTCTTATATAGTGGATAACGTTGAATTATTTCATCTCTGGGCACGCAATAATTTTGCTGCAGTTATCATGTACATAAACAAAATTCCATAACTTTTTTCCAACTATTTCTCCATCAATCCCAAAAGAAAAACCTCGGGTCCCAATTGTGTGTGTTAATCTTTAAAGTTCCTCTGAACCAACGTTTGCATTTGAACCTGAAATTTTCTAGCTTTTTACACATCCTCCAAACAGAATAAAATGCCCCTTAGTGTTCTTCATATTTTCAACATAAATGTGAACTCCCCTTATATATTTCAGATATTTTTGGCTTAGTGTGATGGTAGAATGTGGTTTAAAAGCATCAGGATTTGGCTTGACATGGGAGCCTGTCTTCAAATACTTTATTATGTTCCAGTGTTGACAGCTTTTCAGCATACAAAAATAGGAATCATGTAAATTAGTGAACTCCTTTATTCCTTGGTTTTTCATTAGACCACTTACAAGAAGCCTGAGAAATAAATGCTTCCATAGTGGCTGAGGCTGTATAATGCTTGCTGATATTATGATGGGCAATTAATTCTGACATGGCAGTTTGGCAGGCTACCTAATGCTTGGCGCTTTACTACTCAGGAGGTTACTACTTGGCAATTTCCATGACATTTATACAAATTAATCAAATTCTTACCTTCATTTTATTGCACAAGGGTTTTCTTTCTTCCTAGCAATAAATAAAAATTCAGATGAAAAAGTATAATTCCCCTTAGAGCTCCTACAAATGTTAGTAGAAGCTCTGTTAGCCTATGTGGTAGCCTACTTTTCCAGGTCCAGTGTATTTTAAGAATGAACTTAAGGTCTCCAGAGGAGAAATAACAAAGGAATCAAACAGAGATTTTCTAGCAATAGAATGGCATGTTTCTGAGGTGATACAGTCTGGGAAAATTGATACAAGGGTTTATTTTGTATATATCTGCGTGTGAGAGAGAGATGGGGGCAAATATGGAAAGGTGTAGTAGAAATCGTGAGAAAGATAGAGCAATATCTCCTGAAAATCAGAATAATTACTATTGGCCAAGATCAAGCATGGCCTGGGCTCAAGGGCTGTACCTATAATTTTGAGAGGATAAAGATAGACAGTGAGAAATAATAAAAGTGAATAAGGTCTTATGCTAGGGGTAAAATTTGCATTATTTTATGATTAACTTAATACAGGTACTCTTCAACTTACAACAGTTCATTTAGTGACTTTCCAAAGTTACAAGGCCCTCGAAAAACGTTTTTCTACAATTCAACACAATAGCAGAGTTGGAAGGGACCTTGGAAGTCTTCTAGTCCAACCCCCTGCCTAGGCAGGAAACCCTATATTGTTTCAGACAGATGGCTATCCAACATCTTCTTAAAGACTTCCAGTGTTGGGGCATTCACAACTTCTGGAGGCAAGCTGATCCAGTGATTAATTGTTCTCACTGTCAGGAAGTTTCTCCTCAGTTCTAAGTTGCTTCTCTCCTTGATTAGTTTCCACCCATTGCTTCTTGTTCTACCCTCAGGTGCTTTGGAGAATAGTTTGACTCCCTCTTCTTTGTGGCATCCCCTGAGATATTGGAACATTTCTATCATGTCTCCCCTAGTCCTTCTTTTCATTAAACTAGACATACCCAGTTTCTGCAACCGTTCTTCATATGTTTTAGCCTCCAGTCCCCTAATCACCTTTGTTGCTCTAGAGTTTCCACATCTTTTTTACATTGTGGCAACCAAAACTGGATGAAGTATTCCAAGTGTGGCCTTACCAAGGAATACAAAGTGGTATTAACACTTCACGTGATCTTAATTCTATCCCTCTGTTTAAGCAGCCTAGAACAGTGTTAGCTTTTTTTGGCAGCTGCTGCACACTGCTGACTCATATTTAAATGGTTGTCCACTAGGATTCTAAGATTCCTCTCACAGTTACTACTATTGAGCAAGGTATCACCTATACTGTACCTGTGCATTTTGTTTTTCTTGCCTAAATGTAGAACCTTACTTTTCTCACAATTGAATTTCATTTTGTTAGATAGTGCTCAATGTTCAAGTTTGTCAAGATCCTTCTGTATCTTAAGCCTGTCTTCTGGAGTGTTGGCTATTCCTGCCAGCTTGGTGTCATCTGTAAATTTGATGAGTTCCCCGTTTATCTCCTCATCCAAATCATTAATGAAGATGTTGAAGAATACTGGGCCTAAAACAGAGCCTTGTGGTACTCCACTGCATACTTCCCTACATGTTAGGCTTAAGGTGTGTTCTGACTGTGTGTTCACAGCATGTTAGGCTTAAGGTGTGTTCACTCTGTGTGTTCTGACTGAAATCTAGGAAACAATGTCAATAAGTTTCAAGAATCATATAACTGAAACTTTTAAAAGATTCTGGAGTACACCAATGGCGCTAGAGGTAGCAAGTAAAATTTTTGATTTACAGCATGATAACCTACCAGGTCTATAGATTTTCTAAGATTAAATTGAAAAAGTGCAATGCAATGTGTGAAGGGCCTTGGAGAATGAGGGGAAGAAATGCTGCCTAAGAAACAATTAGAAAGAGAGACAGACGCTCCCAGTGGTCAGAGAAAGAAACTTAGGAAACACCTGCCCTAAACGATCAAGTAATTAAAAGTGGTGGTGAGACATCTGTACTTTCAGACTTGAAAGATTTTGTTAATGTAGCCTTTCAATAAAGTAGAATTAATTTATCTAGTCATGTTTCCTTCTGATTTACCTGGGAGGGCAACAAAATTTATTTTGCTAAACTTTGTTCTAGGAGAATTGGAAAATGATAATCAAGTTATTATTCTTCAGGGTTAGAATTGTTATGCATACTCACTGTATACAGAGGTTTGGTGCATACTTAGAGCATGTATTTAAGTTAAACATATTTATACTTCTAACATTATTGTGTCTGTTATTGTCTGTTACCTTCAATTGGGTAAAATTAGAAGGTACTGGACAATAATTATGGAACCAGAGTAATTCAAATGAGCTAGCCTATGGAAAGCCAGGATGCATAACCACAATGAAGAAATTTGGGGAAATTGCAGCTGCTTCAGTGCCACTGCACTTTCCTACTACACTTCAAGAAACCTCTAGGTTGTATGGCACAAGGGAAGATAGGAATGTCATATCCCCATCCTATTTTTCCCTACATGCAATAGAGCAGGGGTGGTGAACAAGTTCGACAAAAAGAGCCAAAATTTTAAACTGTGAGAGTCAGAGAGCCACACCACGCAGTGACCTGCCAAAACAGACCCGGAAGCAATGTTCCCTCTAATTTTTTTTCGATGTGAGCAGAAAAGTATAGTGTTTGAGCGGCACATTTTCATGCCTGAGCACCCGAATTTTTTTCACAGATGTCACCTAAGACAACAACGAAATCAGTATTATTTGAAACTCAAAGTTATGTTTCTTCAAGGTACCCGCTTAATTCAAAGTGTTATATAATATCAGTATCACTTAACAACGTTCCTGCTTAGCAACCAAAATGTTGGCTCAGAAACTCTGGCATTTGAAGCACGCAACTCTTAAAGCTGTCAAGTTACAAGACCCTTGCACCCCTAACCCTTTAGGGAAAAAAAAAACCCAGGGGTCTTCAAACCTGACAGCTTTAACACTTGTGGACTTCAACTCCCAGAATTCCTCCTCCAGTCATGTTGCAGCGACGTCATCTGCGTGGATCTGCTCCATCTTTGCTTTCTTCATTGTGGGCAGGGCTTCTGCTGAAGATGCCGACGAGTACGAGTTGCCACCAGAATAACTGCTGCTACCTCCTCCTCCTCCTCCTCCAACAGAATCACCAGATTTGCTCCTGAGCTCAGCGCTGGGTTACCTCTGCCCCCTCCCCCTCCTCCGTGCTTTTGACGAGCCATGAGGCTTTTTTCCCCCTGCTCCCCCCCCGCCTTCCTACTGGCTCCTCAAAAGCACGGAGGAGGAGGGGGCAGGGGTAACCCAGCGCTGAGCTCAGCGGCTCCGAGCGGAGGGGAGGCGCCGCTGCCACGCGCGGAGATGCCGGCTGGAGCTTTGGCGGCTTCATCTCAGCCGCAGCGCCGGGCGGCAAATCCGGCAGTGCTGCCTGTTAGAGGAGGATGAGGAGGAGGTGGCAGCAGTTCTTCCGGTGGCGGTGGGGGCTTTGGGGCTTCACAACTAGCCTCAGTCACCCCGTGCTCCTCAAAGCAAGTCTGGGGAAGTCCTTTGCAGGCGGCCCGTTCTAGCTGCCTGCAAAGGACCTCCCCAGCTTCCGAAAGGGAGTGCGCGATCCGAGCCACAGTATACTAAATAATGACAAGAGGCAAAGAGCCTCATTTATTTTGGCCGAGAGCCGCATGCGGCTCGCGAGCCGCGTGTTCGCCACCCCTGCAATAGAGTGACAGCAAGACTCAGCAGGCAAGCAGAAACTGTCTGCTTTGGAACTGAAGCTAAAATTTGAAATGTCTCACAGTGGTGGGTGATGAGGGAAGGATTAAGAAGTGACTCAAATGCCTGTTAGTGAGGTTGGGCTGGCTGGGAGGCACTGTCAGTTGACAGATGAGCCCTCTTCCTCCCTGGACGGAGGGGACTTGGGGACATGCCAAGACGGAGAGCAGAGCTGCAGTTTTCCTCTCCCCCATCCCCAGTTTTGAGTCAGCTGAGGTAGAACAGGAGTGATTATTTTTCTCCCTTTCCCACAAGCAAAGTCAGTGGGGAAGCCAGCAGGAAGTTAGATGTTGCTCCTGCTTCCACTGTTGCACCCATTCAGCTAGCAGCAAGACCTGACTGACAAGCACTAATTTGGAGATGCCAAAGATCAATGGGAAAGCTCTCTGCCTCCCTGGAGACATGGTGGAAAGGGAGGCTGCCATTTCCCACACATTCCGTGGTTTTCTTTGTTCTCCTTTCCTTCAGCAAACTGGCAGGCAGTTCTACAGGTCAATTGAGGAAGCGGAGGAAGTGTGATTTCTGATGCTTTCTGCCAGCTTCCCACAAGCAACATCAATGTGGAAGCTGTCAGAAAGTTGGAAGTCGCTTCCATTGCTTTTTTGCCTGTTTAGTTAAGGAAGTATCTTTCAAAAGATGATCCAACATGTCGCGTGTTGTCTAGTGTATGCTAAAATCTGCATTAGAGAAAAATCATAAATGTCTGCTATTATTTTTTTCAAAATAAACTAATTATGTAAAGCTCCTGTTAAAGTATCTTTGTTCTTGAGAAATAAATACAAAAATATGACCAATATTTTTTCTGTAGCCAAATATTTTCCAAATACTATGTGTATTTATGGCTCACATGTTCTATTCTGTTGAATTTATTGAAAGATAGCCAAAAAAAAAAGTCTCTGAATACCTTTGATCTACTATCAGGTAAACAGATCATATGTACCAATGAAATACAATCAATATAAGCAGGAAGCCAATACGTCACTGGAGTTTAAATATGCATATTACTTTGTACATTAATTTGTAGAATGTATACCAAATAGGTGATTGTCACAGAACTTCCCAATCAGATTGTTTTGAAACGCTTTCTATGTTTTGATTTTGTCCAATTCCCAAGAAAGATCTTAATTTATAGGTAGTCCTTGATTTACAACTACAACTGCTACCAGAATTTTCATTGTTAAGCAAAGCATTTGTTAAAGGGGTCACCCCCAATTTTACAAAAAAAAATTGCCATAGTTGTAAAGTGACTCAGTGCAGTTCTTGAGGGAATCAAGTATTCATTAAGTGATTCCCATCTTCCCCGGTTAATTTTGCTTGTTGTAAGTCATCTAGGAAGGTCACAAATGACATTCACATATCCCCAGTATGCTGCAATCATTGTATGTACATGCTCCAAGTGCCCAAATTTTGATCATGTGACTATGGAGATGCTCCAATGGTTGCAAATGCAAGGACTGATTATAAGTCACTTTTTTCAATGTTGTTGTAACTTTGAATGATTGTTAAACAAATAGTTTTAAGTCAAAGACTACCCATATATTTAAGTTTTCCTTTACCAAATATAACCTATAATATTTGGATTTTTTGTAAGACACTTTTCACTTGTGTGTAACAGGATTCAAAAATAGTAGAATTTGGGTATCATTGATGAATATTTTAAGAGGAGTGAGAAAAGAAAGATTCTAAAGTTCTTAAGCATTTTCATTGTGTTATAAGTGTAGCATGTTATGGCTAACTGTAAAAACAGATTACCCCAATAAGAATAATGCAGTTTTGTTTTATGACTTAATAATTGTTTATTTGAAGATGAACATGTGCTTCTTAAAAGCAGCAGTAAGTACTTATAAAACTAGCATTTTGTCAAAAGCTATTCAACATCTCTAAAACAAGCAGTGATATTTTATGGTTATTGTTCTCCAGGAGCAGTTTACGCACCATTTTTCTACTAAGGAAAAGTTGCATTTCAATTAAATAGTTCATTTGTTTTCACTACTTTATTACATTCCTGATGCAAAACTGATAGACTTCCATGGTAGTGGATAATCTTCCACCCAGTGCCTAACATGGAAGCTACTTCCTACGAAATTTTAACTTTTCACCATACAAATCTAATGGCTTAATATTCATACATGGATGCCCATCCTGTTCCCTTTAGGGTAAAAAACATTATGTAGTGAACTTAAAAGGAGTCAGAAATATTAATCCAAAGGTGCTAAAGGAATAAAGTAAGAACGATAAAAAATAAATAAAGTCAAAAGTAATTTACTCTACACCATTCACTTTATCTCTCTATACTTTTCTGTCCTTGCAAACCATGCTTACTCTGATTTCAGTGACACTTTTCCTTAAATTCTGGTCTCATTTTTTTACAGTTCTTGGTCTTTTTCTTTCAGTCTATTCATTTTTTCTTTACTGTATAAATTCCTTTTGCAATTCTATCTTCATTCGTTTTCTCTGTGGAACCAAATCACCATATCATACTTCTTGCAGTCTGTTCATTCACTTGTCTATTTCATCCACATTCAATGAGCATTTAGTCATTTTTGATCTATCTCTTGATTTTTGTTAATCATACAAACATGATTGCATAGCACATTCCGCTATGCAACATTCTGCCAAAGTTTACAAATTTATTATTTTAGGGTCTTTGCCATTGATTGCAATTGTTTACTGTTTTCTCTGTCAACCCCTTTGGATTGATATCTTAAGTTTCAGGTATCTACTATTCATTGTACAGGTAGTCATCGACTGACGACCACCCTTGAGCCCAAAATTTCAGTTGTTAAGTGAGACATTAGTTAAGTGAGTTTTGCCCCACTTTACAACCTTTCTTGCCACAGTTATTGAGTGAATCACTATAGTTGATAAGTTAGTAACACGGTTGTTAAGTGTATCTGGCTTCCCCATTTGACTTTGCTGGTCAGAAGGTCACAAAAGGGAAACATGTGATCCCTGGATGCAGCAATGGACATAAATATGAACCAGTTGCCAAGCATCTGAATTTTGACCACATGATCATTGGGATGATTCAAAGGTTGTAACTGTGAAACACGGACATAAGTCACTTTTTTCGGTGCTGTTATAACTTTGAACGGTCACTAAATTAACTGTTGTAAGTCGAGGACTACCTGTATCATATAAGCTAACATTTGCCGAATAAATCATTCTGGTTCTCAGCTAACCACATGGCGTCATCTGTATATAAAAGAATAAAAAGAAATATGCCAACTGTAGGAAAAGTAGTGGCAGAAACTGAGAGCAGGAGAATCAGCCTAGAAATTTTATGTAGCCACAAAGTCCAACACCTGTTGAATTTCATTAACCCTTATCCAGTGCCAAAATAGTGCTAGACATTAGTTGAGTAGATTCTTGTGCATAAGCATAAGCAATAAATCAGTTTAATTGGAACTTCACGTGTGGTCCTGGTCTTTCACACCTGACACAACCAGCTTGGGCCCAATGGGGGTGTCCCATTTGGAGATGTTTAGTAGATTAGAAGAAGATCCCACATGCACCCTATTTACCCGTTGGTCTCTTTTCATCTACAGTCGTTCGTGGTTAATTTTAATGTTTTAATTCTTAATGTTAAATGTTTTGATGCTTTTATCATTTTATATTGTTGGAAGCTATCCAGAGTCACTTGACAGTGAGATGACCAGCATATAAATGTTATAAGTAAATAACGCCATCCCTATTTCTAGTAACACCACAAGAATTCGTTATATATTCAACCTATCCATAAATATATTAAAAACCCATGACATAATTCAATGCATATTGTACTTCCATCATGTACTCTTCTTGTCATATTCAGTAATCAACCCTCAACTCCATATGTACTCCAAAAATTCTTTAATTCAAGCCCAGAATTAAACATACATTATTAGTTCATTCAAGTGATAAACAGTACTTTGAGAGTAGGTTATTTTTCTCCTTTAATCATTATTTTATTGACATTGGGAAAAATAAAAATTAATTCAAATAAGAATATAGTTAGCTAAGTAGAGAATGAATTAAGCTGGCATGTTTAATTTACCACAGGAAATTAAGTGCATTAGGTCTTCCAGTGTTTTTTTAAATTGCTCAGGGTAAATAAGTATGTTTTAAGTTTTGTAACATTTCCATGCAGAACAAATTTAATTTTTTAGAACACTTTGGATATTTGAAAATTCAGTTTATGAAAGATATTAATGAAACATCTATATATACACACATGAATATAATTAATAGTCTCTACTTTAGACTAGTATTTGTCACTTCTGATTATCTAATGATATTTGTAAAAGAATGAAATTTGACTCTGGTTGAAATACAGGAATTTCATTTATATGTTTTAATATTTTTGAGAATAGTTCTTTTTACATTTTTGCCTATTTAATGATGATTTGGCAAGTCAAAAACAGACCATGTAAAGTAGGGCATTATCATCACTGTGTGTACACTTGCAAAGTCCAAGTTTTATCAGAACATGTCATGGTTTGCTTCACTAAGAAACAAAGAAATTAAAATAGCAACAACAATACTGATGTAGCATCATATTTTGTAACCTTGTGACTGAGGCAATGGTCACTATCTTCCAGTCTAAGCATTTCTTAATATGCTGTTAAATCAGGTCTACTAATTCTAGCATGGCTGAAAGAATTTGCTTTCCCAACAACTTTGATTCTTGCAAAAACCTGAAGATGTGCAACTCACATTGCCTCAATTTTTTAAATAGGAATTTCTTTTTAATAGTCCTTAACAATGATATGAACTATAATTCAATAATTGTTGAGGAAGGTCACAGATTGCCCATAATTGCATAATTTAAATATAGTCATAAGATTCATGATTGGGTATACTTGGCTCAATTGAGAATTTTTTTACTGAATAGCTATTGTACTAGCCCAAATTAATTCTACGGTATCTGTTGCAGCTGTGTATTGGCATAGGTGTATCCTTTATTTACCTGCTCTAAATATTACCAGAGTGCGGCATTCAGTTCAGCAAAGAGAAATGCTGAATGTTAGAATATATTACATGCGAGTTCTAGTCAGTCAGTACTGTTTACAATTTTCACTTTAGCATCTGTCAGGCTAAAGAGAAATTGGTCTCTTGTTCTTTGAAGAATTCAAATTTCACCATTCATAAAAGAAATGTGCCTTTTCAGACCTTTTATGCTTTTTGGCCTTTAATTCTTAAACACTGTAAAAATAGCTTTCTTGATTTTTTTAGGTGATTTGAATAATAGGACTCAGGTTTCAAAATGCATGACATGAATGCAATTGGCCTTGGGCTTTTGTAGAATGCTTTCTACCCTCACAACTCAACAGCACAATGCAAAGTTCATGAAAATGGTACCTACCCACATTAGTGTAGTGTTTGCTTTGATGATGAGAGATGTCATCATTGATAAAAGGACAGAGCTGGCCTATATAAATATCACCACCATGGTATGATTAACCAGTGAAAGGTGGCAGTATTTTTCAGAGGAAAGGTATAAGGTTCAGAAAAGTTTGAAATTTTATTCTGAGGCCTGATGTGAAGATATATCACAGGCATTGTAGGCATTTAATTAAAAGTAAGCTTGATTTTAATAAATAGGTGTGGACATAGATATAGATCGTATATAGAGAGATATATGGACTATTTAGAAGCAAGTTGTTAGGAATTGGCAATAAAGATTACATGATTCAAAGAGATGTACCTGGTTCTCTGGTTCTCAATATTTCAGTTTCCTCATAGCAGCCCTGATTTAAACATGTTTGGATAAGTGGGGCACCTGTCAAGCTCAAGAAATCAGGAAGCAAGGTGGTTCAAACCATTCCAGGTTTATTGCATGCTACAAGAATTGAACTACTAAGGTCAAAGCAAATTGGAGGCAGGTAAGAGTCAACAGAATTCAAGGTTGGCTGGACTTAAATCATGTATGGACACGAAGGGACTCAAGATTGATTACATGCTTGAACCCTCCCTCAGGTTCAGCCTGGTCATCTTCTACTTCTTCCATGTCACTTACCTGATTTTATGACTTTTCCTATAACAGTCTTTAAGCAAATGTTATGACCATTAAATGAACCAATGCTTTGCTATGGATCTGGTTTTGCCAACAATCAGAAGTAAATACTGACTTTCAGCAAAATCATCACAAAACAGTCCTGTGACCAAAGTTCAGAGGTGAGCTGCTGCCGATTTGGACGGGTTTGCACGTATCGGTAGTTCGGACCACTGCTTGGGCCTGCCCCCCCCAATCCCCGCCCCGGTGCTATACCATCCTATATATCTCAATTTCTGGTTCACTTAGCCTACCCACATAGCCTAGCTGATTTCCACACTTCTCCTGCTCTACTCACTGCGGCTGCCTGAGAAGGTGTGCTGGAAGCCACGCAAATGACATTGCCATGTGTTTGAACCTGCGCGCAAGCGTGGAAGGCACATGAGCTCACATTTTTGGTTTTGCATTAGGCAAACCAGTTGTTAAATTATGTGAAGGCCACCTCTGTTGCAGTTATAAATGCAACCTAGTGGTTGAGCACCCAAGTATGGTCACATGACCACCAAGGATTCAACCATCATAACTTTAAATCCAGGTCGTAACTTTTCCCAGTGAGGTACTTATAACTTTGAATAGTCACTAAGCAACTTGCCATAAGTCAAGCACCACCTCTTCTTTTCTTTTCTTCACTGTATATTATAGAAAAAATCGACTTTAGTCAAAATGTGTGTGACAAGAAATAATTTTGTTGGCCATTTTCTTTCCAGGGATATTGAAATCATATCTCCCTAAGTAGACGGATCCTCTGCTTATCACCTATAACACTTCTAGGCTGTCAGACTTCTGAATGCAACATAACACCACAATTAAGTTTAATATGATAGCGCAATGTGCAACATGTTCATACCGATGTAATATAATATAATGTTACATACATATATGTATATGGGAATGTGTGGTAGTTATTACCTATTTGGGTTTAGGGATTATATTTCTTTCATTTATTGAGTTATTGAGATGTGCTTTGTGTTTTGGGGGTGGGGGCTGCACCAAGGGAGGTTCATTCAATTTCATTGTACACATGTTGTGCATTTACAATAAAGGTTTGGTTTGATTTGATTTGATTTCTAATTTTGTCATCAGTTTCTATGTACATTGTTCTGTTCCATCCTCCCATTTTAACATTTGCTTTTCCACTGACATGAGAGTTTGTGTCAGCGAGAGCCAGTGAAAAAACTTGATTTGCCTTCCCAATAGTATGTTTCTTCTTTTATATGTTGTTTTGTATGTTTACGTGATAGAGAAGAACTTGTTTGATTGTCAAATTTGTTCTCTCCCTATTTTCATGGAAGAAAATTTCATTCAATCCAAATCCACATAAGCATGCATAAGACTGACAAAGCTGCATACAAACTCCAGACTATTCTTCACTTGTTGAGTTTCTTTTTCTAAACTAACCCACTAACTCAAACATTGTAACTTTTCTTCACTGGGGAGCCGCTTCAGTCCTTTGATCATTTCTATTGATCTTCCTATAAGTTCACCAACTCTCCCATTTGAAAGAATTGTTAAAGCAGGGATCACAAGGAATCAACATCTCTAAGAAGTTTGAAAGTCTGGAGCTGCTCTCATCCTACCTCAAGTGATAATTGTATTTATTGAACATTATCACCCAAGGTGAAAGCCTGATGTAAAAAATGCCAGAGCAGATTTGAGGTAGCTGACAACTATTGTGAAGCTCAAAAGCTTGCGCGAGTCCTTACCCTTCCCAAAAGAGAGTGTAAGAAAGAGAAGTAACCTTATAATTTAAAAATAGGACTGTTAGTTGATCTTTCTTTCTTTTTTCCAAAAATGTTATTGGTTTTTATACATTTATGGGGAAAAGTAAGGGGATGTACAAAAAAATTTGGCAGCTCCCACACTAGTGATAGAAATCCATCCAAAACTCACAATTTTTACAATCTTAAAAACAAAATATAAAAGATAAGGAGAAAACAAAGTCTTATTCTATATTGTCAACCATGTGTTCATTCATTTTCCTTTGTCACTTTCTAGAGTATCACCAATACTGTCATTTCAAATACTTTTATTTTTGTGACTTGAGCCTTTTCGATATTGCTCCTTCCTCCCTGTCCCCAGAGGGAGCCTCAGCCCCCCCTCCTTAACTTGCACCTTGCTGTCTTTTCCACTACCTTCACTGTGTTCGTCCTCTGGGAGGGAAAGATGCTTTTTAATGAAGGCTTCCGCCTCCTGCACTCTATTAATTCTAATCCTGCTTCCCTCCCAGAAGAAGTTAGTTGATCTTTCTTATATTTTCTGGGAATGACAAACCAGGGCTGTGCTCTGTACTTTTGATTGCTGACAGTGTAGCATGGCAATACATTCACTTTCTTTTAAGCTAAAAAAAACCAACAGCCATAAGTACCGTCATGAATTGTTTGTCTTTCATTTTAAAACGGGAGAGAATGGTAATGCATGCTGAAGTGTAATATCTCACCACAATTTTCCTTCCACAGTAATAAATGATAAACATATCAGTGTATCTATGAATGTTAAAATTGAACTTTATAAGTCTGCACTTATACATTAGAATTACCTCACTCTATTGCCAGACCACCTAGAAAAACCCATCTTGGTCTGATTTCCATAGAATGCCAAAACCTTTACAGACATCATCTCATTTATGAAAGAGTAAGTCAAGTGCAGACATTTAACTGAAGTGTTTAACATACACTCTTAATAAAAAGCCATTAGTGTATTGCTAACGTTCTCCACATAAATAAATTTTTATTCTGCTTTTAAACTGTCTTACTCTTTGCCTATAATATTCAGTGTGCATTTACAATCAATGACTGGAAATAAATCATGTTTATTTCATCCCCGTGACCTTTTATTGTAGTATGTTCCAATCGGTTGCCTTAGCTGAATAAGAGATTTTAGCATTAATCCAGCTCATTTCCCACTCCCCAAATTGCTATTCAGCTCCTGGAGCACATAGACCGCCACCCACTTTCGTCGACTGACTTTAAAATGAATGGAAACCTAAAATGTTGTTTGTCGTGTTCCTCTTCTGCTTTAATAAGATTGTATCTATTTGTTCTAATAAATTAATCGGTGCTCAAACCATCCCATTCTGTTGGGCCTCAAAGTGGCCTTCTTTATTACTTTTATCAATGCCATTTTGATCTACTTTGTATCAAACTTTAAGAAAGTAATTGCGGAGTACAATATTATATTACACAGCACCTTGTAGATTAAAGGTGCAACATAAATGATTTATAAGTGTGTTCCACGCTGCTGTAATTGTCTTCCTTTTAGGCAATTTCTTTACTTGTCCTGTGGGACAAAATTGCTCTGAGTGGTGAAGCACGTGCCTTGAATTTCTTGGGAACTTGATTTTAACCTTTTTGCTATTTAATGTGGAGTTGGAATTGCTTAATGCTGTGGGTACCCAATTTTTTTGAGTCAGTGGCTGTAATACCCCTGTAGAATGTATAACGGGACAAAAAAGATGGTTATAGCAAAAGATGGGCCAACAGAATTTAAAAAAAAACCCAAATCCTATCTATTTTATTGATATGTGGATCCATTCTCTTCAGATTTATCAAAACCATATATTCAATTGCAAGTTATTTTACTAAAAATTAGTGGCAGCTGAACAGTACTTTGGAGGCTACACTTAGGGGTTTATATGTTATCCCAGGAACAAATTCTGTGTTTTTCACCTAACTCTAAGAAAGGGATAGCTCTATATTTGCATTGATGTATTAGAACTTTCCCAAGCAAGGTTCATCTCAACCCTTGGTCAATGGACCAACTCTAATTAGTTGAGATGACATTTGGGGCTTTGATGTCACAGCAAGGGTCAACATCTATCTGATTTTTGTTTAAAATGGGCTTGATATTTGTATAGGAAACAACTGACAAATTTTAATGGTTTAGGTTAAGATTTTGAAGTTGAACAAATATACAATAATAAAGTATGGCATTGTTTTCAAGAGAACAAATAGGCATATCAAAACACTTTTCCCCTCCAGCTTAAAATCTAACATTTTTAAAATAAGAAAAAAGGTAAAACATTTTTCCCAATAGATCTGTCATATCTTTAACAAAATTAAGAATCAAGATTAATTAGATTAGGCTTCCAACAATAGAATTATGGACATTTATTAATATAGAACAAATATATATTCAGGTAGTGAATATAAAATTGTTCCAAAATTGTCAAAAGAGCTTGATGTGTTCCAATACTTCAAGAAGGAACAGTATCCTTATCCACTTATAAGAGCTGAGGTGGCACAGTGGTTAGAATGCAGTGCTGCAGGGTACTTCTGCCTGACTGCCAGCTGCCAGCAGTTCAGCAGTTCAATTCTCACTAGCTTGACTCAACCTTAGATCCTTCTGAGACCAGAAAAACGAGAACCCAGATTGTTGGGGGCAATATGCTGACTCTGTAAAACGCTTAGAGAGGCCTTTAAAGCTCTGTGAAGTGGTATATAAATCTAAGTCCTATTGCTATAAACAAGACACAAGAATTTTTTCTGCATCGGTCTTATGTGTTGCTTCTCTTTTTTCACTGGTCTATAAATTCTATTGAAACTTGCACTCTGTTTGCACATGCCAAGGCATGCAAGTGAAAGAACTTACAACTAACTTTTGCTGGCATATCCTAATGTGAGAATCGACTTAAGTACATTTTCAGCATGTTAATTCAAAGCACCTCGTAGTACAAACTTACATTTCAAAGAGACTGCTGGCTTTCTTATGGACAGCTATTTGAGCCCTAAAACAGATAAACTTCTGGCCTTTTTTGAAATTTAAAAACAAAGCTAAACAAAATGAATACCAATACATCCGTCAAATCATGCAAGACCCATACAAGTTTTCCTTCAGTGCTTTCATTTGCATCACACTTTTCTTTTCACTGACAAAAATTGCATCTTTGATGCAATTCCATTGGCTGATCTTCAGATTCATTATATGAAAATTACAAGGCTTGCTAAACATTACTTTATGACTATCCAAATTATGTCAGAGGATGATAGCTTGACAGAAAAGTGGTAAATGTTACTAATGTTATGGCTGACTTATAATTGAGATTGGAATCGGTAACCAAAAGAAGAATGCGTGCCTGAGCATAGGAAATGCGCTTTTTGACAGAAAGTAAGTAAATTTATTCCAAGTACAAGCTTGGTGGTTTCTGATTATAGAGTACGTTTGACTCTTTTGACAGGGAATGTTGAGATAGATGGGAAGGAAGCATAAGGAAGCAGAGATTAATGGCTGACATTAATGGAAAAGAAACAGGTGGAAGCGAAGGAAAGTGGAAGAAAAGAGCTGTAAAGTATAAAAACAGCCACGCTAGCAATGAGAAAAAAAATTATTTGAAAAAGGCAAAAGTAGACATGACATTAAATGCCTCTGTAAGCATTCACTGTTTGCTTTTAAAATGTAAATAGAGGCTACTAGCGACCAATAATTATTGAGATTGCAGGAGATGAAGTCCAACACAAACTTCAATTGATGCAGAGAGTGGCAGCTCAAGTATTGCCTGGCAGTGCATATATTGAAAGAACCTACTATGGTTCCCCCAGTTCTGGATATTGAGAGAGGAGGAGGGTTGTACTTTAGAATAGCCAATGCCCTCCGCTGGTGGCTTTCTGTAAGCTTGAAAAAGCTTGAGATATGAATTGCCACCATTGATTAGTGCTGGTATTTGTTTATAGGAACCGTGGTGGTGCAGTGGTTAAGATGCAGTATTGCGGGCTAAATCTGCCCACTGCCAGCAATTCGATCCTGATTGGCTCAGGGTTGGCTCAGCCTTCTCTCCTCACAAGGACCATAAAATGAGATCCCAGATTCTTGGAGGCAATATGCTGTTTCTGTAAGCTGCTTAGAGAATTTTGTAAAGCTTCATGAAGCGGTATATAAGTCTTAAGTACTATTGCTATTATGTATGTAATTTTGTTCAATGTGGTTTTAATTAATAAAGTTTTGATGTACTGCCTTGTATTGATAAATGTTGCACGTTCAAGTTGTTTCTGATTGCACTGAAGCTAAATCCAAATTATTTCATTATCAATGGGGAGGGGGAACCCTGTGATGGTAGAAATGTGTTATGTCAAATTAAAAATCACAGCAATATTAGCACAATTTTTGTATTATATTACAACATTATATTTAATTTTGTTGATTATAAAAAAATAGTTATGCAGTACGTCGAAAGTCACCACGTACAAGAGGTTCAGTGGTAAATAACTATAAGCAGTTTCAGGGTCACCAGTGTTTACAATCTAGCATTAAATGTTAATCCAATTACTTTTTAGTTTTAAAAAAATCTCCAAATTCTAAAAATATATATTCATAAATTCTGTTGTCTAGATGGGATTATATAGGGAATAAATCTCATTGGTACATGTGATTCAAGTGGACATTATGAAGTGCTGGTGTACTTCTAGGTAGAAAATCATGGTTTTCTTAGACAAAATGTAGTTTTTATTTATCAGATCCACTCCCTGTCTTAACAAAGGCAAGCTTGCTCAACCTCGTTCTAGATATAATTTGTAGCTTTTTCAAAACATTCCAGTGGTCCTTGGCTAATTGTCTTTTTCTTATTTTATATGTTAATTTTCATAATGAAGGCTTTGAAATCAAAAAGTGTTATCATCTCCATATCTCATATTATTTCTGTTTTTAACCTCAATTTTTAATGGAGAATTGGACAAATTAATGTTTATTTGTCTTATTCCCTTTGCTGTGGTGAACAGCTTTTTTTTTACTCAATTCTTATTGTTGCTTTGTTATTGATTCTAAAGGTTCTTCAGGAGAAACAACCATTTGCCTTAATATATTGCACGATTTGGCATGAAATATGTGAAGGCCTTGTTGTAATCAGGAAAGCAAAGATAAACCTCCTTGTTAGGTTCTCTTACTCTCTCTATTATCAATCTTATGTTAGGTATCTTTTCTTATGTGCCATTGTTTTTTCTGAAATCTGTTGGTGCATTTGCTGTTTTTCCATGTATGCCTCTACTTTTCTTCATGATTCTTTTTTTTTAAAAAAATGTATTAAAGAATCTTCTTACACCATAAAACCGTAAGAGAAAAAAATATATAACAAAGTAAAACTAGTACATAGTGGAAAAATAAAACAGGAAAGGAAAGGAAATATTATAAAGAGGCAGTCTCCAGTTGCCTTGACACTGATTATTTTACTTGTTCTCTCTTTCTAGGGTTACATTATAACTTTCTTCTTTTTCTTAAATAAGCTACCTTTTCTAATCTTTAAACCCGTTAACCATAGGTTCATTTTTTTCTTTTTTTCAGCAAAAAGACCATAAAGAGGTTTCCAATGACTAATAAATGTAGTTGTTGATTTTTCTCTAATCAGATATGTTAATTTTGTCATTTTTGCTATTAATTCATCTTTACTAATCATTCCTCTGTCGTAGGTATTTCAGTCTTTTCATGTTTGCTCATATAATAGTATCATAGCAATAATCACATATTAAATCTACTATACTTCTTTTCTAATTGATTGCCTTCACTGTGATTCTAAGGCAAAACTTTGCATATTGCATTTCAGTAATACTGCATTTTCTTTTGCATTTCCCATCTTTTCTGTAGCTACATGGAGCAAAATAACCCAGTATCTCTTCTACACTATTCTTTGATATAAAGATGTTAGCATTGTAAATGCCTCTTCTGGAGCTTTAAACAGTTCAAAGGTTATTTTGATTTGGTCACCACCTCCAGGTCACGTTGTGAAATTTCAGGGATATTTTTTCAATAAGGATCTTGTAGAATTCTGAAGTGTCTCATCCTTCAGCTTTCAATTGTGTTGTTTCAATTATGTCCATATAGTTTTCTTGACAACATATTATCTTCTTCCAGGTTTTGATTTGGAATTCTTTCCATTTGGTTTTGCCTGTCCTTCATCTGTTCTTTATCTTTAGTCATTCCCTTTTAACCATACTAGTGAGGGTAATAATCCCATTAGATGTTCCTGTTACTACTAGCATCACCAGTGAATACAGTTGTTGAATTCTTGAATCCCTTGGAAAACTCTAAATACCAAAAGAGTTTGAAGCTGATTTTTTTTGGGGGGTAGCAGTAGGACCTTGTATTTTGTCCCCTGAAGAGGTAGATAACAACATTTGAGAGGTATAAAAATAATTCAGAAGTGCCTGCCATCTTTGAAAGTATAGATCAATTCAATAATAGCTATTTTGGTAAGATAAAAATAATAATAAAAAGCATTTCCCAGTTGAATTGTAACTAACTTTACAATGTAGGCGTTGATCCCCTGTTGCCATAGCAAGCAGAACAGTGGACAAAAGAAAGAGAAAATAAGAAAAGAGCTGTTGGTTTAAAGTAGTAGAGCAGTCTTTGACTTGCTGCTTGGTGATTAATTTAAAGAGTCTACATTACTCTTTTATGTATAAGGCAAAGCTAATGTAAACATGCTACTATGAAGGCCAGGGAGATCTCAACTTAGTTTGACTTGTAAATTAATCAGTGTTTCTTATTTCCAAGAAAGGCTACAATTGTAAGCATACTTATTTTGAAGTCAGCCCTATTGAAATAAGTGAGATACTTTTGAATAAACATGACTCTTGGGACTTACGAAGCATTCTTACAACCCAGCTTTTTAAATACATTACTTCAAAACAAGTCACAAATAGTAGATTTCAAAAGAAATTACTACCAAGTAAATTTGCAGGTGGATACACTCTTAGGTAAATTGACCGCATGCAATTTTCATGCTCCAGTTATGGACTTGCAAATGAACTCTTTCAGAATCCAAGAGGGAGCAGATCTTTTTAGTACTGAAAAACTCAGGTGACTGGCCTTCATAGCTTAAAAAGCATTGTGCTTAGCCCTTACGGCTCTGAATTCAGTATCGCTTTATTCTGAATCAAATTCTCTTTTATTGGTCTTTGCATCTGATATACAGTTGATTTGGTTTTTTCCACTTGAATGCAGTGTACATTGTAACCTGTTGTTGGACAAATGAGAATATACTGTTGACAAGTCTGATGGATGCAGCTGGTAGCCAGAAAAAGCAGAAGAGTTAAACTGATTGCATTTTTGCACTCAGATGCATTTTTTCTGTTTATTGTTTGGGTCCTGCTGCTAAAAAAAACAGGTTGGGTGTTAAATCTTTTTAATCAAAACAAAAAAAAATCCCATAGAATTATGTATCATTGTTGTCTATGAATACAAAGAGTGACTAAAGGAAAAAATATGCTTTTAAAAAAACATTTTAAAGTAGTTAAGGTTGCTAACTTTTTATTCACCAACTGTAACTGTAACACTTTGTGCGGTGGCTCGGTGGCTAAGATGCTGAGCTTGTTGATCAGAAAATTCGGCAGTTCGAATCCCTAGTGCCACGTAACGAAGGGAGCTCCTGCTACTTGTCCCACGTTCTGCCAACCTGGCAGTTTCGAAAGCATGTAAAAATGCAAGTAGAAAAATAAGAACCACTTTTGATGGGAAAATAACAGCGTTCATGCACCTTTGGCGTTTAGTCATGCCAGTCACATGACCACAGAGACGTCTTCGGATAGTGCTGGCTTCTCGGCTTAGAAACGGAGATGAGCACTGCCCCCTAGAGTTGGGAACGACTAGCACATTTGTACGAGGTGAACCTTTACTGTAACTGTGCCTTTAATACTGAATTTCTACATAAAGCTATCATTAAAAACACATGATGCTAAAGCCACCAAAACAAAACATGAGCTTCTTGTTATTTCTGTTTGTCTATGGTCAATTATCTGGGAGAATTTTATCCCAGATTTGAGGAAAAGTGATGTTCAGGTAATAACCTGTATGAAAAACATTCAGCTTTGAGATACTTTTAATTTTATAGAGTACAAAATTTGGAAATATGGCATAGAATAGAGAGAAGCAACCTAGAACTAAAGAAAATTTTCATGACAATGAGAACAAATACCTAGTGGAAGGGAAGTTGTGGGTGCTCCATCCCTGGAGGATTTTAAAGACTGGACTAGAGGACTTCTAATGTTCCTTCCAACTCTGTAATTAAGTTTGAAATAGGACTGGTAATTAGGCACTTCCATAACAGTAATATATAGAGGATTATAAGACAGCACAGTTATGGTAAGAACATTTGTTCAGAAGGATCTGTTACAGCAATGCTTTCAATTCCCTGAACTCTTCTTGCTCCTCCAATTTTTCTAGAAGATCAGTATCATTTTAGCAGAAGGTCTCCGCATCAGACCTTTGTGTTAAAACGTGCATACTTCTTGGCCCTCTTGAGATTGTTTAGTTTGCCTGCAAGTTTGCAGACTTATTTGCAATGTTGTATTTATTTTTCACCCTTAATGTATTCCTGACCTTACTTCATCTTTCGCTACTAAAATAATCATAATTCAGTACTGTGAGGACAGAGCCTAATGAATGCGCTTTCTGAATTGTATTAACAAAGTTATTGCTTTGTTTCCATTGTCTAACAACATTGAAGAGTTTTAAGGGAATTAAGCTTTGATAGTTTGATTTTGTTTCATAATACTTAACTAATTATACATTCACCATAGTGGCTATACGTAAGGCATTTCCATTTTCAATCCAGGAAGCAATTTGTTTTTTTATGTAAAAACTTTTAATTAAAAGATGGGGAAAAATGGCTTTCAGAGGATTTGTAACTAGATTTCACATTAGGAAATGAATCCTGATCAATCAATGCAAAGCTGTTACTAGTTTCAGCAAAGTCTCTCTTCCATTTAGTAATGCCTGTGCTAAACATTTCGATTTTTGATGTCCCAACAGAATAATCCCAGCAGAACTACATTATCAAAAACTCAATGTCTCTACGCATCGCAAATCCAAAGGTTCTTTGGAATAGCCAATCTTAACTAATAAATCTCTTTTTTAACTGTCCTGAATTCTTCTATTTTGAGTAAAGATATAAATACCAAAATTAAATATCTGTTTATAAATGTTAAAAATAATCTTAATTTCATCTGAGCAATTGCAGTTTCAGCCTTTCTTTCCCTACCCACATTCTCTTTGTGCTTGGTATATATTATATTATTGTTAGCCCTAATCAAGCCACTGCAGGATGAAAGCCTTTCATTAAAGGCCATGGATCACACAGGTAGTACTTACATTGTAAATCGACTTACAACAGTTCATTTAGTGACCGTTCAAAGTTACAACAGCACTGGAGAAGCGACATGACTATTTTTCACACAACCATTGCAGCATCCCCATGGTCAGGTGATCAAACTTCAGACACTTGGACACAGATTCATATTTATGATGGTTGTAGTATTCCAATGACTACTGTATTCTACCAGGCTAATCTAGAGTAAATTGTTAGATAGATATTTTTTGGAGTTTGCAATGTAGGTTGAAAGAGTGATGCCTGGCCCAAAGTCACCTAGCCAACTTCTGCATCTAAGGAAGGTTTAAACCTGAGTCTTGCTATTCCTACTTTGTATTGTAATGACTACCTACACTGGCTCTAGTATACTGTGTATGTACAGTATGTATGTATGTATGTATGTATGTATGTATGTATGTATGTATGTATGTATGTATGTATATATGGATGGATGGATGGATGGATGGATGGATGGATGGATGGATGGATGGATGGATGGATGGATGGATGTATATATGTATATATGTATATATGTATATATGGATGGATGGATGGATGGATGGATGGATGGATGGATGTGATATGTAATTATTTGTGAAGTTCTTTATGCTTAATATCTGCTGTGAACGAATGTATGTATATTTAGTCTTTTAATCAGCCCTTGAGTGAATTTGCCATACATGTGAATGCTTATTATTCTTTGAACTAGAAATATTTCAGGTTCTTTGTCCAGGATCTCCTATAATTGGACCCCCCACCCCCCCCCCCAAAAAAGAGATATTTTACTTCTAGTATAGAATTGCCGTATATTCTTTTATACTTTTCCCTATTACTTGTGACTTAGGGATAGGCTGATACCTTTTAGTACAACAGTCACTGCCAGCTTTTCCATTATAAGTGCTTTTTACAGCTTTGTAAGTCAGCAGTAAAATGTACTTGTCCAATTTGAAGCTTGGCATGTAACATCTTCATTTAGA
Organism: Natrix helvetica; assembly: GCF_964273705.1. Lineage (NCBI taxonomy): Eukaryota > Metazoa > Chordata > Lepidosauria > Squamata > Natricidae > Natrix > Natrix helvetica. The sequence continues at coordinate 59,594,349 of NC_138551.1, read as the reverse complement.
AGCTGACTTTTTCCCTCATCTGAAAATGTTCAGGAAGTAAAGAGATTAGGATGACCCTTTATTCTCTTTGTCTAAGTGGTATTATTTACAGGAAAAAATAGTTTCCTGGTTTTGCTGAGGTCATTGTTATTCTAGATTGAAAAGTAATCATTTTTCTTATGTGGGAGGTTTTGTCCCAACCCTTTTCTTAAGAACTGCCATTGTTTTTATATGCCAATATCTTTTTTCATATATGAAATTAAATACCATAACAGTCATTTAATCCTGTTAATAAAATAACACTTGGTCTACTTGGTTGGTTGATTTATTGCCACTCAATTAATACTGGTAAGATCTAACCAAATCAGTTTATGGAATATAATTAAATACAGCCTTCTTTAAACGATAAAGATGAAAATATCCAAAATTTAAAAAACCAAAGAGATGTAAAAATAAATGCTATAGACATAGCATTGGAAAAAAAATTAACCATATGGCTCTCTAATATTGATATACACTTATGCTCGAAATATGCTTAGCATTTAAAAAAATCAGTATGCTAGAAATACTAATATGTAGCAAAATATTTATTTTATCTAGCAAAATAGCCATAGCTTAGACTTATAAATCACTTCACAGTGCTTTGTAGCCCTCTATATGCATTTTACAGAGTCAAGTTGGGGTGATTTACATATTACCCCAACAATCTGGCTTCGCATTTTACCAACCTTGCCGGATGGAAGTCAACTTTGAGACTTGAACTCCTGGCAGTCAGCAGAATTAGCCTGTAATGCTACCTTCTAATATTATTGCACCATCACACAGGTTTCTATCAATTAAATGATATTATGCAGACTTCCCAATAGGGTTTTGAAAAAGGCAGATCATTAATAAACTACCATTTGATGTAGGAACACTGGGAGTAAGGATTCTGATTATTATCTTGGAGTAAGAATTTGAAATACAGAATGTAAATTTTAGGATCAGATTAGTTCATAAGGCTAGCTGTGAAATCTACTACTACCAGGAATAAAATAACTGTCTAAGAAAAGAAACACTGTGGAATCTCCTAGGTATTTTCCTCCTTTTTTTGTCTTAAAAATAATTTTAAAAAATAAGCATGTAAGAAGAGGTTATTTGCCAATGTAAATGGCAGAAGGCCAGATGGTGATTTCATGTAGTGACGTTTCAGAAAGCATAGTGATATAATGGTATTGCTTTAGCCCAGTGCTTCTCAATTATTTTCTGTCATGCCCCCCCTAGGAAGAAGAAAACATTTCGCGCGCCCCCCCCCCCCCGCGCGACTGTAAATAGTATAATTTGTCTATAAAATTGTTATAAGTACACCTCTGCATAACATAGCACACCGGTCTTTCCTCGTCTCCCACCGTAGTCACATGCTTTCTTTCCTCTTTCCCTCTTACTTGTCTATCCTTCCTTCCACCCTCCCTTCCTCCTTCCCTTCCTTCCTGCCTCCCTTCCAGTTCCCTCCTTCCTCTTTCCCCCTGCCTGCCTGCCTTCTTTCCTCTTTCCCTATCCTCCTATCCTTCCTTTCTCCCTCCCTCCTTCCCTGCCTCCCTTCCAGTTCCATTCTTCCCTCCTTCCTTCTGCCTCCTTCCTGCCTGCTTGCCTTCTTTCCTCTTTCCCTCTTGCTTGTCTATCCTTCCTTCCACCCTCCTTTCCTCCTTCCCTTCCTTCCTGCCTCCCTTCCAGTTCCCTCCTTCCTCTTTCCCCCTGCCTGCCTGCCTTCTTTCCTCTTTCCCTATCCTCCTATCCTTCCTTTCTCCCTCCCTCCTTCCCTGCCTCCCTTCCAGTTCCATTCTTCCCTCCTTCCTTCTGCCTCCTTCCTGCCTGCTTGCCTTCTTTCCTCTTTCCCTCTTGCTTGTCTATCCTTACTCCCTCCTCCCTTTCTTCCCTCCCTCCCTGCCAGCAGCTCCTCCAGCATCCCAGCTGGAAGCAGCAGCACAACAGTCGCCGTTACCAGGGGCGAAGGGGTGGCGGTGGCAAGATCGGGCGACCGCCGCCCCTTTGTCCCTTCCCCAACAGCGGCTGTTGCGCTTCCGCTCCCAGACGGAATGCTGGCGGTGGAGCTGCTGGCGGGGAGGCGAGCTACCTGCATAAAGACGCCGCCGAGGGCATGGCAGAATATATCCCGGCTTGAAGTGGCAGCGCTGGGGACTGCTCAGAGACTCATCAGAGCCGCGGGCTGGAGCTGTGCAAAAAGTCTTCTTGGGCTGGGGGGGGGGAAGGGAGGGAAGCCTGGGACAGCCATGCTTCCCTCCCTCCCACCCCCGCCCGAGCAGGCTTCTTGCACAGCTCCAGCCCGCGGCTCCAATGAAAATCCACAGTCCGAAGTGCTGCCACTTCCAGGCGGGATATATTATGCCTCGCCCACGACACCGACGCCGTTGCACCCAGATGGAAAGGGAGCCTTCGCGCCCCCCTTTACGGAGCCTCGCGCCCCCCCAGGGGGGCGCGCCCCACTATTTGAGAACCGCTGCTTTAGCCCAAGCAATACTTCTGAATTATATGATTGGAATAAAAAGAGCTAAGAAGCTATTAGGATTTCTTCTTTCAAGGGAACCATCCTTCATATATCAAATTTATCATTAGACTCCTTATTTGCCAATGCCATTTGGATGGTTATTGAATATTATTTAAGATAGACCTTGACTATGTGACTACCATTGGGACCAGAATCTTGGTCATTGAGCAAAGTGAGATGCTAGTCTTTATTTTCTTTGAGAGCAAAAAACAGATTTCAACTCACAGAAGGCTTTCAATTCCTCTTTGTCCACTTCACTTGGAAACTTCCTTCCAGCTTCCCAATTGACTTTTTGGGGAAGCTAGCATGGAAGACTGCAAATGATGATCACATGATCACAGGGTTCTTGGCAACATGATGGCAACAAAATTCAGGCCAAACATCCATAATATAGACATGTAACTGGAGAAGGACATTATTTTATGACAGCTGGAACTGCTCTATCACTCGTAAAGCATCCTTTCCAAGACCATCATAATTTTGAATTATTATTAAACAGCCAGTCATAAGTCAAGGACTATATGTGTAACATTAGCTATAATGTTTTTTTCACTTTTTTTTTTTGCTTTGTGATTTGTGACCAAAATCTCTAAAATCTCTACTTTTAATCAGAATGTTTTGCTATGTATTTTTGTTCAATGCTAGCAACTGCATGAAAGAAAATTGCAGCTTTTTTTTCCAAATGGACCAGTGGCAAGATTAACCAATAATTGAATTTATTAGGATACAAACATATAATTGTACAGATAGAGTACAATGAGAAGACAATCATTATAGTAATTCTAGGTCTCTATACATACATAGCTATTCCTGATAATTGGTTTGGAAATGTTTACTTAACTTTTGGGAATGGTTTTGGTTTGGAAATGGTTACTTAACTTTTTATGCAGCTCAGTGATGTATTCCACCAATATTGGAAGCAAAACGGAGGCCTGTAGTAATGTTTTTTTATTTTTCTACAGGGACCAAAGCAGAGTTTCAATGAATCTATAATAACAGAACCCTGTGTGACTGGGGTAAGTTCTTGCATTTTTTGAAGCAATTGTTTCTGACACTATTATAACATTGAATAATATCAGAATATTTGTTCTAAAAAATTTCAAATTCGTTATTTTGAGGAGGAATTTCCTGTTCCAAGTTTGGGAATGCGGATTCTATTCCTCATTTTTTGTCTTGATAGCTTAACATTCTACTACCCTAGTGATTTTAGCTGTCTTTATGGTCTGATTTTTGAGGTACATCTGTTCAAGTCATTTGAAATAATTTCAATTATTTTTACATGAAGAGATGTGTTTAGGAGAGGTGGGTGTATTCCTGCCAGAATAGCTATTCACCTTCAACCATGGTAATGATATTTTAATTCTTAAGCAGACTGTGATTTTGTAGGTCACATGGTAATTGCCCTTGATCTGTGCAGTGTAATTAGCTCGTAATCGGGAAGAACATGTAATCACATGGCTCTTTGTAAGACCTTTAAACATAGCAGATCAGATTTTATGGCTGACAGAATAGTGACCTGTGAATGTAGGATGAATGACAAGAACAGTAAAATATGCTAGGAGGTGCTAATACGAAGTGACAATTGAAGGAGTTTTTTTTCTGTCTTGCAGAATGCAATTGGGAAGGAAAGTGTGGCAGGAGGCTCCACCAGTCACATATCTTCTGATCATTCATCTTCTCTTCGTGTAAGCGTCAGGTCAAGCACACTTCTTTTGCTGTTGGTGATTGCATTCCCATTCTGTTGGTGCCCACGTTCAGAAGAAACCTTGTATCTGCTTTAACAAAAGGACCCATAAAAAGAAAGGAAAGGAAAAGAAATTGATCTGTCTATCCTCTATCCTCCTCTGTTGTTGATCGAAAATTACAGTTCTAGGAATTCAGTTGAAATGCTCTGCTAAAAAATTGGACTGGATCAATGTTGTTGTCATTATCATCATATTATATCGTTACTATTATTTTATATTTTCAAGGAAAGGTTCTTAGATGCTTTGCATATACTAGACCCGACACCCACATTCCAAATGGAGTAGGCCTTTGAACAGGCAATGTTTGAAAAGAGATGAATAATTTGCATGTAAACCATTCAAGGTTTATTCTTTTCTCTCTTCCTCATCCCCCTCCCCCCACTTGTTTTAACCTGGACCAAGAAGAAATAAATCAGACTCTTAAAGTTCTAATTTTTTGTATTTGTCACCCAGGTATTTTTCCTTTGCCAAACCCATTAAAATGGATGGGATCTACTATACACCACCATATGGTGATTGTAGGTTTCAGTTATTTCAAGGTTACTCAGATAGAATCTGGGGACAAACCGTGGTTTCCAACAACTTGGAAATATTGCCAGAATGGTTAATAATGTAATGGTATGTTTATTCCTGATACATTGGGACCCAGTTTAGAAATGTTTGAAATGTATGTATTGAAATCTTAGATACTAGATGGACTGCATTACAAGATTTTTTTTCATTGTTCCCTTTGTAGATAAGAGGCTGTAGAGCAGGCAAAGAAAACCCTGCATAAATTGCCTCTTGACTGATTTGGGCCTTTTAAATTGAAAAACAATATTTTAAACATAGTTTGAGGTGATTGTGGATCAGGCTTTTGACATGCTATAAACGTCTTCCTGAAAGGGTTTTTTTTTAAATATTTAACTTATTCATGTTTGGCTACCAGTATTTTGCTGTTTTAGTATTCTCTTCTATGTTTGTATATGTATGTAGTTTTGCAGTCTAAAATGAGAAGCCATTGTAAATCATAGCACTATAATACACATATTTTCTTCAAAACTTCTGCAGAAATATAAAATATTAAACTTTCTAATGCTATTTTTATTTTTGTGGTTATGCTAATTCAGCCTTAAGAAAGGTACTAAAAAACTACATTAAGAAGAAGCAACTGTTGTGAATATTACAGTAGTGCAAAATTTGTTTATCTTTCTGAGGATATATTTTTTTAAAGAATAGAAACTTGCTTTTGTTAAAGAATTTCAACTTTAGCATTGTTGACCTTTCTGTAATTATAAAGTTTAATTATTTAACTGGTGAATGAGTAAAAAATATTGAATTTTTATTATTTAAAAAAACTACCATATCTATTTACTCTTAGATAAAGATAAGTATAATTTTTTGCTTTTAATTTCTTGACCCAATACCGAAATCCATAAGCACAGGCAGAAGGCTGTAACATGTTTCCATATTTTCAGAGATGCATCCAATAAAGGTGTGAACACATAGCATTCAACAGATCATAATAGTTTCCTGTATGTGAAATTTCCTATCCACTTATTTTTGAACATGCAAATATATCAGCTTTGGTAAGCATTTAATCCTCTGGACAGGGGTACATGCCCAAGAAATTACCTTGCACCAGAACCAGTACAACAATTCAATTCAACAATTGAATCCGATTGTTGCTAAACCAGTTTTAAGAATTGATAAATGTTGTCTAAAATCCCAATAATACTGATTCAGATGTTCTCAACTTTCCATGTGGGCATTACACGCATGTATACACAAACACATATTCTCCATAACCAAATATTTCATGTGAAAGAATTATTCCTGATTTGGTACATTTTTTAAATGTACATTTTTCAATTGAAATGTACATATGTGATCATGGCAAGATATAACTTTATGTATGCCATGTTCGTGTATGTATTGAAAAATGGGCTTCGTGTGGTTCTTTCTGACATTTGTTGAAGGCATTCCATATGTTAAATCATTTTCTCTTATTTAACACAATTGAGATGTTATATTATGTCAAATTCTTATAATTTGAAAGCAACAGATAGACAAGGATAGAATAGACATGTTTCCATTATCTTACACAATGAATGGCAGTAAAATCTGATGCCATAGATGCAAAAATACAATCAGGATTATCAGTGGTTTGCATCTAAATGATGTAATTTGAATTGTACAGTGCTGTGCAGTTGCAACCAAGTCTACAGTTATCTTTTTTCTTTTCAATTTAAATTTGTGAGGAATGGGAAGTAAGATCAAAATCTTCATTGTTTACTTTAAAGGGTTCTATTTGAAATAGCACTTTTGATCCAATTATTTTGAGCTTCAGTCTTATCCCTGGTTAATCTGTCAAAGATAAAGGGATTTTATTCGAATTCTAAAATAAAGTACTCAAACTTCAGGTATCAGATAGGAACAACTTGTTTTAATAAACTTTGATGGCTTGGCAGCTTCTGAGTGAAAAAGTAGTGGCTATTGAACAGTAATGCTTAGCTCTTTATTTAATGAAGACTGGCAGAAGTCTAAGAAAAAATCCATTATTAAAATTTAATTCCAAAGAATTATAGAATGTAAAGATTGGAAGGGATTTCTAAACCCAACTCCTATCAAATACAGGATACACTACTGTAGCATTATTACAGCCTGTCTTTAAATGTCTTCGGCAAAACCTCTCAAGATAGTCTGTTCTACTCTTGAAGAATAGATATCATTGGGAAATGTTTCCTGATGTCCAACTAAAATCTAGTTCCTTGTACTTTAAGTCCCTTGTCCTGATTTATGAAAAGTTATGCCCTGCCCTGTTTTCTACTCAAAAAGCCTTAATATATATGAAGACAGCTAACAATACTTCCTTTTACAAGCTAAATATTCCCATTGCATCCAAACTTTCTCATAAGGTTTTTTCTTTCACTAAAATCTTGGTTGCTCTGCTTTGGATATGCATCAGTTTGATGTCCTAAAATGTGGTGCCTGAAATAGGATGCTTATATAGTATTGACATTCCGATTTTCTCCAGATGTGCAACCTATGGTTGCATTTGCGTTCCCCGCCCCCTTATATTTCTTTCCATTGTTAGCTCCTGATCATCTTGTGATCTACAAAACATCCATATGCTTTTTGCATGTAGTTCTATCCAGTGCAGTTTCCCCACATCTTGTCCCTTTGATTTTTCGTACCCAAATGTACAACTTTTTATTGTACCCGTTATTTCTGTACAATATTCTCATTTCTATAGATGCTCCTGAATTCTAATTCTATATTTAAAAGATTTGATATCCTCCTGTATATGTGCATATTATATCTGTACTGTGATTGAATTTAACAATTCCTTGTTGTGTTTACAGTTTAATTTTATTGCATAGGCAATTTAAGATTATATAAAGGTGAGCATCCTACAACTAGGATTATTATTATTTTTCTTGTTATTAAGAAATTCCCCAGCTGTTCCAAGCCAACAAATTTTTAAAAAGACATGATTTTTCATTGTGAGATACAAATAAAGATTTTTTTTTAAATGAACAAGGTCTAAGTCAAAGGTTTAAATTTGGCTATTATAATCTTTAACATTTTATATGACTTTGCATTATTTAAGTAGCACTAAATATAAAATAGTTTGTGTCTACTATGAAAGGATTACATGAGTTCTAATCAAAACCAGAATCGAGAAACCTACTTTATCCATTAATTAACAATCTCCATATTATCTGTGTCATTTTTTAATTTTAAGTTCAGATAATTTTAGATTAGTAATTTTAACCCTTTTGCTCCCTACAATTCTTATTTTGGACAAAATCAAAACAGGTTTAGGTTTGTAATTAACATTGTCAAAGACATGAAATGAATGGTAACTTTTAAAAATTAATTTTTAGATTAGGTACGAAAGGCCCAATCCAGATCAAAGCCCTCCATTTTATAATTAAGTGGTAATGTGGATCAGATCCTCTGCTTTGTATGTAGAAGAATAATTTTTTAAAAAGCTGTTTTTACTTAGACCAAAGAATTGGTTCATATGCTTCTCTTGGGAAAGGAAGGAAGGAAGGAAGAAGGAAGGAAAAAAGGAAAGAAAGAGAAAGAAGGAGAAAGAAAGGAAGGAAAGAAAGAAAAAGAAAGAGACAGAGACAGAGAGAGCCACTTGGAAATAAAATTGCAGCTCACATGTAGAAACATGTATTGAATGATATAAAAGTTCAGCTGTGATAATCATCATCTTAAATACAACCAATACCAGCTTTCTTCTTTTAAAAAATGACTTCGTCTATTAGAGTCAACAAAGCTAAACAGAAAAATGGCAGATGAAGCTTTCATGCACTCTCCATTGTGCATCCTAGACCTACTATCTCCATATTTTGGCTCTTGGCCAGTATTTATATTGCTTGTTTTACTTGTGTGATTCTCTGTAATTCAAATTGAAGACTATTGATCTCATGTTTTAATTGGCATTCGATTTTAAAAGCATCATAAAATTCTTAAGTTGTTGTTTCACTAATAAATCCCTATGTATTAAATTCAAATATAGGAGCTGCTGGATGTCAGGCAGCATATACATTTAATAAATTATTATTTTTCAAGAACAATGTCTGTACCATTAAACCCTGTAAGTTTATATTATTTCTATTTCCTTCAGTACCGATGCTTAGCAGTTTTTTACTATATATATGCATGCGCAGACATACCAGTACATTCAGTGGGGCTTATTTTCATGTACGTGGAGATAGGATTGCATCTTAAATTGCTAGTAAAAACAAGCAAACATAAAAAAAGATTAGGTTTTAACCTATTATATTTTGATAAATGCAGAGCTTTTTAAAAAGAAAATAATATGGCATTGAGAATGTCACTTAGAGCATTGACTTTGTCAACAGAATCACTAGTTTGAAGTAAGTTGCTTTTCTGATATTTCTTTGCCTATTTCTGCCTACTCCATGTTAAATGCTAGGAAATCCAAATATTTTTTCCTTGAGTTCTCATTGTGCAACCTGAATTTCCAGATCTTAAGTTACTGTGAAATTTGGATATATCATAAACCTCCTCTTTCATAGCAAAATCCCATTTTGTGGAAGGGGAATGTATCAGCAGATTCCTCACTTCAAACATCTAAAGCTGTACATCTTAAAAGATCTTGGTGTTTTTTTTCCCAGTCAGTTACAAAATAGAATATATCAAATTCATCCAAAGACTTGAAATATATTTCTTTACTTTAGAATGCCTCACATCTTAGCTATTTCCTATTACTTGTTCTGAATATATATTTTAGAGCAACAATTTTAAACAACTTGGTATATAGATATTCAGGGATCTGGTTTTAAGGGGCAAGATCCTATTCAGAATATAGGTAGAATGCCTTGAATCCAGCATGTTTTTTTCCAGAGATCGTTGGCAGGGAGCTCAATAAAGGGTATGATTACTGTGGGTCTTTTCAGGGGCTGCTCTCTCTGCGCCTACCCATGTGGCATTTATGTTTTGCCCTTCAAAACTGGTTTTCTGCCCAACCCTATTAGTTAGTTTCTGATAAGACTGGAGTCTAGCTTTCAGCAATCATTATCTTCCCTCTTGCATTATGCATTTCTCAGATTCCAAGCAACATATTCCAGCCCTCCATTTTCTATAACCACCTCAAATAAATGTGCTTGTGATGAACTTGGCAGAAAATTAATCCAGCTTACTGTAAAGGATTTTTCATCTTTAAATATTTGCTTTCACTTACCAGCTCGCTTCCTTTTATGACATTTCAATTAGTGGCCATTCAAATACTTTCTGACTTCAGAAGGTCATTTTTGTTTTGTTCTTAACAGGATTTGGCCTCTTTAAAATCACTACTGTATTTTCCTCCTCCCTCTCATTTCCTACATATTTATTGGTTTTTATGCAACAGAAATTTAATCTTACTGTAACCTATTAAAATATTATTAAAGCTTCTCTGATCAAGGCTGATGCTTTGTTTGCCTGAAAAAAAAGTTATTTTTTCCTTTATCCCAGGTTGATCATCTGAAATCAAAGTCTAGGTTTATAATGAGAAATATTTTTTGCAATACTTCAAGTAGGCTTTTATTGGAACCCTGGTTATAATATAATAATTAGATCAGCCCAGCCTGTTTCAGAAAATAATTGTCCAATGGAAAAAGGAAATCTATGGAAGCCCTTTTTTCCCCATCATTCAGAATTTGTAGGTCTTTTATTGCCAGATACAATTGGCATTTGGATCTTTGCCTGATGTAACTTTTACCCTTTTAAAAAAATTGATTCAAATAGGAGGAGAGAAGTAGTTATTTTGAAATTTGACAAATCTCCTGTTCTTTCCTCCCAAAAGGTTTTTGTGACTATAGCAGCTGAAGCCTCTCTCTTTCCTCTGCGGGAGGCCAATAGAGAAGGTGTTTTTTTTTTTTTGTCGTGCAACCATTTAGAATTATATATTGCCTCAAAATAGCAGTCAAATTTCAATGAGTATAAATGGTATTTTTCCCCCCTATCCAGCTTTGCCTTATTTTAATGGTTTTAAGTAAACTGCATTACCCTTTTGTTGCTACTTCCTAATCTGTCAAACAGGGAATTTTCTATGGCCTGATGAAAAATTGGGTCATGTATTTATGTATGATTGGTTTTCTTAAAACTATTCCCATACTGAAGGACAGCCTAATTTCCTTTCTTGATGATGATGGATCTATGTTAAATTTCCACTGAAAATCTTTAATCAAGGTGCATCCTGAAAAAGTGGTTTTATGATGCAGGCTATCCAAAGCTTGTGGGTATTTCTGTCTATTAAGCTGATTTATAAACAGATCTGTCGGCAATTACTATTGTCTGTCCAATACGCCTACGTTAACAATAATTGTGGTTCTGCCTGTAATGATCAGTTTCAGGATTTTTCTCTCACAAAGTACAGGACCGTGAGGAAACAAATATTGGTTCACAGCGACTGTGATAATGCTGCCGCTCCAATTTCCATCCAGTAGCAGTAAATCAAATGTTGGAGGCAATGATCTGTTTAAAAAACATTGTGTGTTCATGGAATATATGGCAAGGGAGACTATATATCGAACAGATGATTGAAACTGAATGAGTGTATCTCTGCAAAGCTAGATCACGAGAAACAGTAATTCCGAGTACTGTAATTGGGGACAACATTCATTGAGACTCTCCAAAGTCTAGCTAAATATAGTTAGAAGGTGGAACATTCTCCTCCATTTTAAATTAGAATTTGAATCTAATCTATACTTAGATTCTCCTTATTGATGAAATACAAGTAATCCTCAGATAATAGAAACAGGCTTATAATTAGATTTTTCTGAATTTTGGTATGTGGACCATTGACTCATGCAAGTATGTCACTGTCCTTTTCTGCATGCTCAAATAATGGCAGCAACCATTTTTCATTTACCTAAGCCACATGTTATGTAACATAGGAACCGCTTATATTGAAATTCCATATCAGGAAAGGATTAAACCACAATAGAAGCATCTTCTTATTCTTCCTTGTCTGTCCATGCTTATGAGTTTCCCACTGCACCTAATGGATTAAATGGGCACTTGATCTAACACAGCAGGCACTTACATTCTATGCTGCTATTCTAAGATGATTCTCTTGGACTTTTTTCCCGTTTAACAATTCCAATATCCAAACAATTCATACATTTCAAACACAGTGACTAATCAAAAAGAAAAAGCAACAGATCTAAAAGATTTCTGCACTAAATGTAGATGCATGAAAGTGTGAGTAGTAGGGGAAAATTGTATCTAGTTTAAAGATAGTAAGTTCTTTCAGCTTTGACTAATTTCCTATGTGTGTTGTGGAAATCAGACGGTTCTGATTCTAATGATGTTTTCAGACAAAAGCTTGTGGTGCTGTCAAATAGTCTCATCCAACTATTCCAATTTTCCTACTGTGATAAACAAAAAGTGGTTGATGTATTCCAAAACATGAGTAGGGTGTAATACATGCAGAGCTATGATGTCTTAGTAAAATTCCATAGGCAAGGCAAGGCATGGCAAGCCAAATTAAATCTTCTTGGAAATATCTTTAATGTTCTTGTTCCAGGACCCAAAATTAATCAGAATAGAAGTCTTTACCTATTTTGTCTGTTGAATGAGTGGCATACATATTATTTTAATTAAATATTCAAGACTATTCATATGTTCAGCCCATAACACTCTAAGACTCAAAGCAACATTAATGCAGAGATCCAGATTCAAAGGGTAAAATACATTAGAGTATCTATGAATACATGTATAGCAACTGTCATGAGCACTTAAACCAAACATGCATTTTCTTGGGCTCACATGACAGCTGCAGATGTTATACCTCTAAATTGTATGATATTGTTTACATCATATGTACAACAAGAAGCCTAATTCATCTGTACAGAATACTGCAATATTTAAGAATAGATTTGTTTACCAATGAAATTACATTTTCATCTAGGATATTGAAATAAGTGACTTTCCCCATATAAAAAATAATTGTCTAAATGTTATGCTTTGTCTAAGCTATATGTAAAAAGAATGGCAAAAAATAATAAAATATTCCATTTCTAAACTACTCTTCACAAATGTTTCTGTTTTCAGTGTTTGAGGATCAGACAGATGGTAAATACAGTAGAAAAGATACAAAAAGTGTATGATTGTTACTTTTTTCTCAGTGGCACAACCTTCTGATTTTTTACATTTTTCATTTAATATTCATACACCTGTCTCTGAACAAGAGACTTTCTAAGATTTTTTGTGAATTAACATTCCTGCCTTACTAGACAGAGAGTCTTCTAGTAACCTCTGTATATTCTTTTTCTTTTCTACCCTTACAATATTGCTCAGAAGGAGGCCCAAATGCCTTCAGAGATTTCCTGGAAGATCAAGAAAGCACTGGCTGTCTAATGGGATTTCTTTGAAACCATATGCCTCAAGTAATAGTGAAAGTATTAGTTTTGGTTAATCTTACTCAAGTTGGGGAAAGGGCCTGTTTCCTTTGCCCAGAAATATATAAACATTTGTGTTATTTTTGTATAATTCAAGTTGTCATGAACTGCCACAGAAAATATAATACATAGTTTGTATTAAATAACACTATATTCTATTAAACTATTATAGGGATTATTTGGAGTAAGGAGTAAAATCAAAGATAGCTTTTGATTACAGAACATGAAAATACACTGTGAATAACCTCGACAATATAAGGGCATTTTTTTCTAGGTATGGTTTGAAAAACAAATTTGTCTTAGTTTCCAGTTGAAGGCAGTCTACAAGTGCATCTGTTACTATTCTGATGTAAATTATAAGTATATTGTCCTGCAGAATTCTGTGCCCTCCCTTCTTGCAGTTCAAAATGTGTCAGGTATCTCAACTGTTCTGCTGGATGTACAAGGATGTCTGCAAGATATGGTTAAAAAGAAACTAAGATGATGGCAATACCAATGTGGTAGACTTTCCAATTTTTATATGTGAGTCTTCGATCACATCAGCATGGCAGCCAGATTGACTTTTTTGACTCTATCCTGTGGACTCCTTTGGCTGGGTACATTGTTGTTAAGGAGCAAATACCGTAGTAATTTGACTGTTCACACTGACATTAATAAGACTTCAAGTAAGGACTTGAATAGTCCAAATTTTGGAAGTGCTTTTGTGATGTTTGGTTTTCTTTTTCTGTTGCCATAATGCTTGTACGCTATTTAAACAATGTACATATCTGAAAGAAGGAAAAGCCACCAGATGAACGTTGTCTCTTTTTAAATTAAAAATTATAATAAGACTTACTCAGCTTTGTTGTGTGGTTTGTTTTTCACAACTATGCAGCAAGCCAATGAGAAATATGTTGTTTATCTGAAAAGATAACACTGATATTCTGGAAAGTTAACAGGAAGAAGCTGTTCATAAACACTGCAGTTTTACTGTTCTGCAAATGTATCTTGCATTCAGACTTGTGACATAAAGCCATAGATGAGTTACCTTTTAAAATAAGGCAAAGACACAGACAGTAGCTGGCACTGCCAATTGGGCAACATGCCCTTGATATAAAGAATGGATATCAGATGGAAATGGTTATGTGAAACGAACAGCACTAACCATCTGCTCGTAATTTTCTTCATTGCTTTCAAATCGGCATGACAAAAACTGGAGATGATGAAAATAGGAATATGTGAGAAAAACAGGAACTTGAAACTAGGGGGCTGGGGAAGTACTATGCTTTTAATCTAAAGGGGGGGGGATGTCCTGGTAATGTGTAAAGGAAAACAATGTGAAATCCCCGGGACTGAAGCTGAAGTTCCATGCTGAATTTACCTGGGGCTAGGTTCACTAGCCCCAGGTAAAATGTACTTCAAAGCAAGCATGTGTAAATGATTTGCATACATCATTGGTTTTGATGTCAGTGATGCTATTCCACAATGCGCCTGCAATTTTTCTGAAGTCAGTGGCAGTTTTCCTTTATTTTCTTTAGATGCTAGTGTTAGATAATAGCATTCCCCCAGTGGGCTTCATGTCAATAATTCTGTAAAATTCAAAACTCGAACAGTCTGATGTTATTGAATTGTAACACCATTGCAACATATCTTTGGAAAAGAACATTAAGCGTGTTAAATCTGCATGAAAAATTTTATAATAGGAGAGGTGCCACTGATGGGCGAATGCAAAATAATGATCATAAATATCAATGATTTTGTGGCACCTTTAGGACAAAATAATGTTTTTTAAAAATGTTTTTTATGATAGATCAACTCAACTGCAGTTCTTGAATATAATCACCAGTTTAATCTTCTTAAATATTCAAAGCTTGAATTATATTTATTATTTATTTTGGTTGATTAGATTTTTTTTACCTCTCAATTATTTCAGTTTTGAAAGGGTAAAGCTGCATCTCATATTTATACAAGGTCAATAAAATTGTTTTTATTGCTCACTCAAAAATTTTCTCAGAATAAATCCAGAGGTGAGAAATATGGAATATTGAAGTTGACAAACACCAGCAGTAAAAGCTTGTTTTTCATATCCTCTCCTTTGTTTTCCAGGATCCTTAAAAAATGCTTAACATGTTCAATTTTAGGATATGAATTGTACCGTGCTCTTATTAATGGAATGACCATTATTTAGTGATGTAGCCTTAGCCTTGTATTCAGAAAGTCTAGCTACAATCCTCTTGTGGATTTCACCAGTTATAGCTAATAACAAAGAAAAACTCTCCTGGATATCTTATAAAGATACAATCAGAGTAAGTAGGTCAAACCTTGATGAATTTGGACTCTGCCTTTGAGTAAGACAGCCCTCGATTGCAAAGTTCCTGTCCATTAAATAGGGATACATATTTCCTTTAGAGCCCAGGGCTATGAACATCAAGACCAGGACAAATTAAAAGTGATACAATTTTAAACTAATTAAGTGTAGTTAATAGACTAGTCTGTATATGTTTAATAATATAAAAGAGTTCCAGAGTTGGGAGTGGTGCTTTCAGCCAATACATTAATGGGTCAATAAAGGAAAGATTCTAGCCTGACCAACTTTTAATTTGATGGAGAGAGAGAGTTTGTATTGAAACTTTTTTTTAAAAGTAAAAACTAACCCAAAGTAACAAAAAGGAAGAAAACGAAAGAAAACATGAAAAGCAAAATGCAAGAAAATAAACATTGAAGAATTTTTTTAAAAAGATATAAAGAGGTAGCTTCTGATATTTTAAGTACAATTAGATAGGGTTTTTAAAAAGGTATCATTCAATATTAAATAAAAGAATTGCTCTTACAAGATGCTAAGGGAATGTGTTCAATATTCAATTCAGGCATCCCTGTGCAATGTGTTCAAGAAATCTATTCCTCCTTTAGGGGCAATTTGTTCTACCTGGCTTCAAAAGATAATATCAAATGACCTTCCCTCTTACTCCTTTTATTTGCCATTCCATTTTCATCCTTAAGCAGCAGTAACACTTAGGGTTTTGTTGCAATAATCTCCAAAAGTCCTCTTTACAATGTATTCCATGTGGTGAGGGGAAACTATCTTAACTTGGGAAAATTAGCTGCAAACTGCTATGGTGGCAGTCTGGGTGGTCAAGAGAGGCCAACAGCTACAACTACTAACCAAGTTAATATCAGTATGTTTTATCTGATCATTTTCAAAACTGTCCTGGTGTTGCTTTTACTGTGCTGACTGTAATTCTTCCTGCACATGTTTTGAAAATTTCTCAAACTTAAACCTATAAAAATAGTTGATAGTAGTCAGGTTCCTTCTGGATTTTAAATACTACAAGCTGCTATATCAACATGAAATACTTAAAGCTCAGGAGAAAAGTAAATTTACCATTTACCACAACCAGATGTGAAAAGTCCAGGTAGGGTGGTGTATTCTTTGATGTACTCAGTGTAGATTTTTGGTCAGCTTTGCAGCTACTGCCTTCCAGACATGTTGAGCACACAACTGAGAGACTTTTCTTTGGCCATGCTAACTGAGAGTTTTGAGAGATGAAGCTTCAGTATATTTGGTTAGCACCAGGATGGGAAAGCCAAGATTAGATGGGAAAGCTTCTCAGATTGTATTTCAAAGGAAAAGAATAACTCTGTTGTCACTCTAAATATGAAATACCAGAAAGCTATGTGTAATATATTTTGGTTTGATGGACTTCAGATAGGATGGACAATCTTTTTTTAAGAGTCCACTTTTCCTTAATTAGCTCATGTTCACTAAATTGTATTCTATTAAAGTTTACCGAAAGATGTAATCCGTTATATTAATTGTGCTAATATTCAAAAAGTGGCATAAATGTAATATCAGTTTAACATCTCTTCTGAATAATCAGTTAAATTTCCTGTCACAGAAGTGCTTCCCAGCACATGGTAAATAGCAGCAGTACATTTTATCCTTGCATTTACAAACAATGCTAGGAAAATTCTTGGAAGAGTTGGTGTTAGTTAATTGTAGACAATACATAGTTGCATACTCTTAACAATCTGCCTCAATGTAAGTCAGCTTCCTGGAGTCCTAAGAAATATTACTTTCATTATAACTGTTACAAAATAGTCCTTTTGTGTTTAAATGTTTAGCTACTATTGTACATCATGTTGTATTTTTAAAAATGTGAGTAGGAAGAAAAGCTGCATGCAGAGTTCTTATATTTTTCACACTACATATCTGTTGTTCTTTTTTTTCTCTTTCCTTAGATATATTAACCTTGCATTTACTATTCAGAGTTATTAATTTCAGTTGACTTCAAGTCTTAAGGTCAAAATCATTAATCAGAGTTTCTATCATTAGCTCAGTTTCTTTTTCTTTTAAGAGATTGTGATCACCTACTTTTAATGAGTCATGAAGTTTATAATCATTTTTTTTTCTTGGTATAAAATGCTGAACAGTAATTAGGACAGCAAAGTTTGGAGACTTTTCTCTTTAGTATAAAAATGCATTTTATGTTGGCTAAATAAAAACAGGAAATAACAATGTAGAGAAAAAACTATGCATTGCTATCATCTTTATAGGAACTAAACATCGGACACTGATGCTTTCATCAGAGCTAGTTCCATTATGTAATTGCGGCGTTATGACTTTTTGCTGTTTGTTTTGTATACTGCAGCACAGTTTTCTGTAAAATCATTCCAAACATAAACTGTTCATGGAGTTGATTTTGATTATGACGGTAGAGGAGAACTGTTTGAAATGCATAATGACCACTTTGCACCGAGACAGAAACAGCAGTGCAGTTTCCATGCCCAAAAAAGTAATGTCTGCATAGCATAGCATAGGGCATAGATTCTGTCTTGTTCGCATGGTTTCATATTCATCAGGCAATCAACATCATACGCAGTGGTGATTTCACTGGAACTTTCATGTTCAATTATCTTTTTAGTTGTGGGCATACCCAATTGACAACAAAAAGTATAAACATGAAATCAGGAGAAGTTAGCATAGGATTTCAAAGGAAAGGAGCATTGGGGGGGGGGGGAGTGGCATTTGCCTGTTGTAACTTTCTCCCAATTTGTATTTAGATCAATATTTGTGCTGAGGCCAATTACCAAGTCACATTTTTTAGGATCATTACACAGGCATTTATTGCCGCATGAGAGCCAAATGAACTGAAGAGGACAAATGGTGGAAAGGCCTATAATTGAGTCCAGGTGTATTCACAATTATCACTGAAAACATTAGCACTGTTGCAAATGTTTTTTTTTAAATCACCAGTTTGACAAATCAGGGAATAGAAACTATATTTCTAAAACCTGGAGTCAAATTGTACCTTTTTTATATTATTATTAACTGACATGTTGCTACTTACGACTGGAGAAGTTTGACATTCCCGGAACTACTTTGTAAACTTGCATTTCTTATTTACACACTTCTCATGGTATAATAAATTGAAATAGAATATACACTCGAACCATTAGGTGCCATAACATAATGAAAGCCCTTCCAGCATGTTTATCTCACTGAAGAGCAGGAATAATGACTGACATTTGGAGAACTCATCAAAAATTCTTACCCTTGTAATGAGCTATGCATCTGATAGTTTAACCATGGCAAAGAAAAATAAAGCATTTCTGTATTTCAGAACTCAAAATGGCTTGTACGAACAGACGTCTTGAAATAAAATGTATGTGTTTAGTTGGTGACAGTCTCACACTTCTAGTGCCTTTCTATATAACACAATCATTTCCACACCTCTTAAACACGGAGTACATCATTTTGAAGAACTGAATGTCATCTGTGTTGCAGTGAAAAAGAATGCCAATGTCATAGTTTACAGAAGTTCATCTTTTATGCCTGGGAAAACAAAAACCAGATGCCACAATGTCATTATTCAGTTGTGTAAACAAATCATAACTGTTCTTTTAAAAATAGGAAACATGTTTATTATTCTGCATACTGTTATCATGTGGATAGGGATCGGTATGATTTCAGTATGAAATAGTATGAATTCTTCAGCAACTAAAACAGAATATAGGTAAAACAAAATATAGGTAGACTTACAACTGTTCTTAGTGACCATTTGAAGTGACAAGGGCATTGAAGCAAGTGACTTATGACTGTTTTTTCATATGATAATTTCAGCATCCACATGGTCACATGATCAAAATTTGGGCACTTGGCCATTGGCATGTATTTATGACAACTGCATTGTCCCCGAGTCATGTGATCACCACTAGTAGCCACCTCAGTTGGCTTCTGACAAGCAAAGTCAATGGGGGAAGGCAGATTTGCCTAGTGACCACGTGATTCACTTAACAACTTAAGTGAATTATTTAACAGCTGTGGCAAAAATCATAAAAAGGGGACAAAAATCACTTAACAACTGCTTACTTAACAATGAAAATTTTGGACTCAATTGTGATTATAAGTCAAGGACTACTTGTTCTGCTCATAGATGTATCCATTCAGAAGAATCAGATAGTGATACTTTGGCCCTGTAAAGTTATAAAACACAGGTGCAGATTACTAACTAACCTATTTCATCTAATGCATACCAATGAAAAGCTAGCAAATCAGTAAAAAGAATTCTTAGTCTTCTCTTTGATTTACTACTTGTCTATAGTGTTACACCAGTTACTGTCAATAGGGAAGACATATTGGTAAATGAGATCACTTGCCTCCTTGGCTAATGAATGATGCCAAAATGATTAGAAAAAAAAGCCTTCCTTCGAAAAATGAAAAGATTGTTCAAGTTGGAGCACACATTTATAACACACACACCTACACACACACACACAGAAAGAGAGAGAGAGAGAAAGAAAGAAAGCAATAACAAGACAAAAAGTAGAGTACCAAAGGAAGAAAAACCATGTAATTAGCATTGTTACTAGCATTGATATCATATAGCAGATTCCATTGCTTCAAATGGATTTTATAAAAAGGAAGGCCGAGGAACTGGAAAATCAATGTTAAGAGATGATGTTCTAAACATTATTAGTAAATTAAAAGAATATAAATTATGGGTCCAGTGGTTTTCAACCAAGATTTCTGAAAGAACGCATACGCAACATTGCTGGCCTTCTACAAAAACATCTATGTGCTTCAATATAGGTGTCAGCCATGCTTCCCTCAATAACCAAGAAAGAAAACTTCTAACTCCATTGTTCATGGAATTAAAATACTTTTACTGGTATGAAAAGATGGCGGCGAAAGTAAAGCAAAATCTGAGTCAGAAAAGCACGAACAGATACATATCAAATGATAACCCAGCCCCCTCCCCCCAATGACCCCACTCCAGTGTCCAATCTGTAACTCCCTTAGGTGTCATGTGGGGTGCATCTCCAAAAGGTATCATCATGTTGGCATGCAGGACAGTTGGCCTTGACCAACTCCAAACACCAGCCAACAGCATGCGCAGAAGGTGGTGAGAAGAAAACTCTCTTCTTCATATCTCTGCTGTACCATTTATTCCCATCCCAAATGCCATGCCCCCCACCCTCCCTGTTTCTATGACAGCCGATAGTAAATACGCGAATCAGAAGCTGACAATAGGTACTTGAGATTGAACCTGGCTAAACAATGCCAATTTTTTAAAAAGGTGTAGGAAGAGTCATAAAATTACAGGCCATTTAGCTTTATGTATGTTCTGCGTAAATTGCTGGAAAGCATGATTCAAGATCAATTTATCAATGGAAAAAGACAAGCCTTTGTGAAGAAAAATCAATATGGCCTCTACAAAAGAATGGCACGCTACAATGTAGGATTCTAGTAGCGTCATTCTTTTTCCAACCTCCACCTTTCACTTTTTCCCCAAGTGGCTAATATTATCTCTCCACAAGAATAGATCTCATTGAGTTGTTTGAGGATTTTCCATTTTCTCTTATTTCTTGTTACATTTTTTTTTTGCATTTTGCAAACTGAATTTCCAGGAGCCCATTCATATATTCCTGTCATGAATGGAGGTGCTAAATCACTGGCAATACCGAAAATAATATGGATCAGCATTTAGATTTATCATTTTCCATTTGGATGTAGTAATTGCTATAAAGCCCTTGTGTTTTCATGCGCTACATATAAGGAGACCCTTATCCATATGGGTGAAGTTGACTATCCCATCAGATTTAGCCTAATGGATCAGCTCACAGAAAAATACATGAACAATAGCAGCAGCAATTAATTATTCAAAAATTATTTACAAGGCCAAAACACAATAACAAGATCAACAATATCAATAACTATAAAAGTAATTTTTAAAATTGTAATAAAATCCTTAAATAGTAACTAGCAATAACAGGAGAGAAGACTCGGGCTGTTTCTAATAGTTGTAGCTATTGATAAGAATTTTGCAAGGTTTCTGAAGAGTGGTTGACATTTTAAGACAGATTCTACCTTCAAGTTCGAAACAGGCATAGGTTTGGTTTTTCCTATCTACCAGTTATTGCCTAATAGGCAGGGCCTCAGTTCAGGCCAAAATAAATAGTTTTATATGTGAGAAATCCAGTTGGTGTAGTGGTTAAGGTGCTGTCCTAGAAACCAGGAAACTGAGTTCTACTTCTGCCTTAGGCATGAAAGCCAACTACGTGGCAATGAGGCACTCGCTCTTTCTCTGCCCAACTCCTCTCACAGGGTGGTTGTTGTGAAGAAGATAAGAAGAGGAAGGTGTCCCCTTAGGTTATTTGTAAAAATAATAAAGGAGGGTAAATAAATAGGTAGGTAGGTAGGTAGGTAGGTAGGTAGGTAAGTAGATAGATAGATAGATAGATAGATAGATAGATAGATAGATAGATAGATAGATAGAGAGAGAGAGAGAGAGAGAGAGAGAGAGAGAGATGATAGATAGATGATAGATAGATGATAGATAGATAGATAGATAGATAGATAGATAGATAGATAGATGATAGATAGATAGAGAGAGAGAGAGAGAGAGAGAGAGATGATAGATAGATGATAGATAGATGATAGATAGATAGATAGATAGATAGATAGATAGATAGATAGATAGATAGATAGATGATAGATAGATAGATGATAGATGGATGGGTGGGTGGGTGGGTGGGTGGTGGGTGGGTGGGTAGGTAGGTAGGTAGGTAGGTAGGTAGGTAGGTAGGTAGGTAGGTAGGTAGGTAGATAGATAGATAGATAGATAGATAGATAGATAGATAGATAGATAGATGATAGATAGATGATAGATAGATAGATAGATAGATGATAGATAGAAAGATAGATAGATAGATGATAGATAGATGATAGATAGATAGATAGATAGATAGATAGATAGATAGATAGATGATAGATAGATAGATGATAGATATAAAATGAAAATATCCCAATATCTCCTCCAGTGTGCCACGCTATGTTGACATAAAGATGTGGGTAGGTAGGTAGGTAGGTAGGTAGGTAGGTAGGTAGGTAGGTAGGTAGGTAGATAGATAGATAGATAGATAGATAGATAGATAGATAGATAGATAGATAGATAGATAGATATAAAATGAAAATATCCCAATATCTCCTCCAGTGTGCCATGCTATGTTGACATAAAGATGTTAGCACTGTAACTGTCTCAGCCCAACTCACCACACTGGTTGTTGTTATAGGGAAAAAGAAAAGGGAAAGGAACATTAGCTGTATTTGCCTCCTTGAATTAAAAATCTAGTAAATAAATAAATGATGGTAAATGAATATCTAAGGACAGTTCTAGGAGGAGGAATGATTGTGTTACAAAATAGATGGGAGACTCTGATGCTATCTTTTTGAATATCTAGATCCCAAATCCCCTGTTGTAGTTCACTCAAAATAATATTTATGATTCAAAATCATTAATTAAATTACTGAGTGAGCCAATGAACCTGTGTCTAAGAATGGCTTGTGACCACTTGCTATTACTCACCCCCCTTTCCAGGAAAACCAGAATGTTGACTTCCACTCTTCTGCTATAAAGCAATACTAATCAAATAATAAATGTATAATCCTTGTCTTTATTATTCTAAAATAGTATCTTGGGGAGTGTTTTATAAGCTTCTGCAAAGCTGTGAATTTTGCTATTTTATCACTTTCTTCCCATGCTGTAGGTTTGTTTTAAAATTGCTGAAAGATTTTAAGCACAAGAGAAACACCAATTTTAATCTGAAACAATAATGCAGTAGCAAGGGAGCTGTAGCTGAAAGTGCATAACCATGTGTCTATCGGAGTTAATTTCAGTTTAATTGCATCTGAAATTGATGACCAGTTAACAAACACAAATGGCTTATAATGGCTTCATGCGAATATCCATAAAGTTCACTTTATGGACAAGTGTCTAGGAGAGACTTCCAATTTAAGCAACGCAGGCCATTTGGGCTGGTGGATTAGTCTTTTGTGAATAGTGGCACACCAGCGGTCTTCATTTCCAATGCTTCTCCTTTATCTACTTGTACAATGCCAACTTACAATCAACTTTTTAGAACAAGGACTTTTAGCCCTCTCCAAATTAAACCTTTGATTAGAAAGACTCAGTTCATTGGCTGCAGAGCCATTGCAGCGGCATCTATGTTTGCAAACCATTTAAAGCCAGAATTAGTTTGTATATAGTCTACAGTACTCTAGAATGTAATCTGACTTTCTAGAGTGTGACTGATATTAATAAAAGTTGGACATTGTTACTAGAAGTGCTTAATATGGCAATCCTTTTTGGTCATACCAAGATTTCTGCTGGGTATCACGGAAAACATGTAATTAAGGAACTGAAGTATTTTCTATCTATCTGTTAGATCAGGGGTGTCAAACTCGATTTCATTGAGGGCCACATCAGGGTTGTGTTTAACCTTTGGGGGATTCGCGTGAGCATGGCCAGCTCAATGTCATTCGTGTCGGAAGCACCTGTGGTGCCCTGAATGCTCTGCCAGTGAAAATGAGCTCCCAAACTCCATTTTCACTGGCAGAGGCACCACAGGTTGGTCCTTCGCTGTTGCCAGTGTGGCCCCATGGGCCAGATCCAAGCACCCCATGGGCCGAATCCGTCCCGCGACCTTGAGTTAGACACTGCTGTATTAGAGCAATAAGAGGCTTGCCTGGTAATGGGTTCTATGCTAAATTAACTGATTTCTTCAGAAGTGTTCATCTCTTTGGCTAACTAATTGCATCATTAATAGCAGGCAGAATGGAATACCAAGCCACCAGGTCCTAGGATGAGAAGCAAGATTTTTCCCCCCAAAGCTTCTTCCCAGTTCCCATGGCTTCCTATGATGAGGTAATTTGAAATATTTTCAGATTTGTTCCATCAAATGATATACCATTAAACCATTTGAAACCATGTTTTGTCAAAATAGAGTCAACTGATCAATTTCATGAAATATATGGCTGTTTTGCTCACATTAAATAAAATATGTTGTCTATTTCATGGATTCCACCTGGTGCAGTCAGACCAGCAAAGGGCTACTTCATATGCTCCTCCAATCTCATGTTTTTTCTTTATTATTTTCTGTTTCCCAGCTCTTTGATCTTGATTTATGTCTTTTAGTTCCCATGTATTCAGAAAGTCTATTTGTACCAATATTCATGTTCTGATGTTTTCACAATAGGAATAGTCTATAATTGAAATATGGGAAGTTTGTTTCTAATCATCCTGGGAGAATTTGAATTTTGTTCACCAAATGACATTCTGTTTTCAGTAGATTCAATTCTGATGTTTCATGTTTAAACTACCAGATCTGCAAAGCTATCACATCCTGGCCAGTTTTCCGTGCTCTCTTTTACCCAGTTGGATTGCTTTTTGAATATACTTGTAACAAAGGGGATTATTGTTATTTTGATGACTTGTGACAATGTCAGAAAAGACAAGCAACTGAGATGCAGCCATGATAGGTCATGCTTCAGTGACCAGCTGTAATTATGTACATGTTGAAAACACTATCCGACGACATGCTGAGATACACTAATACTTCGAAAACAATTGTCCTTAAGCAGAGCACTGTGCAAACTGTAGGGAAAATAAAGTATACAAAATCCTCTCATTTTAAGGCAGCTATGAATATGAATATAAATGTTTTTTGACTGGTAAAACTGATTAAAGGCCTGAAAATAAAAAATAGATATGTGCATCTATTTCTCTATTTAAATTTCCTAGTTCAATAGTACTATTCAACAGTACTATAGTTTGTAGTACTGCTACCAAACTGGGCTCTTGTAATGGACTATTGGACTACAGCTGGACTATTGTAATACACTCTACAAGGATCACCCTTGAAGAGTATTCAGAAGGTACAACTGATGCAGAGTGCAGCAGCTGGGTAGTTTTGGGGAGTCCTCAAGAATGGCCCCTGTGACACCACTGCCCCGCGAGCTACATTGGTTACCAGTCTGCTTCCAGGTGCAATTCAAGGTGTTGGTGATCACCTTTGAAGCTCTTCATGGCATGGGTCCAGATTATTTGAGGACTATCTCACCCCACTGGGATTGGCCCATACCATTCGTGCCTGCATAGGAGGCATGTTGCAAGTCCTGTTAGCCCAATTATTCCAGCTGACGGAGTCCAGGAGAAGGACTTTCTCTGCTTTTGCTCCTGCCCTGTGAGATTGGCCCCAACCCTCCTCTCTTTCATAAAGAGCTAAAGATCTGGCTTTGCCAATCAGCTTGGGGTCCCAGTGGGGGGACAAAACTTTTGCACGCACCGAACCGGCAGTAATGCCGGGAGCAACACACCTGTGTAGAGGTGGCATACAGAGCCCTCTCTGTGGGCACATTCACTGTCACCAGCTGCTCTTCTGGTTTCTGGTGCACGCATGTGCATCAGACAGCTGGTCTGTGCGGAAGCCAGAGCACCTAAAAATGCCCCAAAACCCAGTGTGTTTTTCAGGCCATTTTCAGGCCGAAATGCCTCCCAAATAGTCTGAAAATAACCTGAAACAGCCTGAAAAACAGGCAACATTGGCCAATAAACAGGAATTTGTGTACGCTGGCCAGCTGGTCTTTGGGTTTTTGGTGCTCCCACCCATGTGAAGATCATCTGGCCAGCATGCATGCACATGGTGGAAACTTGAAGACTAGCTGGCTGGTGCGCGCATGCATAGGCGTTCCGGTTTGGGCACTTGGCACCAAAAAGGTTCGCCAGCACTGTTTTAGAATTTTTTGTAAAGCAAGCAGCAGAAAAATGTACTTCTGACCTAAGAGTCTTTAGTATAAATGGGAGAAAAAAACACAACATAAACTATCATATTAGCAAAAGACAAAGCATGGATTAAGATGGTAGTAGTGGAGAAAAATGCATTTCTCCTTATCCCTCGGAATTTCTAATGAAATGAGCTCTGTTCAGAATAACATACACATGAATTAAGGAAATCTTTATGCGTGTGGAAAACCAAAATGGTAAACAAACTTATAGAAAAGATGAGTAATTGAAAGAACAAATCCAGTTCCCATTTCTTAAAATATAAAAACCCTAATCCACCTTGAACATTAACAAAAGGGGGGGGGGAATCAGGTGGAATGGATAAAAGATCTGGGAATTTAACTTAGCATATGCATGAATAATTAGAATAACTTGATATTTCATTCTAAAATGGTACATTTGCTGTTGAATTTTCCCCAATTGAATAACCTCACCAGACTTCAGATACAAATCTAAAAGGATATTCAAAAGGATTATTGGTGTAACAGAAAATATCTTAATCAGTTGAGAAATTAGTTTCAACAGTTAGCATAAATAAAGTGCTAAAATGCTTTTACTATGATATTCTATTCACACAAAATGTGGGATTTGTGATTGTGCCCTGCCTCTGAGATAATAAGGGATTGTAATCATGAACTGGGTCCTTTGAAGTATCACATGTTTTGGCTGAATGTATGCCCAAGTGAAAGACTTATTTTTACACATACTGCTTCAACATGATCCTGGCAGATAATTTGTTTTTGGCTGTCAGAAGTACCCCATAGGGATTTCTGTGTCAGCCACTATATGGTATGTACATAATTAAATGCCTAACATATAAGAAATTTTACCAATATCACAGAACAGGCTGCAATGCAAAATGAAATATGGATGCTAATCTTTAAAAGCAAACAGTCCTATAGAATCAAGGATCTAATGTTTGAAGACAAAAACACTATTAACATAGGTTCCACAAACAAAATTATCACCAATTTTCCAAATTTTGTCAATACAGTATGCATCAACATCATGGATAAGCAAAACTTGTACAACAGATGCTATGGGGCAGCAGTTTAACCCTCTTAATAAAGCTGTTTATAAAATATAGTTCATAAATTATCCATAAGATAGAGATATTAGGTTTCCAAAAACCCATTACTAGTCATTTTGGCCTGACTCAATCACACTGAGATAGCAGGTATTCTTTTTAGCTTTTATCTTTCAGGAGTTGAACACTTACTTTTTCTCCAAGGACATAAACATACTCTATTAACCAGTCATCTAAAACTTCTCCATGTACCTTCTATGAGATCATGCAATGGATACCTTGATGGATCATTATCTTGGAAGATTTTGTTGGATTTATGCTTGGCAGCAATGAAAAATGCCTTGTGCTTCCTGACTTGTACATTGGTATGAATTAGCTATCTAATAATTAGTATAATGTTCAGATTATTTAAAAGTGAAATAAATCATGGACACTCCAGAATGTCCATAAGAACACCAACAGTGTATCAGATAAATGTCAAGAAACAGAGTTATTTAAAATGGAAGGTGGACAGTACTGTATCTGGTCTCACAATGAACTAGTTAGTTCTATATTGTTTAAACACTCTACCTGAAAGACAATTACCATATTTTTCGGAGTATAAGATGCACCAGAGTATAAGACTCACCAAGATTTTGAAGAGGCAAATTAAAAAAAAAGTTTTGCACTCTGCAGACTTCCCAAAAATGGCCCCTTTTTGGTGAAAATGAGCCCGTTTTTAGTTTAAAAGGGGGGGCATGAATAGTCTTTTGGAGGTTTATAGAGTGCTACAGGAGGCTGGGGGGGGTGAGCAAAAATCAGCCTGTTTTTTGCTCATTTCTGTCCTCCCCAGCCCCCAGGAGCACTCTAGAACCTCCTAAAGGTTATGCCTGGCCATTTTTGCAAAGGGGGCGGGGTTTGGGAGGCCAAAAATGCTGTATTCAGTGTATAAGATGCACCCAGATTGTCAGCCTCTTTTTTGAGAGAAAAAGATGTGTCTTATATTCTGAAAAATACCGTAAGCTAAAGAAGTCATGTAGCACGTTAATCAATCATTTTGCCTGAAGGACTGTTTGAATAGAATCAATGTTATACACTTTATACAATGGGGTATTATTTATAGGATCATATTCCGCAAGAAAACTCATTATTTTCATTGACTCTTGGCCTAATTCCTGGACCTAATTCGTAGCACTGGCTTAGTGTCTATATGTGTTTGGGCATTCATGTGCGCATATCTGTTCTTAGTTTTGTTTAGGATGGATTTCAACTGTATAATTAGAAAATAAATTAATAGAAACAACCTTGATTCTATGTAAGAATATCTAAGATAAATATCTATAGGGAAAATCATGAATACGCCAACCATCCATGCACCTTTGTGTCTTCCATATATAATATGAATAATCTTCAAAAGGTAGGACCAAACTATTACCATAAGCAAATGAACTAATCATATAAAATGGAATGGCTTACTTGTAAATCCAAGGCAATTAACACTAAAGAGAATAAGTGAACCTCTGCTGAAATTGTATTTCTTCAGGAGTCATACTGCTAGGGAAAAGGAAAGAAACAGGAAAAAAATAAACTACTGCTGCTCTTCCCTCTTCACCTTGGCATTCCAGGGATATTCCAGGATAAATCAGGAAAAGACTCTAATCCCTTAGGTCTCCAATACTTTAATACTAAAATACTCAAATACTTTGGCCACCAAATGAGAAAGAAGGACTCACTAGAGAAGAGCCTAATGTTAGGAATGATTGAGGGCAGATGAAGAAGGATATGACAGAGAATGAAGTGTCTGAATGGAGTCACTGAAGCAGTCGGCATGAGCTTAAATGGACTCCGGGGGATGGTAGCGTACAGGAAAGAATGGAAGAACATTATCCAGAGGGGTCATGATGGATCGGAGACGACTTCGCGACTAACAACGAGGTCTCCAATTCTCCAATTTGAAAAATTATGTAATTATGACATAATACAAACATTACGTAAATTGGAGCTGGTGTACTTGTTTCACTCTCATTGGAAAGAATACAAAGGAAAACATAAAGGGATTTTCCCCCCTCCTACATGACCATAAAAAGTTACCAAAAAAAAATAAGAAATAGAATTTAGAAATGTTGACTAGGCTACAAGTGGCTCTTCTCCCACTCTTAAATTGATCAATTTAACAAAATAGAACACAAAATCCAAGATGGATGAATGTTAAAGAAGGTACAGCTAGTCTTCACTTTACAACAGGTCATTTAGTGACCATTCAAAATTACAACCACACTGAAAAAATGATTCATTACTGTTTTTTTACATGACCATTGCCGTATCCCCAGAGTCATGTGATCAAAATTCAGATGCTAGGCAATTAACCAATATTTATGAGATCATATGTGATCAACTTTTGTGACCTTCTGACAAATCAATGAGGAAGCCAGATTCAGTTAACAACTGTATTAATAACTTAACAACTGCAGTGATTCACTTAACAGCTGTGGCAAGAAAGGTTGTAAAAGAGGGGGCAAAACTGACTTAAAATCTGGTTTGCTTAGCAACAGAAATTTTGGGCTCAGTTGTGGTCATAAGGCAAGGACTACCTGTACACTGGGGAAATTATCCTGTATAACTTTGATGCTGGTTCCAAATAAATCATTACCGAAATTAACTTGTATAAATTACTGTCTTTTCTGTGTTTAATAATTTTGGAATTCCAATTTCTTAAGATGTAGTCATTTGAGCCTGCTTTCCAATACAGACTTGCAAATCAAGACTCATGATTCGGGTTAATTTAAGCACTTATTTTCCCCTTTCCATTATCTGCAGTATTCTTTTTCCACCATCACATTAAAATGGCATATGTCAACAAAAAAGGAGATGATTTACTGAAAGTTGTATGTCATTTTTCAGACAGTGTGATGGCATCCATAAAAAATATAAGTGAGTGAACTGATAGTTTCTTTCCTGAGATGTATATAAAATTATGTCCGTGAAGGTCAGATTAAATTTTGAGGAAGCAAAGTATGTTGCCAAAGTATGTTGCCATATCGTATGCTCTTATTTTGAAATCTTACATGATTATTATGTATTGCACCTTGTCCAGAACTACAGTTTTAACAATTTCATTACCTGTTCCATGTTGGGGAAAAAACCTCAAAAGAACTAAAGAAACAACAAACAAAATAGCTTTAGATCTATTTTAGGATAGCTTGCCATTCTATTGAATTTTTTTTTAAAGGCTGTTTATTTGCAAAAGATGTGCTTCATAAGAGTATATAGTTGTGTATATAATCTGTGTAGAAAGTGTAAATGATTATTTTACATATTTAAATAATTAAATATGATGAAAGTTCAAAATATGGAACTTTAACCAAATGTTTCAATAGATCTTTTCTATTATTATCCAGATGTATTGTATTTTGGTTTTGGTGAAATTTGTATTTATTTTAAAAAAATGAGGTTTGCAAACTTAGTGTCCTTTAGAAGGATATGCCAGGATTGCAAAAAAAAAAAAAAAGGAAAAAAAATATTCTGCAGTGTCCTCATGAGAAGCAACTATCCAGAACACATGCAGGCAACCTTTCCTTGTCTTCTTATTGGTTTCCAAAGAACCTTTCTTTGTCTTCTTATTGGTTTCCAAAGAACCAATCTACCTACTAATTTCTTGGTCTTTGCTGCAGTCATTGATTCTACTTTTATAGATCACCAAGTCCAAAATTATATTACAAGAGAATGAATTTTCCCTCCATGCCAAAATTGAGAAAATTGTGGAGGAAAAAACATTTATTATAATAAAGTATACTTGTGTAGCCTTTTTACTCAATGGGAGATGGAGACCTATATTGTGAAGGATTCTGAAATACTTGGATTTCATGTTGTCTGGACAAAAATAGAATGATAGAATAACAGAAAAATAACATATGGTTACCCCTATGTCTGCCATTTCACAAACCTATGTAGCTTCACTAATGTTTGTCTGAATGTACCTGAGTGTAATGTAAACAATTGTTTTCTAGCTCATCTTCAATAGATGAGTTAGTAGTTTATGTCGCATTTTGAAATGAGTTAAAATCAGGATCATGGAACTTCTGGTTCTCCAGAGATAGCTGGAATACTGCAGCCATGTTGAATGGAACTTCTCAAGATTGTAATTCAGCAACATAGGTAAGTTCAATGATTTCCCATCTCTGGGAAATGATAATCTGTATTCTCTAAGCCTTTTCTCTCTAGTCCATTTCTTTGACTTCATGTAATGTTTTGTTAAGAGTTATGATACTTAGACATTCTCATGGGCTGCTTATTTATTGCCTTGTTTAATCAAAACTGATTCTTGAAAGGATTTTAACATGGAAGAATACATTTGCTGTTGATTAGAACATGTTTGCCCAGGAGAATCTGCACTTTGAAAAACTATTAGCAATAATAGTAGCACTTAGGCTTATATACTGTCCTATAGATCTTTACAGAATTCTCTGGCCAGTTTATAATGTCAACTTATTACCCCAACAATCTGGTTCTGTTATCCAGGGGAAAATGTCTACATGTCATTGGAAGGATGCATGATGATGCTTGTGCTAACTTTCTTTTCATTCAATGGGCAAGAAGAGGAGAAAGATATTTATTTGAATTGATTTAATTATTATTTCTATGCATCTTAAAGGAATATATGAAGATGGTCTTAAAGGAATATACAAGAGGTGACCAATGAAACATGAGATCTTTCTATAAAAACAAACTTGAGTCAATAAAATTGAGCTAGAATTCAGTCTTGGCTCTCAAAGCAAAACTCTTTGAATGCTTTGAACACACAGTTACATCAAGAGGCTACATGGATGGTTAAAATGAAAAGAAATGGTGGATATGTGTATAATATTTTAAAGTTCTTTTCTAAGACAAGAACCATAATGCTGGAATAGAAAATATACCTAGAAGAAGGGAAAGAAAAACAACAACAGCCCTTCCCATTGAGAGGTTGTTGAGGAACTGTTAAACTGAAGAAATATTTAACACCATGCAAAAAAATGCAGTGAGAAGATAAGTTGTTGGGTGTGCATATATGAGAAAACACAATAGTCACTATACTGATAAACTTTAAAATATGATTTAGTCTAGGAAGGAAGCAGACTCAAACATCAAAGCTTCAGATACAATATTGTGTCAAAAAACCATGAAGCTTTAAGACTCAACCAAGCATCAAGACCAAGTTGAAGAAAAACTTTTTTCTTTTGATGCCACTGACTGAAAAAGATTAGGCTTAAAAAAAAAACATTTTAAAAACCTCTACCAGTCCTTTCTTTCTAAAATTGCTACTTTGAAAAAAAAAACCAACGACTGAACGTTGGATGTTTGTCCACCTGCCTCTTCTTCTTTTGTGGTCTTCCTCTTAGGCCTCTACAAAGCGACTAGTGTGTATTTCAAACTTAATTATGTCAGAGTTTTTCCACGGATTCATGTAAAAAGACTCAACAAAGCATTGAGGCAAGACATCTGTGATTCTGCTCTGCTCTTTAGATAAAGTGATTAAGCCAGAAGTGGGCGGTTATGGGGCTGAGAATGTTTTATTGAAGAGCTGAGTCTTCTTAACCAAGAATTGCAGGCAATATTTGATTTGAGGCTTGAAAGAGATCTGATATTCCAGAACTACTGCAAGGCTTCCTAGCAATTGTGCAGAGCGTGTGTCTTTTCTGTTTCAACATTAAAGCCATTTCTCAAATGCACTTGCTTTCTGAGCAGTCACTGAAACATTGGCCTTGACTATAATGAGACCAAGTTTTGAGCCATTCAACCAAGAGAGGTTTTCTGCAAATGAGTAAAAACAAAAGGAAAGGCAGCTCTTTTTTTGAATATCTTGATTGTTAAAAATCAACGGAATAAGCTATCAGTTATTTTACAAAAGAGAACAGTATGAATCAGAAATAATGACAATATTGTCCTCTTGTTTCAATAATAAAAGGAAGTTTCCACTTCCCCCAGGCCTGATGCAGGAAGTGCATTTTGATAGAAAGAAAGAATGGCATGAAATCCATCTAGAAAAGAAAAAGGAAAAAAATGTTCCAACTTCATCTAATTGTAAAAAAAAAAGGTTTTATTAATACAGAGGCCATTTATGAAACACTAAAATTTTATTTCAGTGAGGACACTGAATCTAATTTAGTGACATGGAAACAAGTTGTCAAAGCTTCTGCTAATGTGCAGAGGATCTTAATTGGGTAAGAACATTTGGGAGGACAGATATGTCTATACATGTATTTAGAAAGGAAAAGAACACCTTCTTAGGATAAAGGATCTTTGCCCCACTTGGATACATATGATGTATGTTCCACAATAAAGTCTATTGTGCTCAAAAGAAACGATTTCATATAGCTTTTCTCTCCCTATGATTCTTATTTGTTTCTTTGTTATCATTAATTTCAGACATCTTCATTTTATCGAATAAGAAGTGCTTCTGAAATATTTGGAAGGAGGAGCTGAAATTCTGTTTTCTTTAAAATGCTAAGCTTATCACTTCATTCTACCAATTCAAGCATAATGTAATTATAGAGTGGTTTTCCAGAGTTTTAATGATTGGTCATGTCAACCTCAGGCAGCTTTCTGCTGCCTCTCAATAAGCGATCCTGTTCCTTGGCAGCAAATGGCTTTTTATTAACTCTTTCAGCACCTGAAAATCATATCTCTAATATGCTTGGTGCTAATTATTATTTGGGTAATAAAATATTCTCTGTAGTGCATATGAGTTTATACATACAAAAGTACAGAATACAGATTTTCAACAAGATAACTCAACAAGATATTACTACTTTTATCACTACATGAATGAAGCCAACCTAAGTACCCATATCAAGAGAAAGTTTGGGAAATCATTGAATAAATGAATACATAAATATTTACTGTGGTCTCTGTCCCGCCATTCATGATTCCAGATTTTATTATACTATAGCAGCATCCATACTTCAAATAATATACAAGATTGTGTCTGCATGGTACATGTAATTTATTACAGAGAAAGATATAGTAACAATATTTTTCTTCAATGTTACTCATAAAAAAAGAAGGAAAAGCACAAGTACTTTAAAAAAAACATTAAAGAGAAAAATATTAACACTGAAATGCTGGCACGGCATGTTTTTAGAAATATTACACTGCATTTTTCTCTTTAAACTTTACATGAATATCT
This sequence comes from Natrix helvetica, assembly GCF_964273705.1. Classification (NCBI taxonomy): domain Eukaryota; kingdom Metazoa; phylum Chordata; class Lepidosauria; order Squamata; family Natricidae; genus Natrix; species Natrix helvetica. The sequence goes on along the minus strand of NC_138551.1, from coordinate 59,559,903 downwards.
AAGTAGAGTCCTCAGTTTTTAATTGATTGAATATATGCTTGTGTGTTACTGAAAACCTTGGCTCTTTCTTGAATGCAATGAAAATAATTTGATGAGCTTTCTCAGAAACACCTTGGAGGCCCAGAAAAATAAGGAATAGCAGTAGTATTTTGCCTTGAAATCTCTGGGCTATACTTCTCTTTAATTTCAGATCCTACACTCTTTGGGTATTATGCTCTCGTTTAAAATAAATAAATAAAAGGCATACAACAACAGAACTTCGAAGTGCATGCAGGTCGTAGGTATTTGTGGTTAAATTTAATCAAATGAGTAATAAATCCACTGATTAATGTCAAGTGGAATGACAAAGATGGTACAGATAACATCACATTTGCTCTATGAGGTGGTTCTGATATTTGAGTATTTTCTATATCTTGTGCTTAATGGGAGGATTCATCATTCTTCATCAAGACAGAATAGTCTCTGTCATATATTTGTTAGATTAACATGTTCTCAGATGACATATTCCAGAAGAAACATTTGCTTTAAGCTGCTCTCTCTATTCCACAGCATTTGCACATCATCAGAAAGAGTTGTTATGAAATTGTATCACAAATGGTTATGTTGGGTAAGTTACCCAATGTAGATCACACAACAGCATACTTTTTTCTTCAGTCAAGACTTCCTTTTTGGAAGTCAGACCTATTTGCATTGCTTTTAATAGATGTGTCAACTTCATTTTGCTACCATCAGAAGGGTCCCTTCCCCTTCTTTCGTCTTATATCAGCATTTTATAAATCAAATAATACTGTACATTTTAGTTCTCAGAACTTTCAGGTTTCACCATGTAATGAGGAGACAGAAGTCTTATTTGGGCTTTTCCTAAATATGATGAGTGTAGATATGCAAAAAGGGCAGCAGCTGGGCCCATCTTTGCATTTGTGGTTCTAACATTTAAGTCTTGCATCTTCCTAGCTTTATCTTTCCATCACATAACGTGGAATACAGTGGGGCAAAAAAGTATTTAGTCAACCACCAATTGTGCAAGTTCTCCCACTTAAAAAGATGAGAGAGGCCTGTAATTGGCATCATAGGTAGACCTCAACTGTGAGAGACAAAATGTAAAAAAAAAGAGACCAAACAATCACATTGGCTGATTTGGAAATAATTTATTTGCAAATTATGCTGGAAAATAAGTATTTGGTCAGTATCAAAAGTTCATCTCAATATTTCGTTATATATCCTTTGTTGGCAATGACAGAGGTCAAACGTTTTCTGTAAGTCTTCACAAGGTTGGCACACACTGTTGCTGGTATGTTGGCCCATTCCTCCATGCAGATCTCCTCTAAAGCAGTGATGTTTTGGGGCTGTCGTGGGCAACACGGACTTTCAACTCCCTCCAAAGGTTTTCTATGGGGTTGAGATCTGGAGACTGGCTAGGCCACTCCAGGACCTTCTTACGAAGCCACTCCTTCATTGCCCGGGCAGTATGTTTGGAATCATTGTCATGTTAAAAGACCCAGCCACGTTTCATCTTCAATGCCCTTGCTGATGGAAGGAGGTTTGCACTCAAAATCTCACAATACATGGCCCCATTCATTCTGTCCTGTACACGGATCAGTCGTCCTAGTCCCTTTGCAGAAAAACAGCCCCAAAGCATGATGTTGCCACCCCCGTGCTTCACAGTAGGTATGGTGTTTTTTGGATGCAACTCAGCATTCTCTCTCCTCCAAACACGACGAGTTGTGTTTCTACCAAACAGTTCTATTTTGGTTTCATCTGACCATATGACATTCTCCCAATCCTCTTCTGGATCATTCAAATGCTCTCTAGCAAACTTCAGATGGGCCCGGACATGGACTGACTTAAGCAGGGGGACACGTCTGGCACTGCAGGATCTGAGTCCCTGGCGGCGTAGTGTGTTACTGATGGTAGCCTTTGTTACGTTGGTCCCAGCTCTCTGCAGGTCATTCACTAGGTCCCCCCGTGTGATCCTGGGATTTTTGCTCACCGTTCTTGGGATCATTTTGAGCCCACGGGGTGAGATCTTGCGTGGAGCCCCAGATCGAGGGAGATTATCAGTGGTCTTGTATGTCTTCCATTTTCTAATTATTGCTCCCACAATTGATTTGTTCACACCAAGCTGCTTGCCTATTGCAGGTTCAGTCTTCCCAGCCTGGTGCAGGTCTACAATTTTGTTTCTGGTGTCCTTTGACAGCTCTTTGGTCTTCACCATAGTGGAGTTTGGAGTGTGACTGTTTGAGGTTGTGGACAGGTGTCTTTTATACTGATGACACGTTCGAACGGGTGCCATTGATACAGGTAATGAGTGCAGGACAGAGGAGCCTCCTAAAGAAGAAGGTACAGGTCTGTGAGAGCCAGAAATCTTGCTTGTTTGTAGGTGACCAAATACTTATTTTCCACCATAATTTGCAAATAAATTATTTCCAAATCAGCCAATGTGATTGTTTGGTCTTTTTTTTTACATTTTGTCTCTCACAGTTTAGGTCTACCTATGATGCCAATTACAGGCCTCTCTCATCTTTTTAAGTGGGAGAACTTGCACAATTGGTGGTTGACTAAATACTTTTTTGCCCCACTGTATACAGCAAAGTCTTCAATCATATGTGCATGGATTGAGCAGTTTCTCTTCTTTAGATATGCTACATCTACTCTATAAATGATGGGGCTGATGGGGCTATATCACAGGTATTGAGCCATCAGTGTAATTCATGTGATTATTAGCTACTGAAAGTGAGAAAATCGACAGGGTTTGTTTATTCTATAAGTCTGTAGGTACAAATCTTTCACTTTGACAGAATTAGAGAGGTGTACATTAGTAGCCTAATATTGGGTTCTAAGGTCTGATATTTGACCCTAGGAATGACTGCTCAGTTGCATTTTACCTTTGTCTTAGCTATCCCCATTGCTTTCTGACAAGCAATGTCAGTGGTGAGAAGAGTAAACTCCTGCACTTAGGAAAAAACCAAAGGCATTTTGTAAACCCAATAATAGATTGTACCTGGCTCAACCATAGTAACTGTGTGAGAGAGATTTAGGTGTCATGGTGGATTACCACTTAAGTATGGCCAGCAATGTTCTGCAACTGCAATGCTTGGAACACTGTGTATAGTTTTGGTCACCACAATACAAAAAAGGATGCTGAGATCCTAGAAAGTGTGTAGAGAAGAGCAACAAAGATGATAAAGGATCTGGAGACTCAATTGTATAAGAAATGGTTAAGGGAGCTAATTATTTCTAGCCTATCAAAGAAAAGAATTGGGGGGGGGGGACATATCTTCTAGTACTTGAGGGACTACCATAAAGAAGAGAGGTTGACTTATTCTCCAGAGGCAGGACAATACATAAGGGATGGAAGCTCGTTAAAGATAAATCCAACCTAGAAGTAAGGGGAAATTTTGTGACAGTGAGAACAAGTATTCAATTGAATAGCTTGCTTCCTGAAATTGTGGGTGCTTCATCATCAGAAATTTTCCAAAATAGATTAAACAGCAATTTGACCTGGAATAAAATCTTCTGCCTTGGGCAGGAAGACAGACGAGAAGACTTCTGAGGTCCTTTCCAGCCCTATGATTCTTGTTGTATGTTCTATTTGTCTTGCTGGTGACACTAAATTCATCATAACCATAGTTTTCTTTTATTTCACACTATATGGAAGGTAGAGATGTGAAATTCTCTAGATGGTATTGAAGTCTTTATAAAGTTGTCAAAAGTAATATGTATTCTTAACTTCTCATAATATACCTGATGAGAAGCATTATCATGTGTGCCATTAAAGGAAAAACTGGAGATAAATGAATAACATTTACAAATTCAAAATCTAGGAGATTATTTTACAAGATTCTGGTTGAAAAACTTTTATTTTCCTCCACTTTCCTCTGTCTCTTTTAAAGTAAGGATAGGTTTAACATCAACATCAGTCAGACATAATTCTGGTCACTAGTATACAAAGTTAAACTCCTTTGGAAAGCAGGGTTGCTATTTTATTAAACTCATCTGTTTCAGTTGCCAGTATGGTGAGTTTCTCAGTAATCACAAAAGACTAAATTGTCTGAAGAAGATTTAAAGGGGGAAAAAGTTCTGTTTATAGTTTTGTGTACTTAAAGTGCCAGCCTTTAGAGAATAGCAATTAAAACTGAAAATAATGGAATAGTTGGTCAAACTAATTTGCATTTTCTCATTCCAGATTTATCAGCTTGTGATGTAGCAGCAAAAATAATTTTTTTGCCTGAGATTGCCTGTTCAGATTAGTAAATTTAATTTAAAAGTATAAACTTTTATGGCCTATTACAAAATGGCAGCTACTGTGCAGATCTGGAGAGCATTCCAGATTTTGATGGATGTATTAGCCAACAACAATGTATGGAGTAACATAAAAAAGCAAGATTCTGATGAACGTGGTTAAAAACCCATGTGGCAAAATTGTACTGCATGATATAACCAGTAGGTTTACTCTTCAGTCTTACGGGGATGGGGGAGAGTATCGCTGCCCAATTAATTCAAAGATAAATTAGTCAAATGCAGGATTATGTTTTGAGAAATAGGTCTTCAGGCAATGTTACTTCATTCAAAAGCTGGGGTTTTTTTGCCAATAGAAGTTTACATGTGCATACATATGCATATTGGTTTTTTTTTTTCTAGAATAGATCATATTTTCAGGTGTGATGACTTAAATCCAAACAAATAATTGTATTTTCTGTACACTTGAAGAGAAATATAAGAATGAAGTAAGAAACAGAAGTTTGTATAGATGCATTTCTGCAATACCTAATACCTGTCTGAAACCCTGCCAGTTAATGTGAACAATTTTGAGCTAATTGTAATTTAGCATATAGCAGTCTAGAAGAAATATAAGTAACATATTTTAACAAAAGTCAACCTGATTGAGTGAGTCTTATAGGCACATATATTTTCCCCATGCTTAATTTACCTTAATACTATACTTAAGGCCCTCCCTCCCTCCCTTCCTTCATTCTGCTAAAATAAAACCAATGCATGAAACAAAAAACACAGTTAATATAGTAAGGGAAATATTTTGCAATAGGCAGAATTAAAATATGAAACAGAAGAAGTCAGTAAAAAAACAGGCCATCATCTGATAATTTTTAACATACAGTTTATAACAGAGTCATGAAGAAATATGTTTCACTTTTTCCCCTTTTCAAATTATTTACACATCCATGATAAATGATGCACAAACCAATTGTGTTTAGTGACAGTTGAACTAACATTTATCTTGGATTTCAGTGCAGTACTTGGATTAAAACCCCATCATGTTGGTTTAAAGGAGTGTACACATTTCTCAAGGGTCTCAAAGAGGAAGAAATACCATAGGTTAGATGCTATTCCTTTACTTTCTCTGGCAAACATAAGACTGAAAATTAAGTTGAGCCAATATATAAATACAGATCACTTTATTATAAACATATGGTTACTGTACATTCTTCAATCTGAAAAAAGAATTCAGAATATAAGTAGAGAGAAGGGAAATCCTAAAATAAACTAAAGGAGTAAAACAAAACAGCAGTTTAAGAAGGAACTTTTGATAGCTCATTTTCCCCTTTCCTTCCATTGGCCCTATCCATTAATCACAAATTAAGTGTTTGTATTTTTTTTTTCAAATATAGCATGTTATATTGATTTAAATTGTTTTGTCTGATATTTTTAAACTGATTTCTGAATATATATATATTTTAAAAATGCATACAAGTAGCTCTGGATTTACAACGACCATTTGAAGTTACAATGGCACTGAAAAAAGCGACTGATGACTATTTTTCACACTTATAACCGCTGCAACATCCCCATGGTCATGTGATTAAAATTTGGAAGTTTGGCAACTGGCATGTATTTATGATGGTCGCAATGTCCTGGGGTCATGGATAACCTTTTGTGACCTTCAGGCAAGCAAAGTCAAAGGGGAAACAAGATTCACGTAATAATTATATTACTAACATAACAACGGCAGTGATTCACTTAACAACTGTGGCAAGAAAGGTTATAAAATGGGGCAAAATTCACTTAACAACTGTCTTGCTTAGCAAGAGATGTTTTGGGGTCAATTCTGATCATAAATTGAGGGCTACCTGTATCCTAAATCTCTAAATCTTCCTTGCTATGTGATATATCATATGGAAGGAAACACTTCTTTATTGATTTTTAAAAAGAAAAACGAAATAAAACTATTTTTCCCGGTGTTTTTCTTTCTCTTTTCACCCATATGTTATCTGTAACGGAGTCCCACTCTTTGCTCATCACAAAGTATATGGATCTTATCATTTTTCCATTGCTTTAGAGGACAGATGTCTACCATCCCTGACAGATCTGAAAAATGAATGATTTTCGTTGCAGTGTGATAGATACACTCCCTAGACAAATCTGATCATGATCTACAGACAACTTCTTTAGAAGATTGACTCAAACTTTGAAAAATGGTGTGCATATCCCCTTGAGAAGTGCAGCTCCTTTATAAAACAGGAAATACATCATCAGTTCTCCTTGGCTATTCTATCATTCCTTCCAGTGATGGCGGGGGAGAAAGCAATTTGCCTGTTTATGATATCAAGAAAAAAAAAACCTCCGTGGAACACGAAACCCTAAAATCATTGTCAGTCATCTTAAAATCATTGTCAGGCACTCATCTTAAAAAATAACCTCTTAAGTAAATGTGTGAATATGTTCATTATTTCAGCCCAACTAATTTCTATAATAATAGCTGGAAGGGGAATTATGGGATTTGAAGCAAAATCAGCAACAATACAATAGAAGAGTACCAGTTTGAAGAAGACTAACTTAGAGCTTGCCTTTATGACAGATGTTTAGATGATCCTTTCTGTTAGTTCATACAATGTGTAGCTACTTAGCATGTGCCTCTGTATACAACAGACTGAGATAATGGTTCCTCAAAATCATCCCGAAGTTCTTTCCCATAATTAGCTCACACTTCCACCTTGTTCCTTTGAAAACTATTTCTGAAGAATAAAGTATACTCTAATATATTTCATTCTTATAACTACTAAAAGAAGAGATGGGCCAAGAAATAATCCTGCCACCAGGAGATAAATTCTCAATATTTACATCAGGAGTTAATCTTACATGCTGCTGCAAATAAATAATTGAGGACTATGGCCCTATGATTATTCTCTACAGGGACCATGGTATGGAACCACTTTGCTACATAATACAGCATCCACGTTGGATCACTACATTACAAAAAAAAATATGTTGAGACTTTAGAAAAAGTGCAGAGAAGAGATGAAGAACTGTTGCAGGAACTGGGTATGACTAGTTTATAGAAACCAAGGACTGGGGTTTTTAGGGACTGTCACAAAGAAAAGGGTGACAACGTATTTTCCAGAAGGCAAGACAAGAAACAATGGATGGAAATTAATCAAGGAGAGAAGCAACTTGGAATGAAGGAGAAACCTCCTAACAGTGAGAACAGTTACCCAGTGAAATATTTTGCCTGCAAAAGTTGCGGGTATTTATTTATTTATTTATTTATTTATTTATTTATTTATTTATTTATTTACTGAGCGCTTATAGACCGCCCCCTCTCCCGAAAGGGACTTGGGGCGGTGTACAGTCCATATCAGAAATACATCATATAAATAACTATAAAATTAAACAATTAAATTATTAAATAGATAAATAGATACGAAGGAGGATAAAAAAGGTTTAATGGGTGTTTCCTCACTGGAGGTTTTTAGGAAAAGACAGGACAGACACTTGTCTCAAATTATATCTAACCCCTGCTCAAGCGGATATATCTATATCCACTTGAGCAGGGGTTATATTACCGTGTTTCTCCAAAAATATGACCCAGTCTTATTTTCTTTTGCCCCATGAAATATGGCCTTGGGCTTATTATCAGGAAGGGCTTATTGTTTTGGGGTTGCTGGGTGGCTGCACCCTTGCGAGCGGACTCCCAAAGAGCCAAGCACAGCCTCACTCACAAGAAGCCGCCTGGAAAATCCCCTCTCCAGCTGGGCAGAGCGCCATTCTCTGACCTAGGGGGTATCACTAAGGCACCAAGCCAAGTGGTGCTCTGCCCCCCCCCCCAGCTCCAGCGGCTTGGCACATTCGGGATACCTCCTAGGTCAGTGCATGGAGCTCTGCCCGGCTGGAGAGGGGGGTTGTTCGAGCACCTGTTCTACCCCCAGCGTCACCAAGTCCTTGCACAGCTCTACCAGGGCACCGCCGCCCGCTGCCGCCATGCTCCGAGCATTACTTCCAAACTCCAAAACTCGGCTGCCAAGTCTTCCAGCATCGGCCACTCTAGGAGTGCTCTCTATGGTGGGCCCGCTGCCAGACAGAGAGTCTTCCAGACAGAGAATCTTCCAGCAGCTGTTGCACCATAGAGAGTACTCCTAGAGCACTCCTAGCACCTTAGTGATACCCCCTAGGTCAGTGAATGCGTCTGCCCCGCTGGACAGGGGATTTGATGGGCGGCTGCTTGTGAGCATGGTCACGTCATGGCTGCTTCACCCCTGAGGCTGTGCCCAGCTCTTCGGGAGCCCGCTCACAAGGGAATAGCCGCCCAGCAACTCCTCCCTCTGGCCAGGCAGAACGCCACTCCCCAACCTAGCGGTATCCCGAAGGCAGCAAGCAACATGAGCGCCTTCCCCCCCTTCCCGGCTCCCGCGGCTTGGCGCCTTCGGGATACCGCTAGGTTGGTGAGCGGTGCTCTGCATGGCCGGAGGGAGGGTTTTCCAGAGGGTTTATTTTTGGGGCTGGGCTTATATTTTTGCCCAAGCAAAAAATGTGGCAAAGCGTTAGTTTCGGGACAGGTCGTATTTTCGGGGAAACACGGTAGAAGACCTTCAAGGTCCCTTCCAGCTCTATTCTTGTTGATTGATTGCTGCAATTTCACTTTTTGGTCCAAATGGTATAAAGTCACAATGGAGATATGCGCTGCTATATTTCAAAAATCTGCAGTATCATATTCAAACTCTTCACCTCTTAAGAATGTATCCGAAGGAACTTGGTTTATGGCGAGTCCTATTACCCCTGTGGAAACAACTCTATACAGTTGATACTGCACTCTTCCAATACTTAATATGGTCGAACAAAGCTAAGCCTGACTAGATCTGTACATGATTCTGTGGAAGGAGAACAAGAGAATTTGGCTATGTTATTGTAAGCTGTTAATGGAATGCTTATTTTCCTCCACTAGACTTCTAAAATGTTCAATTAATTTCTTATCTTTCTTAAACTGGGCCTAATTTAATTCTTATGATTCTCTACAAAACCGTGCATGGCTGACAGACTCTATAACATTTTAAAAGACTTTAATTGTTTCTCTGCCACTTGGAAGAGAGATAACATATTTTTCTTCAGCTTTAAGATTCCCCAGCAGCCATAAACTTTGAATATTAATAGGATCTATGGAAGCTGTGACCTACTCTTGTACCTGCACAAACTGACAGAAAAAAAGATGCTGTCATTTGAGACTGGTGGCTGGAAAAAGGGCATAAGGCAACTGGAGACTCAAATACAAAGCACTAAATAGTTCATTCCAGGCAAGTTTTTATTCCAGTTGAATTGGTACATGTTAAAGTTAACTTGCGTAAAATGTAATACCTGCCATTTTTTCTTTTCGCTTCCCTTCATCAGTCTGTATTTGATCTGTGGTCAAACATTTCTATACTATGCATACTATGTATTTGAGATACACTGATGTGCTATGACACCTTCAGCAAATTTTGAAAATTGAAATTGGGGCAAGGCTCTTAAGCTGAAGTTCAACTTTGAATGTTATAGCTTTGAATTTTTGTAAGTAATTTGAAGGCATTTCTGCGTGAAACTCTTCTATGCTTTCAGAGATTGTACAAAACTGTAAAGATTGTGGGATGGTTGGCTACACTTTTTATTACATGAATATATGGCACAGCACCATTTTAAAAATAAGTCTTTCAGACAATCCCTTACTACTGTCCTAATTTTTCACAGACGGTGGAGGCTTTCTCAACAAAGATAAGAATAAGCAACCTTAGAGATATTACAACATGTTCTACATGCCAACTTACATAACAATACCCCCAATCCATAAGCATCTATGATAGAGTGCAAGAAGAACAAGTAATTAAACATGGTTCACAATACTGTATTACACACCTTGCTATTCATATGAATGTGGATGATATGTTTTTTTTAAAGGGCAAAGTTTTCACAGGGATATGATGCAAATTTCAGGAGATTTTTTTGGCATCATTATGACTAGAATGTTGAACCATTATTCTGGCCAACCGTTTTCATTTGTTAGATTTAATATCCTTCTGTCTTAGATTTTGAAAGAGAATTACAACAATGTTCCTGAACAGAAGCTTCCCATATTTCTCATATTTTCTCAGATTTCCCATATTTTTTGTATAATTTAAGGCAGTCCATCTCCATAATGCCTTATTGTTGGGCATGCTGGATCAAAAAAAAAAGTATTTTTCCCACTTGTGAACTGTCTATAGGAATTAGACAGAAACATGGCTAAATTCTGCTTAGAAATATCTTGGTAATAACAGTTATATAAATTTTATTTTTCCAGATTGACAACTTCATAATTATATCTCATCCTTGGTTGTTTATTGTTTTGAATTTTTTTTTATTCCTTTCTTTCTTCTCTTTATTTGAAATGGTTATATATTATTTTTGGGTATTTGTTCATAAAATTAGCCTTGAAAATTTTCCAATACCTGTTTGGAATTTATTGCTCCAGAACAATTGGATTTTATAGTTTTGAAGATACTGATTTTAATTGTAGGTTTGATTTTAATTGTTCTGTTAAGATACTGGTGTTTTTAATCTGCATTTTTGGTTTCGGCAAACCACCTATATCAATATAAATAAGATATAAACTTACCTTATGAAATATATTTAATTATGATAAATAAATAAATACCTCTGAATTATATCAAGTAACCTATGTATCTCTGATATCAATGTCCCTCTTTAGTTCATTACAAAATACACTGTTACTGTTGTGATCTTTATGCTTTTCTGCAAATTCTACAACATTTTATGATGTGTTTCTCTGAGGTCAGTTTATATGGATAATTGATTAAAGGTGAAATTTATGCAACCAACAGTTCCCAATGTATATAATTATGAGGAACAGAAAAAAGAACTCTGTGCTTTTATGGCCTATTGGGTATATGTCTTTTGTAAGGCATTTCCATGTTACCATAAAATTATAGACAACATGAATATCTTTCTGATTTTACTTTAATGCCATTATTAATATCTATGGATCTTCTAACCAGCTTTTCATATTTACCCTGCTTATCAATCTGATGTGAAGACTTGTATTTAATACCAGTAATGTTGCAGAAAAATGCTAAGATTGTTCCAATCTTTTAATGTAATATTCTGTCTAAATATTCTTTATGTAGATATACTTTATTAAATTTCCACCAAAGGTAAAATGTAAAAACAGGAGAGGAAAAATAAATTAAAAGGAGAAAAATTAAAAGTTCTGAATATTCTGACATTTGGTTTTCATGTTTCGGGAAGTTTTCACCATGAATTTGTACCTTGTGGAATAACAGGAATTCAGGTATTGGAGCAGTGTGGGGTATCCAATATCTCAGGGGTTGCCACAAAGAAGAGGGAGTCAAACTATTCTCCAAAGCACCTGAGGGTAGAACAAGAAGCAATGGGTGGAAACTAATCAAGGAGAGAAGCAACTTAGAACTGAGGAGAAATTTCCTGACAGAACAATTAATCAGTGAAACAGCTTGCCTCCAGAAGTTGTGAATGCCCCAACACTGGAAGTCTTTAAGAAGATTTTGGATAGCCATTTGTCTGAAATGGTATAGGGTTTCCTGCCTAGGCAGGGGGTTGGACTAGAAGACCTCCAAGGTCCCTTCCAACTCTACTATTGTATTGTATTGTATTATTAAATGAGTAGGAAACTATTGGCCTTTCGGTAATCATAATCAGCATTGGACTACTACATTTCCCTGGACTTTGCCTTATTGTAATTTTTCCAATAGTGCTGAGCAAATTCCATGGAAAATTTAGAAGTATAGCAGTACAGGTTCAGCTATAAATATTTGGGGTGCCATGAAGGGATAGAAAAACTTTATCAAAATTCTCATTACTATATTTTGAATATTATTATCTGCAAAACAAGGAGGCAGAAAAACATACTTCTTAATTAAGGACCAAAAGCAAAGATGTGGCAAGGGCTGACAGTGCATCAAGTCATGAACTCTTCATGTGTAAGTTCCAAGTCTGGGAAGAGCAGAGCAAAACCAACTAGCTTCCATGATATGATTTTTGAGCATATACTCACCATTTTCAAGGATAATGCCAGAAAACACTTTGAATTGCTTAGCCTTGTTGACAGTGAACCAGAGGAACTCTGGAATGAATTTTTTTAAAAAAAAAAAAGTTGTTACGGATGAATTGAAGAAAAGACTGCCAAAGAAAGCAAACTGGATGTCAGAACAGACAGTAGAAATTGCCAAGAAAAGAAATTGAACCCAAGAAAGGCAAAGAGCCCAAAAAGAATCTTAAACCAAAAATAAAAAATAAATCAGACAGATGCTAGAAAAGACACGAAGCAGTATTACATTTGTTAAGATGGAAACAGATATTGGAAAAAAGAAAAGAAAATCTAAAAGATCTCTGAACTCAGAAAGAGGCTCCAATCTTGAACTGATATGCTAAAACAGGGGTCCCGCATCCCCAGTCTATGGACGCAGCAGGCCAGCAACCAGTCTGCGCGAACAAGCAAAGCGCCATCTGCAGGATGCATGCAGCACACAAAACCACGCCCCCTCCAGTCCACAGAAAAACCTTTCTCCATGGAACTGGTCGTCGGTGCCCAAAAAGTTGGGGGCCACTGTACTAAAGGACAGACACTAACTGAATAAAAGTAGACCAAACAAAGTTGAGAGATGTATACTGAAATTCTGTGACTAGAGATGTCAATAGCCAAGACATCTTAGAATATATTCTCTAAAAGTAGTCATTGACTTACAATCGTTTGTTTAGTGACTGTTCAAAGTTACAATCTCACTGATAAAAAGTGAGTTATAACTGTTCCTCACCCTTATTGCTGTCACAGTATCCCCATGTTTGTTTGAACAAGATTCAGGTGCTTACAACAATGGTTGCAGCATCCCGGGATTATGTAATTGACATTTGAGACCTTCCCAGCCAGTTTCTGCCAAGCAAAGTCAATGAAGAAGGAAGCCATTTCATTTAATGATCACATGGTTCATTCAACAAATGCAGTGATTCACTTAACAACTACAGCAAAAAGGTAATAAAATTAGGCATGACTTGCTTAGCAACAGAAATCCTGATCTCAGATGTTGTTATAAGTCGAGGACTACCTGTACTAACAAGAATTTCTAGTACTAGCAGATGAAGCTAGATCAGCAGTTGACTTATTACTAAAAGTCTACAGGAATTGATGGACTTCTACAGAAGTATACAAACAGCAACAGAAGAGTCAGTAAAGGTTCTAATCTAATTATACCTGAAAAGCTGGACAATCACTCTCTATCAAATTGTAAAAGATCAGTGTACATACCAATATGAAGAAAGGAAATTTAATGAAGAATACAAGCTAACAGAGAATCTCCTTAATTACGTTTGTGAACAAAATGTTGCTTAGAATCATTCAATGCAAATGTAAAAACTGGTAGGTATCCGGTAGCTCCTTCTGAAACTAAAGAACTTAACATATCTAGAGCTTCCTCCAATCTGTGAAGCATGTTGGGTCAAGGAAATATGAGTAACCAATGTGTCAATGGCTGAATGTGGGCTTGAACCTGGTGCCAGTCAACCTGTATAATAGCTTAGTATTATACTACACTGGGTCTCCAGCATTCCATGCAAAGTCTCTAGTTTAAACACAGAGGAATTAAGCATTATTTTTCATGAGAAATAACAGTCTAAAAATTCAAAGATGAGTTGTCACTAAATTAGGCACAAAGTTTAAACTCTGAAAAGCAAGCATATCTCTTTAGTAATGTCAAATTATCAGAGAAGACAAGAAGCTTCTGGTTTAATTATGGCTTTGCCTTTGTTACAGTCTTAGTCCTCTACCACATTATTATCCAGTCTGTTGCTTTCAATCTGTTAAGTAGGAACATAAGGTAGCAGAATAAAAAGAGAGAGAGAGAAATAAGCAATAGGAAGTAAGAGATGGCAAGAAGGTGGCTTGATCCTTTTAAAATGCCCTCCCCCTTAGGAAGTACAGATGGCTCAATGTTCAGAATCTGAAGATCTTTTTATTCCAAGCTGCTTTATGTTTATCGCTACATCCTTAGGAAGCATTATTGCTTATCCTTTCTGGGTGTTATAATGTAATTATTTTATGCTATTGTATTCGTTATATGCCTTGCTCTGGGAAGATGTCTGCATTCTGGGTCACAACAGCTGCTGATGGAAAGTAATGTTATCATTATTGTGATCCTCCTCATTAGTATCATTGTAGAATTTTGCATTTAAATTCGCTGTTTGTAGTATGCTGGGGGAGGGGAGAAGGGATCAAGTTATTAAATCCCAAATCCCTATATGTGATTCTTCAGATTTTTTAATCAACGAACAGACATAAGAAGAAGCAGTCAGGAAGATGTATGCAAAGTTTTGTTCTTTTGTTATATCCTGTCAAAAGTCTGCCTAGCACTTTGTCTCCCTCAACCCCCAAGAAACTTCTAGTAATAAATTCCCAGAAACATACAAAAAAGGTATCATGGAGATTACAGTCTCCTCTTTAATCCTTATTATCTGTTACTTAGAAATAGGTTTAGACTTGCTTTATCTTATTTAACAATGCATCAAAGATCATCATATGTACTGTATATGTCTTTTGATCTACATGCATTTTATTATCATGCACTGATGCTTTGTTCCATTTATAATGTTCTGCTTATTAACTGTAATATTCCCTATTATTCTTTGTATTTCTTTGTGTGGTAGTTGCAGTGAATATTTTAACTGCACTGTTGTAATGTTGAAATAAAAACAATTTTGGAGTCCTTGGTTCTCTCTGATCTTGGTTGTTTGATTGCGGATGTTTCATTACATAACTAGGTGACATCATCAGTGCTCATGCTCAAATTCTGATAGTTTTCAAGCACAGTTGGAAAATGAAATGTATTCAAGCAAACCATCAAGCTTAGAGAACATCAAGGACTCCACAGAACCACCCTGAACTACATATATTCCCTTCTAAAGGAAAAAAACTTGGATAACATTTAGTATTTCATTTTAATTATTTCGCCTAATGGCATTGACATATTTACTCTTCATTCAATTTAATCTTAACTTTAAAATATTGGAGAATGCCTTATGCAGTGTGATAGATTCCCGTCCCATGAGTCCCTGTGAATGAAAGATTTTGGTTGTAATTAACCAGACTCCATGAAGGTTGGATTAGTAATAAAAATTATCAGAGAACTATATTTAAACGGAGATCAGCTTCTACAGGAAACTGTTTTACATCTCCTGATTGTAGCACCTTATTTAATCTGGACTAGGACACTGCAGAAATGGCATGACGAAGCCTTGGAAAAGTTAAACAGAGTGCGATGATAGCAAAGGGGACAAAATGTTAGCTCTGGTTATTGTACAAAGATGAAAAGTTAGTGTATGTGGTTTTAAATAATACAACACTGAAAAAGTCTGAATTTGAGCTGGAAAAACAGAGATGAAGCTGTCTGGGGAGAAAAAGTTCACCTTTCATTAAAGCTGAGCAAACTTGCCAAGATTGCCAGTCTCAACATAAGCTTGATTAAGGCCAATAGGGAACTTACAAATCAAAGAAAGAGCAGACACACACACACACAAACACACAGACAAACACACACACACACACACACACACACTCAGTTGGTTATAACTAGCTAACGAGAAATCTGGCAGATAAGGAAGGTGGGAGAGGAAAAGTAAGGCTTGGTGCTATTGATTAATGAATGGGTAACAGCCAAGAAAGCAATATTACTTTATTGCAGTTTCCTCACAAACTGTATGATATTCACCCGAATGTGTGAAGGGGGCTGTAAGAATATGCTGGCTAGATCATTTTCACTGATGGAAACGCAAACTCTGGAAATGCTTTTCTAATTTGCAATCAATTAACCAGGAGTCAGGATTCTGTGGCTCTCCAAAGGCTCTTTGAACAATGAAGTGGCTCCATTCAACCAGGCAGTTGCACAGAGGGGAAACGGGCTATGTACATTCCTAAGTTCCTTTTATGTAAGAATTAATGTGTCAAGTAGGCTATTCTCTCACACTTATCTTGGTGGATCAAACAGTTTGAAGGCTGAGTTAAAAGTGCTGACATGGGATAAATGGGAAAGAGTTTTATAAAATGTACTTTCTAGCAGATTATCTTCATTTCTTCAGCTAAGGTCCTGATTAGAAGACCAGATTCTTTAGTGTTTCATTTTGATCAAATAAAGCTTAGCATCAGAAAGAAATATCTTATTACTGTGCTACATTTCTACAATAGATTTTTACATAGATGCCTCCATCTTTTTACATAGATAGATGTCAACATGTACTATTATCTCTTAGCTGTCCCTGAACCATCCCAAAATCATCCCAAATATGTATTGGTTTGCAAAGTGGGTTATATTAAAACATACCTAGCATTATGAAAAGAGTTTATAAAGGACCTATGAACCATGGTGGTAGGACAGATCTAAAATCTAATTTTCTTAATGAAACAAACTTCTGGGGAAATTGCTTAGTTGTAAAAATGGGTATGTTGTTAGCACAATATAACTTAATAAAATCCCCAAAACCTTGGCACCTAACACTGCACTTAAAAAATTACATTTAGTAGTGTGAGACTGAAAAGAATGGCCAAGAACAAAGTTACTGTGACTGCCAAACACAAGTTGCTGAAGCATACCAGATAAACGTGCCATAATATTACATCAGCTTAGGACTTTTGGCCTGATTGGCTTCCGCAGATTGACCAATAATATTTCTTGTTTGTTTATACTAAGAAGAACTTTCTTTGGGAATAACTTTTGATAAGACAGCTGTTACTGGCTTCTCTTGCTGTTTCTTCTGCTGATGACACTAAAAATGCGAGTGGTTTAAGAGATGGCTTTAGTGATTTTGTACATAATCCAGCAGGAATTTTTCCCACAGAAAATCTAATTGATCTGAATAAAGTCTGTAACAAATGCAAAGTTTGTATTCATTTCAAGCAGAATTGCGCAGAGAACATTCCCATGTATTTTGTATTACAAAAACAAGATGATTAATACCACCCACAAGGTTGAAAGCAGCAGAAGCATTTAACTTAGCCAAACTATTTGAACTCCATCATCTACATGGTCTGCAAGCTCTGCAAAAGTCACAATCTACATTTGTCTAGAATTACAAAAAAAAAATGCCATTTACTCAGAAGGGTTTTAAGGCAGTGAAAAGATGGCCTGGCTAATGTAAAAATGGATTACAAAATGTATCATCTGTCTCAAACTAAGGAAATAATGGAAGAGAGGAAGTACAGTTTATTACTTATAGAATGTAAATTCCTGTTCACATCAAACATAATATGCTCTGAGAACAAATGGCAGGAATTGTCTTGAATAGAAACAAGTTCTGAGGTTATTGCTCATTTGGGAGAGATACGGAATACGGAAAATACAATCAAAGACCTCATTGCTGCCACTCATGGGATGTGGGAAGACTAAGGTTTTATGTACTGTAGCTTTGGAGGTGTAAATTTGATTTGAGAAAGATATAATTAGATCAGTCCTTTAAATTTAATTTTTGAATTGAATCTCTAAAGAGATGTAGGATCATAGGAATGGGGATGTTGTGGCTCAGTGGCTGACACTGAGCTTGTCAATCAGAAAGGTCAGCAGTTCAGCAGTTTGAATCTCAAGTGCTGTGTAACGGAGTTAACTCTCATTACTTGTCCCAGCTTCTGCCAACCTAGCAGTTCGAAAGCAGTAAAAAATGCAAGTATAAAAATAGGGACCACTTTGGTGGGAAGGTAACAGTGTTCCGTGCGTCTTTGGCATTTAGTCATGCCGGCCACATGACCACAGAAATGTCTTCAAATAGTGCTGGCTCTTTGGCTTAGAAACTGAAATGAGCACTGCCCCTAGCAAGTATGTGCAGGGGGACCTTTACCTTTTAGGAGCATAGGCGCCTAAAAAGTAATTCACCAGAGGGATAAATTTTAATATTTGTGTACTTTTAATTATTTCTTGAAAGTTTTTATTTTCAGGTTGGGTAATACCTTTTCTGCATTGGCTTATTACTATTTATGATAGGTTGTCTCTTGGATTATTTGGAGGCAGCTACAGTATGTTGTTCTTTCCCTTACCCTTATATTTTTGCTTTGATGGTGTGCAGGAGAAGTATTTTTTTAAATATTTGTTTAAAATATTATTATGAAAAACACTTGACATCCCATTAAGCTGAAGAAATAAATAGCTGAATAAATTGCCTTCTTTTATTTCCTAAGGGCTACTTAAAATAGTTGGATAGAACCAAGTCTGTCACTTTCACTGAAAATGCATCTGAAAATGCCTTGAAAGGGATTGTATATAAGGAAGGACCAATTCCTCCTTTTTGTTATTAAAATACGTCTTACAAAACCCTATATAAATTTCAAATAAAATTTAATATAGATAAATTCTTAAGTATTAAACATTGATCTCTTAAAAGGCAGCATAAATCAAGGGTAACATATAATAAAGTGCTATTTGAAATACACTGATGGAATAATAACATTTCTTTCAATAAAATCTAAAGCAATCTGAAAAAAAATATTGTATGGAGAAAATTGGCTACCCATAAATTCATATATGGTATTATGACTCCACGTCTATAGCACATTTACTGTAGGCATACAGTATTAGAATGTGTATGACTGATACCAGTTTTCAGCTCTTCCAAGATACTAGAACCCAGGAAATGATTAGTAGGTAGGATAGGAGAATCTTAGTGTCAGGCCTGCAGCCATGTTCCTTTTGGATCTTTGGTCTGCCACACTTCTATATACTATGCTGTTTCTATAGTGGGGAAATGGGAGGGGGATAGTAAGGAGTAGGATGTGATGTAACCAAAATAAAATTCCTTTTAGATTGCCAAGGTCATCCTTTGTCTTGGAATCTCTGTACCTGACTGGATAGGTGAAACTGCCAGCAAGGCAGTGGAAGACTGGACTATGTGATGGACTTATGGGTGTGGGGGCAAGATCATGAACTTTAATTTGGGGGGAAAACAGAAGAAGCTTCAGATTCGGGTTTCCCCCCAGATGTGCCAGCATGGCTCTCTTAATAAATTGGAACTTTGAGCAGCACGTTGCCTTGGACTCTAATTTAATTTCGGATGCTATCTGGAACGCTGACACTTAGACCTTAAAATGTAAAATGTAAAACTATTCAATTGTTTCATGGAACATTAAAAATAAATCCTCTAGTCCAGTGATGGCGAACCTCTTTTCCTTTGGGTGCCAAAAGTGTATGCGTGCCCACACCTGTAATTAAATGCCCCCTCCCACATTTTGTCCACCTGTGCATGAACGTACAATCCCCTGCTACTCCGTGCATGTGTGCATGACTTTCCTGGAGCCTGGGAAGGGCGAAAACAGCATTCCCCATTCCCCCAGGCCTTCCGGAATCCAGAAACAGCATTTTTCCCAACTTCCAGTGGGGCAATTTTTCAGCCTCTCCGAGCTCAAAAGGCTTTCTTGGAGCCTGATAAGGCTTCCCCCGCCGCACCCCCCCCCCGAGGCCATCGGAAACCAACTTCGTATGTAAAGTGGCTAGAGCCGTGATGGCGAACCTATGCATGTGGAGTCATATCTGAGGGCACGTGAGGCATTGCTCTATGTCAGCTCCAGCACACATGTGCGCACTGGCCAGCTGATTTTTTGACTTCCGGAGGCCTTCCGGAAGCCGCCTGTTTTCCAACTTCCGGTGGGCCTGGTAGGTCTGTTTTTCACCGTCCCCAGGCTTCAGGAGGCTTTCCTGGAGCCTGGGGAGGGTGAAAATGGCTTCCCCTGCCTCCCCCAGAGGCCATCGGAAACCAGAAGCAGCCCATTTTCTTATTTCCAGTAGGCCAGGTAGATCCATTTTTCACCCTCCCCAGGCTTCAGGAAAGAGGACAAAAATGGCCCAATAAGCCTATCAGAAGTTTGTTTTCGAACTTCCATTGGGCCTGTTGGGCCCTTTTTCCGCCATCCACAGGCTCTGGAGGCTTTCCTGAAGCATGGGAAGGATGAAGATGGCCTCCCACTGGCCTCCAGAAGTCAAAAAATCAGCTGGCCAGTGCGCACATGTGCGTTGGAGATGACATAGGGTAATGCCTCACGTGCCCTCAGATATGGCATAGGTTTTCATAGATTTGCCATCAGGGCTCTAGCCACTTTACATATCTAAACTATGACCTTCAAACAAAAAAACCGACAAAGGTCATTCCAAAATACAGTGTGAGGAAGGTATTCTTAGAACAAAGCACTCTCTAAAGACCAGGAAACACTTGTTAAAACTTCCCATTCTAACAGAAAGAAGTAAACACGAGAAGAAACTGAATTCAGTTATGCATCCATCCAAGGTTCATAGCAGATGAAGCTAAAGGGCATAAACAAAAAAAAAATAGGGTTAATACGTCAAACCTGAAAAAAGATAAAATGAAGCATACACACAAAAGTTTGGGACAAGTAAATAGGACATCAGAGGTCGGTAATCTCCCTAAGGGCCAAACCTACATGAATGACTTTGTCATTGTATCTAATTTCAGACTGACATGTACTTTTGAACTCTGACAAAGATATGCATCCCAATTCATGATTTTGGTCCCTGACTTTGGTTCCAGCTGAAATAGTACTGGATCTGGAACTAGATTTCAGGTCAGATGTATTGTTCATGACCCTGGAGCTATAGGAGACCACAAATGACCCAGAAAATAGGAGTGGATGGAGGGTGAGATGACAAAGAGGTCCAGCATGAGTGTTTGCATTGCTGAATCATTGCAGAATCTGTGACTTCTTCTTTATAGAACACATATACCAATCCTATCAACCATCAGAGGCTGAGCATGTACAATTATTCAGAATTCTAGATGTTCATTTCATGCTTTGCTTCAATAGTGAAATAATGCTTATTTCTGATCATAACATATACATCTAAAGTTTCTCTTCCTCTGTCCATTCAGTCCAGAGTTAAAATGGCAAAGAAAAAGGGAAAGAAAATAATGAAGAGCGGCTTTGCTGCGAATATACAATCCCATGTGGAATGGACAGCAATAGTTATCATTATTTGCAGCTTTAACTAGCACCGGAAATACTCTGAACAATCACTACTTTAAGTAAGCACAGTTTGTGATGTTTTCAGGATGCCCAATTTCAGGATTCCATCTGTCTTCCCCCCATGTCTGACTTGGCCAGTTTTCTAGAAACAGTTCAGTTTCCAATGGTTCAATTAAATGCATTAATATGATCAGAAGAAAATGTCAAATGATTCATTTCCTTCCACTTCACCCACAGGGTGCCTGTTCTTTGCTATGCTGCTTTGCTCCTCAAGTATCACCACGGATGATGTTGCTGGGTTCAGGAGCACAGAAATCCTAAAGAATAGTTTTGCTAAAGTCCCACTTTCTCCAGAAATCAGCCCAGGATAAGAGTGATCTGCGAGAACCATTCAAAAGGAGCTGCTTCTTCCTTATGAAATTTGCAGGCCTGGCAAAGCTGTTTTTAATTCACTTCCAGTTTCTGCCAGCTGTCATCCCTGGATTTAGCACTTTGCTGACTGCAATATGTATTGACAGGATCTGGGATGAGTGATCCCTGACCCAAGAACCCTGCAATTAATACTGACAAGCCACACAGAACTCAGACAGAATACAGCAGGTGACTAGATGGTACATTTATCACAGTCAAGAGCTGGGTACACAAGCTTTAATAATGGTAGTGATTCTGACTGCGAAGCTTCACAGGGAAA
This sequence comes from Natrix helvetica, assembly GCF_964273705.1. Lineage (NCBI taxonomy): Eukaryota > Metazoa > Chordata > Lepidosauria > Squamata > Natricidae > Natrix > Natrix helvetica. The sequence continues at coordinate 59,537,977 of NC_138551.1, read as the reverse complement.
CACAGACTCTCAAATTGTCCCTTCAAACACAGTAATTGACATCAATGACAACTTTTAATTCTTTTCTGGCTTTTAATTCGAAGGGATTTGGTGTGCTGGGACAGTTATGGTAGCAAAGGGAACCTATCACTATGACATAAATCCAATGAATGCATTGCGCCTCTCTCTCCCATCTTCCTAATCCATAATAGATATCAGGACAGTAGCCCGCAAGGCAAAGAGCCATAGTTGTCAATTACAGCTCTATCCTACACATTGCAAGTACACACATGAAAAATGTCTATATTGTGTCTTTCACTATAAATTAATGATATTGTGAATGTTCTGATTTCTTAACTGGAGAAAAAGAACAGACAATGTAACCCAACTGAAAACTGCAGCTTGTAGCAGACAGACAGACAGTCAAAGGAACATAAGCTATGTCTAAAAAAATCACCATTTTGTCTTTTCCATTCCTGGAAAGCTGGTTCTACTTACCTGCATCATCTAGACCAGGGGTGTCAAACTCACGTCGTCATGTGAGGGGTGTCACATGATATATTATGACTTCCCCCCCTTCACTAAACTGGGCATGGGCGTGGCCAGTGCATGATGCATCTGGCCCACGGGCCACGAGTTTGACAGACCTGATGTAGAACTGCTGATTTTCCACTAGCAGTAAGTCATTTCTCTAATCTACTTTAAGGTGTAAGAAACGGATTCCATTGGACAGTGGTTGATAATGTGTTGTACCCTAAATGTCTTAAAGTACATAAATTCATTATAGTAGTTAAACAGTAACTACCAGCACTAAAGTTAAATATCCAGAAGGCAACACATTGCCTACTCCTTCCAAAAAAAAAAAGTGAGTTAGGCATGCAAATATGTCCTAAGGTAAGTAGAATTTGTAAGTAATCCTTATTGTTTGCTGCATAACCCTTTTCAGTGGGAAGTGGCCACCAAGTCTAAGAACTGATATTCTTCTAATAGTGTATATTTTTTTGCAAAAAATAATTTTTTATTGGATTATAGTAGGATGGTTCTGAAGATCTTCATGCTATTATACTTCCACAAGAGTAAGGACTCAGATGCTTTATTATCTGACAATGTAATCTTTCCCATCTTTTTCTTTAAAGAGCTTCCTACCCACCTCTTCATTTTCTTGGGGGTGGGGTGGAGAAAGGAGGAGCTAGCTTCAGCAATTGTGCTTTAGGTAAGCAGCTGAACAATGGCAGTCCTCTGTCCTTTTTAAATTTACTAATGCACCAGTAAAGCTTCAATAATTTCTACCAGTTTCCTGCTTATTTCCTTTCTCTCTTTTTAAAAGAAACTATTTCTGAAGGAGAGATGAAGTCATCCGAAGAGGTTCCACCTGGCCAGGCAACTGACTCTTCTTGCCAGCTCTTAGAATTGCTAACCTACTATTTGTCATTTTTATGGCCATCTAAATTTGCAGAGTGCTTTTAATCTTTATACTATTCACCCCTTACAGCTGCTTCATGAAGAAGATTACCCTTTTGTCTTTGATACAGGTGGGGAACTAAACCTGAAAAGGTATAACTTTTCCTAACCACAGGATGAGACAAAGATTTTTTTAAAAGAGAGAGAGAGAGAGAACTTTGGAGTTGCAACATACTAAATTCTCAGGTATGAAGACTTCTTTTCTACAGGTGTGAGAAAACAATTTATTGAAAGAATCATATGCATTTTAAGAGCATTTTTTTAAACTTTCAGATGCTCTTATCTACTTGTGTCAGACAGCACAAGAGAGTGTTTTCTAAAAGAAACCACGAATAAAAGTGGGGCAGGTCAGTTGTGTGTTCTTAGGCAAAACAGCACTTGCTACAACATGATCTTAAAATTGCAGCAGCCCAGAGTGGTGTTCAAGGCTCATATCTATCCCCTCTCTGAGCAATTCAATGCAGGAAATTGCTAGTTTTCTCAAGGTTCAGCCACCTGTGGAGTGTGGAAGTTAAAATGCATCATAATTGCCTTCAGAAATCTTCTTTCCCATTAGCAATTCCCTGATGGCAACATAAAGAAAATCGAAACCCTCCCATTGCATCTTTAGCTATAACTTAGCTATGCATATTTAATAAGAGAAGAAACTTACCATGCTACAAAAATATTGGTGTCCATGGAAACTGCAGACCTTAGCATCCCTCTCAAAATTATAAATATTTTTTTTACATTTAGCTTCCTTTTCTCTTTCCACCACAGATCAGTTGCTACAAGTTAAGGCTGTGTCAGAGGAAATAAGGATCTTCTCTGTGTTTTCACACATATGTTTATATTTGCAGTGATATATTTCAGGAAGGCAACTCAGTGTTTTTGGTGACTCATAACCTGTATTATAGGCTTACTTCAGTTATCAGTGGGATCAAGTAAAAGTACAATAAAAATACAGCCATACTTATAGTTACGAGAAGATCCACTAAAGAGTGCCTCAGAATTTATCCATTTAACTGAGGATTACTTCAAAATACCATAGTTGAGGAGTGAGTTGAGTCCCCCCCCCATCATTCCTAAGGGGAACAGCATACAAAGCAGACATCTGTGTAAAAAGGTTTGAGTTGAAGGCATGTTGAAAGAGACCAGTGTTTCTCTCCCACACTGCTAACTGGATGAGATTTTTCCTGTTATGTTCACAAGGCAAATGTCATCAATTGGGACTCAATCTATTAAAATAATAATAAACAATTCATCAGAATTTTCTGCTAGATCTTACAAATCAGTAAAATCTTAGGGGATTTTGGAAGGAAAGAATTCTTTTTTTTCAGTACTCAGGGGTTAGGAAATATTGCCAACATTTTTTTCTCAAATCTTTGATACATTTGGCTTATATGCTACTACACATATTGTTAGCTTCACACTGTATAATATAGTACTAACATTAAACCCGAAACTCATCTCCTAAACTAGAAAGCATAAGAATTCCATCTATATGTAGATGTATATGTAGATCTATGTACTCTAACCACTGTGCCACAGTGGCAGTATTGCAGGCTACTTCTGCTGCCTGCTGGCTGCCTGCAATTTGGCAATTCAAATCTCACCAGGCTCATGGTTGACTCAGCCTTCCATCCTTCCGAGGTGGGTAAAATGAGGACCCAGATTGTTGGGGGCAATATGCTGACTCTGTAAACCGCTTAGAGAGGGCTGCAAAAGCACTATGAAGTGGTATATAAGTCTATTGCTATGATATGCAGTTTTTGAAGAAAAATACAAAGGTTAAGGTGCCACCTCTCTATGTGTAGAAGAAAAGAAGAAACAATAGCATTCATGTTCTTAGACATAGAAAGGGTGAACCCATGGCAACCTAGATTTTTTTTCCAAATTGCAATTCCCAATGATTCTTATTATGACAAGGGTACCCGTGATTGTGGAAAGTTTTTCTTCAGAATCATCTAGATGCAGATTTTGTTTCCCTGTAATAAAGTAATAGAAAGACTGATTTGATAACAAAAATAAATTATAGCCCCAAAATATCTGAAAAGTTACAGACTGAAGAAGGCTAATCCATATGCAAGAGAGTTGGCAATGAAGTAGGCATATAATTTGCCTGTGGTGGAGAGTTAAACACCATTGGGAACTAGATTTTGCAGAACTTTTGTCTCAATCAAAAACTGGTGTTAATTAAATATGCAGACAAATTTGAATGCAAACAGATCAGGTACATGCTATGATGATGTTGCCTTTGTTGCAATGTCACAATATCTTACTTGCTTCTTACAGTGGACATCCTAAGCTGACCTAGAAGGGTACGATGGTTGATGGTATCAAAAACTGTTGAGAGATCAAGTAGAGCCAGGATGGATGTACTACCCCAATTCCAAGTTTACCATATTGACATGTGTGACCAAAGCTGCTTTAGACTATATTCCAATATAAACTGATAATTTAAAACAAAGTGAACAATTTTTCATTGCGACAGTCTCATCTCGCTCTCTTGCCCTTTTCCTTCCTTCCTTCCTTCCTTCCTTCCTTCCTTCCTTCCTTCCTTCCTTCCTTCCTTCCTTCCTTCCTTCCTTCCCCTTCTCTCTCTTTCCCCATCTATCTCATTTTATGTATCTGTTCTGTTCCTAGATACAGTTTAAGTATTAGGTGGTTTCCTTTTTATATTAGTATTTTTTAAAAAATCTTCTCCTTGGATTATTCCCCTCTTCCACCTTTTATATGGTGTTTTATAGGCAGTTAAACATAAGAGGTTTTAATGTGTTTTTTTTTACCAAATAACTATCCCCAACTCCCAGGAGGTAGTTTTTTTTTTTTTAAAAAAAGTAATATTGTTCTTTTATATAATAATACAAGCATATTGCTATTTATTTATATATAATATCACAAACCATTGAAATTCTTTTTAAAAATGCTAATTGTGTTTTTGAAATTTAATAAACGTATTTTAAAATTTACCAGATTGATCTCCTGTATTGGATATTCATGCAGTTTATGTTCTTTTGACTAGTTTCCCCACAGCTTAGCTTTGTGAGGACGGTATTGCTCTGTGAGTGTGGCATTGTTACAGTTTGCAATATTTAATTATAAATATTATAATAAGTTTTTTTTTACTGTATTTCAAAGCAGCCATTGCAAGTTTGCAAAAAGTTTTCTTCAGGGATCTAATTAGTGGGTGCTCTCAATTACTCTTCAGAAATTGCGATACAGACTAAGCAGTGTTCAGCCTCAAATTCATAGCAGGTGTTTTGCATTTCATTTCAGAAGCCATTTCTTACATTCAGAAGACTAGACAAGTGTAGAGCACACGAATCACAGTCCAAGGAATATAAAGGCTGAATTTGAAGAAGCTCCAATTAGTCACATTTTCTGACTTTTTGAGAGTAGAAGCAGTAGGAAACATAATCAAAATAGAACAGATCAGGGATAGAAGATGCTGCAAGACATTTCTGCAGGTTTAAAGAATACTAAGAAAAAGTACAATTGGTACTGTCAACACCAAATACATTGTACCAATATAAGATTATGCTATGTTGACAGATGCAGCTAGAATTCACTCTTTTGAAAATATTCACCAAAGTTCTGGGCAGAAAAATCAGTTGGACTGTTTCTCTGAATTTTTTGAGGGCAAGGATAATCCCTCCTACAGTTTCTCTATGGAGGACCCATCATGCTGTTCTCATTCAAAAGGAGCAACATAGCCTAGAAAATAAATAAGAAATAGTATGCAAAAGAAGAAGAATATGAGTTAAGAAAAGGAAAAAGAAACTGTATCAGGGTCATTATTATACCTCACCAAACTTTTCTGCCCCTACAAATCATTATTGTTTCTACTCTAACAATCCAAAGTTTATATGTTGTCAACTTGTCAACTCCATGTAGGTCTTGGAGAAGTAGACTATATAGGACTCATAACCCAATGAGATAATGCTACTTTATTGTAATGCTACATTGACAGAATCTTGCAAATCTGAAAGTACAATTCTCTCTCCCCACCAGCATATTCTATATTGCCCATGAAACTAGGGAGGGTGTCTTCTAAGCCTCTTGTCCTGCCCATTATCCAACTGCAGGTTAGACTCTCATCTAACTGCTCCCTTGGCAGCATCTGTTTGCCAAGTCTTCCAAGGTCTTTCCTACATACCGTTATGGTCCAATTTTACTGTATTCTGGTGCTTGGACAAATAGCAAGCTCTGATTTCTGTAATGTTAAGAGGGTGGAGCTTCACCAGGTGAAAAGTGTTTCACAGTTCAGGGAATGCCAGAGAAAAAGAAACCTCCCTAAGTCCCACTACATGGCAACATTTAAAGGAGGGGGACTGGAATTTGGCTATCCAATTTGGTAGAAAAGCAAAGATATGCTATGGGGAAGTGGTCCCACAGAAGTGATTACTATATGGCCCATGCCATGTAGTAATAACCAGCACCTTGAATTTCACCATTAAAAAAAACCTGGAAGACATTACAGTTCATGCGACAGGTATATACTAGGCAAATCTAGAGCTGGGCAACAGTGTTCATGTCACCACATTCTGGGCCTGTTGTAACTTCTAGGTGGTCTTCAAAAGGAACCCAATATAAAGTTCATTGCAGTATCCAGTGTGGGAAGTTATCAAGTATGAGTGACTGCAATCAAGACTTCCCATACTTGGTAAGGATACATCTGATTCTGATAGACAAGTTGAATCTGGCAAAGGTCCTTCTTAGCCACAAATACCATCTGCTACTCAAGCAGGAACTGTGGGAGCCACTCTGGAGATCTGAGGCATCCCATACTGCAGGACTGGGTTGGACACTGCTGGATCTCTCTTCCATATGGAACTGGATACAAAGGAAGGGCCACAAAAAAGTGTCTCCCACTACTAGTTCCTGGAGCTAGCCCAGAAGGATAACATGGCCATATTCCTTTAATCCATATTCATTGAGATTCTTAATTCTATTTCTTCTTGTTTTACCACTTACTCTTCTTAGTCCCTTAATTTCTTTGTAGCTAATTTTCTTTTATCCAAAATTCTCAATTCCAAGTTTAAAAAATAGGCATAATCATACCTTTAAATACAATATTTTTAAAATTCTTTCAACAAGCATTCATTCTTTGCAACATACTACCCATTGTTTTCCTACTAGGATTTGCCTGATATAAAATGTCTTCATCTATTTACCATATTTAATAAACATTCTACATGAGTGCATCTACTTGCTCTAGTTTTTTTAGCATTTGCATATAACTTGCATTTTGCCTCTATTTGATCTTGGATCCATAATCTTAATTGCATCACACAATCTGTCTAACATTTCCTGTGCACCATCAGATTCTCATTCAAAAGCACAGCATCATCTGCTTACAAAAGTATACAGTACAAAGAGTCATGTTTCCAGCAAACATGGATACCATCATGGGTGTTTTGTTGTATCTTTATATTTAAAAAAAATATTTAAAAAAAAACAATAAGATATCATACATCCTTATTCTATTCCCTGTTCAGTGTTGAAAAATTCTCCAAGCAGTCTATTTAAATCTATGCATGCTTTACTTCCATTGCACATTGCTCTTGTCACATTCAGCAACCTTCGATTCCTTATTCATGCAAAATGTTCCATAATTGGTCTATTCACTTTATGCTTTCTCTAAATCAACAAATATGTAAATGTCCTTTGCAAACCCCTACCTCATATTAAGTTGTATTTCATTTCTCATTTCTTGTCAATTTCCCACCAAGATGCACTCTTGCCACTAACAAAAATATTGTTTAAACCTTAAACACTGTAAGTGACTCAATGATTGGAAAATCAGAGAAGTCTATCCCCCAAACATAATGGACTCTCCAACATTTTGAAAATTTAACCTGCCTTATATTATTCACTAATTCTCTATGTGTTTCACCATTACAAATATCAATTTAACCATGATTTATAGGTATGTAAAGGCAAAGGTATGAACAAGCTCCTTCAAAACAAACAGATCTTTTCCTGACCAGATTCTGATGAATCCCCATTTTCATTCTCTTCTGGGTCTCTGAATAGCTCCAATTAGTATTTCTTTTTCATTTGGTTTCCTTCCACCCATTCTTGTCACCTAACAGGTTTTACCCTAGGTCAGCGATGGCGAACCTTTTTTGGTTTGCATGCCATAAGTGGGGGGGAGTGCAGGGGGGTCGTGTGCAGGCATTCTGCACCCTTAATGCAATGTGCGACTCCCACAGTGCGTATGCGCGTACTACAGGCGCGATCCGTCCATTTTTGCATGCTTTTTTCGCCCTCCCCAGGCTCCAGAGGCTTTATAGGAGCATGGGGAGGGCGAAAATAGCCTCCCTGCCCCCCCCCGGAAGTCCTCCGGAGGCTTCAGGGACCTTCAGGAGGTTTCCATGAAGCCTCGGGAGCAGTCAAAACAACCCTCCGAGCAAACAGTAAGTCACTTCTGGTTTGCTCGGAGGGTCGTTTTAAGAACTCTGAAGGCTTCAGGGACCTTCTGTAGCTACCCATCTCAAGCCTCGGGAGCAGTCAAAACGACCCTCCAAACAAACAGGAAGTCCTTCCTGAATTTCTGGTTTGCCCGTAGGGCCAGTTTTTTTGTGTTCCGGAGGCTTCAGGGAAGCTCATGAAGCCTCTGGAGGGCCTCCAGGGGTGCGGGGGGAGGCTCTTTTCGTCCTCCCCAGGCTCCTATAAAGGCTCTGAAGCTTGGGGAAAGCGAAAAATGGCTTTTAAAAAGGGTGAATTCAGCTGGCCAGTGCGCGCATGTGCGCTGGCCAGCTGACAGATGGCTCCGCATGCCACCTGTGGCATGCATGCCATAGGTTCGCCATCACTGCCTTAGACCATATTCATTCAGAATGTTGCACAGAATTCATATTTGATGTTTTCATTATCATCATTCACTAAACGATACTGTAACATGCAACCATCATCACCATAGATTGTTGCCTGCATCCCCAAAACCAAAAGGTTTGACTACCTCCCATTTCCCCCCCCCTCCCTCTGAAGTTACCATCTAGTTACCATCTAGACATTATTTACCATCTATTTACCACCTATTACTTACCATCTTCCTCTGAAGTTACCATCCAGACATTACTTACTATTATTTACCATCTAGACTTTAAGACTCTGGTCCTTCATTGAGACCCTAGCCCTGCCGGCTATGACCTATTGACTTTGTTTTATCAGTACCTTACCCTATTGGGACTTTTATTATTCAATCAATTTACTCGAGGTCAGACTTGCTCCACCTGCGAGAAGCCCCTCTCTCGCAGGTATGGCCCTTGGCCCTTTCAAGGGCCAGCCTTGATGACGGGTTTGTGAACCCCGAGAGGTGGAAGAAAAGGAAGCTGAGGGGCTTTTTATCAAAATGTTTTATTATGTTTTTAGGGGGTTCTAGGAAAGGGAGGGGGGATAACCAGGCCAGGAGGGAAGCCAACGCCAGACGAACAGGTGAGTCTATGAAGGAAGTGAGCGGGGTGAGGGGGGAGAGGGAACAAGTTATTCCAGTAGAGGGTTGTTTTATTACAACGGTCGCGGGGAGGGGGGGATGCGAGGACAAGAAAAGATCGCAAGGTCGGTTGGGAGACCGTGGCTGCTGGCTACGCCCGGTCGTTTGTACCAACCCCCGCAGCCTAGGTGGTCGGCAACTACAGAGCCAGGGCCTGAGGCTGATGCTCTGCAATGCAAGGTCCGTGACCAACAAGGCCCCCCTCATTAACGAGCTGATCTCGGAGGGGGAGCTGGACCTTGCAGGGATAACGGAGACCTGGTTGGGTCACGAGGGGGGTCTAGAGCCGAGGGAGTTCACTGTTCCTCAGATACCCGGGTGTGAGTCGCTGGGTATGAAATGGGGCCCAGGGAGGCAGTGGGGTCTGCTGATTGTATACTTGGCTCCTCGCTATACGTCAGCGGCCCTGCCCGAGCTCCTCGAGCTGGTCTCGGAGACGGCGGTTGAGATACCCAAACTTCTGGTTATGGGGGATTTCAACCTGCCGTCGACGGGAGCAGCGTCCGAGGTGGCTCGGGAGTTCATGGCTTCCATGACAGCCATGGGCCTGACCCAACTAATTCAGGGCCCCACACACGAAGGCGGCCACACACTGGACCTTATCTTTGTATCTGAGCAGTGGACGAGTGATCTGGGAATAGGGGATTTAGAGATTACGCCCCTGTCATGGTCAGATCACTCATGTCTCCGACTGGACTTCCCTGGCGCTACCCTCCACCGCGAGGAGGCGGAGCCAGTTTGTTCAAGCTGGTACCGCCCCAAGCACTTGATGGAACCAGACAGGTTCCAGACGGAGCTTGGGCCTTTACCTGTAGCCCTGACCCGCGCTCGGTCGGAGGACCTAGTCGACGCCTGGAATAGGGCGACGGCGGGGGCCTTGGACCGGGTTGTGCCTCTGCGACCTCTCCTACGGCAACGACCCACCCGGGCTCCCTGGTATACCGAGGAGCTTAGGGTGATGAAGCGCCATAGGAGACGTCTAGAGAGCAGGTGGAGGTCCTCACGCTCCGAATCTGACCGAACACAGGTAAGAGCCTATTTACGGACCTACCTTGTGGCATTGAGAGCGGCCAAACGTAGACATTGTGCCGCTCTCATTGCGTCTGCGGATAACCGCCCTGCCGCCCTGTTTAGGGTGACCCGCTCTCTCCTGTCGCAGGAGACGCGGGAGGCACCCTTGCAGGGAAGAGCAGAGGAGTTTGGGGAATATCTGCAAGACAAAGTCGCTCAGATCCGGAGCGGATGGGCCCCCCTCAGTGGACCGGAGGAGCCGACATCAGTGAGTCTTGTGAGTCCACTCTGGGAGGAGTTTGACTCTGTTGCCCCCGAGGATTTAGACGGGTTGCGTGGACGGCTGCGACCCACCACATGTTCAATGGACCCGTGCCCCTCCTGGTTGGTACTGGCATCCTGGGAGGTGATGCGAGGCTGGCTTCTGGGCCTGGTGAACGCCTCATTGAGCGAGGGTTCCTTACCGGCTGCCTTGAAAGAGGCGGTGGTGAGGCCCCTGCTCAAGAGGCCTTCACTTGACCCAACGGAGCTAGCTAATTATCGTCCAGTCTCCAACCTCCCCTTTTTAGCGAAGGTTGTTGAGAATGTGGTGGCGCAGCAATTTCCACGTCACCTCGACGAATCCGTATATCTAGACCCACGCCAGTCCGGCTTCCGACCCGGGCACAGCACCGAGACAGCCTTGGTCGCGTTGGTGGATGATCTCTGGAGGGCCAGAGATAGAGGTTGCTCCTCTATCCTGGTCCTATTAGACCTCTCGGCGGCTTTTGATACCATCGACCATGGTATCCTACTGCGCCGGCTGGAGGGGATGGGAGTCGGAGGCACCGTTTTATGGTGGTTCGGCTCCTATCTCTCCGGCCGGATGCAATATGTGTTGACTGGGGGGCAGAGGTCAACCCCGAGGCTACTCTCTTGTGGGGTGCCGCAGGGATCGGTCCTCTCGCCCCTTCTGTTCAACGCATACATGAAGCCGCTGGGTGAGATCATCCGTGGTTTTGGGGTTGAGTACCATCTGTACGCTGATGATACTCAGTTGTACATCTCAACCCCAAGCCACCCCAACGAGGCTGTCGAAGTGATGTCCCGGTGTTTGGAAGCCGTCGGGGTCTGGATGGGGGACAACAGACTCAAACTCAACCCCTCCAAGACTGAGTGGCTGTGGCTACCGGCGCCTCGGTTCAGCCAGTTGTTTCCATCACTGGCCATAGGGGGCGAACAATTGCCCCCTGTGGAACGGGCGCGCAATTTGGGCGTCCTCCTAGACGCCCGGCTGTCAATGGATGATCATGTGGCAGCCGTGGCAAGGGGGGCGTTCCACCAGGTTCGCCTGGTGCGCCAATTGCGCCCCCTTCTGGACCGTGATGCCCTACGCACAGTCACTCATGCACTGGTGACGTCTCGCCTGGACTACTGTAACGCTCTCTACATGGGGCTTCCCTTGGGACGCGCCCGAAGACTGCAGCTAGTCCAGAACGCAGCCGCGCGGGTAGTCATGGAGAGTACTAGGTACTCCCACGTAACACCTCTCCTGCGCGAGCTGCACTGGCTACCTGTGGTCTTTCGGGTGCGTTTCAAGGTTCTGATCACCTTCTTTAAAGCGCTCCATGGCATAGGGCCTAGTTACCTGCGGGATCGCATCCTCCCACATACATCCCTGCGGCCAATCCGCTCTCACAGGGAGGGCCTTCTCCTGGTGCCGTCCACGAGGCAATGCCAACGGGCGACACCAAGGAGTAGGGCCTTCTCTGTGATGGGCCCAACCCTCTGGAATGACCTCCCCCCCGATATTAGAACCACTACTGACCTCCGCTCCTTCCGACAGAAACTGAAGACACACCTGTTCCAACTGGCTGGTTTGGCATAATTTTAACGTCTACCTCCTGGCATACACATTCTTACTGGTTTTTAGAGGGATACTGTTTTAAATTTAACTGGATATTTTAAACTTTTGTATTGATTTATTTATTAGCTGTACAGTTTGGCATATTTTACCCTCCTCTTATACATGTATTTATATAGTTATTTCTATGTTTTAATCTGTTGTATTTTAATACGGACTGTACACCGCCCCGAGTCCCTTTCGGGAGAGGGGGCGGTATATAAACGCTAATAATAAATAAATAAATAAATAAAAGGTTTGTGGAGCGTACTGGCGAATACTCAGAAAGCATTATTGAAGAAAAAGCCTAATGAAAGAAGTTTCCATAATGTCTCTGCAGAGATTTCACTGAAGCATTAAAAACCTTGGGAGGTGAGGGTAGAATTCAGACTGCTATAGAAATGAGTGTACAATAGCAGTATGCTGGCAATGACATTTATTTCCCTGAAATTCCCTTGTTTGAATAAGATTGCTGCAGCAAATTCTTTATTCCAAGTGAATCAAACATAATAAAAAATATTTACAATAGAATTTCTATACTCAGCATCAAATGCAAACATGCCATATTAGTTCATTTTCATTGACAACAAATTGGGTACTTAGAAGGTGATTAGTTTTCAAGAGTTTCTTTTTCCAGATTCCATTGCAAAAATAAACAAACAAACTGTAATGGCGACAATTCCTATAGTCTATTGTCTGGAGAAAGAGAGTGTTATTATAAGGTGTTCTTATAAAAGGCCTACATTGCAGTCTAAACAATGTAGGCGAATGGTGCAACAGGATAGAAAGGGTATCTGAAGAGCTGTCTCATCCCATTCATTCCAGTGGAAGAGGCCTACTTCAGATCCCATCAGCTAAAGAATTTTGGAAGACAGAGTTCAGGAGCCTTTTCTGCTGTGGCCTCCACCTTCTGGAATATTCTCACACTGGAGTTGAGGTCCACCCTATTGCCTTCCAGAAAAACCTAAAAACTTGCCTCTGATGGCCATCCTGAGGCCCTGACAGGGGTGTGTTTCATTGGGGTTGATTGACAGGGTAGAGAAGCTCCCCATCTCAGACTGCCCATAATATTGGTTTTTAAATTCCTATTTAACTGTCCTAATTTGAATCACCTTGTATTATCTTGTTTTACTTTTTATCATGTAATATGCCATCCAGAGTTGCTGTATCACTGAGATAGTGGCATAAACAATAAATAAATACATAAATAGTGCAAGTACTATTGCTTGGCTCTAGCATCAAGTAAATGCCAGGATTTGAATTTCTTGGGTTTTCAGCATTGTAGCATTGTTCCCAGAGAAGACATTCTTGTCTTTTAATGGCAACATTGTGTGATCTGCACTGAAGAGCTTTGCCAGTTTGGAGGCAGCTATGTTCTTTTCATATCAGTGTCTTTCCAACTTCTACAGGTCAACATACATAGGAAAGAATTGCTACATGGCAATTCTTGTCTGTTGTGAAGTGTTTCAACATCTTAAAACACTCTAGAAACTACTTTGCAACTTAGGAACCTATTGTAATGCTGTATGATGTTTTTCAAAGTATTGAAGTAACTAAGACCTTCTAAGACTAAGACATTTTAGTTCTAAGTCTACAGGTGTTGGTGAATAATAACTGACTGATCTACTTTTGCACTTTCTGCAGCATTATCATAGCTATGTTAATAGCCGTAGTTTATAATATGCTGCCACATGCAACACCTGATCTTTGAAGTATTGCTTTCCTTCTAGACTCGTTGTTTGAGTCACACTCATGTGTGTGAAGCAGATAGATAGATGATAGATAGATAGATAGATAGATAGATAGATAGATAGATAGATAGATAGATAGATAGATAGATTAATTTCTTCATTTAAACACACACACATTTTTATCCCATCCTAAATTTCCCTTCTCTATTCACCATTGGCGAAGCAAAGATTTCACATGATTTAGTTAAGGACAGCAGCGTTCTGAAGCAAACCCAAAATAAAAATAGTTGTCTCAATTGGATGCAGCATTTTACCTTTGAGCTAGCATCTTCCCTTTCCTTTCCAATCTTATACTACGGCAGAAAATGAGAAGTTAGCCTGTAAAAAAAAAAAAAGAATAACTGCTGAATACAGAAAGAAATATTTCCGTTCTTTTTCCCTTTCTTTTTCTCCGCAGCTATATTTCATTGCTATTTCACCACACATAGTGGAAAGCAGCAATTCACTAGGCCACTAAATCTTGATTTGAATTTATCTTTTGCCTCCTGATCAGTTTACAGTATTCATGATAATTTCTGATTCATCCACCTAACATGTTGGCTCTCATCATTTTCACTGATTTGATGTCTTCTTTGTTGTGCCCATTTATTATTTTTCTGTTGGGTGCTTAGCGGCATGACTTTGTATGTTCACCTTGATATGAACATGAAACCTGCAACTTATGTGTAAACCTTCTGTTGATGTCAGAAAGGTTTTGGCTGATAATGGGTCTTTTATACTTTATATTATAGTGTATGTTACCCAATTGTTGAGATGGGTAGGTACAGAAATGAATGAATCAATCAAACAGAAAGAGAGACAGACAGACAGACAGATGGACGGACGGACGGACATAGAGAGGGGGAGAGGGAGGGGGAGATGATAGAACAAATCTTAGGTTTTTGTGTAGTTCTTCAGCCTCGACTGTAGTTCCCAACTATTATAGAGAAATAATGTAAGTTAATTGTGTCTCTCCTGGATCCCTCCCTTTTCACTGATACTTTTCCTGATAGTTAAACACCTTCATAAGTTGAACAGATCTTCTGGAAAAGAGTTTGGCCTAAGGCCACAGATACCATACGTAAATATAGGCAGTTCTCCAGTTACACTGCCATCAGAAGACACCTCTGGATCCTTCTTTTTCCCAGTATCATACAATTTCTGATATGGGAAATATTACAGAGCCATGATGGGATAGGAATAGGTGATCCTCACACACACAAAGAACTTAACAAGATGGAGAGTCCCCTGGAAAATATTTACAGGGCCTGTCCAGATGAGATACTAAGTTGCTCGGGATAGATTGCATCAATACGTGTGCTGAAATACTGCTTAGTATTCCTTAAGCACAGATTGTAGCTCTGTGTGATAAAGAATGTCCTGGAATGCCATTTCCACTTAGTGTGCAAAGGCTTCTGAATTGTATGAAGATTACTAGGAAGAAAAGCCTGGGGCAGATTCAAATCATATCATCCTGACTTTGCATTTATTCCATTTAGTAAAACTATAGGATAACTGCCAACACTGTTTAGCAGCATTTAGAAGGTATTAGTCCAATTTCTTTTTTCTTTTTAATATACATTATTTCTGAATTTAGCATGATTTAGATTCCTTTACAAATAATTGCAATGATATAAATCTGTTTTCTAATGACAATTTTAAAAGACCTTTAAAAAATAAACTTCTAAAAGAAACCCTTTATAGTGAATGAGCAATAGTGGGACATGAAATTATTGCTTGGAATATATGGAGATGGAGCATGATTGGCTATAGTTGAGAATGGAACCAGGGTTGGGGTGACAACTCAATAATTAAAAGCCAATTTAGCATGCAGTTTCTGTTAAAGAATATTAGGAAAGAGATTAGGAAGAATAGTTAACGCCTCGGCTGGAAAACCTTCTTTTCACTGC
This sequence comes from Natrix helvetica, assembly GCF_964273705.1. Lineage (NCBI taxonomy): Eukaryota > Metazoa > Chordata > Lepidosauria > Squamata > Natricidae > Natrix > Natrix helvetica. Next base: position 59,522,524 of record NC_138551.1, on the reverse strand, counting down.
CTTCTTTCCTTTCTTCTGCAGACTGTCATGGAGACAAAACATTTATTTGTAGCTCTCTGGAAAAGAGTCTAATGCTGCTAAGTTGAAAAGGAAAGAGAAGAAGGAATGACCAGCAGAAAGGTGGATGGATTCCATTACAGTGGTGATGGATGCACTTTTGGAAAACCTGAAAGAGCACATTAGGAATAGATCATCATGGAGAAAATCTATCTATGTGGTCGGTAGGAGAAAAAATTACTTGATGGCACATAAACAATCACCAATAAATCAGAGCAATGTCAGGCCCAGGACCATAGATAACACAACGATTGAGTCCATTCTTTTATTTGCTTACACTTAAAGTAAAGAGCCTTGCCAAACTAAAGCTATAACTTTCCAAACTACCAGATGTATCCTGAGAGATTTTAGGATGTGGCTATCCTGAATCTCTTTCCCTTCTTTCTTCTCTCCCCCATCCAACACAGACTCTTAATCTTGGCATCTCTGGGAAAGTTCTGTGTTGCCAAAACTCCCGTCCTCCCAATTCCTTAGGTGTATAACCCATCACCCAAGGAGTGTCCCCACTCCCTCACCCTGTCCCCACACCAAGTCTCTGTTGCCAAAGATGGATATGTAGATATGCAGGAGTATGCAGCATATACAGTAAATATCCATGTACTGTGGATACATTCTCCCATTCCTTTATATCATTCGATTTAATTTATTTCTTATTCCTAAATATTGCTTTTTTCAAGATTTCCACTGGTTTCGCCACCAAGGTAAACAGTATTGTCTGTTTCCAAGGAGATGTACATAACAGGGGTTTACTTATTGTAAGTCCTCTGTTTCTCTGGGTTGCTTTTATTTTTTAATATTTATTCTTTGGATATCCCAAGCCATCCCAGAAGAGAAAGGCTAAGGGGAGAAGGCACAGCCACACTAACTTAAATTGACCAATAGCATGCCAACCCCCAAATCATCAACATCATTAATGAGGCATAAATTTCTACCAGAAAAAGAAGCAACAGCTGAAACAATTAGGCAAATGTAATCTGCTTCTGCAGTTGTGATGAAATGAATAAATTGCAATGTCATGAAAACACACCTTTTAAGAACCATTGCTGAAGCATCTTTGTGTTGGATTTAGAGGGAAAGGCGGATGAGCTCTTGGTCTGGTCTCAGCTTCCCTATGGAAGGCATTTGGGTTTCATGTCTAGGAACTCTGTATTTAGAAGCTCATCAGACAGTAGCCAAAAGATGCCCCAAACTATCTAACTATTTACATGCTTATTGGCAGGTATGTCCTACCATTCCACAAGTGATCCCACAGCTGAGAAGACTTCTAACAATCCTTAATTCACTTCTGGGTAACAATAGCAATAGCACTTAGACTTACATACTGCTTGACAGTTCTTTACAGCCTTCTCTAAGCGGTTTACACAGCCATCATATTGCCCCCAACAATCTGGGTCCTCATTTTACTGACTTTGGAAGGATGGAAGGCTGAGTCAACTTTGAACTGGTGAGAATCGAACTGTGCAACTGCTGGCAATTGGCAGTCAGCAGAAGTAGCCCTCAATACAGCATTCTAACTACTGCGCCACCACGGTACCGAAAAGAAGAATTCTAAGGATACCAGGATATCTCAGTTGTGGGAGCAACTCATCAGGTAACAGGTATTCCTTGAGATATTCTCACTTTACAGTTGCATGCTGGAAGCACACTTGAATTACTATTTAAAATGGTGCAGTTGTTAGAATGCAGTTTTCAGGCTACTTCTACTGGCTACTTTCAATTTGCCAGTTCGAATCTCTCCAGGCTTGAAGGTGGACTCAGCCTTCCATCCTTCTGAGGTCGGTAAAATGGGGACCCAGATTGTTGGGGTCAATATGCTGACTCTGTAAATCCCTTTAGAGATGGCTGTAAAGCATTGTGAAGTGATATTTAAGTCTAAGTGCTATTGCTATTATTTCATGGGACTTTGCGTCCTGAAAGTTCTGTAGATAGTTGGCAGAACAGCCATTTCCCTTATGAGAGAATGTTTTCTTAGCTTGCATTCATTGCTAAGTAAATATTATTTGGTCTGATCCAGCACCATGCCTTATTTACAACAAGGTATCTGGAGTAGTTCTCTTGTAAGGAGCAAAAATATATGGTAGATCTTTCTCCCAATCTCTTTCCTGGCCTCACTAGGAGCTAGTCTAATCTTGCCCCAAGCTTAAATCTTATCTAGGAATCCTATGCATGTACGAAAAGTGACTGACCAGCAAAAGAACAAAGGCAAAGGCAGATTTACAAGTAAAGAATCTGACAGCTCAGATTTTCATAACAAAACCTTCATAAGAAGGCACTATTCCAGCAATCTTAGTCAATCTAATGTGCTTTCTAAATATTAACAATCTTTGATCCTTATGAAGCACACCTGACTCTTATTAAATCCAACATCCTCTAGTCATTAATACAAATAAATAATAAAACCTACAAAACTCTAGCAGATCTATTGAGCATTCAGCACTCTTATGTTCCTCTGTCTTTTGCTGTTCTTCTTAAATGCCACCATTGTTGATGTCTGAGTGCAAGAGACTCCTAGTCTGGGTCAGAGTTAGCAGAATCCAGAGTTCAGGAATGCTTTGCGAATTGATGCTTTATAGAAAAACAATAGGAATATATGTGAGAGTGAGCATAAGGACAGAGAAATCGTGTTTGGGGGCTGGGAAGGAAATTGGCAGCCATTTATAATAATCATAAATAATAGATTTAGGTGCATAAATCTTGGCAACAGATTTATAATGTTGCACAGTGCAAAGCTGCGACTCCATCTAATTCACCTTAATGATTCAATAGATTCAATGCCCATCTCTTCCGTAGGCACTGCAGTTATTATGTAACAGCTTTAGAAGAGTTGGAGACATGTGATAATTGCAATATTTATTATTTTTGTAATGAAAACTGTACAGAATTTTTCTGTTTAGAACAGATGATGAGAGGGACTGAAATTGTACATGCTCATTGAAAGCACTTAAATCCTGCCTGCAAAAGAGCTATATTCAAGGACTGGTGAGTGCTAATTATTTGTGAACACTTGAGATGTAGAGTACAGTTTTCTTACACATGGCCCACTTGCTTATTTCACACAAGTACCAATAAAATAAAATGAGATATGTAGTACTATATTTAATAGAATACCAATAGCATGCAATAACTAAGCAAAAAGAGCTCATACACAATTGCTTTCTATCTACATTATAAATGGTATTGACATGGACACAATTAAAGAGGTGCAGAAATTCATGATTACTAATAAGAAAACAAGAGATTTAATCAATAGTATCGTGAATAGTTGAATTTCAGTAGCTCTTTGATGTTCTGAGGTGTGGCACAGAAATAAACATAAAATACGAAGAATAGTGATACAATTTTAAAAGAATTATTATTGACAATAATTTTGAAGTAACTGAGATATCTTCTTTGGGCAGAACAGAAAGTTATCTCTCTACACTAGTATTAGAGAAATCTTTCAGCTTTGGTGTTTCCTACGGTCACTAGAATTTGAAAACTGTATTTAGTTCCCATTACCCATGACTAAAGCAAATGTTTAACAACTGATCACTTGAATTTTATAAAGTGTATATCTACATACATTTTTGGGGACTTTCCCCCCATTTTGATCTTAGTTGCAAGCAAAATTATCAACGTGCCAAATCGATTTTTCCCAACACTTGACTGTCTTGAATTCAATTGAATCCAAACAGATCTAAACATTTAACCACCTCTTTATGAGTACAGTTCATTCAGTATCCAGAGTAAGACGGCTAAGAAGCATAGAAGCACTTAATACCTAGCATGAGCTTTAAGAATTGATTCTTGTAACTGGATGATCCTTGACCCAAATGTAATTAACAATAATTAGGTGGTAAAAGTTTTTAAACCAGAAGAATAAAAGCCTTCATTTGAGAAAAGACCAATTCTGAAACACCATCTGTGTTAGTGATACCTTACTACTGCAAGTACTATGGAAAACCTTTTCTTTAAAAGGTTTTTAAACCTTTCCTTCTGTATGACTTCCTGAACTATGATTGGCTGAACCAGATGTCTTTGTGTCTCCATTGTCTTTAGGAAACGTGTCAGCTAGGAGAGGACATCTCACATAGACGATGCTATTTTAAGACAGATTTTTGTAAACATGTACCGAGGTAAATAGCTAGCACTTATGTAATTGGTTTGCTGAAAATTTGCCAACATTTTGAAAGTTGATTGCAGTAGATAAAATGGTATAAATTATTACTTTAATCCTAGTTAGGCACAATGTGTGAATAGCTTTCATGATATTTGTGGTTCATGGATTAAAGAATTGGAACACCCAGTAATGGAACATGAATGAATGTAAATTGAAAAATGTTATATTCACATCAGATTTAAAATTAAAACTATGCATTCAATTACCTTACTTCAGGTTTATTGACCACTCCAATAATATATTTAAAAGGATAAATATTATGTTGACAATATAAGAAATTGAGGTCACTAGACTATATGATTTAATCTTATGAATCATTGACATTCTTGTAAAACAATATTAAATATACTTAAATAGATTTATAGGGATTTTATAGAGATGTTTAAGTTTTGTTTAATTATGTCCCCAAAACTTTGGAATTTGACTATTTTTTAAAGGAGTTTTGGTTGTACTGATTGTAAGAGAATTATTTTGAGAAACTGTGTGGCTTACTAGATTTTGAAAAGGCAATTTTATCTACTGATCAAAAAATGACTCAATATTTTCTGTGGCAAAGATTATAAAATATTGTAATGTTATTTAGGTAAATAATTATTTAGGTAAATCAAAATCTAACATTTAGGTAGATTTAGAAATCCAACACTTATTAATCCGAGACATACAGTATATTAATTGTCCCCTTTCCTGTTATGTTCTTATTTTTGTAGTTGTTCCTGTGTTTTTCCTGGTTGTTGTTGTTTCCTGGTTGTTGCTTGTATTTTATTATTTACCTATTCTTTTCTATAAAATCTAAGAAATGATAGTCATTTTTTCTCCCTAGCATTTTCCCGCAAGTGCAGGCTCTCTTTTTTTCAGAATAACTGAATGTTGATCCACTTGTTGTGGTAAGAATTGATCAACTGGCTTGTTACCTAAGACTGACATCACGGGCTGAGAATGACTGGCCCAAAGTTACCAACTGGCTTTCATGCCTAATGCAAGAGTAGAACTCCCAGTCTCCTAGTTTCTAGCCTGGTGCCTGAAGCACTAGACAAGCTGGCTATCAATAATAATAAAAAGATTTTTACTCGTTTATTCTATTTGTACATTTTTTCAACTTACTACTTTCTTGTAGAAGTTTTATAAAATCCAATTAAGCCTTTTTTTCAACCTAAAATAAATTTGACCTGAAGAAGAATTGATCATATAGAGCTCTGTGGTGCATCTTTAATTAGTTATGAGATATAGGAAAATTTGGAACATGAAATACTTCCCAACTGCTGCCTTTGAATGTCAAAGAGCAGCAAGGTATTGAAACTTAGGATGTCACTTTTTCAATTTACCCGTCCACCTATGACTTAAACAGTTGCTCAAATACTGAATTAAGTATATTTCTGTGAGGTTTTCTCAATAATAACTTTCATTAAATTTTGTTTTTTAAGGATAAAGGAAGAGACTGCTGTCCTTTCAATTTTGGATTGGATCCAAAGGTGATTAATGAAATTTCTACATTGGTATTCTGGAAGACCTTCTGTGAAAGGCAGGAGATATAGCTGAATGTGATGGAAATAAATAATTTAGGTCAAATCTCTTCATCTTCACTTCAATCTTGACAATGTCACCTAGTTAAAATCTAGCCAAGTGCGCCATAAACCGAAACATGCATATATGTTCCCATTTCTGACATTGTAATTGATATTCATTCCTAATGGCAGACAATACATAAAAGCAGTGACATGTGGTGAGGTTTATGGCTGGTGACGTCATCAAATTATCATCATGAAGGGAGGACTGTGACAACTTTCTCACTCTCTGTGTGTGTGTCTCTCTGTCTGTCTGTCTGTCTCTGCCTCTCCCCCCTCTCTCTCTGGGCAGCTCGACGTGATTAAGGCAGTTCTGCTCCTCCTTTGTGCTTCTTGCCCATGGGCAAGCGCTGCTCTCTTCTCTCTGATAGAGCCGATCTGCGGGGGGAGGGATCCCCCTTGCGTTCCTCGTCTTCCCGGATGGGCTCCAGACCAGCGGAGTTGCTTCCTCCTTTTTAACCAGGCAGCTACCAGAGAGAAGAGGGAAACGCATGCCTGTGGGCTTGTGTAGCAGCTGAATCCTCGCCTCCTGTTCTTTGGCTGCTGCACAAGCCCAAGGGCACGCACTGCCTGGTGCTTGTTGAATCTGGCATGGCTTTAGAGAAAGAAGGAGTGCGAGAAAGCCCCCCACCGAACGTTTGAATAAAGGAGACTGCAGGCTTCTTTGTCCTCGGCTATGCGATCTCCTTTTGTTCTCTGCTGCCCAAACAGGTGAATGAGGCAGAGGGAGAATGAAAGGAGATCGCGTCAGATGGGGGGAGCGAGTCAAGCATTCCGGACAGAAAAGATGGATTTCTTCCCCACCCCAATTGGAAACGAGGCGGCGGTCAAAGCAAGGGGCCACGCTGCTGCCCCATGCTTTGCTGGGCAAGTCTGGGGAGGTGCTTTGCTGGCAGCCAGGCCACGCCATGCAAGCTACTGTGGCCCTGCTGCCCGGTGCTTTGTTGGGCAAGCAAAATACCCCAGGATCATGGTGGCGGGGACAGCAACTCCTTCCGCTGCGCTGCAGAAAGGAGCCACAGGACGGAGGGTAATGGGACTACGTGTGCAGGAGGCAGCCCTTCATGTTGGCTCAGGAAGGAGGAGAATGGGACGTGTGCAGGAGGCTCCTCAGCGCCAGCCTCAGATCAGCGCAGCCACGGCCCCCTTCATGTTGGCTCAGGAAGGAGGGGAATGGGACCACATGTGCAGGGGAAGGGGACCGTGGCTCACGCTGATCTGAGGTTGGCACTGAGGAGCCTCCTGCACATGTGGTCCCATTACCCTCCTTCCTGTGGCTCTTCTCCGCAGTGCAGCGGAAGGAGTTGCTGTCCCCGCCATCGTGATCCTGGGGTATTTTGCTTGCATGCGCAAGAAAGAGATGAAAGAGAAAAGGGATATTTTTTTTTCTTTTCATAATGAGAGCGGTGAGGCTCTGCCTCCCCTGCCTCCCCCGACTGCATATCACTGCATAAAAGTATCTAAACCTATTTTACCACATCTTTTATCAATGCATTATATTTTAAAGAAGGATTTTTGTATTGAATCCATTGCAGTTTATTTTATGAGCAGCCCAAATTTCTAATGGTGTAAGAGGACAAAATTGTTCATTCTGTTCTCTCCTTATCATGCATTGCTACACAGGTAGGTGTGTCTGTTTCTAAATGAGCTGAGCTCAAAATATGTTTCATTTTCTTTGTAGAGAAGGTACTCATGTCCTTTGAACATTTTGGTTATGTTCTACGTATGTATGCATTCTTTCTTTCTTTCCATAGCAATGGGACTTGTATACAATGTTCTTGCCGTAAATCATGTTTTCAATAAAAAGTCATTGAGAGTTCATTAAAAGTTGTCAACCTGCCTTAAGTCTCCAGGTCAACAAGAATGAACTTGATTTCCCAGATAATAATGGACAATGCCAGCCAACTGATATAAATTTCTAAAATTCAAATCAGAGAAAAATAGTGTATTTAAAACAATTGAAATACATTGAAATAACCCCTTTTTACGTGTTCATTTTATTTTTATTTTAACAAAAGAATCATACTGTGTAGGCCTTTAATAAATTTAAATATATGAAAGCTAATCCCAAATTATAATTGTTAATCTGAAGAGTCAGGTCAAGCTCTCTTTAGACTAAAGGCCAAAAGGTCATCCAACAAGATTCATAATTAGCAGGTAGTAGCATTTGTCAAGACCGGTGAATTATAGTGATGAAATTAAGTAATTAAGAAAATAAAGGAAGCCTTTTGAAAAAAGATGATTAGCTCCTTTCGTGGCCTTGCTTCAAATGAAAACGAATACTAATTCTTTGTGCAAGAATTATGCAAAGAGATTAAAAAATAGATGATGAGGTTCAAAAGAAAAGTGCACAATCTGTATATGTTTACTAAGGAGTAAATCCTACTAGTCAGAGTTAGGCTGCATAAAAGTACATAAACTATCCTTTATAATCTTCAGTGCTATATACTTCTATTTAAATCTATATAGTGAATCCAAAGAGCCCCCCCTCACACACACACTTGCATGCATTAGTGTGGATAATTATATTGCTTTTGTTTTTGTTTGTTTTTATTGGATTTATATGCCGCCCTTCTCCCAAAGGACTCAGGCGGCGTACAACATTAAAAAACACACATCCAGAAAAGTTAAAAAGAAATTAAATATATATCCCCCCCCCCAAAAAAAACAAATCGAATTTATAGAACAATACATTTAAAAAATACGTTAAAATTAACAGGCCAGGCCGGCTTATATGAATCTTCAAAGATAGATTTAGAGTAAAGTGGTACAAGAAGAATTTTTATTAATTTGCTCTGAGGTTGTTTAGTTTGCTATAGAAATGTCCTGTAGGATCAAGGCACATATTAATCAAAAAGAAAAAAATGCTGAGTCTTAAATAAATACAAGGACTCACACAGGAGCCATATTTTTTTTCTCAATGAGAAAAATAGCAACATTTGAAAATAGAGATCTTTGTGGAGAAATCCATCAAAACGATAATAACTAGGGATTAGGCCAATCATAAACTAAAGAAACTGCTTTACTAAGAGATATGTGTGAAAATCTATAGGTAGAAAGGAGTTCAATTGATTTCTTTCTTCCAAGCACTAGACGCCTATTACAGAGTCTTTGACATTGATAACTGTGCAATTTGGCAAATGTAGCAAGTGACATCCCCAATACCATTAAAATTCATAACATTGTGCAATGATGTCATCACACAAACACCAGCACATGCCCACAATTCAATGTTTAACAGATAAGTTTCAGCATTTGCATTATGACACCACTCCCATGGCCTTTTTTGGACTTTCTGACCTTTTCACACACACACACACACACACACACACACACCACACAAACTAGGCATATTAAATTATTTCTTTGCAGTCACCTGATAAAGATTATAGGAGGGTAATCATTTAGTTTATACAATAGAATGTACATCAAATGGGTAAAGCGGAGTTTTAAAAATAAAAGATATATCATTCGGAAAATGAAAAAAACAGTATATGGCTGAATAAAAGGGGATTTCTGAACTCAAGATGACAAAGCGCTGCTTATTACCAGCAACAGAGCGCAATAAATGCCACTAAATACTTTGGAATTCAGAATTATGGCCTATTGTATCTGGGATGCAAATTCTGGATAACTAATATATGGCAAGAAAGAGCATTCTTTCTTGCCATATATCTTGCCAGAAATTTTGCAGCTTACATAAGATACTAGCTGGATACTTGGGCTTCATGACAAACCTATGTGATCAGGCAATGCAGGAGAAACCCGGTTCACTCCAGTTCAGTGGTGGTCGGTGATTGAAACTCATAAGGGAACATCGCTCCTGCCACCTTGAGTCTGGAAGCAGTTCCATAGGTAGAAGGTGTAGACATTTTTTTGGGGGGGGTATCTACATTTGGTACTGTAAGGCGCCCCAGACGTTCCTGAATGAAAGAGTAGAACGTCTTCCAGTTTGAACTGAGGTAAAGGGATTGTGAGGTAATTGGCAGTTGGAAGAGAGTTCTTTTCAGGTAGGGTAGGGAGGAGGAGTATAACTCCTTAGCATTAGAGCGTGTTATTTACTGTAGAAGAAATACTAATGATCTGATGGTCATTTTGAAAAACACTTTCTTAGTGAGCACCTAGAAACCAAGATGAACATATGTGCCAAATTTCAGGTTTGTAGGCTTTACGATTCTGGAGATTCTGTGATGAGTGAGTGGTATTTTGCTTTTCTATCTATAGATTTCTAGCACTTTGAAACTAATATAAATGAAAGCAAAATCAGTCACTACCCCAATCCTGTTTCTGGCCAAATGTTTATGTGTATTTGCCCTTTGGTCACTTGTTAACTTTGGTTCCATCCCAGTTTAGGACTGGATCTACTTTTCAGGCCAGATTGAACTTTATTATCATGATGAATGATATCTACTAGGAAAAAAGTAATAGATGAAGTCTGGTTCATTCTCCTTTATCTCTCAATATTTTTGATGTCTTGAAACAGTGCATTTTGAACAACATAGCATAGGAAATGGAGACATTGTGGTCCTGGTTTTAACAGTGAGGTCAACTTTAGAGTACTTTTATGACATACCGATACATTGTGGCTCCCAAAATCATTATTTTTAGTTTTATATAAGTATGAAATGCTACTGAATATACAACAGTGCTTTGCATTGCTCCACAGCATGATTGCAGAAGATGGATAAAGCACCAGACTGATGAACTATTCAGAATTAATAAGTGACACCTTGAGTTCAGGATTAAGCAGGGCTCTTTGCTAAACAGATTATATCTTTAGACAGAATAACATGTAGAAACAGCTTATAAAACTGTAGGGAGTTCTGAAACAATAGCCTTCAAGGGTAAATAGAGTTCTAGAATTCCTTTTTTTTAATCGTTGATCATTCTGCTGTCTTCACTGAATAGTGTCATCACACTGTTTTATGACTCTTGATTAAAGAAAACAAAAACAAAGCAAGAAGTCAAACTTGTAAGAGACATGACTCCCTCATAACATGTAGATTTTCTCTGCTTGATTAATAATTCTTTGTTCCTCTTCATTTAATTTTTATAGGATTTCCTTCCCCTCTTTTGCAACCTCTGTCCTGATTAAAACATATTAGGATCAAAAATGTCCCAGTCGAATGAAGAATCATTAACTGAAGAACATGCAATGCTGTTTAATTACTTTTACTGCAGCCAGAGAACAAATAATCCCAGGTTTCTAAGGGACCAGAATGCATCTTGCATAGTGACTTTGTTTTTAGTATCTGCTGGAAGAAAGTTTCATTTGCAAATCTCTTGGTGGAAATCTCTCAAGATTTGTTGTAGGAGATAAAAAGAGTGTTAATAACTGGCAAAAAGAAGAGCTATTTTTATGTAATAGCAACTGCAAGTGATAAATATTGACATACAGGGACTTGTTGGGCTATATTTCCATATCCCCTCACTAGCATCAGAAGAGAAGTTGAAATTTTATTAGAAAATGACCACAATTCTATCTATATGGAAGTGGTATACACTTGATTGAAATCATAAAAGACATAACCCCTTTAACAAAAGATTTTAAAGAAGGTGAATTGAAGTAAAATGCACCCATTTCCTTTTAAGCAGAAACATGCAAATATGGCAGAAATGATGCTCTGACTTAATTCAAGTAACGAGAAATGCCATCACTTCCAAGAAAGAAAAAGAAAGAAAGTTCAGCCTTTGCTCATTTATTTTCCAGGCCGGGATTCTATTAGCAAAATGAAAAAAAGCTAAATTTGAAGCATTTTTATAGTATATTTATGGAAACGTTATGGTATTTGTCTGGAAGGAAGTTACTGGAATTGTGCACACTTCAAACATTATTTAGAAATGTTCATAGCTTCACCTAACTGACCATATCATCTCTCATTCAAGCAACCTCCTTTTTTTAAACTCTGAAAAAAGGTACAGCTGATTTAAGTGGTTGTCATTCAAATAATGTAAATCTTCAAACAACTTTGCCCCTTCAAATCAGGTTGGCATAGTAACTAAAAAAAAAAGCTTAAAAGGCATAACACAGAAATGCTGTATTTTTACAGGGTCTAAAGCATTTCTTCCAAGCATTTTTGAAGTATGTACAGTCCTGCAAGTTTTAAAAATCACACACACGATATCTACTAATTGTAATAATATCATCCACTGCCTAACCAACACATACTTCATCCACAATGGACAAAGATTCAAACAGATAGAAGGAGCACCTTTGAGATCACCTCTCTCACCCGTCATCGCAAACCTATACATAGAACATTTTGAAACCAACGCCTTAGATAAATCTGAACCCAAAACCAAACTCTGGCTTAGATATGTAGATGACACTTTTGTAATTTGGCCACACAGGAAGGAAAAACTGGACAACTTCCTCACACATCTCAACAATCTACATCCCAAAATACAATTTACTATAGAAATAGAAGCTAACAACCAACTTCCCTTTCTAATCTACAAAAAACCCAATGGCTCCCTAGGACACATCATCTACCGGAAAAAAATACACACCAACCGCTATTTAAATGCACAATCCCATCACCACCCTGCACAGATCAACTTCATAGCCAAGACCCTCATCTCCAGAACCAAACGCCTAGCCGACAAAGACCACCTGAAAACTGAATTACACACTCTCACAAACGTATTAATTTCCAACGGATTCCAAAGAAACACAATTACCAACCCAATCCAAAAGGAGACACGCCCCAAGAACCTAGACACAGGACAACGGCATTTCCCTCCTCCCTTACATCAAAGGCACCACAGATAAAATCAGCAAAATTTTCCACAAACACAGTGTCAAGACAGCCTTCGGCATTGACCAAAATATAGCCAACATTTTAAGAAACCCCAAAGACAAGATCCAGCTAGAAAACCAAGGAGTCTATGAAATTCCATGCAAAATCTGCCCAGCCACATACATTGGACAAACTAATAGGAGAATAAATGCATGCATCGCAGAACACAAGAACGCAGTCAGAAAAGAAGAAAAAATGTCCTCCCTTTTCCAGCACCTTAAAGCAACAGGACATGAAATTGATTTTGAAGGAACCAAATTAATCTCCAAAGGGGTAAAGATGTCAAGCATAATGAAATGAGGGTCTTATTGTCCTTTGCTGAAGTCCTGGTTCTAAAAAACACCAGATTGGGTACATCCAAATCTTTGGATTTTTAAATTTTTTTTAAATGAAACATGAATATTTTACTTTTGCACTCAGTTTATGCACTCAAGATAACTAAGAATAAATACACTACAGAATACAAAAAAATAAAAGGCATGCATCAGACCTACTGCAAACCTATACATGTTTAAAGGAATAATCTTTACTATTAAGGAATTTAATTTTCTAAAGGAAAATGGAATAGGAGACAAACGCTAACCATTGTAGGGCACACATTACCTCTGCTGAAAGATCTTTATTTGCCAGATGCTTACCAAACATAGAACAAATTGAGATGCATAGATAATTGTTATCAAAACCTGCTTAGGAACAGTTGATCAATGTACTTCCATTGTGTCTGAATTTAATTGAAGTTGTTATCCAGGCCATTATGAAGTTCATGCAATTTTAATGGCTCAAAGGCCATTTGGTGATTTAACAGTTTTTGTTCCTGTTTCCAGCAACTCCTGCTTAAATAATTCCTGTGGAATCTTGTGCTTCCCAATATTAAAATGTTACAATATTCCAGATTGCTGTGCCTGGTCTTAAAAGTAAATGGCATTCTTTATGTAATAATGCAATTCAAGAGATTCAATTGTCATGCCCCTTATTCTGTTCATTGGGAAATTATAACTTACATACTGAACTGTGATGGTATTGCTTTTAGAGTGAAAGAGTGATATTTGCTTCTGCTGATATCTAAATATTGTAAAAATAATGGGTGCTGGCCTTTAACTTAAATAGCTGTTGATGGCAAATCAACTCAAGTAGGCTTTCCCAAGAGAGAAAGGAAAACAGTCATCATGCATACATTAAAAATTGCAAAATAAAAACTTTAAAAAACATTTCTAAAACATTTCCCAGCCAAAAAATAAAAAAACAGAAACTGATGATATCTCTTCTTTCACTTTGGCAAACAGAACACAGGCAAACTTTCTTTCACTTTGGCAAACTGAACACATTTGAACAAGTTCACCAGATCTAGAATGCTAGAATGTTCAACTCTGTTTTATTAATTATATAGTAGTAATGGAAAATACCTCCTTGAAAACTTGTACTTGATTTGTGGATTCTGCTCCCATTACAAGTTTTGCATAACCTGGTGGTATCCAGATGCAACTACCATACTATAACAAGAACATATATATCAGCCTTGTTGAGTAGACTTACTATGAGATGCAGTTCAACATATTTGAGACCACTAGGTAACAGAATGGCAATTTTCAGTGTTATGAAATTCCATTCAAGCATACATTCACAATTGTTATATCCTAAGCGATTATTTCCACTGGATTTGTGTTCAATATGATTTCCCTGTAGAAGAATCAATTGCATCTTTCTGTTTTCCCATAGGATTGGCTGAAATGATCAAGCAAAAAGAGCTGCTATTTTTGTTGCTTGGTATTGTTCTATGGTTTCTCTAACTGTATTCAGTCAACTGCTAGTTCTTATACTTGAGAGGTAAGTAAAATTTAGCAAATCTTGACCATTTCTATTTTCCAAGGCTTTGTGGCAATGAAATTGTTCTTAAACATGTTTCATTTCCAAGATCAATATGTATTATCCAAGATCTGTTCTCAAATGTCTGAGATGTTGCCTTAAGTCATAATAGGGATTTGGCAGATATTTACAGGCAAAATAATGAAAAATACTCATAGCAATTCCTTTAGAGTTCCTTTTCACATAAACTCTCTATTGTATTTACCAACCATATCTGGGCTGCAAAACTCCACTCTGTCACTAATTGGAAGAAAAGTAATAAAGAAGACTCAAACTTTTTTTAAAAAAAATATTTTTACAATAAATCATAAAAAGTAAACAACTAATCAAGAAAAAGAGGAAAAAATGATGTGAAGGTAAAATGTCAGTAAGTGGAAAAAGTGTTACAGGAATGGAGCATTTGATGCTCTTTATACAAAACCAGAATACACTGAGTTACTTTTAACAAATTTAAGGTATTTTAGATATCCTTTTCAATCTTTGAGCTGAAATTTCCAAAGACCAGATAAAGTCTCAAAGGCAATCCAATGCCACCCTTAAGGCCCAAATACTTCTTAGAAGAAGTTGTGTGTGAACTTCCCCTGCATTATCAATGGAGAGAGGACTAATCAAACTTTGTGGTAGGCTTTTACATACCATGAAGGATTGCCTATGAGCTCCTATTTCCCTTGTAAGATGATGACTCTGAGAATACCCTCTATGAATGACCTCAAGGAGGAGACAATCCTGCAGGGAAGTGAGACTCAAGTGATATATGTTTGTACATAAATGTTAGCACTTTGTATTGGCCCTGTAAGGCAGTGCAGTGGATGCAAGACAAGGGTTATACTGTATTGGTGCGTTCCCATCAGTTTTTGGGTCACTGCATTGACATTTTCAAATCACCTTCAAAAAGCACACAATTATATTTGTATTTGTGATTTGAGTTTTGGGGTGGGTGGAAAACCAATTTGATCAAAGCTGTTTTGAGAATTGATATTTTAAAAATAATGTGTCCATAGGTTATAAAGGAAAAGCATAAAAATGCATGCAATTGATTTTTTTTTGCCAGAATAACACGACAGCAGCTGAATTGATAAACTCTTTAAAGGACATTTAACCCTGCCAAGCTTCAGTTGGTATTTTCAAGAATTTCATTGCAAAGTATTTCTGAAACATTTCTCCTGAACTACTTCTAAGGCAGAGCTAGCAGGAATGAGGGAAGAACTGCATATCAGCCACCAAACTCCCCTGCAAAGAAGCCTAGTTGTGTTGAAAGGATAACATCCTGTGCCAAATTAGCAAAAAAAGGAATCAAAAGCAGCTCAAAAACTGAACTTCTACCTTTCCATTTGCAAGGCTTGGCCTGACATGAAAAATGATCACCAGCCTTGTGAGGCTGTTTTAGCTTTGTGATTACTGCAGTTTCTCGAGTTCCAGGAGGGCTGACATAGCTGATTGGAGCACCTGGTTCCTCCAGGAAAAGCTGTCATAACTGACAAGATTTGGTTGCATTAAGGTTGCACTTTGCTGGCAATATTTTTAGTTAGTTAGTAGACGCAAGTGAAGCAGACTGGCACATTGAAATACAATACTACGGAGATACTCAAGCTACAGAAGTGAGACTGTCATAGAAGAAATAGTAGTCAGCCTTTCTCCTATCAGCTGTGTTCACCACAGATCTATTCAATTGTGTGTAATTTATCCAATCAGCATACTTTAAAAGTCAGGTTTCATTCAAGAGTGTTAATCAGCCCAAAACCTATATTCAAAGTTATAATAGTTGTGTTAAACTCCCAGTCATTTAAGCAAAGCCAGTTCACAAGTGTAACATTCCTTTAGAATAGTTTCTCAACCTCAGTAACTTTAAGATGTGTAGAGTTCAGCTCTCAGAATTCCCCAGCTAATGTTAGAACAAAAGAGAGCAAAATTAAGGTTTGATCTGCTACTTTAAAAATGCTGAGACACGAAGTGAATGAAGTCCAAAGCAAAGCAGAAAGTTGCATTAGGCAAGCATGTCAGGACCATATCATAAAGATTCTCTTGGAATTATCTGGCTCATATGACATTTCTGTGAACAGAAGTTACATTGCAATGCTGTGTATCATCTATAAACGCTCCAGAAGCTATGGAAAAGTCATATTTTCAGCTGGATCTTCAGCATGGTTTTCTAAAGCTTGCTTGTTCTAGGCAGCCATAGAAATGGGGAGAAGGGCCTGGGCATTTGGGTTGGGGAAGTGAGCTGGTGTGAAGTAGTCTCATGAGAACTGGGAGTTTTGTACTCATGAATTATAGCATTGCTGAGTGGAGTTGTTTATACTTCTTCAAGGTCAACCGTCCTGAGACTCCAGATGTGAGAAATACCCACAGAGGAGTTTTCCCATGGGGTAACTTTTACTGCGTAACTTTCGTGCACTGCGGTTCAGATCTTGTCTTGCTTTTGCTGCTATCAACTCAAACTTAGTAAAGTACCTCTTCTCTAAACCAATGGAGGTGTGTGTGTGTGTGTGTGTGTGTGTGTGTGTGTGTTCTTTTTTAGGTTTTGAACAGAGGCAGGCCTGACACATATATTTATCTTTATTCCATGTTTTTCCTCAAGAGGATACAGCAATCTTTCAGTCATGGATTAAGTTATTGAATGCCCAAATACTAGTATGGAGCAATCATCTAAATCCTGTTTGGGATAACAAATAATGGAATACAAACCAAAACTAATTTATATTAATAATGGGGTTTTATGGCCTCTTCTTCAGCCTAAATTTAAAATTCTCATGAGGTGGTTGAACATGCATAATATATGCAGATTTTCTTGAAAACTGCACAAAGTATCCTAAACGTATAATTTCTAGGACCCAGGGATCTATGTTTCCTCTCCTATTTTTAAACATTAGTGTAGAATATGCCTGAAAATGGGTTTTGAGAATTGGAATTGAAGTGCCAATTCCAATGTTTCCCCGAATTAATCTATGGCATTTTTCGGATCAATTCAATCTGACCAAATAGGTGGTAGAGAGATCAAACATTTTCTGGCAAAGTGAAACACAGACGGATAAAGATTCTTACTGCTAATATTGCTTAAGGATTATGAGCTGTCTTCGGTATTGGCTAAACTGATTTGAGATCAAGCCTGCTTCATTTGCTGTTTCCATTTCTGCAATCTGTCTGTGGCATTTTCGTTTTGAGGCTAATACGCATTTGACATCAAGCAGATTTGGATTGCTTGCGATCATTCTGATAAGCAGGTATCTTAATGTCTTCTCATGAGTGGGCTTCCTATCTGAAAGTCCAACTATATTAAATTCTGCATAAATGAAAGCTGTTCTGCAGTGCAATGTACAGTGCCCACAGACCCAATGAAGACTGTTAGATTAAATAAGAAAGTCTTATTCAGCTAGTTCACTGTCCAATTGCAACATAGGTAGTCCTTGACTTGCAACAGTCCATTTAGTGACCATTCAAAGTTACAACGGCACTGAAAAAAGACATATGACCATTTTTCACACTTATGACCATTGCAGCATCCCCATGGTCACATGGTTTACATTCAAATGCTTGACAACTGGTTCATATTTATGACGGTTTCAGTATCCCGGGGGTCAGGTAACCGTCTTTTGAGACCTTCTGACGAGCAAAGTCAGTGGGGAAGCTAGATTCATTTAACAACCATGTTACTAATTTAACAACTGCAGTGATTCACTTAACAACTGCGGCAAGAAAAGTCGTAAAATGGGACAAAGCTCACTTAACAAATTTCTCACTGAGCAACATAGATTCTGGGCTCAATTGTGTTTGTAAGTTGAGGACAGCCTGTACTGCCATATTGAGAATAGAAACTGCTCATCATACCATTTGCAGCATCCTTATCACTGGATTAATAGAGTGAATGCCCCTTCTTTCCTTAAATCAATGAGTAATTGTTGCGTTACTATCCTGGTACAGAAGGGTTATATAGCTGCAGGTGCATTCCTAGCCCAGAGAGGCCTGCATTTTGTATTGCCAACATACATTTTGGTTTATGCTGTTTTTGAAAGCAAAGCCATTAATAGTTTGCACTCATAAATTAGGTATAGCAAAATGGATATTGTACCAATGAATAGTTGGAAGAATATGTTAGTTTCTCCTTTAAATAGTTTCCCAATTTCAGTTTCCATCTCATGATTGTCCAACTCTTTAGAGGTATTTGCACTTTTTAATATAAGTTATATTTACTGTATATTATATATATATATATATATATATATATATATATATATATATATATATATATATATATATATATATATGTTGAGTATAGTTTTGAATATATGTATATTATAGATATTGAGAGTATATGATGCATTAAAAATTTAAATAGGAACAAATTAGGAATTTACAGCCAAGTCTTTTATTTTTCTTTTGTTATTCTCTGAATAATCCCCTTACTCCTCATACATGCCCACTGTAATGAAATTTTTTCTATTAGCATAATAGAAGGCATTTTTTAAAAAAGAAAACCGAAACAATAGCCTTATCAGAGCTATAAAAGTTCATTAACTGATTTTTTTTCTGATAGCAACAGCTCTCCCTCTCCCGAATTCTGTAAGTATTTATATGTATATAAAGTTAACAATAGACTTATTAACACAAAAATGCCTGCAGAACTGGGACCCTTTGTTTTAGAATAATAAATTGAATTTAAAACAAAATCATCACACCTTGAAAATATAACATGAGAAATAATTAGTCTCCTTTTGAAAATGAAAATATTTCAACAATCATGCCTGCATAATTTATCACTGAGCAATGAATCAAAAACAGTAGAGCAATCATGATAAAAATGTAATCCAATGATCTTGGATGAGAGAGAACTACATACTGTACAACAGTTCATTTTAATGAATTTCTATCTTTTTTCTCAAAACATCACTCCTCATCCAAATTAAGTAAAAATTATTTTTAAAGAGAAACACCATCAAGTCACAAACAGGTCTTTTATTACTGCTACTGCACCATCTTGACATGCAAGGAACTATGTAGTCAAACTGTAAACAGTTAAATCTTTTCCCTTCCTGGAAGAAAATGAAAATATAATATAAACACCAATTATATTTGTATAGCTTTTTTTAATTAACACAACTCCACCACTGGTAAGAGTTTATACCTCTGTGCATAATTACCACAATAGCAGCTCTGCAGACTAAGAACTGCTGTTCTGTTCTTCCCGGGATTTTAACAAGTCCACTGGAACACCTAATCTGCTATTACCAGTTTTGAGTACATACCAACTTCAACTAAAATTGTGCATTTAATGTACACTGCAATGAATAAGATTAAGTAAACAAATTAAGTACTTAAATAGCATTTCTATTATTTAAATGTATTTTGTATTTTCTAGATTTGAGACCAGGAAGCCTAAAGAGCATGTTATCAAAGTGATTAAACCTCTGAAAGACTTTTTCTCATTAAATATGATGCGAGTCCTCCTTATATTTAGAGAACTGTATTGTAGAGGGGGATGGGAGGGGTAGAATCTATGTATGGGTAGGTGGGGGCTGGCAGAAGACGACACAGGAAAACGGCAAAAACCAGATCTCCCTTCTACGAGAACCTAATTAAATCACAAAGCCTTTCATCAACAAAAGAACGGCTGCTGAAAACATAAAGTGTATTCACAATTAAGCAGCAATTATGAAGCAATAAAAGTGTATCATAATTATTATTTGTTTTCAAATATCTAGATCAGTGGTTCTCAGATTATGGTCTCGGGAACACCAGTGGTTTATGAGATACTGCAAGTGGACCCTTGTAAGAGTATGGCCAAAATATTGGGGCACTGCCACATCTTATAAGATTCTGGCATAGCCACCCCAAATATCTCAAGTTTCAAATGAGCAAAAATGCACTAAGATTTGGAATACTGCAAATATTTTAGATATGTGAGTTTTTTTTGAAAAAATAACTTTTATTTAATGTTGGGGTTTTATGGACACTATAGGAAGATATGTATCCTCTGATGCCTACGAGTACCATTTTGCTCTCCCATGGCTTATAATGTGACTTTGGATGAAGTAGTGATCTGCATAAAGAAAAGGATGGAAATTGACATGCTAAAAATTGTTTCCTTCTAGCTTTTGATAGGAAATGTGGTAACGGCCTATACTGAAAAGCCATTTCAACAGCCTTGAAGAAGAAAACTGTTTGTAGGCCATTGGATATTTCAATGCATGTTTTATTAAGGGAGAAGAATATATATATTTGCTTCTAATAGGGGAGATGACTTTTAATAGCGGCAATAAAGGAGAGAATATAGTTAAAGCAACATTATTCGGTAGTGGTTATGGCAATGATTTTCCCATTGGATACTAAGGCTAAAATCTGCAACAAGCTTTAAGTCCATGGATTTTATGGGCCATCAGTATTATCAGTATTAATGCAGAATTCAAGGCAGTTTTATGGAGGAATGTAAGGTTTTTCAACTTTTGCAATTCTTAACATGGCAATTGTAAAGGGTGGGGATGAGGGAGAATGGTTGTGGATAAGTTGCTAATGGATTAGTATTTTCTCCTCTTACGATGAGTTAGTTTGGCAAGGAATACAGGAATGAGCTTTCTGCTGCATTCCACATTCTGAACTCTTATACTTCACCCTGCTTTTGAAAGATATTTTGATATTAATTATCCAATTTTTTTTCTTATTGAAATATATGTATTTTATTCTTGTTATATTTGGTTCACTGAAATATATGTTTGTATTTCTAGCTTGAGTTCTATTGTCATACCCATAGTGATAATATTTACAGTATATCCCTAATTATGTTAGTTCTTGTTTGATTTAATTAAATGTGTCTGAATAGTGATCAAACTGAAGCACTTCTAACTATGTAACGAGTCCTTCAAAATATTCAGCATTTCAGTAATATATTTCCTTTCCCATTATAAAGCAATTTATAATTTTTTCCTTTTTTCGTGGTAGGGGTACTAAAAAAATTGTGGATGAATATTTTATATTAGTACTGATGTTAGAATATTTTCTTCAGATTCAGCCGATATATTCACATTGTCCATTAGGACTTTGGGGGCTCAGTGGGAAGAAGACATGTTAATTCATCTAAGCTTGATACTTCTTACCATCATCTTTGCCACCATCAGAGATTGCCTCCATAAAAACTGAGGCTATATTTTAGCTTTCAATGGAAGCTGTTTAAAACAAAAAAAGGTTGGGGGCAAAAGAATAAAACATTCCAGAATATACAAATGCATTCTTGTTTTCTCAGACACAAGTCCCTTGACGGGTTGAAAGGTGATGCTTTCGATTTCTGATTCCCAAACTCTTATCTTTAGACTCTGAGGGCTTCTGTTGTGAAATGTCTATCAGTGCACTTGCAATTGCCAGCCCTGTAAGAAAAGATAAAAAGAATATTGTAATACACCATAGTAAAAATGTTTTCACAGCTTCCTTTATTCTTTCACGTCCAGGATATACATACTGCAGGTTTTGAAAATGCTTTGGAAAATTTATTTCAGTCTTTGCATAAGGATGGCCCTTCAGTGTTACCATTTAAGGAAGCCATGTCTTTTTATAAACATTCATGAGTATTCATAGGAGACAAGATTAAAGCCAATGAACTGATTTAATGGATAACAGAGCTTTTTGTAAGGTCTTTTTAACCAGAGTTTCAATCTATGTCACTTTTTCAGTGAATATCTGTTTCTGAGCGAGAAATAAAATTTCTAACTTCAATAGAGTAATTCAGCTTATTATTAAAATTCATGTGAGTTCTGGACAATGGGAGTGAATGCCATTTCAGTGGAAAACAGTAATTAAGTTATTCAGATTAAAATACTAAGTCTGGCTCTGAATTGAAATATGCTGCCATAACTGGCTTTTCAGTTCAGTGATGTGGACACCTGGCTTTCCATCACGCATGCATGCATATGGAAACATGTCTCCCAATGCACATATATTCTCCTATTTATTTATTGTAATGGCATTATGTTCTGTTGAACTGAATTTTGAGTTGAGTTCATCCATTCTGAGAAGGCTCCAAGGCAAAATGAGTCTGCCGTTGAAATAGCTTTTCCCTCCAGCTTTTCAAGGGGAAAGTGGGTTGAGGAAACTGGGCATTTAATGTACTGTTTTGTTTAGTTTTGTTTTGTTGTATCTTGCCACTATACATGTGGCATATTCAAAGTTAATTAAATATGCATATATAATGAAATCCTTTATTATATTGCATTTATCAAATCCCATTTCCACATAATTCACATAGATAGCAAGGTAACTGGGCTAATATTCCTTGCACAAAATTATTCTTAACTGAATGTTAGTATTAATGCTTGCTTCATTTCATTTGCATTCATTTCAGGATAAACATTAGCAAAATATATGCAAAGAAAAGTTGTAAGAAAAAATATCTGCCACTTGACATTCTTCTGATGAAGTAAACATGTACTGGGATTTAAAGTCTGCCTGTGATATGACAAGTATCTATCAACACTGGACATAGTAACTAGAGCAGTTGAAAATTTTACTGCAGCAATATTCAGAACTCCACAAATGAGTTTAGTCCTATGTAATATCCATAGCATGACTTTAAGATATTAAGAAAACATCAAACCTCTAATCACGGCTACTGAAGAAGATTTCTTATTGATCTCTGAATTCTAACTCATGTCTTTACTCTTAGTTTAAGACATTCATTGTATTACTTTATATGTGACTTTAACCATTTAACCAGTGATTTTCAGTAATATCAGATACAGAATGCCTTACTGTTGGTCTAGTAGAATGTCTCCTAATGGTCATCTCAATTATTCCCTTACGTAAAGGTTTTATTTTACAGGAATGATGGCAACATGCAATCCCAAATCAGGATATCATCTCCAAAATAGTACTTGAAATTTCTGACTGATTAGGCCACTGATCTCAGCATTATGATTTCCTAAATCTTAAAATCATCTAAAATGTAGCTTACGACCTTAAATAGAATTAATGTAATTACAAATAAAATCTCAATTCAATAAATATGATTGCCCCAGTTTCCCATGTATTATGGCTTCCATCCATATTGTGTCTCTTCCCCACTGTACCGCCCTCCCTCTTGTGCTGTTTGGGTCTATGGCAGATCAGTGAATAGGCCACTTTATTGTGACTGCATTCAATAGAAAGTAATAGAAAAGAGGGTAAGATCAGTTTATTAAATGCAGAATTATTCTTTGACTATTCTGCTTCTACAAGAGAACAACTGACTCCCTAGAACAGTGGTGGGCAACCCGCGGCTCGTGAGCCACATGAGGCTCTTTACACCCTTTAATGGGGCTCTTCTGTGTGCCGGGTGCCCGCTCCCCTCCCTCCTCTTGGGCTTTGGAGGGAAGCTTCTGCAAAAGCCCGGGCGAGTGACAACCAATTTTGGTCCTATGACTGCAGAATGCTGCAAAATACCATAAATGCAGGCCAGTTGTTGAGTGTTTCAAATGTGATTGGAACACTCAACAAGGTGACCACAGTGTGTGTGTGTGTGTGAGACAGACAGACAGAGAGAGGAACAGAGAGAGGGAGTGAGGGAGGGAATCAGAGAGAGACTGACAGACAGACAGACACACACACACAGACAGAGACAGAGAGTGGGAGGGAGGGAGAGAAAGATAGACAGACAGAGAGAGAGACACACACAGAGTGAGTGATTAAGTGAATGAGTGAGAGACAGACACACCCACATACACAGAGTGACAGAGAGAGAGGAAGGGAGGGGAGAGAGAAAGAGGGAGAGACAGAGACAGACACACACACACACACACAGAGTGAGTGAGAGACAGACAGACACACACACACACAGAGTGACAGAGATGGGGGAGGAAGGGAGAGAGAGACAAAGAGCCAGAGAGAGAGAGAGAAAGAAAAAGAAAAAAAGAAAGAAAGTGGGAGAGAGAGATGAAATTAAAAACAACAACATACAAACCTGACTTACTCAAACTATCCAAGGAAATGCAAGGCCAATGTTCACATTAGTGGTTGTGACTTTGTCAGTCAATGTCAGGATGTAATTTTCTCTACATTGTAAGGCAAATTTTACGGAATTTAATGTTATCGATAAATAATATCGTTCTAAAGTTTTTGTTTTATTAGTTGTGTTATTTGTATCCTCCCGACCTATGTGGATACTTGCATGCAGAATATTCTCAATAAAAACTTATTGAAACTAAAAACTGTACCATCCTATGTATTTTCGGTTTTAAAAATGTGGCTCTCAAAGTAAATTTCAATCGTGGTTTTGGCGAGATTTGGCTCAGTTGAAAAAAAAGGTTGCCCACCACTGCCCTAGAATAATGTTAAATGATATGGATTAAATATACTTCTCAGTGATCCTGAGATTATACTTTCTCAAATTCATATTTTACTTCAGAGGTTTATTTGTGTGCTATTCAACTTACTTTGTTTAGGACAACAACTGTGAAGGAATCATGCTTTTCAATCTAATACTGCATTCTGGGACCTACTGACATGCTGGTAAAGTTCTATTAAAATCAGGTCACTCAGAAGATCATTTCTCAAAGCATCACACAAATCATCCAAAGAAATTTACTTACTGTTTTCTCTGGGCTCAACACCCTTTCTTGTTATCAAAGCAATACAATTAACTGGGGGATCAATTCATTATTTTACACTGGCATCTAAAAGAATTTCATTTACCAAGTAAAAATGATGCGCATATGCTGCTGGCAAGTAGAATTTACATCTAAATGCTACCCAAAAGTCAATAAAATTCTGGGGCTTAAATATTTATTATATGCTTTACCTTTATTTAATAGGTTTCCCCCCAAGACAGTTAATATTATTGGCTGGAAATGTAAATTCTATGATAGCTACCTTTTATTTTCCCCTATTTCCATAGCTTGTTTAATTTACTGCCCCTTCACACATTCCCCATTTGAAAATACCTTCCTACTGAGCTGACTGCTCTTATTTTTCAACATTGAAGCCATCACGTAAATATAACATGGCTCAATGCCATACGTCATCTGACTAGTTTTTAAACAAGTAGATACTGAGGTTCATCTAGGAATGAGATCCGCCTATTCCAACACACTTTAATCTGGCATTCTCTGGATGAATTGGGATTCAGTTTTAAAATGGCTTGAAGTTGGGAAAACACATTGTATGAAAGACCCCTGTAGTGAGAATATGTTAACTGTCATTATGTACAAAGTGGTTCTGGTTATTTTGATGAATTTTGCCTAAAGATAAAGAATAGCTTCTTTTATCAAATGCTTTCACACAAATATTAAATGTGTGCCCAATAAAATAAAAGTGGGAATTTATTATTATTAGTAAAACAATGTTACACGTTTTTGAACAGAGAGAAAACCAGTGTTATTTAGGCTACACATAGAAATATAACAGTCATCTTATGATGGTAATAGTTAAACAGTGAATTTCTAGCCATAAAATTACTTGTGTGCATGTATGGGTGTGATGCTTAAGCTATTTATGGCAATTATGTAGAACAATTAATAAATATAGAAATAAAATGTACCACATCAAAGCAGATTGCTTTGCAACGGTTCGTAATTTAGATATAAATGCAACATTGAACGTTTCATTAGAACAATAGACTTTTAAAGTGGTTTCATTTTGAACAAGACTTTCCTTTACAAAACTTTGAAGGCTGCATTCTACATTTTATTTTTTTTCTCCCAGCAAAACAGCTTCATTAGGCACGAAAGGTTAATTGTAGCCTTAAATGCAATTCAAGCAACAACATGCAAGTATGTAGTGAATGGAGCAGCTTGACAGAAGAAGCAGCATGCTATAAACTGTTTGCCCCGCTGAAATGTTTTACTACCTCATTTACTAACTGTCTCCTTTTACTGCTTGTATTCGTACTTCTTTTAAACCTTTAATAGCTACAGTTTTATTTCAATGTAATCAGATTTAAATAGAAATACCATGGCTGAGGATATTTAAATGTTTTCCTCCCTTGCTGTTTTATATAGATGCACACTAACTGATGCAAGGGCCCATTATCTTCCAGAGTAAGAAGGCAACCCTATACTTCAGCCTTACTTGGTGTTGGATAATGCAAGCTTTTCCCTTTCTGCTATTGCTAATTTTAATTAAAAATTTATCAAGTTCACATTTTTCTCCTTTGTTCGACTGAGGGATGTTAAAGATGACCTGCTAGGTTTGGTTAGGAAGATAATTGCAATATGATTTCCCCCCTTTAAATATATATTATTGTAACAAACCATACTGGAAAGATAACTTTATTAGATAAGATTACATTTTCAGGCATTTTCACATTATTATGCACATACACAATACGGAATAGAGGTATAATAAAGCATACATTGGCACACAATGTTTTAGATCTTTGAACCAAATAAAAGAGAATGGCCATTAAGTAATTAAATGAAATAATTAAGAAGAATTGAAAAGAGAAAAGGTGCTCCCATAATGCTATTAGAAAATCAAATGCCTCGCCCATCAAAATTGTTCCATCATTACTGCAATTTTTCATTTTATTTCGCCTGCTCTAAAAGCTATTGTAACATGGACAGTAAACTAAATGTAGCTGCATTAGTGCTGTGAACTCATTACTCACATTATTACTGTCAGGAATCCCAGTGTCCCTGAAAGTTAATGCAACAGTTTTAAATCCCACTGAGAAAATGATGGAAATTAAAATGCCTAATCTGTGGTTACACAGATCACCATAGAGCTCAATAAGTGTATCTTCATCTTTATCTCATCAGCACTATTTATAATTACATGCTGCTCCCTTTTTTTAAACTGCATCCTGTCATTTATTAACAACATTTCACCGCACTAAAGCACTCTGCAGGTACATATGAAAATCTCCTGGTTCATCAGCTTTCATCCATTTGTAGCATTGCCCACTTTTCTTCTTTCCTTCCTTCAACTCATCCTTTTCTGGAGTTAAAAAAAAGTGCAGTAAAACTATAGCCCTAGTCCCATTTCTTATCTTCTATCTGGATTATTCATGTTATACTGAACAAAGTTTTATCCGCTTCTATTTGGTTCGGCTCAGCTTACTTGGAAACAAATAATACTGAAGCTAATGGAGGAACTCATGTGCTTTCCTACTGTTCGCTGTTGCAAGTCATGGTATTTTCTATATGGATCAAAATTTGGACTTTGAAGAATGGGGAAAGTCTTGATTCTTTTGAATTTAGGTGTTGTAAAAGACTCCTGAAAATACTATGGACAGCCAAGAAAACAAACAAGTGGGTCATCAAACATATCAAGTCAGAGTTGTCACTGAAGGCACAAATGACTGGGTCAAATAATATTTACTTTAGCCACATTACATGAAAACCAAGCCCTCTATAGTGTTAACCCTTCTAGGTATTCCTGAAAAGAGGCACAACCAGGAGGATCAACACTATCTTTATTGTAAAGTTACATTAAATAAAATCTTGCAAGACTGAAAGCATTTCTCCCTTCCGTTCTTTTTTAGTTTCGAGAAAACTATGGGAACTCCCTTCTGAATGGCATTTTGTACTTTTCCCTCACATGGGACCAGAGCTGCCTCTTTTCAGACCATTGATCTGATTGTGGATCTCATTCCTATCTCGCCAGGTCAATCCTATATGCCAGTGATGGCGAATCTTTTTGGTGCTGAGTGCCAAACCAGAATGCGCATGCGTGCATGTGCACAGGCGTATGTGTGCGCTGGAGCCCTGGAAACTTGAAGACCAGCTTGCTGGTGCGCATGTGCATGCTGGCCACCTGATCTTCTGGTTTCTGGCATGTGCATGCATGCCGGCCAGCTGGTCTTTGAGTGTGTTTGAGCCGCAGAAACTCAAAGACCAGCTGGCCGGTGCACATGCACGTGCCGGCCAACTGGTCTTTGGGTTTCTGTCACATGCATGCGCGCTGGCCAGCTGATCTTTGTGCATTCCAGAGCACTGGAAACCCAAAGACCAGGTGGTCGGTGAATATGCATGTTCCAGAAACCAAAAGAACAGCTGATGATAGCATATGTGCCCATAGAAAGGGCCCCGTGTGCCAACTCTGGCATTCGTGCTATAGGTTCGCCATCGCGACTATATACTATCACACTAGAGGGCTGTAATGTTGAGAAATTGAGAAGAAAACAGAAGAGGCTAGTGACTAGTGGCAGGTGGATGAATTCAGTGACAGTAGTGATAGATACATTGTTGGAAGTTCTGAAAGATGATATTAGAGACATGGTGAAGATCTATTCATATGGTTGTTAAGAATAATCATTGACTTGATAACACATCATTCAATTGGTTCTTACAGATGAGACTTTTTCTATAGGGCATCGCTTGTTTCTCTATATGATTTCTCCTTCCCTTTCTCTCCTTTGTTTGGTTTATTCTTTCATTATACTACATTTTGTTATGTCTGAAGAAAGTTGTTTAAATTAGGCTCCTGATCCTTCTCTCATTTGACTCCCTTCAATCTTCTGGTCTAAAATTCTTTGTTTTCATAGCTATTTTAAGTTATGATATGGAAAAAGTTATTCTTAGAAGTACTGATATGAAGAACAACCCCTTTACACCAGGGGTGGGTTTCAAAACTTTTTACTACCTATTCTGTGGGTGTGGCCTATTTTGTGGGCAGAGCTTAGCATCATGTGATTGGGTGGGCATGGCCAATTTGATGTCACTCACAAGGAGATGTCATGGATTGGGTAAAATGTGGTGAATCTCACTTATCAACGCTCTTGCTTAGCAACCAAACTTTTGGGCTCAATTGTAATCATAAGTCAAGGACTATTTCTGCCTTTGTCTGCATGGTAGCCTTGTCCTAGTAAACTCCTTCTCCTTTCTGGCAATTTTTCTCTCTGTTAGAGGAACCAAAATAATCCAGACAATGTAAGGTTTCTTGCTGCAGCAAGGGATTGGACTAGATAACCTCTGAGTATTCTTCTAGCCCTAAATTGCTGTGCTGTCTTTCTTTCTTTCTTTCTTTCTTTCTTTCTTTCTTTCTTTCTTTCTTTCTTTCTTTCTTTCTTGGTTTCTTTCTTTCTTTCTTTCTTTCTTTCTTTCTTTCTTCCTTCCTTCCTTCCTTCTTTCCTTCCTTCCCTTTCTTTCTCACTTCCCTCTGTGGGAAGCAACCTACCTCACCCCCAATAAAATATTACTCCCAGAAAAGGAAAAATCAAGCTGCTAACAAAGAAACCTGAGGCTCATTCCACATTCCTGCCAGATAGAGATAATGAGCCTATAGAAAGTTTGGCTCCATTCATTCACACAACCAGGGAATCATCCAAACACAAAGCCCACATTGCACAAAACTTCAAAAACATAGAACCATATAAGAATCCTTACTTTTATCCAGCTAGTTGTTCAGTTGACCCAGAAACAAACTGCTGAATGACAAATCTTTGCAAATTTCTTTCTGAGCAGCTTTTCAATTTAAAGCAGGACTCTCCAAAGTTTGCAGCTTTAAGACTTCTGGACTTCAACTCCCAGAAATCCACAGCCAGGCATGCTCAGTTCCGATTTAAAGTGACAGCAATTGTTTTTCTCCTTTGCTGAATCTCCCGGCTGAAAAGTGAGTTTCCTTCCTTCCTTCTTTCTTTTTCTTTCTTTCTCCCTTCCCTCACCCCTCTTTTATTTTCAAAGCTATTTTCCCCTTGCCTGAACCAGCAGGAAAAAGAAAAAGCTTCTGACGAAGCTTCTGACAGGAGAGCAGGCTTGGGGTGTGGCCAGGCCACCATTATTACTACCGGTCCTATCCTATCCGGTACACCAGATTTTCATTACCTCTACCGTACCGCACCAGGAGGAACCTACCTGCTTTACACCTATAAATTATAAACAATGAGTATACTTTAATTTTATGGGACAAAAGTCAATTGAATAAATTTGTGTTGGGCAGTATTACATGAAATGTTGCTACAACTCTAGTCTCTAAATCTATAACAAAATGAACAATATATTTTTAAGAGACAAATATGTATACAGAATTATAAGCATTCTAGAAGCAATTTGTGTACAAGTCACTATCTAATATTGAATCTAGCTTCATAAAAATTCAGTTAGAAAAGCTTTTTTGAGCATAGATATTTAATGCATGATAGATTTTTTTTATCCATATAATCATTTTCCATTTTCATTAATAGCAAATAGTTAATCCTAAGAAAATATATTTCCACGCTCATCATTCTAATTTGCTTTTCAGAAAATTCTTATTGATTTGTGACTTTACAAGTAGATGGTGTAATATATTAATTACATATGCAAACTGTGAGATGTTCAAGACAGAATATAACACAATGATTGTAGTGATGCCTCTGCAAGATTATTGCTTTGCAGGTTTTATTTTTCATCAAATACTGTTTTCTGCTATTAAATTACTATCAGATGAGTAAGAATACATTATTACTATTATTACTGAAACAGACACAAACTTAAGTAGAAAGTTGAGAATTGTTCCCTTTTACTTTTCAATACTTTTCAAAGGTGGAAAATATAAATTAATGACAAAATGTGCATGATGACATCATACATTAGGATGGAAGTTTTCAGGATGAAATAATCATATATTTCATCATTTTGGAGCCAACACAGTTTGCTGTTCAATCTTTTGATTGGAATATATTTTACAAACATGCAGATGCAAAATTTCATAAGCATAATAAAATTTCTTTAATGTTTAATACTGTTGCTCATTATGAGCATAACTAAAATGGGTTAGGGTTAGTTTAAAATAGACTACATAAAATTATAATGTCAATAAAAATGATAAATGATTTAAAGGAGGTAAGATGAAGGTTGTCAATATCCACAAGATAGAGAACATCTAGATTGTATATAAGCTATGACCATGATTTAGAACAGACACTATACTTCTTCACAAATAGATGAAACTAGAACATTTAGTTTGTAAGTTTATAAATCTGTTTCTAATTCTCCCAGGCTAATCAAAGTCAAAAATTAAACAGAAATTGTGACAGAAATTAAACAAATAATAGTCCTTAAATCATTAAAGTTAGATCTTCATATTATTCAAAACTTTTCATTCATATACTTCCGCTCTCACAGAGAGGTACTCCTCCGGGTGCCGTCCACTAGGCAGTGCCAGAGGGCGGCGCCCAGGAGTAGGGCCTTCTCTGTGATGGGCCCAGCCCTCTGGAATGACCTCCCCCCAGATATCAGGATAACGACGGATCTCCGCTCCTTCCGCACGAAACTCAAGACCCACCTGTTCCAACTAGCCGGCCTGGCTTAATCAGAACTTCTAACCTCCCTGGCAATTTTAAACTGTATATTTAAAATCTTTTGGGTATTTTAATTGTTTTAATTGTATTAATTTTATTGTTATTTATTTTAACTTTGTGGCTTTTACTTTTTGTATTGCTAATTGTTGATGTATTTACCTCCTCCATGCCACATGCCTTTATATTTGATTGTACGTCGCCCCGAGTCCCTTCGTGGAGAGGGCGCGACTGATAAATTGAATCAAATAAATAATATTTTCTATTTCATCTGTTTTAATGGAAATTAAAGTTTTTCAAAATAATAATAATTAAAAAATATTCTCTATATTGTATTAAACATTTTATTTCAAAAATACAGATTTAAAATATAGTCTATTGGTGGTTCACTGGTATTTATTTCAATTTTCCACCTAGACATTGAAAATAATATAGAGAAGAAGGTGGGTAAAGCTATATGAAATAAGGATTGGCAAGACTACAGATTTTAAGCTCCTGAAATTATCAATAAAAGTTAGCCCAATTGATTTTGCTAAAAATTCCAGAGTAGGCCCCGATAAATCCATTTGTTAGGCTTTCCTCTTTTTTTAGTTTTTGTTAGGATTCTTGACCCAATTCTATAAACTGATTTTTGAGGCCATTCTTTATAAACCTGTCATTTCAGAAGAGTTTCCAATATTACATTTTCAGTTCAATATCAATCTGTTCAATGACCAAAACATGCCATCTTTGCTGCTGATATCACAACTGGGTTTTCACAACTTTTTGCTACTAGTGTAGCAAAAAATAAACAAACCAGATGGGAAATGTGGTTTCCATTTGAAGCTACTGAAGACATTTATAGATTCCTTATTATAGAATCTTCTCTTGCAAAATGTGCTGCCCTATTTGCCAGAATACCCTTATACTCATCAGTTTGTTTCCTCTACCACTATATAACCCAACTCTTTGTTAGTTCCATGAAAAAGATATTGCCCTTACAAGCATCTGTTATCAAGCAGCACCTGATGAAGAGGGCCAAGCATATTAAAATACGATCAATATAATATGCTACTCTAATTTTCAAACTATCCTTTTCATTGAATAAAACATGGAAAGAAATGTATATATGGAACTATAATTAATTATCTGTCTAACCTGAAGTAAAGTCACCAGTTCTTGAAATGTACTATTTAGTGATATGGAAAAGCTAATGCCCAGCAAGTCAGATAGCGTAGGTTTTCAAAGAATTTTGCTACCAAACAATCTATATATGAGAGAGATGTGTCATAGGAAACTATGATATTCTCTCTCTCTCTCTCTCTCTCTCTCTCTCTCTGTGTGTGTGTGTGTGTGTGTGTAAGTCCATTCCTAAAAAGGGACTAAATCTAAATGATTTGTGCATCTGAAGCAGAACATTTAGATTCAGTCACAGTTTTGTTCCATATAGCATCAACTTTGTGAACTCTCAAGTTTCCTCTTTCCACTACATATTCAAAATGGACAGTGATTAATATATATGTATGGTGCAGGTATATATTGATATATGTATATAGCATATATGTGTGTGTGTCTGTGTGTCTGTGTGTCTGTGTAAGAAAGAGAGAGAGAATTATGAATGTGTTTGGATAGATATACACATTGGTATGTATTTGGGTAGATATACAGTTTCTCTTCAGAGAAGGAACAGATTTTTATTTTTACTGTGCTCATAGTAAAAAAAAAGACAATTAAAAAAAGTTATCTTATCTTACTAGAAGCTTGTATGCTACTTGTGCTGAAAAAGAAGAGGAAGATGTGTCTATTTATTGAATTAACCTCATACCCCAAATGTGTGTGTAACTATGTGCAAAATAATATTTAAAAAAAAAAACTGTTCAAAGATAGGAAAATCTACTTTTTTCATCTGGATATCCTCAAACCAAATAGAAATGAAAAAAGAAAAGCAAAATGCAGAAAAGTAACGGAGATTTTAGGAACTGAGTTGAGAGGAAGAATGCTTAGGGTAACAATTATGAATCATTTATCTTTACTTCCCTTTTTCTGTCTTTCAAGGAACAATGTCATGGTGTTTTGAATGATGACTTCTTTGCATTTAAAAGACATTTGTTATTAGAAACTACTGTTCAAGGCTAATTGAAATCTAATTAGCACAGTCAGTGCCAGCTTCTATATAAAAGAGCAGTCAGATAAACCTTATTGCTAATCAACAGTCCGGATGTATGGCCACATCTATTTTAGTCTTACTCCATGCTATGCCTAGATACTAATATACTTTTCTAAAGCTTGCTTTGAAATTTGTAAGGATGAGTTGACCCTTGTTCTCTTCTTACATGTTCCAATATAGTTCTTGAAAGCAACTATATTCTGAAATGGTTTAAGCTTAGTGTTGCAGCTTTAAAAACAGCTGCATGATAGAACTTTTGTTGTTTGTATTTTAAGCTATATATTTCTTTCAGTCCAGAGATTTCTATTGATGATGTTTTCATGAAGGCAGCTTATTATAGAATCATGCTGGTTTGCTTGTTTATTCAATAATTAATTATTTATCCTAATTGCTGGATATAACCATAATATATTTTAACTCATATAAACTTAGTAACTACAAGAACAAAAATGATGTTTTGTAGTTGTTCTTTGTTTTGCTGGTATTGCTAACATTTTGCTACAATATGCCAATTTATTCTTTACACTTGTTTTACACAAAATGTCAGCTATTTGGTATAAAATGCTGCAATTAATATTCATTGTTGCCCTGTTTCCTGTAATTAAATACCATGACAAATAAACCATCTATGTGATTCTATTCAGAATTAAGTCAACCAACTGTAAATCTCTGAAAGATTAACTGTCTGGACTTCAGAGGAAGAAATGATGGAGTAAAGAGGGTCCACAAAAAACAGATGCCCTTTGTTACAATTAAGAAGCAGCTGAAAATTAGATTGGTTCCTTTAGCCCTCTCTGGAGAAAGAGAGAACACGAGATTGCCCACGTTGCATTCCATACAGTTGCTCTTTATAATTGATGGCAAGGCAGCAGTCCCCAGACAGTGGGAGTACCTGGGGATGAGTGTTTTGAATTCTTCCTGTAACTGAAGTTGGAGCCTTCAAAGGGCACCAAGTTTGTTCTTACTTTCCTAACCACCTTTGGGATTGCCTATTACCTACTTTAAAGAAATTAGACATCTTAAAAATGACAAGGCTAGAAACACCAGGTGAGTGTGTTCTATTCTTAATATAAGAAAAAGAAATTATCATCATAAATTTTAAGAATCCAAAATAAACTGTAAAAGTCAAGACAATGATTTGGTTATAGAAAATTTAAATAGATTAAGAAGTAGAGAATTTTGAAATATTTGATTTTGAATATTAAGGCTTTGAAATTAATTTAAAGAATAGATGAATTTTCACGAGAAAGAAAAATATTGTTCATATTGGAGACATAGCAAAATAAGCAATTTATAATAGCATTTAGAGACGTTGAAAAATGATAATGGGGTTTTGAATCAAATCCAATTGATCACTTGGATTGATCAAATCCCAAATGTCAGTTATGTTGTGTGTTTTTATGATACCCTGTTCTAAGAAGATATTACATGGGAAGATGCTGTTACAGAAAAAGATTTCCAACATATTTGACATTATTATGGAGAACAATGTGAAGAAGAATTTATCCCTGGATTAAAAAAAATGTACTCTATAAATTAAGAAGGAAATTAAAAGAGAATAATTGGAATAATTTCTTCCTGCTCAATTTATAAAAGAAACTTGTCAAAGTTTTAAAGAAATTTGAGGCAAGGGATAACATTCATATTAAAGAATAAGGTTGTTTTATGTAGAGAAAGGAACATAAAGTTGTCTTATTTGATAGGGTTAAAATGGGATAGGTTGTTATTTTGGGAGATTCTTTCTGGACTTGCTGATATCTAGACAGGAAAAATGTATTGGATTTATTTACAGTTAAGAGTTGCGATACAGAATGATGAGTTTTATATTTGTTAACAAATGTAATTATTTCAGGGCTCTGTTTGGACTTTTGCTGACAACTGGATTAAAAAGACTTTATTTATTGAACCTGCCTATAGCTAAGTGTTGGAATGAAGAGTTTTATATCTGTTAACTAACAGATAACATGAAGAGATAGTGAAATTGTTTATATTTGTTGAGATAAGGGTGGAAAATTGCTTCCATTAGTTTCCTTTATCTTTCAATTGTCTCTTTCTTCTATCTTGCACCTTTCTATTTCAAATTTGTATTATAACTTATTATTGTAGTTAACATGTTTAAGAAAAATATATTTTTTAAAATGACTATCTCACCGTTCCAGCCTTCTCAATCTTTATAATACTCAACTACTCATATTATTTCAATACATAAATTAATGTAATTTTAAAAATAGCAACAGAAAGAGAGAGAAAAGTAAATAAATAAACACTTGTAAGTTTAGGGTAGATCTATTTTAAAAACTGGTACACTGATTTTACTTAGCCCAGGAGAATTTCAGTTATAAGTGAGTCACATGAATATTTTTCATCAAGTGAGCTAATATAGCAAATAATAAATAATAGGGGAAAAAGCTGAATCTTACACTGACAAATTATGGAAGATTGTTTGATATTGACAAACACATTTGAAATGTGTGTTTTGGTCCTGTTTCTACCGTGTTTCCCCGAAAATACGACATGCCCTGCTAATAAGCCCACGCCTGGTTTTTGCCTGGTTTTTGAGGTGGGTGTAAATATACGCCATCCCCCCGAAAATAAGCCCTAGTGAAAGGGTGCCGTGGCAAGGACAGGAGGAAGCCCTTCCTTTCCCTGGTCATCGCAGTGCTTCTCGGCTCCTTAATTGGATCAGTTGAGCCGATCCGGCTGCCATTCAAAAAACAGCTGATTTGCGGTGCTGCTCAGGCCGTGGCCTCCAGCAAGTGCGGCTGCTTTTGCCATCGATTACAGCCACAAAAGCAGCAGGAGGCCTAGTGATGCACCCCACGCACCTTGCACCGGCATTTCGAAGGGTACTGTAGCAGCAGTTATCCACAATTTTTTAATCATTATTTCGTCCCAACCCACATGGCCCAGTGAGCCACGTGGATCGGGACAAAATAAAGGTCAAAAAATTGTGGATAGCTGCTGCTACAGTACCCTTTGGAAGGCCGGCTTGAATCTCCTGCTGCAAAAGTGGCTGCCCCCGAGATTGCTTTTGGGAGAGGAGGCAAAGGGGAAGCAATCAGCTTCATCTTGCCCTTGCCCTCAACCTCCCCTTCGGCTGAGCTCAAGCAGAGAAGTGGCCCACAGGGTTTCAGGAGCAAAGTTGAGGTTGACAGGAGTCAGGGCAGGGGGGAATGTCCAGTGCGGCCCCAACGCTCTTCTTTCCTTGGAAATAGAATCTTGGAAGTAGGAAACGGCATTCCCAGGAAAGGTGGGTATGTCAGTATGTGTATAAAAAACACAAAGCGAGGGAGCCAGGAGCCACGGATTAAGGAACTTTGTGAAATGTTACACCTACAAACAAAGTTTGGCAAGGAAGGGAGAAGAGATACTTCCTTTTCTTGGCAGTGTTTTGCTTGAAAATATTTGAGAATCAGCCAAAGAGAAGGAGGAATGAGCCCTGCGAGGAGATGCTGCCAACACTGCTGCCTGCAGACACAGACAGAGCGAAGTTCATTGAAGACATCTCCGGCCAGCCCACAAGACTATCTGAAAGGGGAGGAGATTTCCTGCACATTGGCAGCGGTGTCTTCTCACAAGGCTTCTTATGACATCCCCAGTTGTATGGATTTCCATGCCTTCCTTTACGGGATGTTGCTTCACACCTGGGACATTGGGAGAAGCCCTGTGAGGAGACGCCGCTGCTAATGTGCAGGAAATCCCCCCCCACAGATCATCCTTTCAAAACGTAGGCTGGAGGTGGCATTTGCATCGAGTTGGGCTTTCTTTGCAAGGCGGACAATCTGGGGAGCAAGAGATTTAGGAAGCCTGGGCTGGCGTGGGTCCGTTTCTCCAATGAAGTATCTGATTCATCCGCAGGGGTGAATGTTTCACCCTTTGTCATCTCTCTGTCCTGGCTTAGAAGCTGCAGAGGAAGCCTGCCATGCCCAGTGAGGGGAGGGAGAAGTGACAGCAAGAGGAGCCATATCTCCCTCCATACCTCTTGCTTCTCCCCCACCCCACCTGCCACCCGTCTCGCTAAAAAGACGGTGGGGAAGGGAAGCAGCCTGGATTCTGTTAGCATTGGGGCAGGGTGGGAGGAGTTGGGCTGTGAGACATGTGTCCTACCCGAGACTTGCAGCTCCATCGTGTTCCTCACTGTTTTGTCCAGGGAAGTTGAACTCACGAGAGAAAAAACAGTGAGAAACACAACGGAGCTGCAAGTCTCGGGTAGGATGCATGTCTCACAGCCCAACTCCTCCCACCTGCCCCAATGCTAACAGAATCCAGGCTGCTTCCCTTCCCCACCGTCTCTTTAGTGAGAGGGGTGGCAGGTGGGGTGGAGGAGAAGTGAGAGGTGTGGAGCGAGACATGGCTTCTCTTGTTGTCTCTTCTCCCCCTCCCCGCCTTGGAAGCTGCTTCCTCTGCAGCTTCCAAGCCGAGGCAGAGAGAAGGCAAAACGCTCACCTCTGGAGATGAATCAGACGCTTCACTGGAGAAACTGCCCCACAGCAACCCAGGGTTCCTAACTCTCTCACTCCCCAGATTGTCCCCCTCGCAAAGAAAGCCCAACCCGACGCAGGACAGTGACAGGACACATCAGAGCAGTGCCGGCCAGCCACTCGGCCGGCACAAATAAGCCCCCCTCCCCTGATAATAAGACAAAGGCCATATTTCGTGGGTCAAAATAAAATAAGACCCTGTGTTATTTTCGGGGAAACACGATACTATATAGAATTATGTTTTCCATGCGTAATTCCAAATTAAAAACTCTCTCTCACCTACTCTCACTTACTTTATCAAGTATATGGATTACTATCTTAAACTAATTAGATAACTAGATACTACCTAATATTTTCTTCTATCAGGTTTTTGTTTCAATAATTGCATATTTATTTAGTATGACATTTTTGCATTATACATTTTAAAGGTGATCACTGATTTCAAGCTCTATGGAAAAGATCAATTTATCACTTACCAGGGCCTCTCCTTTGACTCGCATTAATAAGTTGATAACACTGTAATACTTGCAGTAGAATGAAAAGCTTGATGAATGGGAAAACATATTTGATTCATTTTCCTAATGATAGCTTAATGACAGTCATAAACATATGGAGCTAACAAGATTGTATCACAAGCAGTAACACACACAGAAAGAAAATCTAAAGAGGAAAAAAGTTAAATAAAATCTGCACAAAGCTTTGTTTTTACATATTTGTAGAATAATTCAGAAAGGTCTAAGTTCATCTGTGAGGGACAACTTTTCATAGAATCTGTGACTGTGATATACTTGCTTTTTGTATGAAATGGTTTTGACACAATTTAATAAATGAAACAGGATGCAAATACACAAAATAGACACAATTGCACCATATATTTATATAAAAGGATACACTCAGATAACATATGTTACTTCTTTTAAAATTAAAGCCACAGATCATATGAAATCAAAGGCTCAATTCAAGAAAATTCTTCTGAATATTGAAGCCACATCAGATAGCTAGGAAACAGGGATAGGAACTAGCTCCCCAAATGTAGAATATCTCTTATATCTCATGATATTATACAACTTCACTTCCTAGAATTTATATATGCGAATCGTGCTAATATTAATTCTCACTGAACCAAAGTATATGCAACACTATCATATTTATACTAACTTTATTAGGATGTCTTCTGGATGTCCTACTCTAAGTCTACCTTTTTAGTTTATTGTCCTGGGACATAATTTACATTTAAATATAGAGAACAACAAAATGTATTTGCAAACTTTAATAGTGAATGTGAAGAAATGTCTTCTTCTTGAACTTCATGAACAATCTAAAAAGCTTGTTACGTTAGATTAACAAGAACATTTTTGTTTTTGTCTTTTTCTATATTTGAATCCGGTTAGTTTTCTTCCCCAGTATACATGCTTTAGATAAGAAGTACAGTAGCTGTCCCTCGTATTGTTTGTGCAATTGTGCAGCTTTGAGTATCTTCATATGGGCCATAGTAGCAATGATAGAGGCATTTTTTTTCTGTTTTGCATTATGGTTAGCTTCATATTATTGTACTTTAACTACTATATATTTTATAATAAACTGAGTGAATCATTTTTGTCTTCCTTTATTGCCCCTTCTTTCTCTTTCATTTTACCTTTTCTTCCTTGACAGATTTTTTTTCTCATTCCAAACATATTTTTAAAATGTTGGTTATAATTTTAATAGCAACTTTGAAACCATTTAGTAAAGCCTAAAGAAAGTATCTGTCTTTAATATTGTGAGAATTTCAAATCTAACTGCTGTGATTCATTAATAATGAGACCCATGTAAGTGTTTAAAAATAGGCATAAATATAAAGATGTGATGACTACATGCAAGTTTCTCACCTAATATTTCTGATCCAACACTCCAAGCTTACTACATTGATTACCCAGAATATCTGTTTGCCTAGATGATTCTAAGATTCTTCTAAGGAGAATCATACATCATATAAGTTGCACCTTCCAGCAATGCTAGTGATATGTGGGTGGAGCTGACAGAGAGATGGATGTTTGGGGCATACTTGATTTACTGCCTTTATCATGTTTTATGGCTACATTTTCTTGTTGGTAAAGTAAGGAAACCGCTTGTGAAAATTAGTACTGGGTAGTACTTTTTTAATCTTATGGGTGTTAAATATTAATGTTTTATAAATAATGCAATTTTTCACATATTATTGGAAATTACATTAAGAAAAATATGGGCACAGGACATTTCCTTATCGTGTATCTGCCCTATCATATCTTTGAATATATCTATGGTAAACAATTTTTGGAATACTATTCACATAGATGGAGGTAGAGTAGAAATCTTCATTCTCTGGATTTCAAGGTATTCTTGAAATCCTTTAATTTTTGAGCATCATCCTGCTCATTATTAGACAATGTTCTACAGTATATGATGCAGATTTACAAACTGAGAAAAAAGCATGTCCATGCTGAATATGTGAATATTTCCTTAGAGTAATCAATTTAATTTGGAAGCTAAGAACAGGGTAGGAATAAAACAATAATCCATGATAAATATTCACTATCAATTCTGTTGTCTTGTGCTCACACTTTAGTGGTTTTCAGCAGAATAGAAAATTGGTATATTGAATCATCTGCAGATCTCAAGTTTAGGGACAGATTTTTGTTATAATGGGTGCACGAAGGCTGAATTACTACCTGCTAAAATAACTAATGAAAACTAACTGCTGGAATGACTCTCTCTTTAATGATGACTTCTAGTTCATATTAATCAATATTTCAATTATTCTAAAGATAACTTGGAGTATTCACATTAAGTACTGCATGCTCAATTTTCCTATTTCCAATTTAAACGCAACATGATATTATAATATATACCTTAAGGATTTTATAGTCACTAGGTTATAGTGTTAGATTTAAACTAAATTAGTTTAACATATCCCTTTGA
The DNA here is from genome assembly GCF_964273705.1 of Natrix helvetica. Taxonomy (NCBI): domain Eukaryota; kingdom Metazoa; phylum Chordata; class Lepidosauria; order Squamata; family Natricidae; genus Natrix; species Natrix helvetica. The sequence continues at coordinate 59,481,349 of NC_138551.1, read as the reverse complement.
AACTGAAATTAATAGTAATTAAACACAACTAACTAAATCAAGTTTTAGACATATATATTTCCTTTGTTCATTCTCCATGGTATTGAGGAGAATCTATTTGCTTCACTATCTTCTCTCCATGCACTTTTTTATTTTATTTCTGATGGTATATTTAAACTCCTGCCTGATTATTTCGCATATATGAGTGTTAAACTAATTTAACTTCTAAGCAAAGAGCTTATGGTTCTGTGCATCAGTTTCTGTGGTTTGTAAGATACGGTTTGAAGATTTTTCTTCTAAATTATTCTTTGGCAATGTTACAGGTCTTTAGAAAATAATATATTAACTAACCTACGGGTTTGAGATTAGTCTAATCTATGCCTTGCTTTCATATTTCATAACAAGTGGAAAACAATTGGTTGTACATATTTCCATTTAAGAGCAGTCTGTATTAAAGGCACAATATTTGCTTTTGCTTTAGAGGTTATTTTTCAGGAGACATAAATCTGGCAATGTATTATATAACCATATCCTACTATGCTCCTGGGAAGGTTTTAAAAAACCCTCTTGTTTAGCATTTCAAATACCGTCCTAATTTAAATTAGATTTTGTTTTTTAATATGTATTTCTTCAAACTCATTTGCACTAATGCAGTCTTTGAGATTGTATGTTTGCTGAAGCAATAATAAACCCTGAAGGAACTTTACTCTGTTTTTTTCTAGAGCACCCTCTACTTTCCTTTTTTTTTGGGGGGGGGGTTCCATTTTAGTTAGTTGGGAACATTTTTCTAACGTAATCAATCAGGAAAAAAAAATCACATACAAATAAATAAATAAAAGCTGTGCACTAGTGACTAGCCAGACCATAAACATATCAACAACCCATTTTGACTGGAACTACTAATCAGTCATCACATTAAGAGTATTACAGTAAAGACTGGGACTGAAACTTTTCTGGAATAGCGGCATACTATTTATGATTTTGATTGATCATAATGAAATGCTACAAATTGCAATTGCATTATTTGTAGTTCTCTTTCCCCCCACGTAGGAAACATATATATTTGTGAGCTATTTGTACATTCATACTTAGGAAAAATGTGGACATCTCACACTCTTCTTCATAAGATCACATCAAAACTATGGGAAATTAATCTGGCATGTGATACCATCCAAGTAATTTGAGCAGTCTTCTGTTTTTCTACCTTAGAGTGTCTGTTTTGATATGGATATCTAAATGTATAACAAAACTCATCTTCTGAAGGCTGAAGGCATCTGCAGGTGCAATCTGGCGTATGCTCTATTAAAATTCTTGGAAAAGTTCAGGCATTCATTAATCAGGGTTTTTTAAAAAATGGACATGTCCCGAGGACTTTTCTTTTAAATGTTTATAACTTACATGCTTAATCTAAGGCGCATGAACCTAGCTTACTATGGGATATCTGTATCCAAAAACAAACTATGAAATAAATATCACTTCTATAATATAAACATCACCTAATAAAGCATATACAATTTTATTCTAAATATGAAAGTGGATTTAATGGTAGGGGTGTTACGTCTGGCAATTATATTGTAACATCTATGTCTAGCAAGGCACACGTTCAAAGATTACCATTAGACCAGAATGCACACATATTTGACCTGCAACCTAATTCTTTCTACCTGTAGTGAAAAAACCCTGAAAACCCAAGACACCTAAGCAAACGCAAATCCCTTCCTGTGAAGTTAAACAGCAAGAAATGAGGTTGCTAGAGGCTTTTTGTTCTTTGAATCTTTCTGAGAACTATGATTGGTAGCTATAGGGAAGTAAAGTTATTTTCACTCGGGGTTGTTGGATAAAATCTAGGATTCAGGAAGGAATCTAACAAACCTTAATTTCTAAAGGCCAAATGCAGTGAGTAATCAGAAATTGTGAGTTAGAATTTGTATTTTATATTGATGTGCTCAAGGCTTTCCTGATTGCTTTCAAAGTTATTGCTTTCTGAGGTTAATCTATATTTTATATGGGTCTGCTCATTGCCCGTATGTGTATGTGTCTGTGTGTCTGTGTGTTTATCTGTTTTGTATCCCTTTTTTTTGAATAATTTCAATAAATACAGCTGCTGTGTGATTTTTTTTTACAAAATAAGTACTATTTCCAGCAGATTTTTTGTAACATGCTTAAGAAAGTCTCTCCAACTGACTCAAATAATAGCAAAACTAGGAAAAGATGAAATTGTTTAAAGAATTTTTTTTACTTATTCAATTTCTATAGTTACTTGTCTAAAACAGCGAGACCAAACTAATATAAAATTAAATACAAACACATACATGTACACACATACTCATGAAACCATAAATATCAATGTACTTAAGAGATGTGGTCATTAACACACTCCGGGTCTCAGGCCCAAGTACACAATTGGGACCTCAAGGGCTTACAAAGGGTTAGGAGTTCAACAGGGTCAGGACCATCCTAATCTAGAGGAAGAATGTTCCAGAGAGCAGTGACTGTGGCAGAGAAGGCTCATTTTCTAGTCCCAACCCTCCTTGGCAAATGGGACTTGGAATATGCCCAATCTTCCATATTGAATTGCTGACAAATACTACATTCATATGTTCCAAATCTTTTTTGTAATAAAATTTACTAGTCATATCCAATACTTTCTCTCCTGTACACACACTGCATCTGTCTGCCAATCATAGGAAAGCTCAAGGTTAATGAGAAAGTTTTGTTTGTAACCACTTCGGGGTTAAGTATGGCAGGATATAAACAGTTAGAAATAGTGTAAAGCAACTTATTCCAAGCTACTGTCCATAGATCAGGATATATCACAGTCCAAACTCAATTATAGCATCCACTGTGGTGTTGAAAGGAATCCTGGAGGTCAACTTGTCAGTTGTGTATTGATTAATTCACATACTAAAACATATAATGACCAAATTAGTTGCTTTGGTTAGATGTGTATTTGGTCTAGCTTTGTGTAAGGGCTTTCAAGTATGCAAAATGCAGATAGGTAAGCAAAGTATTCAAGATAAAATGGTACAGCCTAAGAACCCAAATCACTGAACATATATGTGAAAACCAACAGCCTAGCTTCAGTTTTAATAGCTGTGTCTAATTTTTTTTTCTTGATAAGTCCATATGTTTCTCTCAGCACTTGTTACTCATCTAGTAATCATCAGCTTCTAATTTCTTCTGAATGGATTCACAATTCCCACCTACAATAGGTGATGCTTAAGATACTTCTTTTTGCAAGTTAGCAAGAAGAACATGGGTGTAAATGTAACAGTTAATATTCACACTGCAGAAAATATTATGTAAAGATCAGAATAAATTTTAATAAGCTCCAACGTAGAATAAAAACATTCTTCAAGTATATCATCAGAGTAATGTAGAATGCATAATATTTTAACATAAACTTAAATTCTTTATATATAAAAGTAGTTCAAATAACAACAACAACAACAACAACAACAACAATAACACACATAAAATGCTTGGGATTTCCAAGCTTGGGAATCATCCATGTAAATTGTTCTTTTTTTAGTAATCAGCCATACAGGCTGATGGTAGGAAATGTTCAGGGGTCTTCTGAAGATTTGACACTTTCTCAAGCCTATAAGATTCTTCAGGACCATGACTGGACAGGAATGATGACCTTGTGACTCATCTTCAAGCAGCTTCCACATTTCTTCACATCAAATGAATGATGAGATATCAGAACAGACTATACACTTCTCAAAAGAATGCTGAAGGATGACCTTCATCATTATTCAATTTTGAGAGGCAGATGGCTGATGAAAAGTAATCATTTATGATGATAAATAGAGTAGATTTATCCTTGAGGATTCAAAGGGGTAAGGGAAAATACTTGAAAATTTCTCTTCTCATTTTATATGTTCAGATTTATCCCTGAGGAACAGCGATCTCCTCTAACTCAATAGCTTTCAGACAGAGCCAACACTTTGAACTCCTCTGGATCAAAATAAAATCCATTTATTTGTTCATTCACTTTTTAAGCCATTTCAGAAACTGAAATGTGGTCACCAGCATAAGACAACAGGTTCAATATGGCTTCCCACAAACACATAAAACAGGATTATTTTATTGGGAGTCACCTTCTATGTAAGGCAGGGGTGTCCAAACTTGAGAACTTTAAGACTTTTGGACTTCAACTCCCAGAATTCCAGAGCCAGCATGGCTGGCTGGGGAATTCTGGGAGTTGAAGTCCACAAGTCTTAAAGTTCCCAAGTTTGGACACCCCTGATGTAAGGTGATATAAATAGTTAAAGATGATATAGATGATATCCCTGATTCACTTGATGATGGTTGTATTTTTTTTTTTTTGCAGGAGGCTAAGAAGCAAAACTGATTTTCTTCAGGCTTTAAAAACAATTTTTGGATATTTTTAAAATCCTTTCCGTTTTAGATTATATGTGGATGATGATGTTGGTGAAAATGACAATATGCATTTTATTTATATTGTTATAAGGTGTAGCTGTGACTAAAGAGCAGAATAAATTCTGCAACATTACTTTTGCTATTTAAAATTCCTTCATAAAATATTTGTGAAATATAGCATGTATCACTCTACAACGTTCTATAAATAGTGAAATCCCATGAATATTTTAGGTACTGTTCTGTGCAATTGACCATTTTTGTTATTATTATTATTATTATTTTTCTTAGAAAAAATATATTTTTGTAAATAATTTGGACGGATTTATATAAGAGTATCATAAAAATAGCTTTAAAATATACTGCTAGACTTTATTGGTTTTAAACTGAGAAAATAGGGTCATCTATTTTGTTTGGTATTATTTAATAAGCTGTATTAGTCATAACTGTGACCCATCCCCTGACAATGTCTTTCCTGCATATAATAATTCAAATTGCCCAAAACCAGCAACACTATTTGGTATCTGAAGTATGAAATCCCAAAAGCACTATCTTGCTGTAAAAAAATAGATCAAAAATAAATTAAATAACAAGATACTATAGGTTGCCATCTAACTCCATACTTGCAACTACTGATATACATCTTATTCATTAGTCACAAAGCATAAGTGATGCCATTTGAGAATATTGAACCTCAGAATTTAAGTTTAGAATAGGAATAAATGCTCCAATAATTTTGGACTTCAACTGTCATCAGTTCCAATCAGCATGGCCAATAATTAATGACTATCATCAATCTGACTGTGCTATTAAAATGTAAACCAGGAGCCCAGCAAAGCAGAAAATGTATCCTGTGTTCTTGATGCCTATCATTATGTTGATGCTGTTTCTATCACATAAAAATAAGGGAAGGAACATAATATTTTTTTGGGGGGTGGAGGGATACACACCTACTTTCAAGACTGAGAAAAGGAACAGAGAGGGAATAAACATAATTCTCAGGCTTGAAACATTGATCAGACTCAAATGTTGAATTTGTTGGCCCTAAGGGCCATTTCTAGACAGTAAATCCCTGCATCAATTATGGTAGATTATAACAAAGAAATAAACAGCAGTTAGAAATGTTTTATTCAGGTTTCTTTATATGTAATCAGAAATACAGTTATGATGCACTTCACATTACAGGTGCCAGTTTACATTAGTTATCACTAACATAAAGAGATTTCCTTAAGAATGCAGATTCTAAAACAGAAGTTTTCAGTGAAATCCATTTCTTCTTTTACCTCTGCCTCAGAAAGTTGCTCTCCTAGGATTACGTATTTCAAAGTACAAATATATCAAAACTCAAATTGCTTTTCATTTTTAAAGTATTTCTGTAAGTTCTTGTGCAGTTATGTTCAAATTACAGTTCCTAAGATGAAATCTATTGACACACATACATACAAAACAGAGAAAGAGAGAAAGGGAGAGAAGGAGAGAGAGAGAGAGAGAGAGAGAGAAAGAGAGAGAAAGAGAGAGAGAGAGAGAGAGAGAGAGAGAGAGAGAGAGAGAGAGAGAGAGAGAGAGAGAGAGAGAGAGAGAGAGAGCACTAAAGTTCTTTTCTTCAATGTAATGGCAAAAGGTTCAAAATGAAGTTCTGAATTGTTGGTGTAAATTAAGTTTGTTGAAATCTGTATTATATATTTTTCATGTTCTGATACATTTAGGATCCATTTCAAATTCTTGTTGCATTCTTATTTAGAAATTATTCTAGGCAGAATCTTGGCTTGTTTCCAGATGTTAAGGGGAGAAAAACCATAAATGAATATGCTTGGATTGAGGACATCATAGTATCTTAGTAAAAAAAGATATACATATTTTTGAAATGATACACATTCTATGAACTGGAAAATGGCAACCTCTGCTTGAATGAGACAATGCAAGTGCAAACATGATCTACTGGAGGACAAGAAAGCAATTAACAATGAAATTCACTGATGCAAACCAGAAATGGTTTTACAGATTAAATTATTTCTGAAAAAGTATCTGCCTTTTATCACAGTGGTTGCAGCTGAAAAATCTGAAAACCCCAACTAAGTGCATTATGAAAAAGAAACATTTTATTTAAAGGACCTTGAGTTACAACATTCTGCAAGTAGTATAATGTGGTATAGGAGGATAATTTTTTCATTCTTTCCATTTCCTGTACATATTCCAAATTTATTCTAGAGCATGTGTGTCAAATTCAATTGCATCATGCAACGTCACATGACATGGCATGGCATTTTTTTTGCCTTTGTGGACCTGGGGTGGGTGTGGCCTTGAATTGACGCATCTGGCCTGTGGGCCGCCAGTTTGAGATTCCTGATCTAGAGAAACTCCAAAATGTGAACATGGATTTGGGGAGCCTGCAAGAAGCTAGGAATACATTCATTTTACTGTTCTGTTCATGTCCAGTGCTTTATGTTACAAAATGCACCGCTGCAGTAGAAATGTTTCATACTTGGAAGCATAATTATACAAATACATTTGAGTAATTAGAACTGTGTTGCCATAAACAAACAAACAAAGTTATGATATACAAACACCCCATTAGCATAGCACAAGCCCAAAGAGATACTATGTTATACTTAGAAGGAAAACCTCTATAAATCTGACAATAATACATAGCCTGTTGATTCTATCTTACCTTCTTTTCCATATAAACATGTTTTGCCTCTGGAATATTTGCCTCTAGAATATTTCTCTTCAATAGCGATGAAGATAAGATATGAAGCTATGCCTAGTTGCAGGCTGTGTATTTATGTGATTTGAATTTAATTTTACTACTGTTAATAGCAATAAAAACTCCATCAATTGAGCTTCAATGGACATAAATTAAAAAAAAATAAGCAGAAGAGAGGACTATGTTTCAGGAGACAATCAATCCAATTACTAATATACAGCTGGTCCTTTGGTTATAACAGCAACTGGGAGTAGGATTGACATTGCTAGATATAGCAGTTGTAAAGTGCAACATCAAAATGACCACATCACTTAGCAGTGACAGTCCTGGCAGTGAATGCTGTAACCCCAAGGAGCACAAGGTGAGTTAGGGAAGGCTGGGGAATGGGGATGGATTGTGGCACTGTGCAAGTGTAGAGAGGTCAGGAAATCTATATTCTAGTACTGTGAGAATTCAGGGAAGCCAGGAGAAAGATGGTGCAGCATCAGGCAAGCATAGGGAACAGAGGGAAATGGATGTGGTGCTGTGCGAGTCCAGGGAGACGAGGGGGTGTTACCAGAGTAATTTACAAACTTACAGGCTGACTCCTCCAGTGACTTTGAGGGAAATTGGCAGAGAGAGGCACAAATGGTAATCATCTGACTTCAGGAGTGGTGCAAGAGTCAAAACTTTGAGGACCAATTATAACTACAATTTATTTGTTCAGGTTCATTCTGACTTTGAATGAGTGTTCAAAGTGAGGACTATCTATCATAGAAGAAGAGTGAATTACTGGAACTGGAGTAAGGTCCAGTTACAAAAGGGTGGTGTGGTTAGAAAAATAGTTTTAAATCTTATTGTAAAACTTTGCAGTTTCTGGTTAACTTAGAGGACAGGCTCTACTGCAGAGAATCTCAGTAGGGTCTCTTAAATGAGGGTTAATGGAAGAGGGCATACATTTTTATTAACATAATTGAAAGAGCAGAATTGGCAAATAAGTAGATCACTATCAACATGTTAGTAACTAACAAATTAGACAGGAAATGGAAATAGATTGAAATATGCAGATTAGAAATAATGAATGAATTACTTTAGATATCGTAAGACAAGAGCTGCATTGTAGGAGAAAGTTGCAAGCTATTGCTACCTCCTTCTAGTCTCTGGGGCCTGGTTGAAAGAGATAACTGCTGAGGAAAGCTGAACTCCTTTGGAGAATGCAGAAACGGAACTCAAATTCTGAAAACCTGGGCTCTGTTCCTGCAACCTGCCAGAGGAGTTCCCTTTGTGCACAAAAAGAAGCCAAAATTCTACCTTAGAAGTCAGTGACCTGCAGTCAGGTGAGGCAGGGGAGCCACAGCCTCACCACTGTCATCATGAAAAGAAAAAAAAATGTAAAAGGAAAAAGGCGAGAGCTGAGGTCAGGCTGAGCTAGTTGCTGCCTCACCGTGGATGCCTCTGCTTAACTCAGTGCTTCTCAATTATTTTCTGTCATGCCCTCCCTAGGAAGAAGAAAACATTTCGTGCCCCCCTTAAAATTTGTAAATATTTAAGTATATTGATACTGATAAATGGGCATTGCCGCTGGCCGCGGGAAGAGCAGTCGCCTTGTTGTGGCTGCCCGAGATGGATAGGCTTGAGTCGCGACTGTGAGGGCCGGTCGGAAGAAGGAGAAAGAGAAGGGGCAGCTGAGGGAAGAGAGACGCGGGCGGGCTCAGCGATCCTGACGGGCAATCCCTGCCGCCAGGGTGGAACAAAAGCGGGCAGAGGAGACGCACCGGAGCGCCCGCTCCGATCCTGACCCGGCTTGGTTCCCCGCATGACAGTGTTTGCCAATATGACAGTGTTTGCCGAGGTCAAACAAGCCCCCCTTTACGGAGCCTCGCGCCCCCCCTGGCTTAAGCACTGGCTTAACTGTTTAAAACAGCCTCTAAAAAAGTGCCCTCTACTATGAAGCAGGAGAACTGCATGCCTCATCTAGTCTGACTTTAGGCGTCTTATGATCACTCGAGCAGAGTTAAGCAAGGGTTAAAAGACTAAAAATTCCTGACGTAGGTGAGGCATGCAGTTCTCCTGCCTCATAGTAGAGGGAGCATAGTAGAGGGCTTCTTCAGAGGACCCGAGGCAAGAGCAGAGTTGAAATCCTCTCTGAAACAGATGGAAAAGGTACGTGTGGGTCGGAGGGAGGGGGAGGAATTCAAACTTCATCCTCCTGGTGTGGGGCTTTGGGCAAAGGCTGGAGGGAAGGACTCTAGCTTGCTTGTGCTCTCCCTGGGGTGTAGTTTGATTGCAGGCAGAGCCACGTTGCCTTTTCAAACCTGTAATCAGTGAAGCTGGACTGGATCCTTCCGGGGCTGGGGGAAAGTATATGTGCTCCAGTATGGCTCTTTGACTGGCTTCCTGCCTCCTCCTGTGGTCTCCTCGCTGATGCTCTTCCCTCCAATCCAACTTAGTGTGTGTCTATGTGTTTGTTTGAGAGTGAGAGAGTGAGAGAGAGGGAAGATGGTAGGAGGGATAGTCCAATCCAACTTCTGTGTGTGAGTGTGTGTGTGTGTTTGAGAGAGGGGGAGGAAGGGAGAAAGGAGGGGAAGGGAGAAGAAAAAGAAAGAAGTAAACTTCTTTCACAAAGGAGAAAAACAAATGGAACTTTTGTTTTAAATTGGAACTGAGCATGCCTGGCTGTGGAATTCTGGGAGTTGAAGTCCACAAGTCCAAAAAAATTTGAAACCCACCACTTTGTCAGTGCCTCACCAGCCATAAACCTCACCGCACATCACTGTTAGAGGTGTATATTCCAACCTCCCTAAAGTTTTTGTTCATAATTAATACTGCTCTAAAGGAATTCAAGTGAGATGAAAACAGGAGACTCACTCTCATTTGCTAAAGGCCTGGGTGAAGAGCCAGGTCTTTACACATCTTCTAATGTACAGCAGAGTGAGGGCCATCTGAATTGTAGGGGGGAGCTTCATTCCAGAGGGTAGATGCTATTACAGAGAAGGGAAACATCAAATAAGGGCCCTGACAGGACTGAATCAGCTGGGTAGTTGTTATGGGAAACAGGTGGCTTCTCAAGAAACCAGGCCCTGTGCCACGTAAATAATGAAAAGTCACAACTAGCTAAAAGGAAAATGTCCCAAATGGCATATGGCACATTCAAAAAGATGTTTTAAATACAAATCAATCAAATTCCCATTCTGGGAATTTAGCTAAAAGCGTAGCTCTTTTTCATGTGTAAATGTTCAGTGGAAATAAGAGAAAAAGTGCTAAGATACTCTGAAGACAAGTTCATAATTTTTTCTCCATATTTAGCCTGCCATTTTAAATTCAGGCCAAAAGAGAAGTGGCATGAGCTCAGAATTATTTTGCAGTTTCCCTGGAGAAATTTACATAATGGTTGAAGTTGTAAATTAAAAAACAAAAAGTAAAAAAAAACCTATTTCCTTTATTCATTGCCTTGCCATTTCAGAATTGCTTATTCCAGTATATTCCCTTGGGCTTACTATGGCTTACTGAAGGCATTTAGTAATATGCACTGCTTTAATTTAATTGGTTGAAGTATAATTATATAGGTTAAACTATTTTGCTTTCTATGATAAAAGGTCCTTTGGACAGAAAAACAGAAATTAAATGGAATTATTTTAAAAATCACTAATTGCACATTAGACAATTAAAATTATAAATTTTTTGATGAAATAATTGTTTTAATTATGCAACCCAGTTAGGCTTCCTAGTAATCAGTGTTTCAACATTTTCATTAAAGCTGATTTTCATACACACACGTTCTGCTGTTTTTATTTTGGAAAAATAAACTAGAAAATCCACAAGAAAAACTGCAAACTGTGCTTTCAATATAAGTTGACTCAAACTAAGTTCAATAGAAAAAACTAGCAATAAATATTAGGGAAATTAATGATTTACTTAATAAATTCTGTTAATAAAATGTTTTTTTCTAATTATTATATATATCATGAATACTATATCTGTTTACACTGTTTCAAGCTTACTGTATACTGTATGCATTTCTATATGCTGATTGGGAAGGAAGTGCACAATTTTCCAAGAAATATATATTCATTTTTATGGAGGATATATTTCAGGACTTTGTGCAAATGCATAGATAAAAGAATATTTACATTACATCACTCAGATAAGGGAGATCTAAAGAAGCTGTTGTGCAACTTAAGAATCTGATCAGAAAACATCCCAACCCCTATCGTATTTCTGTGTTGTAATCAGAAGTGATATTCAGGGGGTTTGGACCGGTTTGCTCAAACTGGTGACAGAAATTTTGCCCAGTTCAGCAAACCAGTAGCAATAGTTGGCTGGCCACGCCCTGAAACTGGTCCCCCTGTCACCGGTTGCTCACCCTGCCCACACAGTCGCCACTCACTTGTGCTCTCTCTTTGCATACCAAGCGGACTTGCAAGACAATGGAATGCACATGTGTGAAGAAGATGGTGGCAAAAGCAGCCTCTTTTTTGCCAACTGGAGGACTTTTCAGCAACTGCAGCCAACCAATGGCCTCTTTGAGAGCCAGTATGCAAAGAGACCACCTACTGCGAGACCACCTACTGCCACCAGTAGCCTCCCACCGTCCAGTACGATCCCACAGAGTTGGCCTCCTTAGGGTGCCGTCGGCCAGACAGTGTCGGCTGGTGACCCCCAGGGGGAGACCCCTCTCTGTGGGAGCGCCTTCCCTCTGGAATGAGCTGCCCCCAGAGCTTCGCATAATCCCTGACCTCTAGTCCTTCGGACGCGCCCTAAAAAGTTGGCTTTTCCAGCAAGCCGGCCTGGCCTGTTAATTTTTAAATTATTTTAAATGTATTGTCTTTTAAATTCGATTTATTTTTTTGGATATAGATTTAATTTTTTTAAACTTTTGAGGTGTATGTTTTTTAATGTTGTACGCCGCCCTGAGTCCTTTTGGAGAAGGGCAGCATATAAATCCAAATAAACAAACAAACAAACAAGAGGTGGGAACTGGGAAACTTCTTTACCAGCCAGTGCTTCCCAGCAGCGGTCAGCTTGCCTTCCGGACTGGACCAGTTGCAGCAGAAGATAAGCAACCAAAGAGGAGGGGGGAAGGAAACGGGGCTAGGGCCGGGCTTTAGGAGGGGAAACAGGGACGACTGGCAAAGGGAAGGTGTGGGTAGATAGGGAGAAATCCTAAAAAATTTCCTACCTTTTCTGTAGGTGTGGCTTGGTGGAGGATCATGTGACTGAGTAGGGGTGCGCATGAGTGATGTCAAGTTGACCACACCCACTTAAACACATGCCCCCCATCTAGCCACGCCAGTGGTGGGTTGCAGGCGGTACACCACGGTACGGGCGTACCGTGCCTGCCTGTAGCACCGGAATCCGTTCATGTACGGTGCTCTGGAAGGCCCGCCCGCACACCCATCATCCTTACCTGTGTTTAAACTCTGTGGTGCTTCTGCACACATGCACGGTGCATACAGCTCCTGCGTGACACTCCGCCGAGCAGCTGTAGCATCGCGGAGGCTCATGGAGGCATCGCTAGAGGGTAAGACGCATGTGTGCGCTGCGTGAGTTCATGTGGAGAATGTCGGGCCCCGTTGCAACCGTACCAGTTGCAACAGAATCCGGAACCCACCACTCAACCATGTCCACTGAACTGGTAGTGAAAATTTTTGAAACCCACCACTGGTTGTAATAATATAAGTCTGTTCTTCAAATTTCTAATTTATTTTAGTAACTGGTATATGTAGATTATATTAAAGTCCCCAAGATCATCTGCAGTTGCTTTTCTGATAAAATATCACATTAGCAGAATTATTTCTGTGATTCAGAAGTTGACAAGATTTTCAATGTATAATGTTTTTCATCAGCAAGAACTGCCATGTTATTTTCAATATTAAGAAAGACCTACTTTTATATTCCCAGTGTCAAGGCTATTCATTCAATGGAAACATTTCAGATAAAGGTATAGTGAAAGTGATATGGCTACCCTCATTCTTGTATCCCTCTTTTCCAGGAGACGGAAGTTTTATAACCTTAATTTCTCTGCCTCAGAATGACCATCAGGATAAGACTGCATTAACTCATCCATCTCCTACCTTTGTACCAAATTCAATGCCAGTAAGACAACAGTGTTTTTACCTTACTTTTTCTGCACTTGAAACTTTAAATTTTCTGTATTTCTAAGGAATGTTTTCAAGCTAGCAATCAGATTAAAACACCTCTTTTCTGTGAATTATGTCTGTAGTTTCTATAATCTACTGTGAACATAAGGAGTTTTTTTTGCCCAAATTGTAGGGGAGGGAAATAAGTAGTTCTGCTCCCCCATATCTTTTCATGTTTTATGTCAATTACATGCCATAAAATATATAGACTTTTGAGTCTGTGTATAAACTCACAAATGCAACTACTTCTTGAAGAAATACTTGCAGTGTTCCTAAGTTTTTCTTCCCGCAATTTAATTTTTGAAGATGTAGTTGGATCTTGCATCTTTATATGTTAATATATATATGCAAAGAATTATCATTCCATGAAGTGTGATAAATATATTCTATTGGGATGATTTTCAACAATCCTGTTATTTATTAAGTTTTCTACTAATTGGATTTGATTATTAGAGTGTAATATCTGCATCATGGTAATTTTTGGAAATATCAGGAGTTTTTAAAATTATTATTCTGTTGTCCTATATACAAAATCCAGTCTCTTTATAAGTTATCATTGTTTTCTTCAATGGTCTGGTATTTTTCATGTAACTTATTTTAGAACATCACATCTATCTTTTGCTTATCTGATTTAAAAATCCTTAAAAATGTGCAAATCAAACATGAAATAAGACGTCCTTGAGTAGATTTAAATGTCTAGCTTCAGGCATGGAAAACTCTGACCTCAGTCACCCAATTTTCTTTTCTATAAAATGGGATAAAGTCTACTTAACAGTTTGCCAGGTTGCTGCAGGGTCTATTGTATATTAGAACTGTATGCAACTGCAGTGCTAAGGCAATTGAAAATCCATTCTTCATCTATAATTCCTACTTTCACATTTAAAAATAGCTAACAGATTTTTCAATAAAATCGCTGTGGCTCTTTCTTGACTGTGGTTCTTGGATATGTCAAGACCCAGGTCTGGGCATTAAAAATAATAAATTATTATTATATGTTATTATATATTATTATATTTTATAATATTTTTTTTGCAATAATAAAACCCAATTTTATAGGAAAGAAAATTGGGTGAGTGAGGCCAGAGTTTTCCATTTTAGTTACTTAAAGATAGACCTTAGAGTTTATTTATTTTTATTTGTCAACAAGTACAAGGAAACAACTATGGAAACACGTGAAAAAATAGCACAAATAAATGGATATAAATAAGTAAAACATACCCATAAACACATAAAGAGTACATATAAATGGGACAGGACAGGGACGGTAGGCACCCTGGTGCGCTTATGCACGTCCCCTTAGGGACCTCTTAAGAAACGCGTACGCTCCACAGTAGACAGCGTAAGGTAAAAGGTATGGGGATTAGAGCAACTAACAACAGGACCAGGTAGGGTGTTCCACACATTTACTACTGTATTGCTGAAATAGTTTTACCTGCAATCAAGATTAGAATGGATTACATTTAGTTTGTATCTATTGATAGACCTTATATTATTGTAGTTGAAGTAAAAGTAGTCATTAAAGTTGAGATAAACACTTTCCCCAAAATACACATGCAATTAGCTAACCCTGATATATCTACCATGTTAATTGATTTTCCCAATTGAATGTGAAGGATATAATTGAAAAAGTTATCACTCAAAAATGGAGAGATGTTCTGCAAGATCTGGTTCCTGGTGTCCTTATAAGAGTGAGGAAAACTCCTGTCTGAAACTCAGGAGAGACATTCCCAGACAATATGCATTAGACAATATTGAGTAAAATAGATTAATGATCTATAAAAACAACACTTCTCCCTTGCTGTGACCTTTACAGCATATTGCTGCATGGAAACACATCCCCTAACAGTGGAATTGATATTTGTGCATGTTATCTATAGAGATCTACGAGTAGCTTGGGAAAGATCCACTTTTACCTACTAAAAGTGATATCTGATTTTCTAAAATGATCAAGCTTATACGGTTTCATAAACAGCGTGCTTGTTGCTATTTGTATGGTTGTTCCCTTACTGCTCTCAGTATTCCATCATAAACTTTGTCAGAGATTCACTCATTATTTGGAGGGAAGTAACAAAAAATAATAATTGCAAACACAATACTAGAAGTCATTTAAGGCAGTTATTAAACTGAAGCCTTTTCTATACAGGCAATCTATTGTTAAGTTTAACTCCTAGCTGAAATTTTATTGGTAACTTTTCAGAAACTGATAGTATCTTTGTAGTGGGATGAGGAGCTTGCATATCATAGTGAACTATCAAAATGAGTGGAATATCAAGAGCCTACTATATATAGCATTTCTTATCCTGTATGTTTTAATGTGTTTTTGAAAAATGAGCATTTTTAAAAAGTACTATTTTGGGGGGAAATCTATTCTGAGGGTCACAGTGATTGTGTAGTCTTCAAAAAGCTGCCTATGTTTTCAGTAAATAAACAAGAAGTGGTAAAAAAAAGTAAGAATGGCAAATAAATATAAGAGTGAAAAAGTGGATTGCAAGAGGTATTCCTTAAAAAAAACCAAAGATGAAATCTTTGAGATTATTTCTTTGAATCACCTCCCTGGTCCATCTTCAAATAAGTACTGTATTTCCCCCAAAATAAGATCTGGTCTTTTATGTATGTATGTATGTATGTATGTATGTATGTTTGTATGTATGTATGTATGTATGTATGTATGTATGTATGTATGTATACACACATACACACACACCCCAGCAGGTAAGTCCGAGTCCTGCGACCACTGGGCTGGCCGTCCATGCAGCAGGCAGAGGTGTGTGGGGAGGCATATGATCTGGCCTGCCAGACGCACCAGGCCATGCATCCACCCATTCCTTCTCACCTTCTGTCTTTCCTTGCCCATGGCTGCGACAGAGCAGTGGACCACGCACATATCCAGTGGGCTGGATCAAGTGCCTTCCCCCATGCCTCTGCTGGTGAGGTGAGGCATGTGGGATGATGGGGGGTGGTGCCATGCCATTGTCCCTGTGTTCTTGGTCCCCACTATCCAACCTTGTCCTCCAGCTCCACCGCATACTTGGGATGAACTTTTCACCTGCCACCCCACCTACAATGGCCTGGGAGAATGGGAAGAGTGGGCACCCCCATCCCCAAGAGGCAGGTGGGAATCCCCTCCTCACTCTGGTCTGCCCAGGCCCCTAACATGAGCAATGTTAAAATAGGCATACACCCCACTCCTCTAGGGCAACCACAGTATTGATGGCTGATGATCTTTACTGGGGCTTATTTTTGGACTGAGGCTTATATAATGAGCATCCTGAAAAATCATACTACGGCTTATTTTCTGGTTGGATCTTATTTTCAGAGAAATACGGTAGCATAATCCAAAAGAAATTACAACACAAGGGAAAATATTTAGGTACTTAGAAAAAGCATGGTATGGAACTCAGAACATTTTTGTTTGCATATAAAGATGATTTAGAAACTAAAGAGGTTAAAGACTGTATGATTAAATGTACAAAGAATTTAAAGGGGACAATAGACATGTAATTGTGAATTTTATCCCTAGAAAAAAAACGGTACAAAATATTTTACCATTGGTATAATATTCTAGTGCCAACATAGATCATTCATTTTCTAAAAACTGTTAGAAATTGAATAATTAATTTGCATTTGATGTCAAAAACAAAAATTCTTGAGGACTATTTAAATGACATTTAAAGGTGGAATTTCCTCTTTGCCAGCACTTCTTTTTGTTAAAATTATTAAACTAAAGTATGTGGAATTGGCTCTGAAAATGGTATCACCTGCCAGAGTACTTTGTGTACTTATTGGAAATCACATATAATTCTGCATTTAGAAGACAGAACTAACTAAATGATGAAAGTATGCATCACCATAAAAATAATTCTGTATTTAAAAATAAAATGGATACAACATTTAATTCAATTTGGAAAGCATTCATGGAGTATAAGCCTACATATTGTATATCTGTAATTCTCAACACACAGCTTCAATTTAGTGACCGTTCACTAAAAACATGACTTATGACTGTTTTTCACACTTACAACCAGTGCAGCATTCTCATGGCACATGATCAAAGTTCAGATGCTTAGCAAGTGACTCATATTTATGACGGTTTCAGTTTTCCAGTGTCATGTGAACATCTTTTTGCAACCTTCTGACAAGCAAAGTCAATGGGCAAGCCAGATTTCCTTAACAACCAGGTTATTAACTTAATAAATGTAGTGATTCACTTAACAACTGTGGCAAGAAAGGTCATAAAATGGGGCAAAATCCACTTAACAACTGTCTTACTTAGCAACAGAAATTTCCTTAAGTTGAGGACTAACTGTTCCACATTCCAATTCTGGCTTTTTCTTAACATCAGGTATTACAGTGGCTTTTGTCTGACTTCCTAAATGAGGATAGAATTTTTAGATCAGAAAGAAAGCCTCTTGATAGTTTATTCTAGCTTACATGCTTTATTATACTTGTTTTTTGCATTTTTTATTTTTACTTTTGTGCTTTTTGCTGGGTTATGCTTTATATATCTATTAAATATTTAAAAGGGTAGAAAGGGGAAAAAATCAGCTGGCGAATCTATAGAAAAAAGATAGATAGATAGATGATAGATAGATAGATAGATAGATAGATAGATAGATAGATAGATAGATAGATAGATAGATAGATAGACAGACAGACATATAGATATACATACCTTGAACCTATTTTTCTTTCAGTACCACTTTGCTGATACTAAATATCAGCAAAATATTCTGCAATAAAACATAACCCTAAAGTATAATCATATGGCTGCTATCCCACTCTTCAAAAAGTTATATGGATATTCTTTGTGAGACCAGATAAAGAAAAGTATAACATCATATTCTTACTCGTGTTTCTCTCTCAATACTTGGGTCTTTCAAATGTTGAAGAACTCTAACATTAAAAGAAATTTTGATGGAGATGGTCTGTGTATCTGAAAATATCTCTGGCTCAGGTGTAAGAACATTTTCTTACCAGGCTAGGTAATATCTTCAGCCTAGGTAACATCTTCATCTAAAATCTGCTGAAGATGTTACCTAGCCTAGTAATGAAATGTTTGGAAACCAACCCAAAAGATCAGAGAACGAAACATCCGCCTTATGGTGCAGCTAAATAATGTTTTACAGATATGTCCCTCCTCTCTCCCTTCCAGCTAATATAACTTTACTATGTGTTACATATTATCTCAAGCTATTGAGTGAAATCCCCTCCCCTTGACATTCTTAAGAAAAGGAAGAAGAAAAAGAAACCCTTAGTGACTTATTGCTCTATATAATTCTCTGCCGCCTCTTCTCCAAAGTTGAATATACCATTTTCCAATTTTACAGGTTATGAACAATCTTGTGAAAATTCAGGATGGGGGGAGGAAGTTAGCTTTTCTCCAGGATTTTATTTCTCTTTAATTAATGTTTGTTAAATAAATTGTAGCCACTATTTCACATTCAAGTTTTTGGAAATCACTACTGAATGAGCTGAATGACTGCCATTTCTTTATCTTAGAAAAATTTAAATCCACAATTATAAATTCCATGGAACAGAATACATAAACAAAGGTAACAATAGACTAAATACCTTCCAGTTTTTTCTTTCTAAATCTTTAAGCCTCTTAAATGTAATTATCCAGTAATCTATGAAGCATGCAATTAACCTGTGGATACATGTTATTGTATTCAATAAGAAAATCCCCTATATTCACTATATGATTGCATTCTAATTTTAAGAGATTTCAAAAAAGCATCTTCCTCCCTCTTTCCCTCCCTGTTTCTTTTTCTCTGTTTTTCTTTCTCTCTATCTCTTTCACTAACATACATTAGGGACATTTTTTTTTCTTTTAAAGATCTTTCAATAGAGATAAAATAAATTGGAAATAGTGAACAATTACTCTAAAATATGTTTGTCAGTGTTTTACTTGGGCTTCCTTTTGAAAATATGATGGCACAATCCTATACTTAATTATTCTATGAAATTCCACTGAATGTAAATGGAATACGTTTTGTCTCTATGTGTCATGTGCATGCACATTTGAGAGAGCATTGATTCCTGGCAAGTGAACAAGTCTCTGCAGTTTTGTTGGCAAGATTTCAGATGAGGTTTTCCATTCCCTCCTTCCTAAGGTGAGAGCCACTGGCCTAAGCTGTCAAAAACGAGACTAGAACTCAGAGCCTTCCAGTCTCTAGCCAGATGCCTTAAGTACAGCTAGTCCTCGAGTTAAGAATGCAACATGGAGCTTGTTTCTTGGCCTCATCGGGCTGAATTGCAAGCTCTGTGTTGATCAGCTGCTGTTACTGCCTTCAGGCCCCAATCCTTGAAGTTGCTCATTTAAATCAGCCCCTTAGGAGCAAGTAGGAGGCCGCGGCAGCGGCATCTAGACTGAGACCAAACAAGGCCTACAGGGACACTGGCCTAGTGGCAGAAAAACTGATGTCTTTTACTCAGATGCTGGCAAAGCAGTTTTCCTTAGATCTCACATTTTTACAGTGTCACTAGCATCTGAGTAAAAAACATCGGTTTTTCTGTCATATTCCTATTCTGGAACTCTAGAGATCTTTGAAAATTAAGTATGTGATTAGAAATGGGATGGAGAGGAGCAAGTGGAATCCGGGAAGCTAGCAAAGCAGGTCCAATACCTGTTGACACCAGTAGGGCAGGATGGTGGCAGGAAATAGGCAGGGGGTATATTACAGTGTCTGTGCGGTCAGTCGTAAGGGCAAACGAATGCTGGGTGGTGCAACATACGTAACTTTGTGACTGGGTTGTAAGTATGTTTTTGTTATAATTTTAAATAGTCACTAAGTGAACTGTTGTAATTCGAGGAGCACTTGTACTACACCAAACTGGCTCTATATTCTTAGTACAGGTGTACATACTACATATGTATTGTATGCATAGGATTGCAAAGGTTTTAAATCAAAGGTTGGCATGATGATCTCTAAACAATTGGTTTAAAATTTTAAAAATAAGTGGCTTAAATAATTGGTGAATTTTCCATAATACCTAATCAATGTACAATGAATTCTAACTGATAATTAGATTTGAACAGTAAATAATACAATAATACAATAGTAGAGTTGAAGGGACCTTGGAGGTCTTCTAGTCCAAATAATTAAATATAAATAATGCAATACTGAATTAGTTTATTTTTTGTTTGTTTATTTACTTGGGCTTTTATGCTACTTACTAGTTCTGAAATCAATGATGGACTATTAAGAGAAATGTTATCCCTCAAAAAGCTATCTCAATCTGAGGAAACCACAAAGCATGAGAGAAAACTTAAAACAGCACCATCCTAACCTAATCAATGTACAATGAATTCTAATTGATAATTAGAATTTAATGACTATAAACTGTTCTTTAAATTGGAAGTGATATAATCACTAAGTGAAAAAGAAAAAGATGCTGTAAAGATTATTTGTGCCATGTCATTCAGATAAAACTATGATGTAGTCTCCTGTGCTTAATCCATTTCCCCCCCTTTTTTCTTGCCCCCACAGAGGCAGAGCAATCGCTTAAACAATCTATCTCCTTCTTGACTTGTTTTTCTCCACAACGCAATGCTTTCCCCCAAAGCAGTAATTGTAAACTCTGTGACCTTAATTAACAACAAGCTTCTGATCGGGGACACTATTACCTGAAACTGACCAGACGTTAATCAGTTTCACGTTGAAAATTTTTGAAGATGTGCAAACTTTGGACATAAATGCGTGCATTGGTAGAAAAATGATTTTTTAAAATTGGCATCATATTTGTAAACAGTGCTAAATTGGTAGATGCAAAGCTTCTAGGCTTTGCAGGCTGTATAAGTTGAGTTGAAATGGGTTTTCAAGATTCTAACATCAATAAAGTGTTTTCAGAATACTGCTCATTGTCTACCTGAAGGTCTCACAAAAACACCATGATACTCTTATATGCTATTAATATCACTATTCCTGGGGGTGGACTAAATTTCCACATCTTCAAAACTTTGAAAGTTACAACCTTTATTCATACTTGGGAGCTAACTGGCAGCGATTAAAACTGGCAGTGTTATATCGACAAACTGTAAAACTATATGTGTCTTATAGCAGCTGGAGTTTCTGAGCAGACTTTAAGACAGGGGTGTCCAAACTTGGGAACTTTAAGACTTGTGGACTTCAACTCCCAGAATTCCCCAGCCAGTTCCCAAGTTTGGACACCCCTGCTTTAAGAGAAGACCCATGTAGAAAGAATTTTGGTTGTCCAAATGACAAGGTGACAAATGCATGAGTAGCTAAGCATGAAGTATCTGATGCAGGTATGGCTGCAATTGGTGCCCAAAATGTAAGCGTTTAAAAGCCTCTTTTGGCCACAGCCATCATCTGCTATTCCAGCAGGTACTATGAAGCCAGAAGGACCTGTGAGTTGGAAACCAACTCCATTCAGGGAAGTACAAGCCTACAAAGTAGATTATTTTCAGATTTAGTAAACTTTAAAACGCCATTCTTGCTAGGTTTCAGCTTGAGCCTATTTCCCCATCCAATGAATCTATTTCTTGAAAAGGTTTATCAGAGCAGCTCAGATTAATTTAACAATTTATTCCTCAACATAAAAGAGACACATCTACCTCCAGGGTCCTCTTTCTCCATGTATTACACACTTTGTGCCTTTGGAGATAATGCTTCAGAGAGGATATTTAATTATTTTACAGGTAGTTTTTGTCCAAGTAGTGTCAGTTTTGATGTTTTACACAATAAATGAACCACAATTCAGTAAGAACGAAAGTATGGTGAGTAATATTGGCATTTGCATACTTCACCAAATCTAATTGTATATGATATAATGGATGTATAATATGGGTAAAGAAGAAAATATTAAGAAGTAATTTGTTTTTATTTTAAAACTCCAATAATATTTTAGGTTTTTTTTTTTTTTTGCTAAACCTGCTATGATAACATATTCAGTTATCTCAATATTTCTTCCTAATCACCCACCTATGACTTTATATAAAAACCTTATAAGCTGTTGAATAAATTGTTGTTCTGAGCACAATTTATTAACATGTTCCCTCAGATTGAAGTGAAACGATAGTTTAAGAATAATGCATATTTCACCAAATAAAATAACCAATAACATAACTAATTTCATATTCAAAAATCTCTAACATTAAATATCTACCTTGTGGAAAGCATTACTTTGAGATATTTAGCAAATACAAGGGTTTTTATACAATATGTGGGAGACTGTCTTGGGCTACTCCCCTCCACAGGGAGCCTGGCCTTTTCAAGCAGTTTGCCCCAATGACTGACAAACATTCATTTGTTAAATGGAGTAGCAATATTGAACTTAGATCCACATATCCACGTAATACTTTGTCTAACTCAATAAGATATGAGGAGAACAACTTAAATACATACAACACACACACACACACACACACACACAGACACACACACTATAGGCCCAGGATGGCGAACCTATGGCACACGTGCACGTGGAGCCATTTGTCAGGGCAGTGAGGTGTTGCCCTTTCAGCTGGCCAGCGCATAGCCAGTTGAATTCAGCCTTTTTTAAAGCCATTTTTCACCCTGACCTCCGGTCCTTCCAACGCGCCCTAAAAAGTTGGCTTTTCCAGCAAGACGGCCTGGCCTGTTAATTTTAACTTATTTTAAATGTATTGTCTTTTAAATTTGGTTTGGTTTTTTTGGAAAGGTATTTTAACTTTTGGGATTTTTTTTTTTAATGTGGTACGCTGCCCTGAGTCCTTTTGGAGAAGGGCGGCATATAAATCCAAATAAACAAACAAACAAACAACCCCCCCAGGCTCCAGAGGCTTTATAGGAGCCTGGGGAGGGCAAAAAGACCCCCCACTCCCCCGGAGGCCCTCTGGAGGCTTCAGGAGCTTCCCTGAAGCCTCAGGAGCGCAAAAATCCAGCCCTATGGGCAAACATGATGTTCGGAACAGAATTCCGGTTTGCTCATAGGATCAGTTTTTACCCTCTGGAGGCTTCAGGGAAGCCTCCTGAAGGTCCCTGAAGCTTCCGGAGGGCCTCTGGGGGGGCGGGGGGGCTGTTTTCGCCTTCCCCAGGCTCCTATAAAGCACCTGGAGCCTGCGGAGGGTGAAAAGAGCATGCAAAAAATGGGGGGGGAGCCTCTCATGCGCGCATGCACACTGGGGGTTCATGCGAGCATAGAAGCTTTAATCAGAAGATACTTTTTCTCCATTTTTAGATTCAGTGGCTTGAGAAAAGGAGATAAGCATCAACACAATCCGAGTTATAACAAAAGTGTACAGTTTTGTTATACAAGAAAAAAAGGATAAAATGGTCTTTAGTTTGTAGCAGGTCAGGTCATGAGAAAAATGGCATTCTAATATAGAATCGCTAAAACAGCTTTAAACATATTTTTAAATAAAAAATATTTTATATCTCAAGGTTTGCCATACCTGCTCTCTGGCCAAAAATGATAGGTGTATGTAACTGAAATATAATTCATATTTTTCAGAAAGTACTTCCTAAAAAGTCCACAATAAAAATCCTATCTTTAAAAAAAATGCATATAAAGTTTTAAAAGAATAGTTTTAAAAATTAAGCTACAAGAACGTGTGTATAACATAGATCTGTTTTTACAACTTATGTTGAAAGAGAATTTATATTTGAAAAGTTTAATAATAAATACACCATACTGTCAAGAAAAGAATTAGACAGCCATCCATAGATAAAAATCTCTTCCTACCTAATCACTAAGGCCTTAATTCTGATTACGGTAGCCTATGAATAATTCTTACTAAATTAATGGGACATCAAAGAAGACATGTCTGGGACTGAATATAATTAGCAGAAAGAAATGTATAAAATCTTCATGTACTTCTTTGTTGCTGTCAAAAGAATGAACATCCAAATAAGCAGCCATGATGAATTTTCAAAGGTTTGTTTATGAATACTTAGAGCTTCTAGCAGAAATTAAGCAAGCAACAATTGATTATAACTGAATCTGAATAAAAATTGCCATGATGGAATTAAAATATTTATCTTCAAAAATGAATATGATGATTATTATCTATATCAGTAGAAGTTTTGGACTGCTTTCTACAATCACCTAGAAGTAGCCTTAAAACAGTTACGTACTTCATAAGGCTTCAGACTCAGTGTTACATTATCAAACAATGCTTTTCCTCATGGCTCAAACAGTTTTACTTTTTAAAGTAAAAGTACTTTTTACTTTTTAGGCTTCATTTACCAATAGTCTCCACAACTTTAATTAGAAGATGCCTTCTTGGGTTTTACTGTTAATTATTTGTTGTTCTGAATGGTACCAACATATGGATGAATTACCTCTTAATTAATAATTTCCTGTTTCTGGTTTTAATTACTAATTTTGCCTTATCCTTTTTAAAAAATTGTAAGGTGTCATATTTTCCAATAAGGGAACAAAATAATAATGAAAGGAAACTAGTAATTAAAGCCTCTAGGGGACAGAAATTAAGTTCAATTAAGGGGAAATTCTTTGCTTACATTAAACAGGAAACAATTAGATGCCATAATTAGGATGTACAGAAGTAAAGGCACTGTAGCATTGAAAAAAATCAAAGTGCATTGCTAGCCTATGTTGAATAAACTGGCTGTGCAACTGTTTTTTTTTAATTAATAAAGTCTTAAAAATAAACAAAAGCTAGAACAGAAAACAGTGATTCCTAAATATTCCTGTATAAGTTTACTTTCCAACTTCTTGGCAGAAAGAATACTCAGATCCAGTTTCCAGATACCTGAAATTGCAGGACTAAAAGGAAATTCACTCTGCCTTCAAATTTCAGAATAAAACATAAAGCCTGCTGAATTATATGTGGGTTGTTTTCTATAATAGCAATCTCTTGTAAGATGCTTTGAGGATCATTTAATCAAAAGACAAAATATAAATCTTCAAATGAATAATAAATAAAAGAGCTGTAGACAGCATTATTGGGGCAGATGGGAGTTTATAAAAAAATTTTGTAAAGAATTTTATTGGTTTTTTAACATTTATGGGGAAAGGTAAAAGGGTACATAGAAAATTTTTGCAGCTCCCATGCTAGTGGTAGAAATCCCCCCAAATCTCACAATTTTTACAATGTTAAAGACAACGTATAAAAGATAAGCAAAAACAGAATTTTGTTCTACATTATATCAACCATGTGTTCAATCATCTCTTTTTTTGTCACTTTCTAGTATATCAACACTTACAATAATATTTCAAATGCATTTATTTTTGTGACCTGAGCCTTTTCGATATTGCTCCCTCCTCCCTGTCCCCAGATGGAGCCACAGCCCCTCCTTCCTTCATATCTTGTACATAAAATTATTGTGGTTGGTAATATAGAGAGGTTTGAATATAGCTGATTTGAAAAGCAGCACAGAAAAGAGCATTAGAAGACATCATTCTATGAGGTACCAGTGAAGCCAATGCCACATCCACTTCTAAACTTTAGAGAAAGCTTTCAGGACTTCGAAGAAGGACATGGACTGAATATTCAAGGAAACAATCAGAACTTGCAGAAAAGGGACAAAGGAGCTCTCAGAAAGTCAAAAAGGAACCAGTTATGCTCCGAAAGAAGATAAAGAGCTGCAAAATTTTGTGACTACTTCTATTTTAATTGAGTCTTCATCCACAATACACTATGAATCCCATCAGGCACAAATGAAGTGGAGAATAAGGGAGCTTGAGCTAACAGGAACATGATTAAGGGAGAAGGGTTCTTTTCTGATTTAAACTTTTTTCCTTAAAAAATTCTCACAAAGGGTCACATAAAGATACAGGGGAAAAAAGGCATTCAAGGTTCCAATATCTTCCCTAAGTTATTGCTTTTAGCATAACAGCCTTTAGAAGTCTTCATGAACATGTATCAGCTGTGTCCTCAATTATGGCTTGGTTTCAGATTACTTAGCAATTGTCTTCCCTCAAATGTGACCTTCCCATTCTGCTAAATTATCCAGGGAGGATATGATACATGTCTTTTCTCTCTGGGTGGTTAGGAAGACAGGAGCATAACAATCTTCTTCACAAGGAATATGTCGCCATTGAAGAGATACGTTTTTCTATTTTTCTAATCTTTAGGAGCCATAAAAACCACTCTGTTTCAACAAGCTTTTGGAACCTGAATAAAAAAATGGAACCGTTGGGAAGTTGAGGTGGGACAGCCCATTTTTTTTACCTTGCTTTTTAAACTCAGTATTTTAAATGATGGGTTTTTTATTCTTTTAAAAATCATATTTTTAGCTTTAGTTTTCATATCACCCATCAAAGGTCTAAAGTGGGTGAAATAAAGATATGAATGAATGAATGAATGAATGAATGTCTGGCAATTCAAATAAATTGTATTGTTTATAATTCGCTCACGGAGTTGTTTCTGTGTATAACATCTTTGTGCTGCTAAGATATTGCTTTCCTACTTTTGAGATGATGGCAAACGATGTTGCTGTTATTCCATGAGGTAGAGCTCCGCTCAAGGACAGAGACATCTGCCATAACTCCAAATGATAGCAAAGTTGAAAAAAGAGCTATAATAGTTTCATCATCAACTCCCCAAGTTCTGCTTTGCTTTTTAAAGTCAAAATGTTTGAAAATGTACTTTCTGATTTACTCTTCTCGTACTAGGATACAGTTTTCTGTCTTGTAAAAGTCAAGTCCAAAACTCGAACTTCTCGCTACAATTGCAGATTGGCTTCATGGTTACTTTTTAATCACCTTTGTATCAGTGAATGGCCACTAAATGAGAACTACTTCTATTGTCCATTTCAATCACACAAAGTTGACCCCAGAGACACTACATTACATACAGAATGTAGGCTGATTCAGAACAGTAAGTGATAGAATGCTGATCTGAGAAACTATTATATAGTTGAAGTTTAGTCACCATCACTGCCATTTGAGATGTGAATGCCTACATCTGCATCAGGGGTGGATTGCTGCTGGTTCGCTTTGCCCATGCTCTGCATGCTCTGCGCACATAGTTGAGTGTAAATTGTTCCATGCATGCACAGAACACGAAAAAATTAGTAAATGCCAGCAACTGTATCACTGACTGGGTAACAGTTTTGGGGGCATGGCCAGCCTGAATCGCTGCTGGTTCAGGCGACCAAGGCCAAAATACAACTACCGGTTCGCCTGAACTTGTGTGAACTGGTAGCAACCCATCTCTGATCTGTATGAAGCTTTCTTAATTTCTTCCTACTGGGGAAAGTCCAACTAGAACATCATGTACACTGGGGTGTAAAATTGGCAGCCCATGGGCCAGATGTGTCATGCATAGGCCATGCCCTTTCCGGCTCCACAAAGGCAAAAAAATCACAATACATCATATGTCACATGACACAATCCAGTTTGACACCCGTGATGTACACATATAAGTGATCTGGTTTGAAGGAATGTTCACAGCATCTGAAAAGGTTAATTCAGCTCTTTGATTTGGAAGCTAAGAATATTCTGATCACAGAAAATATTGTTGTAAGGCTAGACTCTGTACAGTGGAACAGAAAGCCTCTTAAGCCTTTGCAAAGAGAATGGTGTAAGAAAACAAATGGATAAAAATTAGAATTAAAATTATAAATTTTATTTATAAAATTGGCTATATTCCTATGGGATGTTTCTTGTATTATTCAAGATAAATTATGTATCATTTTGTTGCTTATTGTATACATGATATTATTGAATTTGAAAGCTATAAAGTTTTATTTTTTATTACTTATATGTTTGTGTTGTCTTCTGAGATTGGTCTTTTTCTTCTATTTCTTTTGTCTCTCATTGTGTCTGATTATCCTTCGTTTCTTTGTGCTGAACATTGTTTTTTTTTTTAAATGATTAAAGCACCAGGCTAGAAATCAGGAGATTATGAGTTCTAGTCCTGCCTTAGGTATGAAAGACAGCTGGGTAACTTTGGTCCAGTAATTCTCTCTCAGTCCTACTCACAGAGTTGTTGTTGAAAATAGGAGGAAGAAGGGATACTAGATATGTTTGCTTCATTATTTATAAAAAATAAAGGCTGGATAAAAAAACCAAGGTAAACAAATAAATAGATAAGAAGCTTGGCAGAACAAAAAGAGAGAGAGTGTCCTTCTTGAACATTTTTTTAAAATAGAAAAGTTATGTCTCATATTATTCTCTAGATTTACTATGAGTTACTATTGTTAAGTGGTATACAGAAGGCTTCCCCAATCCCTGGTCCATGAACGGTCATTGGGCAGTGGCATGCCAGAAACTGGACCGCACAAAGAAATGAAGCCCCATCCGCGGGAGGCGGGCAACCATGAAACCATGCCCCTTCTGGTCAGCGGAAAAATCTATCTCCATGAAACCGGTCCTTGATGCCCCAAGTGTTGGTGTTCTGACCTAGGCTTCCCAAGAGCATGCAGTAAACTCCTCGTCCTGACAAAAACCCCTTTTATTAATTTACTGTGAATTCAGCTCATTCACATCCAGAAAAGTCTTTCAAGGGAGGATTTATAGTCACAGACCTTATCTGGCTTGGAGAGCTGACAGGCCAATATCTGCAAAACTTGGCAAAGAGTCTTGGAGAGTCACGAACCAATTAAGCGAACTAATTGTCTCCTGAAAACTCTACTCCCCATTCGCTCCTCTTTTATATCCACTAGGAGGTCCATTCATCTTCCACTTGTGGCCTGTTCTTTATCTGTTCCCTTCGTCTGGCAACTGTGTGCATGTGTTCTTTATCTGTTCCCTTCGTCTGGCAACTGTGTGTATGTGCACACTGGGAACAGATTCCAGTTGTTCGTCTGCCTCACTGATCTTTGCCTCTGAAGGCAGTTGATAACTGGCATATGGCTCTGGTCCCCCCTCTGCCTCTGACACAAAGCCCTCATCAGAGCCTTCCACAGACTCCAGGACTAGCTCATGTTCTTCACCAACCTCCTCACTGATGCCAGCTCTGCTGACCGCTGGCGGGCCACAAATGTTGGGTGTCAGCTCTGGCTGCCATTCAGGAGGGGGGGGATGACAACTAGGCCAGCTACCTCATGCTTACCAGATGGAGATTTCCCTCCTCCACAAGCAGTCCAGCTGAAAAGGGAGGCTTCCACTGAGAACATTCCAGAACTGATAACTGACTGCGAACAATCCATGATTAATTGCTGGGTGGTTTTCACTCTGGGTCACGAGGTGATAGGTGTGTGCACTCGCATGGGGTGGGGTCAGCCTAATTACCAAGTAGCTATAAAAGGTGGTGGGGAGCACCAGGTGTCAGCTCTGACAATTTATTCATTGCCTTAGTGCTTTGTTGGTCAGTTCGTGCTGGAGGAAGAAGTTAAACTGCATTTGAAAACCATCTCCATGTATGGCTGTTTTCATTTACCCTTCGGAACCTGGCCACTGGTATACAGTATAACTAGTGCTTGTGAAGACCTATATAGTGACCACAAACAGACATTTATATATAAATTGATGGTTCACTCCATATTAATGTGTAATGATGCATAACATGCCAAAGTAATTTTTATGCCATATATTTTGCCATCAGTTTTACAGAGCATCTCTAGGCTCAATATCTCTTCTAAGAAAGAGAGACCTTAGTTATGCTTCCTAGACAGCAAATATTTTCCTTATTTGTTGAAAAGCATCAAATGTGTTAATCATTTTGCGTCATTTTCCTGCATTTTGCTGAACTGTACAGTATCTTTTTTGAGATGATGTTGCTCTTGATATAGCTGCTCCAAAACCACCAGTTACAGTGGGTGTATTTATGCATCTGTATAACTAAGTCACGGCATGCTTGTGTATGTTGATATCTATGCATTTGCGTCTTCTGTATGTCAGCAACATATGAATGTTGGCCGTCATTCTCAGGGCACTCAATAACAGCAAACACACAACTCTTTATTTGTGTGAGTGCATGCTTGATAACAAACTTGAATTTTTACAAATAGAAGAAAAATTTATTGATTCAGCCAAGCCCTTAGTCCTCTATACAAGATATGAATCATGCTTCCATAATCTTTTTCTCATATGACAACTAATCGCAACTTCTTTGATGGGGGGATATTTAATTGGAAAGGTTAATAAGGTAAGTCTTTCTTTACAGAAACTAATCAGAGAAAGAAGAATTTTATTCTGTTGATAGAACTTTGATCTATTGATACAAGAATTTCACTGAAGGAAGGAGTCTTGATACAGGATGCACAAGATATCTATTTAGCACAAGGCAGTGTAAGTCTTGGAGACTGTCTTTTACCATCAACTGATTATTGCTCATCCTTAATAAACAATAGCCATCACAGAGCATTTGTTCCAGCAAAAGTCAAAGGATTCCCTTGAGCATTCATTAATGGTAAATATTTTTTTAAAAATCCATTCTACAAACAAATTTCCTTAACTACCCTGCTATAATTCAGAGAGCTGACTATTGGTATGTTTTCTAACTTCTAGTATATTGTAATATATGATATATAAAATATAATGTAGCCAAATTTTGCTGAGAATAGGCAACAAATATTGGTGAATAAAACTGCATTTCTTTAATAACTTCAAAATTTTATCCTCTTCCCCTTCTTTAAAAAAAACTGTTTTAACTTTTCATTTTTCTTTGTTATAATGTACATAGAACTTTATGTATATTCTATATGCAAACAAAACTGGTCAAAGACTTCATTAACGTTACAAAAGCAACTAAGCCGGTCAGTATTATTTGATTATTTATTTATATCCTGCCTTATTATTGTTATAAATAATTCAAAGTGGTAAATATACATAATATTCCTCCCTCCTCCTATTTCCGTCACACCAAAACTCTGTGGGGTGGGGTGGTCTGAGAGAGAGAGAAAACTGGCTGGCTCAAACTCATTCAGCTGGCTTCCATGCTTAAGGTTGGACTAGAACTCATAATCTGCTGGTTTCTAGCTTAACCACAGGTGTCAAACTCACGGCATCACATTGCCATCACCTGACGTTTTGTGAAGTTTTTTCCTTTGCGGAGCCGGAGTGGGCGTGGCCTGCGTGTAATGCATTCGGCTTGTGGGCTGTGACTTTGACACTGTTTCACTAGACCAAATGACCTCTCTTCATATTTATAATATTTCTCAAATTACAAAAGATTCACCGGTATTCTCATATAGTATGAGTGTTTTCATTTCCACTTCACAAATATGCAAATGAAATGCTCAAAACGTTTATATGAAATGATTAAAGTTACACAAAATATATAAGAACACAAAAGGATTCTTGTAAATCCGTTCGCCATTTGCTACCCCTATTCAGTTGCCTTTTTTTCTCCCAACCCAGCTGCTTCCTTGACAGGACAAGAGAAGGTCAAAGGCTCTGTCAATGAGGTCAGAAGTTGCCAGAATGAGAACAAAGAATTTGATGTCTGAGTGCCTTTCTTTATAAGAATAATGAAGGAAAGGAATGAATCCAAATTATCCTGAATGCATGTCAAATGTGGGAGAAAAAGTAAAGTAGCTACTGCCATGTGTGCTTCCCATTAGAAAATCTCATTGGATGAAGATTAATGTAGCTACAAATCCTTCTAGGTGGCTGCCCAGCATTTCCCTCTTAATTACTTTTGGTTAAACAAGCAATTATTTTGAAGAGATTCTGCAGGTCTCCAAAATGGGAAACCGCATCTAAATCATTTCAATTTTTTGTGAGAAATGTTGTACTTCAGAGTCTGCAGCAGACTGCAAAAGAAAACAACAACAACAGGCCACTACTTTCTTTCATTTTTCTAAATATGTGGGAAAAGAGTCACTCTGTGAGTGAAATGAATAACATGTACATACAACAAACAAAGAAGACAGGTTGCATGGAAAGTCTATTTACTGTATGCAGGATGGATGATTTACCAAAAAAACCCCTTTGCTTTACCAAAATCTGTGCTCTTAGGGATGAATGTAAAATGTTATTTAATGTTTTCTAAAATACGTTCTTTGTTATATTTTATTTCCTCATTGTTCCAGCTAAACTAGAGTTTTAGATTAATCCTTTTTCCATCATCCCCAATATTTTTCTTAACCTTTTATTATTTTAGGGAATATAAGACTCTGACCCTTAACTTTAGCTGTTCAGTTAATTAGCACTCAGCAACTTGCATCTAGGATGCATCTCACTGATTACCCAATCATACATGCAAAATTAGGTTACTCCATTACATTAACTGTGAACTCAAAAACATGCTGGGAGTTAAAGGAAGACATCTGTAGGATTTAAAATTCTATTTGCAGCTGGCATAACTTTGCTTTTGCTCATAGAGTCAATCAGGTCTTAACTGTTCATTAAACATTCCAAAATGTTAATGTTTGTCCATGGTGATCTTTGTGTATGCCTGGCTCAATCAAGGATCTTTCCATGTTTATTTTAATTCTCCAGTGCAAAAAACAAAACTGTTGAAATTAAATGTCTGCAGTATAAAAGTTGGGTTTCTGTGATCCAGTTTCAATCACCTCTGCCCTAGTTTATTTCTTAGGAACTCTGCCTGCTGAAAACTGCCTGCATCTTAATGGTTTTTCCCTGTCCATATACCCTGTTTCCCTGAAAATAACACCTCCCCGGATAATAAGATCAGTCGGGCTTTTGACCACATGTGCTAAAATAAGCCCTCCCCAAAATACTGCAACACAGCAGCAGCCATGAGGTGACCATGCTCACCACCTCCTGCACCTCAAAAATAATAAGACCTCCCTGAAAATAAGGCCAAGTGCTTATTTCAGGGATCAAAAGAAAATAAGAACCTGTCTTATTTTTGAGGAAACACGGTATATACAGAATTTGAGATTCTTCTCTTATGGATTAATATACTTATGAGTTTATTTGGAAAAAAAAATGTCAATTGCAATTACAAGATCTTGGGGTGGATAAAGTGACTTCGAAAATATGCCAAATAAGTAACTAATGTTATTGAGTATTTTACCCTGAATGAAAGTAGGTAAGATATGATAAGGATGTATAAAACATTGTGTGGTATGGACTGTAGACAGAGGGAAGAATTTATCTCTCTCTTATAGTTGTGGATTCTGGTATTCACTGAAGCTAATTCCAGCATGATTAAAGGAAGTACTGTGTTTCTCCAAAAAGATGAGCCAACTTGAAAAGAAGACTTACCACATTTTTGAGTGCATGCAATCAAAGCCCCAGCCTCAAAATTAGCCCTAATTAAGACCCTGCCCACCCCGGAGTGCAGGGGTTGGGGTGAGGCACACAGGTAAAAAATAAGGTAAGGTAGGGATGGGGGGGTGGAGCTGCTCTACTTATCAGGCCTCGCACACCCCAACACCTGCCTCGCCTTCTTCTGTGGCTTCTTCTCTGGCCACTTGCCGCCACTCGCACGCATCGCCCTGGCCTTTGTTTCACCTTCAGATGACTGCTGGAAGGCATTTGCAGCCGATAACAGAACTCCAGGTGAATCCAAGCAGCCACAAAAGAAGTGAACCAGCAGCGGGCTCCTGCTGGACCGGGTTGTCAATGCCACTGATGCGAGGTGAGTCAATAATTAGAACCGTCCAAAAAGAACACCTAGCCATTTTTTCGGGGGTCAAAAGAAAATAAGACCCGGCCTTCTTTTTGGAGAAACATGGTACTTCTTTACACAAGATATAAATAAGTATGGGAATCATTTCTATCATATATAAATCAAGTTGATGTCGCAGTTTTGATTTTTCTTTTCCTGCATGATAACCAGCTACTAGACATATCAAGGGAGTTAATTTTTCATGTCATAAACTCCATTAGTATTCTCAAATGTGTTCAGGTTTTCTTCAGTTTCATACAACCTGAGAGGCCTATGATCATCCTGTGCCATTAACTTATTAATAAGTTTATACTGTTCATAAGATTTTCTTGGTAAAATACAGAAACAGTTTATTGCTACCTTCTCCTACATAATAGGAAATAATACTTGTGCCAGTATCACAAAATGTATTATCTATCTCCTGTATTGATACTTCCCAATATAAGTGCCTGCTTGCTTTTAGAGGGCAGCTGGGATGAACTCCATGCTTGAGTGACTCTGCATGGATTACATACTCTTGGCATACCACCTGGCATTCTTCATTCATCCCTCCCAGAAATATCCTACCACCAGCTTGATGAGATGACATAGCAGCATTTGAGAGAGTAAGATACTTGGCATCCATATAACAGCAGTTTTAGACTTCTGTTTTAAAATGGATGTGGTCACTAAAGACTTAATTACTTCAATGGGAGAGGATTTGTCTAGAATGAATAAGTGGTGTTGGTTTGAGCCCCAAACTTGGATATTTGGTTGCAAACATTTAGTCCTGATTTTAGTAAAGCTGTATCTTACATACTTTAGAACTGGCTAAGATTTTCAACAGCGTTTCTTAAGAGTTGTATAACATGGCCTGTTGTGTATTTTTATTCTACTTAGAATAGTCTATTTTCTGATTTTGTATAAATCAGTTTATTTATTTTTTGCCACTTGAATATCTTCCAAACTGGCATCTATTGCAAAACTGCAGATGTTATTAGCTTGTTTTCCCTACACTGATTTTCTCAGTTATACCCTTGAAACAGGGGTTGTTTGTTTTCTGTAATAGCTTGCATTCTTTTTGGAAGCTTGCTGGCTTCATGCATACAGCAATTAAGTTTTGGCTTCTTGCTATTATGACAGTACTTTTTCTTTGGTAAGAAAAAGTGGATATGTGTGAATACATCTGTAGAA
This sequence comes from Natrix helvetica, assembly GCF_964273705.1. Taxonomy (NCBI): domain Eukaryota; kingdom Metazoa; phylum Chordata; class Lepidosauria; order Squamata; family Natricidae; genus Natrix; species Natrix helvetica. Next base: position 59,446,557 of record NC_138551.1, on the reverse strand, counting down.
AAAACTGTCCTCATCAGATAGTATTAATTTTGTTTAAATAGCCTTCTATTAAGATATACTTCACAAATTATTGATTTGGTTTAAATGCTTCTTTTGAAGCTTAAGTGAGATTAAATAAGAATGAACCAAAGTCAGGAATAGGACTAAAATCGACCAATTATTTTCCTTTTTCTTTTATTATATTTTGTAGTTTATTTTACGATGTAAATTTAATGCAAAATGACACATACACTATCCATATGTAACTGACATCAGATTTTTTTAAGTACCTTCCAAATATCTTATCAGAATGTCAGTTCAACAAATAAAATCCATATGCCTATATTGTTCATATTTACCATAATATGTGTTTTCCATACATTTAAAGACTCCAATGTCAGTACGCAATGGTGTCCAAGAACTATATAATTGAATAGCAAAAATAACAGTATGTAAAAAATTAGGGACTATCACTAGAAAGGATAAAATTAAAATTAATGTTATAATGTGTTCTGATATGTCATAGCAAAACAGCTGGATTGCAAGACTCAAAACTGCTTTCAAAATCCACTATCCTTGGTCATCTGTCTCAGCTGTGAAACTTCTTCAAGAAATAGTTACATTGTATTGTATTTGAGTTGTATTTGCTTGTCAATACCAACCTATACCACAAGACAGGGTGACTTGGTTGGAAGAGAGTATGGCATTCAGAGATCGACAGAGCCATTCTCAAACCAGAACGACACTTATAGTAAACCACCCAAATTATGATCTTCCTGGATTGGTGAAATCATGGAAGTGAAGAGATTGAAGCATAATTACTATCAGTTAAATCAGGGAGGTCAAACTGGCAGCCCGCAGGCCGGGTGTGTCCCACCCCGGCTCTGCAAAGGCAAAAAACATTGCAATATGTCATGATATGTCATGTGACGTAATCAGGTTTGACACTCTTGAGTTAAATGATTCCTTTTGTAATGAAAAAGGATAGAACATATTTTTCATTTGCGTCATATGTTTGGCACTGATGATTATTTTCACTAGATTTTTATTACAATTATTAACAATCATCTCCTTTTCCATCCCAATCATTCCTTTTTTAAAAACAATGTACAGGTGAAACTTGAAAAATTAGAATATCGTACAAAAGTTCATTTATTTCAGTAATGCAACTTAAAAGGTGAAACTAATATATGAGATAAGACTCATTACATGCAAAGCAAGATAGTTCAAGCCGTGATTTGTCATAATTGTGATAATTATAGCGTACAGCTCATGAAAACCCCAAATCCACCATCTCAGAAAATTAGAATATTACATGCAATTAATAAAACAAGGATTGTACATAGAACAATATCGTACTTCTGAAAAGTATAAGCATGCATATGTACTCATTATTTGGTTTGGGCTCCTTTTGCAGTAATTACTGCCTCAATGCAGGCTGGCATGGAAGCTATCAGCCAATGGAATTGCTGAGGTGTTATGGAAGACCAAGATGCTTCAATAGCGGCCTTCAGCTCTTCTGCATTGTTCGGTCTCATGTCTCTCATCTTTCTTTGGCAATGCCCCATAGATTCTCTATGGAGTTCAAGTCGGGCGAGTTTGCTGGCCAATCAAGCACAGTAATCCAACAGTCATTGAACCAGGTTTTGGTGCTTTTGGAAATGTGGGCAGCTGGAAAATGAAGTCAGTATCCCCATAAAGTTCGTCTGCTGAAGGAAGCATGAAGTGCTCCAAAATCTCCTGGTAGATAGCTGCGTTGACCCTGGTCTTAATGAAGCACAGTGATCCAAAGTCCTCATTGCATCTCATTTGGAAACCAAGGACCCAGAGTATGGAGGAAGAATGGAGAGGCCAATCAAGCACAGTAATCCCACGGTCATTGAACCAGTTTTTGGTGTTTTTGGCAAAAGTTGCTCTCATCAGAAAAGAGGAATTTGGACCACTGAGCATCAGGACTTTAGACCACTGTGTTTCGTTAAGACCAGGGTCAACGCAGCCGTCTACCAGGAGGTTTTGGAGCACTTCATGCTTCCTTCCGCAGACGAGCTTTATGGGGATGCTGACTTGAACTATCTTGCTTTGCATGTAATGAGTCTTATCTCATATATTAGTTTCACCTTTTAAGTTGCATTACTGAAATAAATGAACTTTTGCACGATATTCTAATTTTTTGAGTTTCACCTGTATTTCAATCTTGAATTTGCTTAAAGGCCATAATTTTTTAGTTGTTCTAATTTTTTTTACATAAACATCATCACTCATTTATCACTTTTGCGAAGCATTTATTATATATCAGTTTCTATTTATTTTAACTATAAATAATTGTAAATAATATATCACTGTAAATAATAGATAACGTGTCTGTCTTTTATTCTTGTAATCAGTATTCTCTTTCCATTACATTTTGTCTCTACAGACAGATATTATATATATCTTCGAACGTTATGAAGAATCACTGGAGAGATTGAGGGAAGTATTGTACATGCAAAAGATTATTGATGGGTCCACTGTAGAAATGGTCTGAAAAAATAGTTGCTACATTCCCAGAAAGATATTACTTGAAAGCTACAGCATTTGTTCTTATGAAATTTGGCACACTTCATAATCTTATAACAATTTGGCTTTCTTATAACCTTTCATCCCATTTTGCTTTATAAAAGCAAAAGAGTTTTGGATACCTTAATAATCCACATTTTAAAGACAATATCTTACAAATGCTTTATCTGATTACTGAATTATTATTATTATTATTATTATTATTATTATTATTATTATTATTATTATTATTATTATTATTATTATTATTATTATTATTATTATTTGCAGTTTTTCATTCCTCATGATAATTACCTACCTAGAAATTTCAGCTTTTCCTGATTAATACATATAAATATATAACTACCTTAAATTGATTATGTTTCTTCCATGCTACATAATGGAAGAATTGAATGCTGCTTTCTTTCTTTCTTTTTGCTAATAAAATACTAGAATTGGATATAAATGCCCCAGTCCAAAACAAGGTAGGTAACATTCGTCCAGCTGAGGATTAAATCATGCAGTTCTTGGGCAAATCTGAAAGAAAGCCTAAATTGGGGGTCTTAGAATTTCCTGCTTTGTACAATGTAATGATCTTGTGGCCTTTTAATACTAATACTAATACATTCATATTTAATACTAGTATGACTGAAATATCAATTACAAGCAGTCCTTATTTAGTGATCATACTTGGGACCTACAACTTTGTTACTAAGCAAAGCAATTCATAAGCAAAGCAATTCATAACTGCAACAGTGCTTATGATTTTTCATAGCACAATGCATACATAGCACAATACATAATAATAGCCAACATTGAGAAAGAGACGTTGTAAATGTGATTGTAAATGTAACTGTAAACTGTCACTATCTGAGGGAACTGCTAAGCAACTGAAAGGACTACTTGTAGCTCATAACACCATTGGCTGTTTCACCACTGTCTATATAGCACTATGTCCTCATTTTGTATTTTACTTATTTCTTCTATTCTTTCAGTATTTTATGCATTTAAAATTACATTTAGCCTACCAATTCACTAGATATGATTCTTTCAGTTAGCAGTGGATGCCTTCTATTTCATGTGTTGGGTAAAAAAACTGCTCTTGAGACAATCAAAGAGGGATAAATACTATGAATTTCGAATGTTTATCTTATCTGCAATATCTTTATACAGAACCACCTGAACGTCTTTCATAATTCAGCATTCCAGACTAATCAAACCCTTCAAACGAAATTGGTATCTTCAATAAATGAAAATGTTGAGTAGGATTACAGAGTTCAATCACTTCATTCAATATCTGTATGGTGTGTGTGGGTGGGTGTTTTCGTAGATTTTCTCAGGTGTAGGTATGCTAGTCTTGTATTCGTGTCTTTTCCCGTGTAAGATTGAAATTGTCTTGACCACGTTTCGGCGAGGTCCCACTCACCATCTTGAGGCTGGTGTTTTCGGCTTCGTGCTTGTGCGAGTAAGGCGTGGTCGGAACTGTCGTCTTACAGCTCTGACCCACTTACAGCAACAAAGCCAGCACTCCACACATCCCCACCAAGATTTATAGAAAGACGACAGCTCCGACCACGCTTTATTTGCACAAGCACGAAGCCAAAAACACCAGCCTGAAGATGGCGAGTGGGACCTCACCAAAACACACACACACACACACACACGTGTGTGTGTGTGTGTGTGTTGTATTTGTACTGATAAATAAATAAAGGGAGACTAGTATAGATAGTCATACCAGGGGTTGTAACACAAATACATACATACATACATACATACATACATACATACATACATACATACATATATATATATGTTATACTTCTATACTCATATACTTATACATATATATAAGTGTAAAATACCTACTGGACTTTGAACAGACTAATATGAATGAGGAAGGAGAGATGTGGTCAGCCATTCAGTTATGTCCAACCCACAGCCACTCTATGGATCAGCGCTTTCCATGCCCTCTCTCTCGTACAGCCGGCCATGGTCATTGTGTCATCCTTTATAGTGTCCAGTCAGCAGATACTGGGGAGGCCCCTACTCTTTTTTCTGCTGATCATTCCATCATAATTTTCTTTTTGAGTGAATCAGCTCTCATGGCATGATCAAATTATGACAGCCTCTGCTTGGAGATCTTAGCTTCAAGTTATATTTTTTGGTGAGGTTCAGTCTAGAACTTTTTTGTTTTTGACTTTTGCAGTCCATGGGATGCGTAATAGTTATCTCTAGAACTACATTTCAAAGGCATCCATCCTTCTCCTATCTACTTTTTCACAGTCCATGATACATAGCAATGTGTAGCAATTGGAGAAATTATTGTATTAACTAATCTGCATTTGGTTGTGAGGCTGATGTTTTTTTTTTCCATGGGTTATTCATGCTAGACATTGCAAGGTTTTTTCCCGCCAAGTGTTATATGCCTTCTGATCTCAAGGCTGCGGTTACCACTTTGGTTGATTTTAGAGCCCAGGAAGATGAATTCCTTTACTGTTTTGAATGTCTCATTGTTGATCTGCACTCTGACCTATCTGTTCTCTGCAATTGTCATCATCTTTGTTGTCTTGATGCTAATGTATAGTCCAGATTTTTCATTTTCATTTTTGACTCTCAGGATTAGCCATTCCAGACCCTCTTTGCTTTCTGCGAGCTATGTTTTATTATCTGCATATTGGAGGTTGTTGATATTCCTCTCACTGATTTTACCTCAATGAAAGATTCCTCAAAATGGGCATTTTCCCCTTATGCCATCACTCTGCTGAAAACCCACAATATTATCTTATATTAATCCATGTAGTATGGCTGAATTATTATTACCCTTCTCCTCTTTTCTACTACCTTCACTTCAGTGGTGGGTTCCAGATCCCATTCCAATTGGTACGGTTGGAATGGGCCTGGCGGTATCCACATGGATGCGCACAGCGTGCGCTCACATGTCTTAGCTCCTCCGCAACGCTCCAGCTGCTCAGTGGAGCATTGTGCAGGCGCTGTATGCTCCGTGAGCATGTGCAAAAGCCCCGAAGACTTAAAAGACAGGTAAGGAGCTCAGGCAGGCAGGTGGACCCTCCGGAACACTGTACCGGAACGGTATCCGGTGCTCCTGGCAGGCTCCGGGGCATACTGCCTGCAACCTACCACTGCTTCACTTATTGGTATAATTATTATGATTATGATTATTCTGTTGTATTGCAGGTACAATGTGAGCTTACGTACCAGAGACAAATTTTTCAATTTTCAATTCGCATTACACTTGACCAAATATTCTATTCTATTCCATTCAATTCCATTCTTCCAGAGATGTGTTGCATATAAATTAATGTAAAGTTTTTTCATAGAAATTATATTGATTAGAGACTATAGTTGGGTTAAAATGACATAGGTCTATTGCTTTAAAGATCAGATTTGTGTATGCTTTTGAAGAATGAAGAGGTTGGTAAGATTCCCATCATTTCTTCCATGTAATTCCTTAAAGACACAAATCTTAGTAGTCTGTTCCATAGTTCATTAAATGTATATGTAAAACAGCACTTTCAAGGAAGCATTCATTATAATTATTTTCAGTCAAAACAGTTAATATGTGGCAATTCTGCAGTGAGGCACAAAATTTGATGCCTAACTTATAAGAAAGACTTCTTGAACTTTTGTATATACATTTACCCAACCTAATTGCTTTTTACATAAATAATTTAATAAAAGTGACAGTGCTTAAATTTTCAAAGGATCTGCTTTATTTCCAATATGGAAATAGAAATATACAGGCGATAGGAGTGCCTTAATTCCAAAAATGTTTTTAAGATTGTGTAAAGCTTCATATAGATGCCTTGATTCAACAAAGCTGAAGTTGAATTATCCCACTGAAATAGATTTGTGAATCAAATGAGATTGGATTTTGAAGCAGCAAATTATTATAGAATAGAACACTTTCCGCATTACTTCAACTCATTTCTTTACAATATTTTGTAGGCTGCTATTTCTGTTCTATTCTTTTCTCAAGTCAGATATTTCTATCTTTATAATGATGCAGGGGAAAAAAGTTTAAAAATTTATGGTAGTGAAACATCTGAAGATATCCATCTGAAACATGCAACGATTAAAAAATACTATGCCCCTTAAAGTTACATCTTTTCTGCTATTTCTATTCATTTCTTTCAAAAAATGAAGCTGTTGCAAGAATTTTGGAAATTTCTCATTGCAGCCTAGGCACAAATCAATTTAAAATTAAACTATGAATTTTGAAATGGCTCAAATTGAATAGGAATGACTTTGTATCTTAAATACAATCATTCCTTTCTTGAATCCTGGATCCTTAATTAGGGTCAAATTACATAAACATATTGAGTTACCACCCCCCGCCCCATTTTCTTAGTTTAAACTAAGTATAATTCCTTGGTCCTAATAAAATATTTTCAGGTTATTTAATGAAACTTGAAACTAAAGCCCAATCAATTAACCCTGCTATTACGAAAAAGTAATTTAAAATATAGCATATGCTCAAACCTTCGGATGCAAATAAATTGCTTACAAAAGTACTAAATATAATTAATCAAGCCCCAAATATTTTTATGCTTCAATTGAGAGTTTTCTTTTAAACTACACTATTTATTTTGTTATGATAACTTAATGAATATGTTCATCTCTGTTATTTTTTATAACAATAATCCTATCCTATATTAAAGTGATATCTCACAAAGTTGAATACATGGAACATCCATATAATGAAATGAGCTGACTTTTACTATTTTTCTGTATAACACTGCCTGAAAAAAAATGGAATACTCAATATCTTTGAAAACTAGGCTAATACCACATGAATACATGAATTTCGTATTTCTATATCATTCATAAGGACTAAATATGTGGCATCTAAGGGATGCAGTTACAAGGGTATGTGAAATGTTTGCTTACTGCTTTCATTCCCTTTAATTTTTACTTGACAACTACAAGAGATATTATAGTAGCAATATCTCTATAGCAACTTTTGAAATGGTTTCTTCTTGCAGTACTGAAAGGTGTGAGATGAAAAGATTCTTGAAATTGGACAACTGCAATGTTTTAAGTGCTACTTTTAAGCCAGAACTGTCCCTATCATGGTAATAATATAAAGCTTTGACAACTTTCTGACATTTTTGTGAATCACAAATTGTTCATGAAGTGGAATTTCTTCCTGAAACCATCTGAAGCAAATATAGTTATAAAATGTATGGAGAAGGGTGTGTGTTTGTGTGTGTGTGTGTTTCATTGATAGACACAGCTATCGTAGCATTTAGAAATTCTAAATATCACACTACTTTTACACATAGGTAGTTCTCGACTTATGGCCGCCCCTTTTAGCTATCCTTTGAAGTTACAACGGCACTGAAAAAAGTGACTTACAACTGATTCTTGCACTTATGACTGTCATAGCATCCCTATAGTTACCTGATCAAAGTTCAGGCACTTGGTACCTAGTGTGTATTTAAAATGGTTGCAGTGTCCCAGGAAGGTCACCTTTTGTGACCCTCCCAGCTAGAGTCAGACAAGCAAAGTCAATGGGATAAGATGAATTCACTAAACAACTATGTGAGTCACTTAAGAACTATGGTTAACAACCATGAAAAATAGGTCATAAATCTGACTCACTTAACAATTGCCTTGCTTGACAGTGGAAAAGTTGGTCTCAATGGTGGTTAGAAGTCAAGGACTAACTGTAATTCAAAAATGTCTAGCCATTCAAATGTCACTGGTATCAGAATAAACAGTGAAAAAGACAAACTAAATATTTAATTAGCAATGGATAATCCCTTTGTCAAATGCTATAAAATATAAATTGAACTGTATCCAAATAACTGAATAGTCCTATCCCACATTCTGCCCAGGGCAGGAATCTGGACACAAATGAAGTATTCTTATAGTGTAGCTTTAATGTGAAATATAATGTATAGAAACTAAGATTAAAATGAAATATGGATGTTTCCAGCTAATATCTGTATTCCTCTAGAACAAAGATATCCATGATGAAAGTGCAATAAATTTTATCATAAAAATTGTACATGGTAATTTTACTTTTCTTTTTGGATTTAATACATAACAGCTGGCCACTTTTATGAAGTGTATTTGCTCTTGTATTTTATGAAACTTATACATAGAAAAAATCCAAAAGATATCTTTTAAAAATAAATCTGTGACAAATATATATAGTCTAAGATTTTAAAATATATTTTCCTGATCCTAAATTAAATTAAACTCTTTTCTCTTCTTAGGTCTGATTTGGTGAATTTCCAATCAGATTTTTTAATTTTTTAAAAAAAGTCAAGACAGTAATCTGTTCCCACCAGTTCAAAGCAAAACAGAATGGAGTTACTGTAAACTTCTAAGCCCTCGGAGTATATAACTGTGCCTCTGACTCTGTAACAATATTATCACAAACAAATATGAAATTGCAATCACATTATAAAAAACCATGATGAGACAGAGCAAAATTGAAATAAGTGTTGGTGTGTGTCGTGGGACATAATATATTCCACACTGAAGGACAACTAATATGAGCACACAGATATATGCAAACTGCATCCTGTTTTTGCTGTCCCATAAAGATAAGAGACTGTTGCCATTGAAACTGGACAAATGCTGTTCCAACAATAATCAGAATACAGAATCAGCTACTGAGATAGATATCAGTAGATATGATAGACAACTTGATGCAGGTATTAAAGGTATTTTCTTACAGTAGGAAGGCCAATCTTACCTCCCCTTAAACATGGAATCTCTTTGGATGATTTGGGCCCAATTTCTGTTTTTCAACCCAACGTATTTCATAGGTTTGCTATGGGGAAAATCAGACAACATAGTGCTGGGTCCATTATGTGGACATACCCTATATCCCAAGGAGGGATATTTGTCTAACAAAGAAATAAAAAGAAGGATTTATGGGGGTCATTTCCTTAAGACTTTCCTTAAGTGAAGAAACAAATTGAAAGGAAGAGATTCCAAATGTTACATTTTACATTATTAGATTTAAGGAAAACCTGTGAGGCCTCTTTAACATTAGGTTTCTGTATAGTCAAAAAAAACTAAAAGTAAACATCTACAAAATATATGCTACAGAATGTATATTTTTTCCATAAAATCAATCATTTTGAGGTATCTGATAAACAGAGTTTCACTTTTAATTAGAGATAAAGGTCTGCAATGAAATCATCAGGCAATCTAGTTAACTTATAGGAAAATAAAGTATAAATTATACAATAAAGCATAATACTTGCAAAACATCCAATTTCCGATACATTTTAGCTATACACTTAAATGCAATGGTACTTTATTTATACTACCTTTGTACCATTAGCACAATAGAACCTTTGTGGTATTTGTAATTTACTAAATCCATTTTGTATTTTGATATATAGCTATCAAATTATAACTATATGACTAGTCAAATTGTTTAAACAATTGGTAAAATGAGCAAAAGAATATTATCAAAATAAAACTAATCAAGCTACTGTAGCAGAAATAACGTTATTTCATGTCAACAAGCTATAGTTTTTCTGGATTACAGCTTTTACTTTGTGCAGTAAAGGTTTTACAAATTTTTGAGAGTTGTCTCGGCGCTTAACACTAAATGCTGGGCAATGAACTACTATCTAGGATTTCTGTTATTAATAAAAACCAGTTTGTATTTAAAATGCAGAAATCTTGCTTGTCTTCTTCTGATTTATATCTACAAAGCATATCAGCATATGGCAAATTCATATGCGGTGATGCTTTGAATTATACTGAAAATAAGTTACCTGTCTTTACTCATACAAGTATACTTCAAGGTGGTAACAAAAGCGGCTTGGAAATGGAGATAAATAGCTTCTTAACAACATCCTTAAATTGTAACTTCATAGTTTTCTGTCTGCCTACAAAACTTTCTTGGTTTTCTTTTGAAGTTGCAATAAAGTTCATATCAAAAGAAGGTATAGCAAGCTAAGAATTCATGAAACTAAAAAAAGTTTATCTCTGTAAATTGCTCAAGGGCCTGCCTGGGGAAACTGGTTAAATTTGAAAGAGAGAGAGAGAGAGAGAGAGAAAGAGGGGGGGGGGAGGGAGGGAGGGAGGGAGGGAGGGAGGGAGAGGGAGAGAGAGAGGAGAGAGAGAGAGAGAGAGAGGGAGAGAGAGAGAGAGAGAGAGAGCTCACAATTCTTTTTTTAAATAATGTATCAATTTCATTTTAAAACAGCATATATCCTCAATGCTGTGAATACATTATCTTGATACATGGTGGAATTGTTAGCAATATATTAATATTTTATTATTTATCTCCTTATACTACTTCTATATCACCCAATCCAAAATGACTTTTGGGCTTTGACAATAAAATAATTGCATAAATAATAATACTAATTCAATTATTTCTTAAAATTATCAAAATAAAAACATCTTAAAATTGGAATCAAAATCAGTTATTAGTATGTTTGTCATGGATGAGATAGCATTGGTCACAGACATCTAATTCTTCTGAAAAAGTACAGTACTTATCATTTTCCTCAAGGACAACAAAGTTCAAATGAAAATGTAGTAGTAGTAAAATTATATAATGGTTGGATCATAAAATTGCTTCTTTGGGAGCAGATGCATCATTTTCTCTTCCAAAATAGTACAAACTCTCTCAAAGAAACATTGGATATCTGCTGAACCCAGTTATATACATCCAGCTGACTGCATTAATGAGACAGGTGAGACATGGAATTCATATTACAGAGAAGTTATCTTCAGAGTCCCCAAGTTGAAGCAAATCTCAGATAACCTTGTATGATTTGGCCTCAATCTCCGCATTGCAATCTACTAAAGTAGATGCTAGACCTGAGCAAAGTTGATTGGTTTCATCAGCAAAATGTTTAGCAAAAATGTCACAATAGCCTGCCAACAGAATGTCCTATGCATCTGTACCCTATAGTCACCAGAAACCTTAAATAACTCTACTGCAGCACATTTGACTTATGTAATAAGAACAAAGAAATACTGACTTTCATTGCTTTGATCACCATATGTGAACCCAAATATGGACCCTCTTTGGCATGATGTTATAGTGGTTCTTTTCCAGGGCTAGTTCCAGTCAGTGTTTGGGGATAGCAATCCAGTCCTAGACTCTTGCTTTTTGGGTGACTAATGGCTCTCCTTCTCCTCACTTCTGCTTTGTAATTGTATATCTCTGCTTTGGCTGAGTGAAGCTATTTGGGTTCTGTCTGAATATTTGAAGTCTGTGGGGACTTGGTGGTTTCCAGACCACCAATATCAAGTGTCTTTAGGTTTGAGGTACTCTGAATCCCGGAACTGGACATTTCTAATCTTTGGTTCTGGATAGTGTTGTAGTTTCTCACTCAGACCTAGTACACAATTTTTTAGTACCAGGCTCAGAGAGACAAAAATTAGGCTCCTGTGACAGATATTGGCATTGAGACATAAAACTAGAAATGGTGATGAATAGGGAGAGTTAGCAATGAATTGACCAGCCTTCCCTAGTCTCATAATCTTTATATATAAGTGGTGCAGTGGTTATAGTGCATTACTGCAGGCTACTTCTGCTGATCACTGCTGATCTCACCAGGCTCAAGGTTGACTCAGCCTTCCATCTTCCCAAGATGGATAAAATGAGGACCCAGATTGTTGGGGGCAATATGCTGACTTTGTAAACTGCTTAAGGCTGTAAAGCACTGAGAAGTGGTATGTAAGTCTAATTGCTATTGCTATCTAGTTTTTGTAAATGTATGGAATACCAGCCGACTGCAATGAATAAAGAATTTAGGAAAACAACACAATAATTTTTCATTTCATATTTCACCAGTCAAATAAGAGAAAGAACATGAACAAATTAATATCAACTTCTATAAATAAAGTCTATTAATTATACAGCTAGGATAAAATGGCTTGTTTGTATATAGGTTATTTTATTTTTATACCATCCACCTTCACTTACCATCCAACTACCATCCAAAATGTTTTTTGGGACTGATACTCGGGAAAAACAAGTAGATTGGGGTATCTGTTTATGAGTCAGAGAGATTTAAGTTTATTGAACATTTTTTTCAGTACTTCATAGGAAAAGTGTTAATATCTAAGTATTTCTTACTGTCATTACATTTGGATTTTCATGTATTCTTAATGACTGCACATTTTTACAATAGTTAAAAGAAAACAGTTCAATCTGTTTGGGGGGGGATAGAAAAAAATATTAATGTCCATTTTATGTGGCAGGAAAACAAATAGTATTGGGTTTTTGTTTTTCTCTCCCTTATTTTTCAGTGTTCTCTAAAAACTAGGGACATTTAAATAGTTTCAAAGAATAAACCATTTGAATAAATAGCACATGTGTAAATGATAGGTAGCATAATTTTTTCATTTGTGTTGATCGGAACTTGTTTTTAATTTATTTTAAGATTGTTTGCTCTAGAGTCACTTGCAGAGATATAAAGAATACATAAAGAATACATAAAAGAATGTATTCTTTAAATATATAAAGAAATGGACACATCTTGGAAAAATATTTTTATGACATCTCTATGTTTAAAAGGAAAGGGAATACAATTATAAATAAAACCAGTTCAGATGATAAAGTTCTTCCTATGGTGAATTTATACTTTCTCAGTTGCACCTTTTGTTTCTTCCACCAGACATCTATCTATGAGTTTTGACCAGACAGAGAGTATGTTCAGCTTTATTGCTTCAACAACATGTAACTTGGGATAGAACAGCAGTAATTACAACAAGAGGAACACATAATAACATTCTGGAAAGTGGATAGTTTCTTAATATTAAAGAAACTCCAGTGTGTGATTCTTTCTTCATATTGCATCCCAAAGCTCTAAAATGTAATTTTTCTTTATATCTGCAAAAAATGGGACTTTCAAAAATGATATCTGACGGATGTTTCCTGATTAAGAAATAATCTAGTTATCCAAGCAGGTGGAATATTTTTGTTACGAAATGCTGCAAATTTTTGCAATTCCTACAGAATAGCTTTAATAATAAAGATTTCAAAGATAATCTAAATGAGTTATCGATGCTGAGATACCCAGACAGTCATGTTAGCTAGCAAATGTAATTTTTAAAATTACATTTTTTTTTACATTTCATATTTTGAAAAAAAGGGGCAAACTTAATTTATGTTGCCTTAGAGTGCAGGACTAGAGTTAGTGAGTTAAAGTTATAATGAAGTAGATGTCAGATGAAATTTCCTGACTGTATGAACTGCCAGCTAATGGACTGACCACCACATGAACTGGTGACTTCTTCTTTGGATGTCTTTAAACAGGAACAAGACGATTTTTTTTCTGAAATATTCTACTGGATCCTGGATTGAACAAAGATTAGGAGAAGATAACCTCTAACATTTCTCCAATTTTCAAATTGTATGATTTCTGATAGTATTTTGGATCAGCTCATTTATTATGAAACAATTTTTTAAAAACTTTTGTATAATGAAACCTGAAGTTGATTTATGTCAAGATTCCTTTGCAATTTATTTGACTAAAGTATATTTGTCATTTAGTCCTTTAGTACTTATGGCGTTGTTATTTCTGAAGTTCTGCGTCTGTTATTTAGAGGAATCAAGCGATACTTTTACACCAGTAATCCTTTTTTATAGAAAACTGAAGAATTCATAAGTAATTGACATTAATTATTTACATAACTTTTGAATTAACTAACTTGAACATTACATTATAAATCAGTTGAGTTTTGCTTTAAAGAATGTGAAACTAGTCTCTGATGAACTTAAAATATGGTTAAGACAAAATAAAATTTGCTTCATGAATAGGAAGCATCACAGAGAATGTTAAGTAAGGGTTGGTGTAATAACCTTGCTGTAAAAGATATAATTCAGAGTTGGAACATTAATTTCATATGATATGTCCTATTAAACTCCACAAAATTATTAATGAACTTTAGATTGATCATTGCATGTCAATAGCAATGGTTTTCTTGGCAATATCCAAGCATTCATACTCAGCGAAAATCTGGTGGCAAGATGTGGAAAACAAGATGATAGCAAACAAAGAGTTTGTTTGCGGAATATAATCTAGTAATTACAGTTTCTTAGCTTTAGCCTGGGACTAAGAGGGAAATAAAAGTGTTTGAGGTATTGAAGCCCACTTCAAATGGGAGATTTTTTTTACTGAAGCAAGTTATGCAATTTACAACAGGCCTACCCATGTTTTGTGGGTGTGACCTTTTTTATTCCATAAATGAGTCTGACAAAAGTCATCAGGCTATGAGTAGTTGATGCTGTAGTATTATATAAGATCTATTGGTTGCATTTGACCATTGCACTGATTTAGATATAAAGCTATTTTTTTCCCTTGCTATCCAGGCAAAAAGTAAAAATCTGATGTATTGTTTAGTGGGTTAGTGTGATAGTAAATAGATTTGATTTACAATTTATCTAGTCCTTTCTGTAGGAGCTTCCTAGGCTGTAAAATATGGCCAATAAAATGTCTTCTTGTTGTTATGGCTTTCTCAAAAATAACTTCAAGAAATACCAGAAAATAAGAGTGGGGCAATATTTTGGCAGGGGTGTTCTTTGTTGCTGGAGTAAACCTATATAAGCCAACTGCAGGTAGTCCTCAACTTACAACAGTTTGCTTAGTGACCATTTAAAGTTACAATGGCACTGAAAATAGTGACTTATGACTATTTTTATACTTAAGACCCGGTGGTGGGATTCAGCGAGTTCACACCTATTCGGGAGAACCGGTTGTTGGAATAAATCTCATTTTGGTTTTTCCCACTTTACAGGGCTAATCCTGTAAGGAAGGCAGGAAGGAAACATTCTGTTGTTATTTCTAGCCTAATCTTTATTGCCCTGATTACAGAAACTGCCTCTCCGGTTAACCCTTCTTACATTGTAACAGCTAAGACAAAGTGTCCATCAACGTGAGTGATGTTGAGTTGGCCACGCCCATCCAGTCACACGACTACTGAGCCACGCCTACCCAGCTCGTCATTAGGGGAGAGAACCGGTTGTTAAATTATTTGAATCCCACCACTGTTAAGACCACTACAGCATCCCCAAAGTCACATGATCAAAATTCAAAAAGACGCTTGGCAACTGACTTGTATTTATGACAGTTGCAGTGTCTCAGGATCATGTGGTCCACTTTTGCAACCTTCTGATAAGCAAAGTCAATGCGGAATCCAGATTCACTTAACAACTGTGTTACTAACTTAAGAAATGCAGCGTTTCACATAACAACTATGGCAAGAAAGGCAACAAAACTCTCTTAACAACTGTCTCACTTAGTAACATAAATTTTGGACTCAATTTGGTTGTAAGTTCAGGATTACCTGTATTGGGATCTTCTGTACTTAAGGCTAAATTGAGGATATGGGTCTGTGTATAATTTTTGCAGCCAGTGTCTGTACATGCATGGCTCTTTGGCAATATCTTATTGTATTCAGGTATATTTTAAAAAGTGATATAGATGCGTTCTGGTGAAAAAAGTCTAGTACTACCATGATCACCCCAAAACACAAAGAACAATGTTTAAAATTGAATGTACTATAGAAAGACAGTAGAAAGCTTCTGCTGCTGCAACAAATTCTGCCAACAGTGGAATCTCTGAAGCCATATTCATACATACCGTGTTTTTGAGAAAATAAGACAGGGTCTTATTTTCTTTTGATCCCCAAAATAAGCACTTGGCCTTATTTTCAGGGAGGTCCTATCATTTTCAAGGTGCAGAGGGTGGCAAGCATCATCATCTCATGACGGCTGCTGTGTTGCAATATTTTCAGAGAGGGCTTATTTGGGGGGGGGAGGAATTATTTTAGCGCATGCGTTCAAAAGCCTGATTGGGGTTATTGTTAGGGGAGATCCTATTTTTGGGGAAACAGGACTATACATATTTGGCAGATTAGAGTCTTTTATGTCAACTAAATCTATGTTGCAAAAATGTAGATAACTAGATAATAGAACAAGAACTATACTGAAAATTTCAACTCTTTACTGCAGCCTAGAACTGCAAAACAGTATTGACTCTACCCCTAAAAGTCTTTCCAGTCTACTCTAGAGCATGCCATAATATTGGAGGCAGGTGTGACCAATGGATGTTTGGTCGAATCCAGGGATGTCAAACTGGTGGCCTGCAGACCGGATACGTCACACGCTCCACGAATGGGAAACAGGAATTTTCCCATATTCAATAACAGGAATTTAAAGGTTTTTTTTTAAAAAAAACATGGACTATCTGGGATAAAGAAGCAAAATACTACCGTGTTTCCCTGAAAATACGGCATGTCCTGAAACTAAGGCCATGACACATTTTTTGGGTGGGCAAAAATATAAGCCCCCCTGAAAATAAGCCCCCTGGGCAATCCCCCCCTCCTGCCAGGCAGAGCACCACTTGCTGACCTAGCGGTACCCTGAAGGTGCCAAGTCACGGGAAAGAGGTCGGGGGCAAAGGCACTCACATTGCTTACTGCCTTTGGGATACCGCTAGGTCGATCAGTGGCGCTGTGCCCAGCTGGAGAGGGGGGTTGCCAGGCGGCTGCTCTCTTGTGAGCGGGCTCCCGAAGAGCCAGCCACAACCTCAGGGTCGAATGGCTGTGTTGCACTGTTGTAGCAGTAACGCAGCAGCCATGAGGTGACACACTCATGAGCAGCTGCCAGCAACCCCCCTTTCCAGCCGGGCACAGCGCATTCACTGACCTATCGCTAAGCCATGGGAGCGCCTGTGGGCTGGCTGCTGGCAGAGCGTACTCCCAGAGTGTACAACCATAGAGCGTACTCCCAGAGCGGCAACTGCCGGAAGACTCAGCATCCTACTTCTGTGCTTTGGAAGCTGCAGAAAAAACCATGTGGCGGGCGGCGGCAGCAGCGGAGATGCCCTGGCTCTGAAGGGAGAGTTAGGCAAGGAATAGTGAGCCTGGAAGTTGCGCAACAGGGAGCGGAAAAGCCGCTCGTGCAAACACCCCTCTCCAGACATGCAGAGCAGCCTTCCAGCAACCCAAAACAATAAGCCCTCCCTTGATAATAAGACCCAAGCTATATTTTGTGGGTCAAAAGAAACATGGTAGTTGTTCTAGCTGGGAGAATACCGAGCTGTCAAACAGGCGACCAATCAGAATACAGCACAGCGCCCCCTAGCGGTGCGGACCACAGGGAGAACTGCGTATACACAGCATTAGTGACAAAGGAGCAAATGAAAGAAATAAGTAACAGAAGATCTGGCTATGTATCTTTGATAAGCTATACTGGAAAGTAAACAATCTAGGAGAAACATAAATCCTTTAAAAACATATCTGAGAATACTACATTTTCTCAAAATGAGAAAAGAATCTGAAAACTAAACTTTGAGGATGGATTAGCTGCAGATATTATAACTGTTGATGCATAGTTATAATAATTTTTCATGCCAGTTCCAACACTAGTTATTTCGGAGAAACAGAAGGGGGAAAAAGAAAGATGAGAATCTTACAAAATATTTAAAGCATATGATTATATTGTGTGTGTACACACAGACTAAATAAAGAGAGTAATTATGTAGACATGTTTATCCTAGACAGAGTAAACATTATCAAAAGCTGTACTTATTCATAATGATACTAATGTATTTTTTTTTGCAGACATGTGCTTCAAATTGAGCAAGTCTCTAGTGTAACCTGTATGCTTGCTGAGATTTCTGAGTGATGAAAGCCACACATCTTAAAGTCAGTGAGAAATAGTGCTCTAATCCAAACTGTTATAGGATCCTTCATTACTCAGCATTACACCACATTACCAGAAATACGATGTAAACAAACAACTATCAGATAGATGTATATAAGGATAAATTTTGTTAGAAAGTCATTTGCTAAGTACAATACGTCATGATACAGGGCTACCAAATTTGAACCACTAAAACCTGAAACACTAGATCAAGGCTGTCAAACTAGCAGCCCGCACGCTGGATATGTCACACGCTGGCCACGCCCATGCCCAGTTTAGCGAAGGGGAAAAAGTTGTGATACATTACGTGCTGTCTTCGTGATGACATAAGTTTGACACCACTGCACTAGATGACAAAAGATTATTTTCTGTATCCTTTTGCATTCGTCTAGCACCTATTCCATTTTTTTCTAGCCCTAGATTACCGATGGGAATGAGTCACAGAATTTTTTCTAAGGTGGTGTGAAACATCAGCAGAAAAGGTGTGTCAAAATTATTATTTTTTTAAAAAGTCAAATGTATTTAAATAGCAAATGAAATACCATTGTATTAGGCCTGGTTAGTTGTGAGACCATTTATCTCCCATAATATCTGCGCAGATGATTTGATCCAGCAAGTTGGTGTGCTATTGGTTTCTTTGATATCTATTGGAACCAGACGTGCTTTCTCGGCCTTTACTCTCTGGAATGTAGTTATCCCTGAGATCTAGATGCTGGTGTTTCAGAGGGTTATGAACCTCTGGCTTTTTTCCAGGGCTTTGGCGGGAGTGATTGAAGCCACTTGCGGATAATTTGGATTTGCCTATTGCTGTTGCCTGATTTTTTTTGGCCAATTTTTGTTCTTTGTTTTTGTTGTTGTATTGTTCTTTTTTCCTGTGTTTTTACTTGTGAATGATCCAGAGTTGGGAGCTGGGTGTTGCTCAAATTCAAGAAATAAGATGGACAAAAATGCCAAATTCAGTCTGAACATCTGGCTGACCATGTTACAAATAATAAATAACAATAGTAATTGAAATAAATATTGTAAATATAATGTGCAAAGCTTTCAGAATCAAAACAGATCATATATGGGTTCTGAACCCGTCAGGTTCTAGCATAGAAGATAGCTGTAACTCGCCTCCCTATTTTTCAACTTCTGTAATCCAAACCAGAGGTGGTATTTAGCAGGTTCTGGCCAGTTCTGGAGAACCAGTAGCAGAAATTTTGAATAGTTCGGAGAACTAGTAAATACCACCTCTGACTCGCCCTGCCCCCATCTATTCTCTGCCTCCTGAGTCCCAGCTGATCAGGAGGAAAAGGGGATTTTACAGTATCCTTCCCCTGGAGTGGGGTGGGAATAGGGATTTTACAGTAGCCTTCCCCTGCCACGCCTACCAAGCTATGCCCGCCATGCCCACCAAGCCACACCATGCCAACCAAGCCACACCACACCCACCAAGCCACGTCCACAGAACCAGTAGCAAACATTTTTTAATCTCACCACTGGTACAAACATGTTTGATGTTTCATCCTATTCTGCTCTGGACTATAGAAATAGTAAGTGATTAAGGTCATTACATTTTAGTCTAGAATTGGGACCCTCACAGTTTAACAAGCAGATATAACTGCATGCAACATATTAAAATTAACATTTAATTTATATTTTAGGTAAAATGTTCATGCTGCCTGAAGATGGTTTGGACCTAATTAAAATCAACTCTCCCTGGCTTTAGCTGATTTGATCTATTATGTTGCACTGCAAAGGTTGACCATTTGGGTAATTCAAAGAAAACAAATGATCAAACATCTGAAGAAGTTACAAGGGTTACTGCATTTCTTGAGCTCATTAATAAATCACCAAGTTGTTTTGGATGAAGGTGATGAAGGTATATATATTCTTAAGCATTTTGCAAGATGCAATCAGGGTATATATTGCTGGTGGGTTGGAACAGAGCCTAAACAAAAACTAGTTCCCCAGGTATAGCAATTACAGTGCAAGCTCAAAGAATGAAAAATGAAACTCATCTTGACTATCTTGAGACATTAATCCATCCAAAAGTAAATAACTTTTTACCAGCCAAGACTACATTTGAAAACAATGTAGCCAAAGTACATGTAAGAAGAGCACAGGACAATTATACATACTCACATCATAGGAAAGGAAAATCTGAGATTAAAGTTCATTAATTTGTAGGGAGAAGTTAAGTTTTCTTGGTTTGCTAAAATGACGCTTGGCTTGGCTTTTTCACTAAAAGCAATTTGGCTTACTTATCATAGTTATCACAATTTGTGGAGGAAATTTGTGGTCCAACATGCAACTGATAGAACGAGTTGCCTCATCTTACATTAAGATAAGAGGAGCCTTCTTCTAGATTTGCTCCTTTTAAAAGCCAAATAATAGAAGCAATGGAAGTTTGGCTATGAGTATCCTCTGCTGGCAACAGTTGATAATGCCAGGTGCAAGCATTTATGAAACAGAAGGTATCAGCAGCAGTTACTTATGTCATCTCATAAGAGGGATGTGCACTAAATGGGATTGACATTAAAGACATTCTAGTAATTGAACTCCTGCAAAAAGCAACATATGCAATGGACTAACCACTCAGTATTCCATATACTGTAACACTAGCATTGCAGGAATGTCCAAATATAATCCAAAGGATTATCTGATCACCTTTGAAATCCTACATGAATTGAGATTATTCAAAAGTAGAATGTGCTTGCCCAGTGTGCCTGCAGTGAGTCTCTAGCCCTATAAAGTGCAGCAGGAAGGGATTCAGAAGTTCCATTTCATGCAGGAACTCCCCTCTTTGTGGAGTGCCTTTCTACCAGAAGTAAGATTTGCGTCCTCACTCCTGATTTTTAGAAAGCTTTTGAAAAGTTAGGAGTTGAAAAGAGAATTCAGGGACTGAGACACAAATTGTACCTGAAATGAATGAGAACACTAATACCATGACTTTTAAGTGCTGGATCATATGTGATGGTTCATTAATTCATGTATTGTGTATTGTGTATAATTATTAGCAGTGACGTGCGGTGAGGGTTATGGCTGGGGAGGCTGGTGACGTCATCAGGAAGGCGGGGAATGGGACCACGTGTGCAGCACACGTGGTCCCATTCTCCGCCTTCCTGAGTGAACATTAAGGGGACCGCGGAGTGCACTGATCCGCGTAGCATTGCTTCCTCCACCTGCGCCAGTCCCTTCCCCCCCCCCCACTCCTTCAAGGTCTCCCTCTCCCACCAACCCAAAGCCCGATCCCCAGCTCCCTCGGGCAAGGCTTGAGCGGGGTGAATGGGAAAGCAACGAAAGGGGCTGCGCTTTCACCCCGCTCAAGCCTTGCCGCCTGCAGGCACCACCCGCCCTCGCTGCCCCTTTTGTTGCTTTCCCACCCGCCTCTAAGGCGCACCAAAGCCTCCTTCGTCCCCCCCAGCGCGCGCCCTTTTTATTTCCCGTGACACCCCCCCCATTTCAGGAAAGCTTTCCCCATTGCCTGCGGGGTGAGGGGGGCGGCTCCTCTCCCCCCACTCCCTCCGTCCCTGCCTCTCTCCTCAGCCCCAAAGCTCCGTCCACGTGACTCACTTCCAAGGCGGTGGCTGGAGAGGCGCGCAAGAAAGGCGAGCGGTTTCCCACCAAAGCGGCGTTCTGCGCGCAAGAAGGTGCTGCCGGAGGACAAAGGGACGCAAACACACATCTACCCATCTATCTTTTCCAGCCTCCTAGTGCTCTTTTCCACCGATCGCGCATGTTGTGCGCGCAAGAAGGAAAAGTCTGCGGCGAAGCCCTTGTCGCCCCGACCTCTTGTTTGCACTTCCCCCCCTTTTTCTTCGCTCCATCCCGCTCCAGCTCTGGAAGGGCCAGCGAGGTTGGCTCCAGCTGAGATCGAGAGGGAGGAGAGGAGGGGGTAGCTGCGGGCTACCTTCCGGCCAAATGCGCACGAAAAGCGTGCGCGATCGGTGGAAAAGAGCGCTAGGTAGATGTGTGTTTGCGTCCCTCTCTCCTCAGCCCCAAAGCTCCGTCGGCGCGACTCACTTCCAAGGCGGTGGCTGGAGAGGAGCGCAAGAACGGCGAGCGGTTTCCCACCAAAGCGGCGTTGTGCGCGCAAGAAGGCGCTGCCGGAGGACAAAGGCACGCAAACACGCATCTACCCAGCTGTCTTTTCCAGCTACCTAGCGCTCTTTTCCACCGATCGCGCACGCTTTTCGTGCGCATTTGGCTGGAAGGTAGCCCACAGCTACCCCCTCCTCTCCTCCCTCTTGATCTCGGCTGGAGCCAACCTCGCCAGCCCTTCCAGAGCCGGAGCGGGATGGAGCGAAGAAAAAGGGGGGGAAGTGCAAACAAGAGCTCGGGGCGACAAGGGCTTCGCCGCGGACTTTTCCTTCTTGCGCGCACAACGTGTGCGATCGGTGGAAAAGAGCGCTAGGTAGCTGGAAAAGACAGCTGGGTAGATGCGTGTTTGCATGCCTTTGTCCTCCGGCAGCGCCTTCTTGTGCGCAGAACGCCACTTTGGTGGGAAACCGCTCGCCGTTCTTGCGCGCCTCTCCAGCCACCGCCTTGGAAGTGAGTCGCGCGGACAGAGCTTTGGGGCTGAGGAGAGAGGGACGCAAACACGCATCTACCTAGCGCTCTTTTCCACCGATCGCGCACGCTTTTCGTGCGCATTTGGCCGGAAGGTAGCCCGCAGCTACCCCCTCCTCTCCTCCCTCTCGATCTCGGCTGGAGCCAACCTCGCTGGCCCTTCCAGAGCCGGAGCGGGATGGAGCGAAGAAAAAGGGGCGGAAGTGCAAACAAGAGCTCGGGGCGACAAGGGCTTCGCCGCGGACTTTTCCTTCTTGCGCGCACAACATGCGCGATCAGTGGAAAAGAGCGCTAGGAGGCTGGAAAAGACAGCTGGGTAGATGCGTGTTTGCGTGCCTTCGTCATCCGGAAGCGCCGACAACATTTCTGCCTCTGCAGCTCCCGGGCGCGGCCGGACAAATGTATATAATATTATAATATTATATATATATATAGTAAATAATATTATATACTATTATTTCATGAAGAGAGGTGAGGCCCTATTAACTTAACATCTGTAGTGATTCACTTAACAACTGTGGCATGGTTGTTCAGTCATAAAAGGGAGCAAAACTCTCTTAACAATTGTTTTGCTAAGCAACTGAAATTTGTTATAGGTTATCTAGTCAATTATCTAGTCAACACTTGGCCTTGTGCAGAAATCCAACAACCATTCATTATAAGTATCATCCAGCCCCCATGAGAAACCTCCTGCAAGGAAAACTCCATCATTGGTCTAAATAGGATTTCACCATTTAATAGCTTGGCGAGCCTGGAAATTCCTCTGACTAGTCAATTTTTTTGAACAATAATTTTCCAAGCACTTCTTTGCATATTCTAAGAACAACATTACAATAATGATTCTGAATTCTGAATAACAATTCTGAATATTTCTAAGAAGTTTTCCAATTCACACTGTTTATTCCAGCTATACAATCTGCACAGTTCCAGGACATTTCTATTTGTATAACACAGTCACATAGAATTCTGCATGCTGTTTGTTGAAATATATAAAACTGTTTTTCCATCATTGTATAATTATCACTATAATTATCCCCACAGTTGCAAATTAGTCTATAATAGGGACCGGGAAATTGCAGCTCTTGAATGAATCTGACCTCCTGAAGGATAGTGCCCCCCTCCCACAGTACAGTGAAGAAGAAAGGAAAATGATAGCAACAAGACAAGGAGAAAGAAGCAGCTGTGCACTCAGTGATAAGGTTAAGTGAGCCTCTTTAAACAGTTTCACATGAATTATAGTTGCCAACTAAGTCTTTAAGTTTAAGTCAAAAGCCCTCAATCCATTTCTGCAATGATGAGTACCATTTTTGAGAAGGATTATGTACAGAAAGTACTATCATCATCTGCTTAAACAATTACTACCACTACGTTAAGTGGTATGTTAGATGAATAGATAACTATTCTCAATCTTCAAGCTTAAATTTATTGGAGTATATTTTATCTGAAATTGTGGATAATTTGTTTCGTTATAATGCATACCATATCTTGTTGCTAGCAATATATACTTATGCCTTTTTAAAATTTAACATGCAAATTTAAATGATATGTACAAATAGATCTATAAAAATGATGTATTTCCCATGAGTCAGACTAAGTTGATTGTCATTTAACCTAACTGGGCAATGGCCTTACCCATCTACCAGATTTATGTATTAAATTTATATGCTGCCCTTGTCACTAATCAGGTGACTCTTATTATTGGGAATACATATTTATCTGATTCTTAAGACGAGACAAGGAAATCTCTGGAAATAAAATCTAGGTTTGGATTCTTGTGAATTCAGATTAAAGTGTATTAAACTACATCAGTGACTGATTACCAAGGGAATTTGGAAGGTCAATCTTATTTGGCAAGGTGAGAAGTTAATATCAAAGAAATCAGATAAACTAATTTGGACCCAGCTCTCTGAGGATATATATATATATCCTACATACATACACATACACATACATACATATACATATATATCTTTGAACAATTGACGCAGGCACTTTTACTCCCCCCTCCCAAAAAAAGATCCAGTTCTGCTAGGACAATAATACTGGATTTGAGTACATGACTTAGATTCATACCTGATTGACCAGGTGGTGGAACCCCTAGTGATCCTCTTGGCAGGCATAAAAACACAGCGAGTACAGCTGCTTTGTTTCCTGAGCATGGCTCAATGGCAATTGGTTTTGGAGAACCCTGGAATTAAAGGAAAAAAATACATGATTGACTGATTGAGATTATTTGCTGCTTTACGTATTCGTTTTTAAAAATTAAAACTATACTTCAAGTATTTTTTTAAAAAGGAAAGACAGGACTTTTAACACTTAAAGGTCTTTTGAAGCTGAGAGATCCATTATGGCATAATTTCTCAACTGCTTCTGTAACCCTTGAGAACTTATGTAGAGTAATGCTCATTTAGGGCATAAATGTGGTGACTTTAACATGCCATAAAATATTGTTCCCTCTTTCAAATATGTCATCTTCTAAGCTTCTGTACAAGTTACTTCTATTTATGTTTTGAAATATCATTTATAGATAATATACATTTTCATGAATAATTTCAACTACTGAGTTAAATGCAAAAATATTTACAATAATTGATATTAATTTTCATTCTTACAAATTTAGCATGTATTTATTAATTTAAAATAAAAATCTGATCATGTAATCAACAGCCATTTCAGTATTTATTATTTGGGGCAGTGATGGCTAACCTTTTTTGGCTCATGTGCCAAAAGCCTGCATGTGCTCACACCCATAATTCAATCCCCCCGCACATGCGCACATAACCCCCCACTTCTCCGCCCCTCCAAGAATGCGCACACAACCCCCCTGCCCTCCTGAAGCCTGGGGAGGGCAAAAGCAGCCTCCCCGGCCCTCCAGAAGCTGAAAACGCCCCATTTCTGAACTTCTGATAGGCCTGGTAGGCCCGTTTTTCAGGAAAGCCTTGAAGCCTGGGGAGGGCAAAAAAGGGCCTCCCTCTGCCCCTGCCCCCTTAAGGCCCTCCGGAAGCTGGAAACAGCTCATTTCTGAATTTCTGGTAGGCCCATTTTTTGCCCTCTCCAGGCTTCAGAGGCTTTCCAGAGGGCAGAAACAGCTTTCCGTGGCCCTCCGGAGGCCCTTCAAAAGCAGAAAATTAGCTGGGCAGCGTGCTGCAGCTGACCTAGAGCAATGGCTCACATTCCCTCAGAGATGGCTCTGTGTGCCACCTGTGGCACTCGTTCCATTGGTTTGTCATCATGGACTTAGGAGATAAAAATCACTTTACAATTTACACACAAATATATATATATATCTTTGTTCGTGACCATTTATTTTCCTCCAATATAATGCAACAGAGCTGCAAAATTTATTTTGAAAATGAAACTCACACTAAAATGCATTGAATTGTCTAAAAGTACATAGAGTTAGAAAAAATGTTATTTAAACATGAAAGAAAACAAAAAATGTTTAAAAATAAAAGTGATATAGATAATAAAAAATATTAATGAACTCATATATTTATTGAAAAAACCTATTTGCACATAAACAAAAATGGTTGATGTCAGGAGAACTATAGAAAAACAAGAAACACTGAAAATTCAATATTTACTAAGAAAGAGTGCCATTTATCAATTTGTGGTATTTCTTTTTAATTCACTGTATTCCTTTGAATTTTTATTTGCTTGCTTAGACTTCTATGCTGTGAATTTCCATAGGCTTTTTGCAGGTTACGGAACTTCATTAAGGGTAAAGTTTAAACATGATAAATATCTCATAAATTATGACAGTGCTATTCCAGAGGGTACGATAAACCTCCTTGTTCCCAAATGTCATCCTAATCACCCAAATGTTTTTGATACTTTGGAAGTCTAATAAAATAGAGAATTGGATACTGGATGAATTGGTAGCCAATACAGTTATTGGCGACCCAAGGGCAAATTTCATCATGCCCATAATTATCTTAAGCAACTGCGTGTTGAGCAATCTGAAACTTCATTGATAGAGAACCAGACGAATTATGGCATGACCTTTAATAAGGATGAATGTGAAAAGAGAATGCAAAAAGAAAAGAAAGAACAGAAAGCAAACTTGATGTCAAGACAAACCAGGGAAATTGCCAAAGAAAGAAGAGATGAACTGCCAAAGCCAATAAAGATAAAAATCTCAGGAAAAAAACCAAAAGAATTTCAGAGAACTCTTAGAAGAGTATTACAGTATTATAACAACATACGTAAAGACATTAAAGGTAGATACAAACATGGACAATTGCAGAACATAGAACATTTCTGAGAGGGCAATTTAGAGAATTCTGTCAGAATTGAAACATGCAATAAAATAATACTCCATTATTGCCACACACAACACTTTTCAAAGTGCAGTGTTGTCTTTTCACCCAATAAATTTAAAAACAACAACCCTGATTCAAATAGTATTAGCATTAAGCATTTTCAATTGAACTTCATCAAAATCAACTACATCTAGTATTCTCATTTCTGGCTGGAAAAGTGTTTTATAGCATGCTTTAAGGCAGGGGAAGCTGAAGTGCAATCTTAGCATATATCATTTCATTTTTTTCAGTAAGAGACTCGGGCAGCATAGAGCAAATGATCATAATTCAGATACCCTTAGGTTTGTTAGTTGTTTAAAGATAAATACATAACCCTAAATCAAAGTTATTTCAGTGGGACATGACACATTCTTTGAACTGTACAGTTTATCATGTACTTTTCACAGCTTTGGAGGGGGGAAGGGGCGAGATAAGGCACATGTTTATTTGCCCAAAGCACTTAGCAACTTCAATTTATTTACCAGAATTGTCATGTTTTGGATGGTAAGAAGCAGAAGCCGTTATGCTTTGCCAAAAAAGCCACCAAAGAGAGCCAGACCATAAATAAAGCATTGGAATATATAATACAAGCAGGAAATAGTGAAAATGGAGACAATATGTTGTTCTGATCTAAAGGGTAACTAAAACTTGTTTTTAAAAAGGGGTATCTAAAACCTTATAAAAAACAAAATCAAGCACTCGACAAAAGGAACAATTCAGTTAAAATTAAGCAGCTTAAAA
The DNA here is from genome assembly GCF_964273705.1 of Natrix helvetica. NCBI lineage: Eukaryota > Metazoa > Chordata > Lepidosauria > Squamata > Natricidae > Natrix > Natrix helvetica. The sequence goes on along the minus strand of NC_138551.1, from coordinate 59,418,783 downwards.
CATGTTTTGTATACACATAATGATTGGGTCAATTATTGAAACAAATGGCCTTTTTACTAATGTGTTGACAGACTCACAACATCAGCCATTCCAATCTCACAGTTGTTATTCTACCCAATGAGCATTCATTCTATGCTGAAGCCTTCTCCAAGGCAGTGACCTTTTTAATTCTTTGGACTGGAACAACCATTTCCCCACTTTTGAAACCTATTTAATACGCTTTGTCTATTTCGATAAACATATTTGAAGTAACACAACAAAAAGTACAACGCTAAATAGCTTTTGGTATGCAGAGAGGATTTTAAACTGTGCCAAGAAAACATAACTATTACACAAGATAATATGGCAGAAAAAAATAAATCATTTCATTTCATTAAACTTTAATATCAATAAACAAAGTCACGGAATCTTGATTTACTAGCTGGTGTGTCCAGCCTTGGAAACTTTAAGACCCGTGGACTTCAACTCCTATAATTTCCCAGCCATCTTTCTGGGAGTTGAAGTCCTCTGGTCTTAAAGTTGCCAGGGTTGGACAGCCCTGGTCTAAAGAATGTTACAGTAAGTAACATATCTTGGAGCTGGCTACTTTGTGACAGAACACTTGGTTTAAATTGTTAGAAGTCTCCAAAGAGTTTGAACAGCAGAAGGAATGGGACTAAATTCTGGAATTTTTCTACTAGTCCACTGGAAATGTAGGAAACAAGATATAGACACACTTAACCATAGTTTCAACTGGGAAAATACAATAGAATAGAATTCTTTATTGGCCAAGTGTGATTGGACACACAAGGAATTTGTCTTTGGTGCATATGCTCTCAGTGAACATAAAAAGACAAGATACATTCGTCAAGAAGCATAAGGTACAACACTTAATGATAGTCATACGGTACAAATAAGCAATCAGGAAATAATCAATATTAATATAAATCTAAGCAACAAAGATACAGCCCTGCAGTCATAAGTGGGAGGAGATGGGTGATAGGAATGATGAGATGACTAATAGTAATAGTAATGACTAATAGTAATGCAGCCTTCGTGAATAGTTTGACAGTGTTTGACAGGAATTATTTGTTTAGCAGAGTGATGGCGTTATGAGAAAAACCGTGCTTGTGTCTAGTTGTCTTGGCTGATAAACTTCTTATATCATTGAAGAATGAATGAGATTTATGCACAGAGGATTTGCTGGATTATGATGTCTTCCAATGCATGTTACATAGGAGGAATGAAAAATGAAAATAGTACAGAACACCAGTGAGAGGATGATTGGATATTTGGGGAAAATTGATTTTAGTTCCCTGGCTCCTCCTTTTTAAAAACATTTGTTTCTTTGTTGCAGTATAAACAATCAGAAGGAGAATAAAAATATCCTGAAATAAGTATTCATTATATTCACAAAGCAAAATGGGGTCAAGGTTCTGTAACAATTTATATTGCAAGAAAAAAGAACATCCATTATAGCTAAGCACTGGCCATATATTTCTGGGCAGACATTTCAAAGCTAGGTGCATCTAATTTTTAAAAGTGCATTATTATGCCATAAAGACAAATAGATCGTGAATCTTATGCCAAAAAAGCAATTAGAAAATTGGATTAAGGAATTAATGTGAATATGTTACACTTGTCAGGAATAATAAGTATTTTGACACAAGCAGAATAAAATTTGACATGGTGCACAAATACTGATCAGATATGCTAAACATTTAAATTACAAACAAGTATGCATTACTCACTTCCATGTTGCTAAACTAAATACCTAAATGCCAGGCTTATCACAATTAGTCTATAAATAAAAATGAATCTCTGCTCTGCTCAAATGTTTCCCCTTAAGAAATAATGATAATTTATACATAAAATTGAATTCTTAATCACATTATTAACACTGTATTTATCTGGTAAACCCAACTAGAGTAAACATGATTTCTTTGTATACAAATACTCATGTGTGTTGATTTGATGTAATTAACACAGCAATTTCAGACCCTCGCAGCTGTTTCTTAAAAGTTCCATTTGTGACAACATTAGATAGTCAAAACTTCCTCACCTCTTGAAAAGAATTAAATCAGGTGGTAATAGTATTAATATGAAAACTAGCCTTGACATTTGCAATACAAATCACATTCAATCCCCTTACCATTTTGCTAATGTACTTGCTCTTTTCTTTGGTTTAATGTTGCATTGATGCTTATGACATAATGCTTTCTTTTGTCATGTTGCATTTTATATGCATTGGCATGCACATCAAAGAACCTAAATGCTCATTTTAGAAGTTTAGCATCTTTTCTAAGCTTCACTGAACAAGAGTAATGGAAAACCACCCTCATGAATTGCAGTGTTTTCAGCCCTCATGATAATATCAATCGGGTGAGACCATAGTATCTACCAAGCTACTTTCAAAACTGAATAAGGAGAGGCGTTTGCAATTTTTCCTTATTGATGTCCACCTTCTGTGGCTCTCACAACTGGAAATCCTGCACAAAATTATTGGCTTTACTATACAAGTTAATTATTTAATACTTTTTTTGCTGTCTCAGTTATTTCAGCAGAATATGAAAAGAAATGATGAATAATTTAAACATTAATGAAATTATTGCACAAACACTTCCACTAGAGTAAAATCTATGCTTCAAGAGGAATATTCTTCAGAAAATACTGGAAGAATATATTTATTTATATTTATTCATACATTTCATGAGGATTCTCTATTAGTTATCACAATATTTTTGTTTGCTTGCTTGCTTTGCCCTTTTACTTTGTTATCTTTACCATTCATTACATTCCATGCTAAATATATTCATATTTTAGCTGCAGCTTACACTGACGAATGAAGAAAAATATCATCAATATTTTGTACTTTTTTCTACAAAGATTTCTAGTTGAGACACATAATAATTTACAATTTTAATTGATTACATTTCCTATCTGCTAAGTGGTAAGTAAGCATTGTTATCTATTTTAGAATAGTTATCTGCGGACAGGATTCTCTCTTTTGGCTTCTTAAAATGTTGCCACCATTTTGAAGAGAGAATTACATTGATTTCTTTCTTTCATAGCTATTCAATCCCTTCAAAGTGAATTTATCCTCGAGATTCATAGTATAATATCAAACAAGCACATTCCTTTTCATTTCCAGAACCGATTGAAAATATTATCAAAAATACAACAACAATAATAGAACTAATAAAAAGTAATGATGTACAATATGAATTAATGGGAACCTTTTTTTTCTTAATTTCTCTTTTACTTTTTTATAGATAGGTGATATTATAATTCTATAAAGATTTATTGTTACTTAATAGAAAATTATGGATTCAAGAAAATAAGGGTTGTTAAAAATGAAAGAATATTAATGGTAATTTGAATGCTCAATGACACTGAAGTATTTATATGTTTAATGGATAACCAGTGATTTTATTCTCAACTTTAAAAACTGATGCACAAAAGCTTGTAACCAAACGACATGCTTGATGAAATTGTGGAACTTTTTTTTTCTTTGTGTGTGCATGTGTGTTCTGTTTTGTATGTGTTGTTCTGCTTTGTTTTTTTTTAAAATAAAAATAAAAAGTATTAAAAAAATAATAGAACTAATAAACTCCTAGGGACATCTATCTATACTATACAGCTGATTTTAACAGCGTAGCTATTCCAATCTGTTACATAGATTTTTCTCCAATGATTCTTCTAATTCCAAGTACATAGAATTGACAACTATTTGGTTTATGACAAAAGAAACGAATGTGAACCATTTTTGGACAACAGATCTAGAAACGTGATCAAGAATAGCAACTTTTTTTTATTACTTTACCACATGCCTAAAGGCCGTGCCAATGAAACAGGATAGTGATTATAAAAAAAAGAGGAAGAGAGATTGCCAAAAAAAGTAAATTCAGAGAGGAACATTGGGCTGTGGAAAGGAAACATACATTTCCATCATGCTATTTCCTTTCAGGATAAACAGCATTATGTGAAGTGCAGAAACAGAGCAAGAAACAGTAAGCAAAATAAATAAAAGACGTGCGATAAAAAATGAAAATGAAACATAGCTAAATCTATTTTAGCCAAACAACATTGGCTATATTTCTTAATATTCCTTTAGCTTTAGCTTTGATTCTACACACCCAGAGATTACTTCCATTTGTTCTTTAAATCTGTCACTTGTCTGTTCTTCATCTAATCATTTGTTTTTTTCTCTAGACCAGCGGTATCAAACAGGCGACCTGCGAGCTGGATGCGTCATGTATAGACCACACCCACTCCAACTCCGCAAAGGGGGAAAATGTCACGAAATATCACGTGATGGCAATGTGACACTGCAAGTTTGACTTCCGCCTTCTACACATTCACAATTACTTCATGTATTTGTTTTGGGGATCATTCATTCTCTTTCTATATGATCAAACCACCACATTCTACTTCTGTTTTATTGGTCATTCACTTTGGTTTTTAAACCATTTTCATTATGCATTTATTCATTCTTGACTTCTTTACCCCACACACTTATTAAATAGCATTGTTTCTATTGCAAAATGTCAGGAGATGTTACATCGCTCCTGATGTTTTCATTTCCACATGACAAAGAAAGTAGAAGCACACAACCATTTCACTTCTTTTGACATTTCTCACAACGGGCCATATAAACTGCTTATAAACTTTCTAACCAACATTTGCATGGCTTAAAATTTTTTCATCCATTTCCTCATTTTTAGTAATCATTCTAAAGGTACAAATGCTCATGCCTTATTCTATCTTTTACATTGTTCACTGCATTTTGTCATATTGTTCAATCAACCATATGTAAACCAAATATCTTTATCTTAGATATAGTCATTTAAAATCCATAAGCTTTATTGTATCATATCATCTAGCTAACATTTCCTACATAGCATTCAGATTCACAGCTATATACCATCTAGATACCAAAGTACAGGTATATTTATGTCCCAAATCATATACATCACCACCACCATACTTAATATATTTATCCATAAATACATTAAACAACCAAGAGGACATTGCATTTAGGTGTTTCACATAAAAACAAATGTGCTCTCAAACTATTGGCAAATAGAATGCTATCATATAGTAATGTTTTGAAGATATGACCTATAGATAGAAAAGGTATAAATGCATATAAATGCATTATTTGAAAAACGTGAAGAAAACAGCATTACTTTTCTAAAATAGTGCATCTGCCTAACAAAATATTGCAAACATGTCAATATTTTCCAGCATGGAAAAAACAACCTCTAGTACTTTGAAATATCAGATAACATCAAATGCTAAAAATATGCATACTGCTTGCAAGCAACTGAAGGTTGGAAATAACCAAAGTCATCAGCAAATTTTTCATGCTCTTGGACTATCCAAAGGCAAAAAAAGTAAGGCTGGAGTCTAATCCTCCATAACATTTTGGCCCTAAGCATATCACTAGACCTGTCCCTCAATTCAATCTCACAAGAGAAAGGTGCTGAAAAGCATTTCTATTGTATTATGCATGGGGGGGGGGGGGAATCAGTGAGACATTTTACATGCTGAGAAAACTTTCAACATTTTACTGTGAATTATCTCAGATATTTAATTATCAAATGCACAGAGTAAATTAAAATTATAGAAGAGTAAAATCTAAAAATCTAATTATGTACCTGTATTAATTTGTTTTTGTGGATGCCTAACCTCCTCTTGGACTAAATTATATCCTGATTCTAACTCTGCAGTCAAACTCTATTGGTGACTGATGCCAGACCAGAGTGACTACAGGCATTATTTTATAATATTAGGTCTAATATTACACGTAATTACATGTAATTTCACATGTAATTTTTACTTGTTAATTCTGCTGTATGAGATAGAGGACATTCATGTGAGATTTACTTAATTTTTATGCCTATCTATTATGTTGGTAATTTTAAGATCCACGTCAAGGATCAAACAGGTTTCCTCTTTTTCTACCTCCAGTTCATGTGATTGTCCTCAGCCTTTTTTCTGAGAAATATTAACTGAAAGAAAATACAAATGTACAAGATTGAGGAACTTTTTCCTTATGATAGAATGAAGGTATTCATCTGCAGCTGTTTATTATTCAAAAACTGAGGGGAGGACTCTGCTCTCCATAAAGCTTTCTTGCAATGGTTAAGTTTCAATTCTATTGCTTTACTTTTGAAGAACCCAGTTTCTTCCTATTAAATGAATTGCCCACATGACTCTCTTATTGTCAGTATAGAAAACTAGGTAAACTGGGAACTTGGTGACACCTCAGTTTTAAATTTGAGAAAATAATTGAGTGGCTTGTAAATATCCTTTCCCCATTGAGATTCACTTTAATGATTATCCAATTCTTTTCCATGGAAATCTTGTGAGGTCTTCCTTGGTATCTCTTGTCAGACTTTTGGCAGTGTACTAGTATGAGATAAACCCAAGAGCAATAACACAGCACACAGAGTCTTTAGGCAATTAACAGTGGTTTATATACAACTATATACAGACATATACATGCAGGAAATAAAATTCCCTTACAATTCACTACAGACACAAGAAGAGAACTGAATACACGATGAGAGAGAGAAACGTTCTAAAGCTACCTATATATAGGCTCGTGTGGCTCTCCCATCAGAGTCTTTAAAGGGTTATACCATAGCTGTAATAAATCAGTCTCATTGCATCAGACTTGCTTTACATTGCATCAGATTATTGATTACAGCTTACAACCTTTCATCAGCTGGCAGCTATTAAATGTTCAGTACTTTGACATTTCTAGATTCATTGCTACTGATAAGTGAAACAAGGCTGAAGCTGAGAGCTCTATGGTGTAATAAAGACAGGAGACTGAAGCATCTGCTGCATTAAGGAAGTACAGCATGAGGGGGCTGCTAGGACCTGAAAGATAGTGAATTATGCTGGGCAGGGTAACTCCTAAAGCCCAAGATTATAAATTGAAAATAAATATCCAATTCTAGGAAGATAATGGCCCTCATGCAGAAATTGGTTGTTCGTTATGAGTATAGGGATAAAAGACAAATTGAACTATCTAATAGTTGGTTCCCTCTGCATAGCTGGTGCTTGGAGACACCATGCTTCTGCAGTTAAGCAAATGGTTTGGGGGTTGAAATATCCCAACCTATTCCCAACCTATATACACTATATTGCCAAAAGTACTCGCTCACCCATCCAAATAATCAGAATCAGGTGTTCCAATCACTTCCATAGCCACAGGTGTATAAAATCAAGTACCTAGGCATGCAGACTGTTTTTACAAACATTTGTGAAAGAATGGGTCGCTCTCAGGAGCTCAGTGAATTCCAGCGTGGAACTGTGATAGGATGCCACCTGTGTAACAAATCCAGGCGTGAAATTTCCTCGCTCCTAAATATTCCACAGTCAACTGTCAGCTGTATTATAAGAACATGGAAGTGTTTGGGAACGACAGCCACTCAGTCACGAAGTGGTAGGCCACGTAAACCCGTCCTTCTGGAAGAATGGTCAAAAATTCCCATAAACACACTCCTAATCCTTGTGGACAGCCTTCCCAGAAGAGTTGAAGGTGTTATAGCTGCAAAGGGTGGACCGCCGTCATATTGAACCCTATGGATTAGGAATGGGATGTCACTTACAGTAAGTTCATATGCGAGTAAAGGCAGGTGAGCGAATACTTCTGGCAATATAGTGTATGTGTAAGAAATCTTGACTACTGGCTCACTGCTTACCCCTAGTGGTAAGCAATACATTGTGAGTTGCTTCAGAAGACTCTTCAGTGTTTTTATTCAGAGTGACGTTTGAGGATGACTTGGTTAATATATTTTTTCATGTGTCATTCAATTTGCCCTTGACACATAAATGGCAGTTAAAAATAAATATCTCAGATCAGTCACACTGGTCTTTTAACACAGACACAATGCATAAGGAGTTTATCAACTAGAAAAAGGTGAACCTGTATAGTTCAGTTAATATGTATTATTAAGTCAAATCCAAAAACCCATTTAAAAATTCTAGTAATCCTATCCCCCTAAAAAAAGTTCTTGGTAGATCAAGATATTTTGCAATATGAATTTGCTATGGTATCATTCTTATTAGTTTTGGTGGCCTCAATTATAAACACTTATAAACTTGCTGTACAGTTAAGCTATAAATTGTAGTCTGGTAATGAAATAAATTTTATATAATTTTGGTATCTGATATTTTTGTCAGCAACAACCAATCTCAGAGTTCCTTGTAGAAAGGCAGGTAGGGGGAACTACTAGTGAGAGGAGAATTAAAATAAGCAGAGAGTTTTGCCAACAAAAATTATTACTAAATGGTAGGTTTAGAGGAAGCTTTGATTCAAAGATCGACCAAATAATTCCTTCAACTTTATTTATTTGTATCTTGTATTTATTATTTTTACAAATAGCTCAAGGTAGCAAACATATATAACACACCACCCTCTTCTATTTTTCCCATACAACAACCCTGTGAGGTGACTTGGGCTGAGAGAATTTATATTGAATTTAAAAGTAAAGTCCTACATTTAGGCAAGAAAAACCAAAAGTACACACAGACAGGGTGAAACCAGGCTTAATAGCAGTAACTGTGAGAGGGATCTTGGAGTCTTAGCAGACAACCAATGAAATATGAACCAATGTGTGCGGCGGCACTAGCCAAAAAGGCAAATGCAATTCTAAGTTGCATTAACAGAGGGATACAATCAAGATCAAGTGAAGTACTAATATCAGTCTATAAGCCTTAGAAAGACCACACCTAGAATACTGCATTCAGTTTTGGTCACCATACTATAAAAAAGATTCTAGAAAAAATGCAGAGAAGAGCATCTAAGATGATTAGAGGACTTGAGGCTAAAACATATGATGAACAGTTTCAAGTACTTGGCATAGCTAGTCTAGTGTAGAGAAGGACCAGGGGACACATGATAGTAGTGTTCCAATATTTGACAGGCTGCCATAGAGAGGGGATCAAACTATTTTCCACCTGAAGGCCAGACAAGGAATAATGGATGGAAACTGATCAAGGAGAAATTCAACCTAGAAATAAGGAGAAATTTTCTGACAGTGAGTACAACCAATGGAACAGCTTGCCTTCAGAAGTTGTGGGAGCTTCATCACTGGAACTTTCAAGAAGAGACTGGATTACCATTTGTCAGAAATGGTGTAGGGTCTGCTGCTTGGACAGGGAATTGGACTAGAATACCTACAAAGTCCCTTCTGTTCAATATCATGAATATTGGAGGTAGGTGGAGGACAAATTGAGGTGAGACAGTTTTAACACAACTACTTTATTAACCAACTTTATTAACTAACCGCAACTGCATTACAAGCAACGAATGAACGCTCCCGTCTGACAGCTCCTTAAAGACCCCGCTGTCAGATGGCTTAGCCAATCAACGTCCAGCACAGCTCCCACCTAGAGAACAGGCTACGTATGGAGCTGAATACCTTCCAACTCTGTTAATATGTTAAACATCTGTTAAAGTTTCCCAGATATAATCCTCTGTATACGGTCGTCTTCTAAAGGAACTGTTTTTTGTTTACTTTTGCTTACTATCTTGAACTACAAAATACAAAAGTGAGATAAAAACATTTTAAAATACATAAACAAACATAAGCATCAGGTAGAAAATAATTGCCAAAATAGTCTTTAACTACTGTTTTATGATTTCAATTCTCTGAGAGTTTCTTAATCTGCTACAGCTCATTCAACGAACTGTTGAATAAGCAAGATATGTTAATAATTATATATCACATTATGGAAGTGTTTTGCACATTCATCTTATTAATGAGTATTTCTGTAGATATTATAGGTGTTAACCAATTTGCACCTGTCCTTTTTTCCCCTCTTAAAAATAAGATTCAGCTACTTCTCTAATTAACCAGCTATAAACAGAATGGCCATTTAAATGGTTTCACCATTGGTTTAGGAATATTATTAGGTTACTTGCTTTTCTTCTGAGGATATATTGCCTTTACAACAAAACAGAAAGAATTCCACAGCCAATGTGAATTAATATTTTTCTTAATTAATTCAAAGTAACTTTTATTAAGGACACTAAAATAGCTTCATGATTCTAAGTACTTAACATGACATATCATGCATTTTATATCTATTATAAGCAACAATAGGAAGGTAATGTATTTTATTAATGGAAAATAATAAACTATATTAGAATGTTCCATTTTAAATAAAATCTACTTTAAGCTTATTATAGTTTGTTATAACTAATCAATTTAGATTTTCTTAAAACTTTGGTAAAGAAGGAAGCTTTGAATAATAATTGTTTTTTTATTTTTAAGTGACTTATTAACTTTTTTAATACTTATGACTGCTGCAGCATCCCCATGATCACAGTATTAAAATCTGGACGTTTGGTAACTGGCATGAATGTATGATGGTTGCAGTGTCGTGGAGTCATGCAATCATCTTTTGCAACCTTCTGACAAGCAAAGTCGGAGTGGGTTCCTGCCGGTTCTAACCGGTTTGGTAGAAGAGGTTCTACAAATCTACCGTGCAGGTTACAACCCATTCCAGCTGTGGAAGGAAGGAAGGAAGGAAGGAAGGAAGGAAGGAAGGAAGGAAGGAAGGAAGGAAGGAAGGAAGGAAGGAAGGAAGGAAGGAAGGAGCTTCTTCAGAGGACCCGAGCAAGAGCAGCATTGAAGCCCTCTGAAGGAGCTGGAAAAGGTATGTGTGGGTCGGAGCGAGGGGAGGAATTCAAACTTCATCCTCCTGGTGCTGTGCAGGGCTTTGGCCAAAAGCTGGAGAGAAGGACCCTGCCTCTCTTGTGCTCCCCCTCCCCAAGTGTAGTTTGATTGCAGGCAGAGCCACATTGCCTTTTCAAATCTGTAATCGGTGAAGCTGGGCTGGATTTTTACATAGCCAATCCAGGGAAAGTGTGCATGCTACAGCATGGCTCTTTGCCTGGCTTCCTGCCTCCTCCTGTGGTCTCCTCAGTGCTCGCTTGTGCTCTCCCTCCCCAAGTGTTGTGACTTACTCCCCAGGCCCCCATCCATTTCTCTCTCTCCTACACACAGCTAGATAAAGCTATGTAAAAATCCAGCCCAGCTTCACTGATTACAAGTTTGAAAAGGCAATGTGGCTCCGCCTGCAACTACACTTGAGGAAGGAGAGCACAAGCGAGCACTGAGGAGACCACAGGAGGAGGCAGGAAGCCAGGCAAAGAGCCATGCTGTAGCACACACACTTTCTCCCAGCCTCTTTCTTTCGGAAGGCTCAGATCAGCTCCCCTCCAGCTTCTCTGCCTCTCCTCTCACCCCAGCCTGCCAGCAGGAGGTGAGTGGGTGGGCTTTATTGCATTCTAGGCATTTCCCACCCAGACAGCAGGCTGCATTTGCAATGGGGGAGGTTTTTGGGGAAGGCAGCGGGGGAATGGGGGGGATGGCAGAGGAGCTGCTTCAAGCCATTGGAAAAGATATCCAATCCAACTTGTAATCAATGAAGCTGTGTGTGTGCGTGTTTGTTTGAGAGAGAGAGGGAAGGGGGTAGGAAAGATAATCCAATCCAATTTCTGTGTGTATGTGTGTGTGTGTTTGAGAGAGGGGAAGGAGGGAGAGAAGGAGGAAGGAGGGGAAGGAAGAAGAAAAAGAAAGAAGGAAACTTCTTTTGCAAAGGAGAAAAACAAATGCTGTCGCTTTAAATTGGAACTGAGCATGCCTGGCTGTGGAATTCTGGGAGTTAAAATCTACAAGCCTTAATAACTTCAAATTGAAAAGGTGCAGGAAAGAACAAATTGGTTATATGGTTATATATGTTTATATGTTATGTGGTTTTATGTTTTTGAAGTTTTGGGGTTTATGCAATATGAGCATTGTGTTTCTAAAAAGGCTTGGATGATTCCCTGCTTGTGAATGGAGCCAAACTTTCTCTAGGGTCATTATCTCATTATCTCTATCTGGCAGGCATGGGGAATGAGCCTCAGGCAGGTTTCTTTGTTAGCAGAAAGAAACAAAAACAGCACAGCAATTTAGGGCTAGAAGGCTACTAGGAGGTCATCTAGTCCAACCCCCTGCTGCAGCAGGAAACCTTACATTGTATGGATTATTTTGGTGCCTCTAACAGAGAGGAAAATTGCCAGAAAGGAAAAATAGTTTACTAGGACAAGGCTGCCATGCAGAGGAAGGTAGAGATAGTCCTTGACATGAGTACAATTGAGCCCAAAATTTTGGTTGCTAAGCAAGAACATTGTTAAGCAAGTTTCACCACATTTTACCAAATCCATGACATCTCCTGGTGAGTGACATCAAGTTGACCACTTCCACCTGATCACATGACTGCCAAGCCACTCCCACAAAACAGGCCACAAATACAGAATGTGTTCTAAAAAAATTTGAAACCCACCATTGAACAAAGTCAATGGGGAAGCCAGATTAATTAAACAACTGCATTACTAAGTTTAAAACTGCAGTGATTCACTTAACAACTGTGGCAAGCAAAGTTGTAAAAATGGGGCAAAAGTCGCTTAACAACTATTTTGCTTAGCAATAGAAATTTTGGACTGAATTATGGTCATGTCAAGGACTATCTGTATTGCCTTAACATAATGCTTTTCAAAATAAAATACTTTAAAAGGACTATAGGATCCCTTGGCTGTGCTTTCAGAAATATTATCATACTTTGCAACTTCTCTTGGGATAGTTGAAATAGACCATTTCTTTAGCTGAGAAAAAGACATAAATGAAAACTGACTTTCATTTATAACATAAATATAAGATATTGAATTCAACACAGCGTGAATAAGAATCCTAATTTTGGTAAGTCTCCTACCAGGCAAATTGAACTGTCCTACTGCACTAAGTATTTTTATTTGCCAATAAATAAAGAAGCAGCTTCTGTATGCAGCTGCTCTTGTCAGATGTGCCCAGATTCAAACAGGCCCCACTACTCAATAGTAGGTTTCATTTGCCAGTAGTGACATCAGCTATTATTGTTACAGGATATTAAATCCAGCTGCCTTTTGTAAAAGCTGAGTGAGAATATGCAAGCATCTCACAATTGTGGAATATTTTTTGTGATCATGGAAAAAGACCTGTGTTAACATGGGTGATACCACTACATGAACAAAGATATTGGAAACTACAAGCCGTTACAGTGAGGAAATTGGCATGGCCAGTCCCAGGGAAAGATCTATTTCACCTAATTAGTCCCATACCACACTACAAATAAATCAGAAGTCGTCAACAAAGTTGAAATGAAAGTCATGAAACAAAAACAAAGAACAAGTAACAAGTTAAAGAGAAAAAGGCCCATTACTATAAAGTTTACAAAGATCTCTCTATCTGCAGCAATTGACTCATTATCAGAGACTTTTCATGCAAGCCCGCTTTTGTTTTCTGGCTTCTCCTAGAAGTACAGAAGTTCACAGTACAATTGTCATTCAGCTGGGATTTCTATCTGTAGTTCTTATATCAGTAATAGGAATGTCACAGTTCTGAAACATTAACTGTAGGCAGAGATTTTAACAGTCTGCTTTTGTTCCTGATGGAAAGGCTGTCTTTTTCTCCTTTCCATCTCAGCATGGCAGAAAGGTTATAGATAGTCCTGCTTAGTAATAAAATCTAATTACCTTCTCAAGTCTAATTATCTGCCTTTCTGATTTGAAGACATCTGAGGTCTAAACTAATAACATGCATGATTTCTGTACATAAATCAATATGTGAGAACATTATAAAAATTCTTATCTTGGGTTGTTCGTTGTACTCCCTCCAACAAAAAGATCCTTGGTATATTAAATGTCGGAGCCCCAAAAGCCTTTCAACATTCTTTCACCCATGATAGTTAGAAACCTGTCAGACTTCACAGCAGATCTAGAAATAAATCTCACTTCTTCAGACACACAACTCCATCCTCTGAAGTAATTTCAGTGTTGTAGCACAGCTCTATTAGTAGTTTTTACTTAAGTGATAATGATGTCAATTAGACACTGAAGAAGGGTTACTGTACTGAACAGAACTGTGTGTGAGAGAGAAAGAGGAGAGAAGGGGGAGAGAGGGAGAGGGAGAGAGAGAGGGGGGGGGAACAGAGAGATTCAAATCTTAGGTCTTTTTCTTCTTTTTATTTTATTTTTATTTTAATTAGATTTCTAGACCGCCCCCTCTCCCTGAAGGGACTCGGGGCGGTGTACAGGTATAAATTTAAAAAACCATACAAACAATAGTATACATAGCTAAAATTAGATTAAATAGCCCCTGTACGAATTATAAAAATTAAAAACTTAGACCATAAAACCAATCATAAAAATTTAAAAATAAAACTGAGGTGGGAAAGCTGGAATTAGGCCAGGCGGTTAGCTGAAACAGGTGGGTTTTGAGTTTCTGACGGAAGGAGCGGAGTCCGTAGTCATTCTAATGTCAGGGAGAAGGTCATTCCAGAGGGTCGGGCCCATCACAGAGAAGGCCCTTCCCCTAGGCGTCGTCCGCTGGCACAGCCTAGTGGACGGCACCCGGAGGAGTCCCTCTCTGTGTGAGCGAATCGGCCGAAGGGATGTATGGGGCAGGATATGATCTCGCAATTCTATCTTTAGATTAATTCAGAGGTGGTATTCACTTACCTTCTCTACTAGTTCACAAATGGGAGTGTGTGCGCACTGCCTTCTACACATGTGCAGTGCTCGTGCATTACGTCGGGGCAGGTGGGCAGAGCCTCCTGCAGCCACTGCTACTGGTTCACAACAGGAGAGAACCGGCTGAATACCACCTCTGCAGTAGTTACTATGTTACTATGCCAATGTTTACCATTTGGAGTTTGTAATTTATTTTAACCTTTCCTAACTTGGAGGGGGGCGGTGAGGGTTGTCCAAAACTATTGGGACTATAGGTTTCCAGAATTCCAAGTCAAGATTTTGAAAGGGATTCTGAGAATTACCTTCTCAAAGTAACTTCATACAAATTAGGTAAGATTGATCTATCAGTCCATGAAATGCCTTGTGCACAACTGCTGTATCTAATATTTATCTATGAATTTCATGTGGATTTTCTGGCAGATGCTTTATATGTGAAAGTATCGCCGAGTTTAATGAGATGCATTTGCCAATTACGTATGTAAAGAATTGTAGTTTAAGCTTCTGCAGTTGTAATACAGTAACAGCTAAGGATTTTATTACAGTGTGAAATCTAGCACTGCTTGATATTCTGTAATATTTATACTCTGTGAGCAATCTTTTGTGAGGTTTTAATGTAATAAAGCAGGCAGAAGCCTGGCTTTATGTAATTAAGTATTTGACTTGAGCTAGCTATGGCTGCTTTAAATGTTATTACACTGAAGGATGCTTTAAATTTATGGTTTAAAGAACTGAATGAGGGCAATCAATTGATAAAGATTGTTGTCAGCTAAGGTAGAGCTAGTGACTGAGTAAAGGAAATCTGCGAGTCACTTGTGTTGGAAAAAGGGTGACGGAATATTTGATGTGAATTGCAGTCAAGGTACTTAACGATAAAGTTAATGGAACAATTCTGGTCTTTTAAAGTACAATATAAACAAACTAGCAAATAACAAGGAAAAACATTTTAATGGAATAGATTTTGGCAGTCCCCTAAGTTTGCTGAAACAGTGGTCAAGATAGACTAAGGGGAGCAGTCATGCAGGGAAGCTGGAACAATATTTACGGCTGTTATCTGATTTTCTTCCCATAACATTTGCATTATTTGACTATTTGACAAACATTCAAAGTATACTGACGGAGCAAATGAGGTGCGGCCCCACTCAACATGAAATTAAGTGTCTCCTTTTAGTTATGCAACTGCATAGCCTTGAAATTTCAACTGGAACTTTTTGCCTCAAAGCTGCCATGGAAGAAAGTTATGTGGGATTATAGGAATGCAGGGTTTTTTTCCCCTTGGCAGATTTCTCTATTATTATTATTTTTACTATCTTTGCGGATTCCTGTTTCAAATCTTTTTTAGTCTTTCAAATCATTCATTGTCACCTAGACCAATAACTTTCCATATAGTTAGTGACCCTATAGCTGTGCTTCAGATGTCATGCATATATCTGCAAATATTTGGAAACCAATACTTCTTTATATCACTAGCCCTTTCACTATTTGCAAGCAAGCAACTGTAGGTGTGACCTGGAAACCACCGACTGTCAGTCCTGGAAAGAAGTATTACTGCATATAAGTCTATGGCAGTGGTGGGTTGCAGGCGGTATGCCCCGGTACAGGTGTACTGGAGCCTGCCCGGAGTATTGGGTACCGTTCCGGTACAGTGCTCCGGAGGGGCCACCCACCCTCCCAAGCTCCTTACCTGTCCTTTAAGCCTTTGGTGCTTCTGCGCTTGCGCATGGTGCATATGGCACCTGCATGATGTTCCGCCAAGCAGTTGGAGCATCATGGAGGCTTGCGGAGGCATTGCAGGCAGGTACGATGCATGCGTGCGCCGCACGTGTCCTTGTGGGCGATGCAGGGCCCGTTCCAACCATACTGGTTGGAACAAAATCCAGAACCCACCACTGGTCTATGGGCAATTCCATACTAGAAAGCCTCTCTTTTCACCATCTCTAACTCCTTTTATTAGATGATTTCATTAACTTTAGAACAGCCCCAGATTGGAGTAGTTAATGGTTTTGCACAATGTTTAGCCTATCACTGATCCAGCATTGAATCATGTTAGGTATGAATCACATGATATTAAGACTTTTTCTAACCCAGTTCTGCTAAAATAGTTTATGTTTGTTTAATCCATTGTAAGATTTTTATTGACTCTCAAACCAGCTTGAAGAAAATAAACAGATCAACAGCAAAGAGAATAAATGTTGTATCTTTAGTCACAGCAGGTTTGAGACATAGTTTTACAAATTAAGTGGTGTAAATCTATTTCCCTCTTTCTAGCTTTCTCCTTAATGTTATGAGCTATGTGGTTTAGAAATAGACTTATTAATTCATAATCGGCATCTTCAGTTGGAAAAGAAAAAAGTGGGGAGAAGAATTTGCACTGCAGGTTTTCTGAAGCATATGTTAGCTTCATTAAACACGCCCCCCCCAAAAAATATCACTGCATTTCTTAGTATCTATCAAGCTCACGTATCATGTATTTGTTTTTCAAATTTTCCCCAGAAATGTACCTTTTCCAGAATCATCTTAAAACAGAAAGCACATAGAAATGATTTCTGTCAGTTTTTACTTTACATGTTTATGTCAGTTTCACATTTACATATTTTCATTTCATATAAGTAAAATCTAGCAAAGTTGATGATAAGTCAAATATAATCTAGATAAGTCTAGTAAAAACACAGAGACTCATTAGAAATCACTTATCTATCTCCTTGCATGCTGTGGATTATTATATTTTGTCTCCAAATAAGGGCATCTGATCATTGTCAACAAATATTTTTTTGTTCTGTGGCAAGCCTATTAAAAACCTGAAAACACAATAGCAACTTAAAGTGAAACCATCTGCTTCAAGAGAATTGGTTAATAAATAAATCAGAATTCAACATAGCAACAATCAAAAATATGACATGAGTTTATCCTGCCCGAGCTTATAAATGATAATACTCTACAAGTTGCTCATGATATACTAAATGAAAACAAGTAAGATTCCAATTCTATGGTATTCATTTTTGGTAAACAAAAATCCAATTTGAAATGTTATTTTGAGTAAACTAGTACAAGACAACAAGTAGATGCTTCCAAGTATATAAATATATAGAATAATCTAGCTTTTTTAAAAAAACTGTTTAATCATTTCACAAAAGATATTTAAAAACAAGAGCATAAAAATATTATATCATTTCTCAAAGGAGTCAGTGCTACATTGAGCCCATCAAAAAGAGCAGAAAACAACAAGAGTCAGTGAACATATCATGAATGCTGATTTTGAGACCAGTATTAAGAATTAAGAATAGTATTAAGACGTGGTGGCTCAGTGGTTAGGACTCTGAGCTTGTCGATCAGGAAGGTCAGCAGTTCGCTGGTTCGAATCCCTAGCACCATGTAATGGACTGAGCTCCCATTACTTGTTCCAGCTTCTGCCAACCGAGCAGTTCGAAAGCATGTAAAAATGCAAGTAGAAAAATAGGGACCACTTTTGGTGGGAAGGTAACAGTGTTCCATGCGCCTTTGGCATTTAGTCATGGCCACATGACTGTAGGAAGTTATCACCCAGCCCTCTCCCGGAAAAATGAAATATCCTAGGAAATATTGAAAAGGCAGAATATTTCTCTGGATGTGAAAAGAAACATGTTTCAAAAAGACAAGGTAACTCTCCCTGCAGCTTCCTGCCCCCACCATTTGTCCATGAGCCACTAAAGCCTGAGCCAGTCCCTTTACATAATAAAAGAGTTCTCCCCTTCAGCTCCAGCGGGATGGGAATGAAGGCATGATAATATAAACCTTTACTCAACTGACCACATGGCATCTGAACTCAACCAAACTTGGATTCAAAACTCAGCCTAGAGGGTCGCCCTTGCATGGGCCCATGTGAGTCTGACAACCAATCAGAATACATTTCTTACACAGGAACAGGAAACAGATAGGTGGGGCCGAACAGATTATAAAAAGCCCTGCAAGCCCTTCTTCGACCCCTTTTTTTTCTCTTCCCTTTTCATCTTCTTCGCCCAACACCTATAAGCATGTGATCACCTTTTTCCCCAGGACCTCCAGCCATGCGGTCCTGTCCACCATTAAAACATTAAACCACCTTTCTAAGCAGCCTCCATGCCTCCAGTGTCTTTTTCCCCACTTGGGGGCGAACCCAGAAGGACATTTCTTTCAACATGACCATGGAGATGTTTTCGGACAGCGCTGGCTCTTCGGCTTTGAAATGGAGATGAGCACTGCTCCCTAGAGTCTGGAACGACTAGCACACATGTGTGAGGGGAAACTTTACCTTTTACCTTTATTAAGAATTTGGCATGTTAAAAGCACGTACCTGCCCACAGATTCTGCTTCAAAACAGGTAACCACTAAGCTCTCCCTATTTTACAGGTACATTTTCATAAAGGTCTGACAATATTTCCCATAGAAATACTGTGGGTTAATTTGCATTTCATTAGGAAGTGAAACTGCAATTAAAAATGGCAGTGCCATGTTTGGCACCCACAGCTAACATGAGAATCAATATAACACAGCAGTATATTATCAGTTGATAGAGCAGGGCAGGGAACTAAACATTATGCTATAGAACCTAACAACTATTCTCAAACAAAGGAATTTCCAAAGACAATTTTCAATGTGAAAAAAGTAAACAATTTCTTCAAATGGAGTTATGTACTTAAACAAAGGATAGGTTCATGACCGTGCATAATTTTATTGGCTCATTAAAGTAAGAATATTAATTGTGAGCTTACCAAATTATGTATGAATGGGAGATAACTCTTAATGGATTTTAAAAAATAAGAAACCCAGATGCAGAATTTCCAGCTTGCAAGAATTGTGAATTTGGAAGGCAATGGAGTTTTGCTACCATAGTAAGACCTAAGCTCTGCTTGCAATGTATTCTTTTTTGTGTGTGTAATATATAGGTGTGTGTAAGACCTATACCTGAAGAGGCAGGAGAAGACTATTAGTAACTGGTTGAAAAACAAGTTTGATTGACTGTGCTCAGTTATTGGTCAGAAAGCATACATCTGATTGGCTAGTACCGGTAGTTCTTTATCACCTTTAGTCCCACAAAGGTATAAAATTGTCCTGACTCACAATATTGTGAAGTCTGAATAGGTATGAAAATAGTCAAAATAATTGAGTAAATGTAATCCAGCAGGTGAGATGGGAAGAGATTTCGATCACAAAAATACAAAATTGTAAATTGAAGAGGGATTTGAGTGGTCAATAAAAAAGACTTATAAAATACATCACAACAATAATAAACTAGTGTACTGCAGGAAGAGTGTTTTGGATTGTCAGAAGTGCTATCCAAAAGCAATAGACTACTGAGTTATTCATATTGTGAGATTATTTAAGTAGGTTTGGAGTGAGCTGCATTTATTCAATCCTCTTACAGTGAAAATCGTGTTAATACATTTAAATTGTGCATGAATTTGTTTGAACGACAGATTCCAAAAACTTTAGTCTGAAGCTTGTTGTATAAATGAACCAAATAAGCTAATTTTCAGACTACAGAAAAATTGTTGCATAATGGCTATACTTGACTATGAAACTATAAAAATGATCATGTTAGTCAAATAACATTTCACAGTAACTTTTTCAGTGTTTAACTATGACATTAATACTGTACATTTATTTGGTAGTTACAAGACAAGAATTATGTTGCTATTACATTTTTACTGCTAATTTGTTTTGCAGTGACATATTTTCACTGCAATCTGTAACCTGTGCTATTTTTGTAGCTTTAACCCTTGAATTCCAATGCAGATCAGTTTCATACAAATCAATTTTAAACTCAATTATTCAGCTATGGCCTATACTTCCTCTCCCAGAAAATAGGAACATTTATCTCCTGTTCCTTTTCATAGATTCTAGGGAGTCAGAAATTATAACTAAGCAATGCTAACTGGAAACACTTTGAGATACTAAAGTACTGTAAAATCTCTGATTTTATTACAAAAATGACAAAAAGTAAGAATTATGATTCCCATGTAAAAGATGAACTGGAAAATTATGTCTATTAGACATCTAGTAATAGTGCACATGTGTTTCTTGCTTACCAAAATCAATACTTCATTTTAACTTTATTTACAGTCATCAAAATAATACAGGTAGTCCTCACTTAATTAATCACTTAATTAATTACTCTAATTGGGAATAGCAACCACATCACTAAGCAAACACCCCCCCCCCCCAAAAATATATTATTTGAAATTTGGCCTAATAAACTGAAATTTTGAAAGCAATCTTTCTTGGAGGCCATCTCTGCATTTAAAAGCTCTATCATACTCCCACTGAAATGACCTCTTTAGCTTCTCTCACATCTTGTCATTCACATCCACTGCTATTGGCTATCAAAATATTGGGGGGGGGGGGAATGCAGAAAAGGAAAAAGAGTGAAGATTTGAGATCTATATGGCACCTAAAATGTTAATATCCCAGTTACCAAATATTCTATGAAATACAATCTCTAATAATCTCTATATTTTCAAGAGGCTAGCTATATCTGAATGCAATGTTCTCAGTATGTGGACTGCGACCTAAATAAAACCAGCATCTAGAAATGCTAACAGTTATATTTATATTGAAGTAAATATACTGAAGTACAGAGTCCATTTAGACCTGCACATATATTTGGAGGTTGGAAAAAAGCAGAGGAGTTAAGCAGTTGTCTGAATAGGACTATAGCAAGATACCCAAACTTGGTTTTTATTATTGCTTTTTATTAATGGCATTTGATACATCACTGTGCTCAATACTGGATGAAAAACAATATATGGGTTCAGCATCAAGGAATGGCATGTATATCCATAAGGATACCATTTGTTGGTTAAAAAAAATAATGCTTAAAATGTATTGATTCTAAAAGTTTTGCTTACAAAGGAGCAATATTATAAAAAAGATTTTACAGGGAAAAATGTGCATGCACAGAGTATTGCACAATAAAAGAAACCAAATATAATCAAATAAAAAATTACAACTAAGAATAAAATCAGGGAAAATATATCATCATAATCATTTTGGAGTTCATGTATAGTAATTATATACATTAAGTATATACATAATTATTGTATCCCCAACTCTTGGTAAGAAAAGTCACCAAAAACATCAGATGGCTCAGATTACTGACCAGCTAAAAAGTACAATGGGTTTAATTCTAATTCAATCAGAATTTGTTCTTAGATGTAGGATATGTTTAAAAAAATCAGACTTTGAGTGTTTTCAGATAGTGCTTTTTCATGTCTTTCTTTATCTAAGGTGCATTGAAAAGGAAATTAAAGTAAACTGAATATTTTTCAGCAACAGCAAACCTACAATTAAATAGTTTTTGTGTGTAATTAGTTATACATCACTGCAATCTTCTTGACACGTTTTAAGTTCTTTCTGATGAAAATCTAATTTTTAAAAGACTTAACCTGTCAAAGCCACTGTTGCAAGTTTCATGTACTAGCTGACCTTCAACATTCATTTGTTTCAAGTGGAACCTTAATAAATTTCTTCTTGTTTTAGAAAAACCTTATTAAAAATAATGGTATACTTCAGTGATGGCAAACCTTTTTTGGCTGCCATACCAAAAGCTGGGAGAGCACAGGGGTATGATGCTACACCCATAATGCTATGCGTGCGACACCCCCCCCCCCATGTGGGCACATCCGTGCAATCAGCGACAAACCCTGCCTGCTTTTGCCGCGATTTTTCCCCAGGCTCCAGAGGCTTTCTAAGAGCCTGAGGAGGGGAAAAACAGCCTTCCCTGCCTTCCCTGAAGCCTCCAGGGGCGAAAAACAGACCTCTGGGGAACCCGGAAGTTTGAGAATGGTGATTCCCTGAAGGCTCCGGAGATTGAAAATCGACCCTACGGACAAACCAGAAGTCACCATTCTTGAACTTCCAGGTTCCCCGTAGGGACAATTTTTGACCTCCGGAGCCTTCAGGAGGCTTCCCTTGATCTGTAGTTAATTAAGTTGATCTGTATGTAATTAGTAATCACATATAAAAGGTTATAAACTTTGGTGCAACTAATATGTAAGTGTTTCATATGTTTTTGATAACTGTAAATCTTACCAGCATGTGCGCTGGCCAGCTGACAGGGCAATGCTTCGCGTGCCCTGACAAATGGTTCCGTGTGCCACTTGCAAGGCCCCCCTCATTAGTGAGTTGATCTCTGAGGGGGAGCTGGACCTTGCAGGGATAACGGAGACCTGGTTGGGCCACGAGGGTGGTTTACCCCTCGTGGAAATGTGCCCACCGGGTTTCCATGCATTCCGTCAGCCTCGGGCCCTGGGTAAGGGTGGTGGGGTGGCGGTAGTTATACGGGATGGTCTAGAGCCGAGGGAGTTCACTGTCCCTCAGATACCCGGGTGTGAGTCCCTAGGTGTGAAATGGGGCCCAGGGAGGCAGTGGGGTCTGCTGATTGTATACTTGGCTCCTCGCTATACATCAGCGGCCCTGCCCGAGCTCCTCAAGCTGATCTCAGAGACGGCGGTTGAGATCCCCAAGCTTTTGGTTATGGGGGACTTCAACCTGCCGTCGACGGGACCAGAGACAGCCTTGGTCGCGTTGGTTGATGATCTCTGGAGGGCCAGAGATAGAGGTTGTTCCTCTATCCTGGTCCTATTAGACCTCTCAGCGGCTTTTGATACCATCGACCATGGTATCCTATTGCGCCGGCTGGAGGGGATGGGAGTCGGAGGCACCGTTTTGCGGTGGTTCGGCTCCTACCTCTCCGACCGGACGCAATGTGTGTTGACAGGGGGGCAGAGGTCGACCCTGAGGCCACTCACTTGTGGGGTGCCGCAGGGGTCTGTCCTCTCGCCCCTCCTGTTCAACGCATATGTGAAGCCACTGGGGGAGATCATCCGTGGTTTTGGGGTTGAGTATCATCTGTACGCTGATGATACTCAGCTGTACATCTCAACCCCAAACCACCCCAACGAGGCTGTCGAAGTGATGTCCCGATGTTTGGAAGCCGTCGGGGTCTGGATGGCGGACAACAGACTCAAACTCAACCCCTCCAAAACTGAGTGGCTGTGGCTACCGGCGCCTCGGTTCAGCCAGCTGACTCCATCGCTGGCCATAGGGGGCGAACAATTGCCCCCTGTGGAATGGGCGCACAATTTGGGCGTCCTCCTAGATGCCCGGCTGTCAATGGATTACCATGTGGCAGCCGTGGCAAGGGGGGCGTTCCACCAGGTTCGCCTGGTGCGCCAATTGCGCCCCCTTCTGGACCGGGATGCCCTACGCACGGTCACTCATGCACTGGTGACGTCTCGCCTGGACTACTGCAATGTTCTCTACATGGGGCTTCCCTTGGGACGGGCCCGAAGACTGCAGCTAGTCCAGAACGCAGCCGTGCGGGCTGTCATGGGGAGTACTAGGTACTCCCACGTAACACCACTCCTGCGCGAGCTGCACTGGCTGCCTGTGGTTTTTCGGGTGCGTTTCAAGGTTTTGATCACCATCTTCAAAGCGCTCCATGGCACAGGACCTAGCTACCTGCGGGATCGCATCTCTCCACACACATCCTTGCGGCCAATTCGCTCTCACAGGGAGGGACTTCTCCTAGTGCCGTCCACTAGGCAATGCCAATGGGCGGCGCCAAGGAGTAGGGCCTTCTCTGTGATGGGCCCAACCCTCTGGAATGACCTCCCCCCGACATTAGAACCACCACCGACTTCCGCTCCTTCCGACAAAAATTGAAGACACACCTGTTCCGATTGGCTGGCCTGGCATAATCATAACTGCTACCTCCTGGCAAACATATTTCTTAACTGGTTTTTTAGGGGAATTGTTTTTTTAAATTTAATTTTATGGGATATTTGTTGGGGTTTTAAATTATTTACTCAGCAGTACAGTTCTTTAAACCTTTTTTATCCTCCTTCGTATCTATCTATTTATTTAATAATTTTAATTGTTTAATTTTATAGTTATTTATATGATGTATTTCCGATATGGAGTGTACACCGCCCTGAGTCCCTTGCGGGAGAGGGGGCGGTCTATAAGCGCTCAGTAAATAAATAAATAAATAAAAATTGTGGCACGCCTGCCATAGGTTCCCCATCACAGGTATACTTAAAGCAAACCTGAATGGCTAGTGATCAAACAACAATGAATGGCTTTCTTTTTCCTTTTCATGAAACCAAGTAAAATGTGAAATCCATTTGTTTTGTTTTTAAAATGTTACTTCTTAAACAGCTTCTTCTAGATGGAACGAAACTGTGTTTTGTTCCATCTGACAAAGATTTTTTTTTATTTGTTGTGTTTATAAGTTGTATGAGACTTCTGTAGCGATGACAGCTTGAACTCTCATTTTCTTAATAAATCATTTGCCATTTCTACATTATCAGAATGTTAACATTTATTTTTTTCTTCAGATTGTACAGACGCATTGGAAAAATTTGTCAGTATCTTTTGTTGAAGCTGATTCTAAGAATCAGTATAATGATAACCTGTTACCTTTAACTAAAATGTTTGATATAAAAAAAGAGGAGGGGTGAAGACATTGTAGAAAAACTGGAATTATGTATTTTTTTTCAGCATGCCAACCATTTAACATTTCTCCCCTCTGGAAAAAATATAATTAGCTGGTAAGATTTACAGTTATCAAAAACTTCTGAAAGACTTACATATTAGTTGCACCAAAGTTTATAACCCTTTACATGTGATGACTAATTACATACAGATCAACTTAATTAACTACAGATCAAAATTCCTGACACAGTCCTGCAGAACTATCTTTAAATAATAGTAATAATTTAATGTGTTATCAGTGCAGTGCCTGAAAGTATGTATCAGTTGTTACCACTGCAGATATTATTCAAAGTCTATATGCATTTTTCAAAAGTGACATACTCTTAACGTAAAAATGTTTACAGAATGACTACTAAAGTTGAAACCTCATTTCAAGAAGCCCTGGGTTTTGTTTAACTTTATTTTTTCAGTCTTTCTTTTTTTTTCAATACCGAGAATTACTGAACCAGACCATGCTTAATTAATAACTATAGGATGTGAGGCAGTTCCAGTGCTGCTTTTTCTATTAACTTGCAATTTCCTTTAGGAAATGAGTAAACTGGGAGGAATGGCTGCTGCAAATAGATAGTATAACTGTAAATTGCCAAAATTCATTTGAATGAAATAAGAAACATGCCTAGATAAATTCTATACTTGAATTTATTGAAAATGAATCTAAACATTTGTGATGTACTTTAAATATATTGCACTTATAGAGAAATACTGAGAATATAGAAAATAACTGTACTGGTTCTTGCCATTCCAATACAGAATTGCTCAAAAAGGGGGAGTATCTGTTCCAGACTGCTTTTCACAACCTTTCCATTCTTTTACAACTGCTTGTAGCCAGACTTTCTAGGACAAATGGGCAATAAAACTCGATTGCAGATCCAGCCTATCTGGTATAAATAACATGGCACTGGTACTTTTCAAATGCACTATGCCATCAATGTAAACAATCTTGTTTATGGGTCTCATCCAAATTACACTTACATTCCTTTTGGTGAAGGTAAAAGGATATTTTTTATTTCCTTTCATCAATACCTTTTTCAATGGTATTGTACAAGATCTGCAAAGAATCTTTGAAGGGATGCTTTGTCTCACTGGATACACAAGTGAAGCTTTGCTTGAAAGCAACACTGCAAAATGAAGAGTGTCCTGCTATTATGAAGTGGGATGGTTTGCTTGCTTGCTAGTAGCATTTGCTGCAAATGGCCTTGTGTGAGCATAAACTACTATTAGTGGGGTAAATCAGCTGATTGAGACAGTTCAGCCCTGCACTGATAGTTTGTTCAGACAGGGAAATGTTTCTTTATGAGGTGGTTCACCATGGCTTAGGAAAGACATATCACCATATGGCAAAATTCTTCAAGATTTACATTCAACCAGCAGTTTCCCCCTAATTCCTATTGTGCCAGCATCATGGCCTTTCATATTGATGTTTCTGCCTCATTCATTTACTTTTCTTGAAAACATGTTTCTTAGTAGCAGATAACATAGATCATTCAATCAGAGGGCTACACATCTAATTTTTGGACTCA
Source organism: Natrix helvetica (assembly GCF_964273705.1). NCBI lineage: Eukaryota > Metazoa > Chordata > Lepidosauria > Squamata > Natricidae > Natrix > Natrix helvetica. Next base: position 59,392,200 of record NC_138551.1, on the reverse strand, counting down.
CCTTTTCTCATTCTTCACAGGTATAAGGTAATTGTTTGCTCAGATAACTTTTCTAAACTCTGTCCTGACATTCCATTAGGATAAAACATTATATTTACTACAATTTTCCCGCCCTCTGCATTTCCTTTCTACTCATTACTGAAGAACAAAATTTCAAAGGTACCAACTTTTGTTTTGGACTTTCTACAGCATTTTTCCAAATGAATAATTGCAGTCATCAAATATAATTATGAATATGTTAAGAATTCATACATGGGTTACAGCCACTTTTACCACCTTTCTAGCTGCAATTTTCCCTACCAGAACTATGCAAGGCAATTACTTGAGCTCAGGTTTACAATTTATCCAGGAATATTATCCTAAACTGAAGAATGAACTTTTGAAACACATAATTTTTGTTATGAGTTTACAAGCCTCAAAGGAATTGGTTTCACAATTGCTCAGTTTTCATATTTCTATCACTAAAGGGCTCAATTGTTGAACCAACATAATTAACACTAATGAAATTCAGAAGTCAAATGGCCCAGTTTTAGTGATGGGAAATTGAACCATTCTGAGGAATTTGTAAAAGTTTAAGGTTGGGAATAGATATTGCTTTCCAACCAAAGTTTGCCACCTTCCCTCCCTCCCCCAAAAATGCTGGAATACATTTTTTTTACATTTTTATCACATGCTTTTTAGATCATGTCAGATTGTCAGGTTAGAACAAACCTTACAAAAATTCAGGCTTATGGTTCTTGAACCCTCAGAAGTTGTCCAATCATTCTAAAGGATATTATCTGTTGCCTGGTGAAATTCTTCTACACCCTTAGCATAGTATTTTGCTACTCTATGGAAGTGAAATACTCTAACTTGCATTGTAAGAAAACAGGATTTCTTAATTTGATACACAAAGTTGGAATAACTCTCTGTTCTGACCTAGGCTTCCCAAGAGCATGAAGCAAACTCCCGACAAAAAATCCTTTTATTAATTTACTGTGAATTCTGCTCATTGACAACTAGCAAAGTCTTTCAATGAAGGATTTACAATCACAGATCTTATCTGGCTTGGAGAACTGACAGGCCGATATCTGCAAACTTGGCAAGAAGTCTTGGAGAGTCACGAACCAATTAAGCGAACTAATTGTCATCTGCAAACCCCACTCCCCTTTCGCTGCTCTTTTATTTCCTCTGGGGGAAGCCATTCATTGTCCACCTGTGGCCTTATTCCCTGTTCTTTAACTGTTCCCTTCATCTGGCAACTCTGTGCATGCGCACATTGGGAACAGGCTCCAGCTGTTTGTCTGCCTCACTGATGTCTGCCTCAGAAGGTAGCTGATAACTGGCATAGGGCTCTGGCCCTCTCTCTGCCTCTGACACTCCCCAGACTCAGGACATGTTCCTCCCCCAACTCCTCACTGTCCAAATCTGCGGCCAGCTCCTCTTGCTGCTGGGGGGCCACAACACTCTCATAGGTAATAAAATGAAAAAAAAAGTAATGTCTGCTATCATATTAAAATCTGAAGTCCATAGTCTGGCTGATAAAACATATCCATTATGCTTGTCTGTTATATCAAGTGTTCCTGATACAATCACCACTGTTTTATAATTGGAATCATATAATTTATGCTAGTAATTTATTCTAGTGTTTATGGGCCTTAATGTCATAGTTTCTTCATTTATCTGAATTATTATATAATGTGTATTTGTATTTTGTTTACTTTTTGCTACGTATAAGCCCCTAATCATTTGGTTACCTGAATTATTTTATGTTCATTTCACGTCATGCTAGTGAGTTCATCTGACTACTGCTATTAAAGTTGCTTTATTAAAGTCACCTTTTGATTTCCTGAGTTAATTAAAGGATTCTGTTATTTTTATAATCGCCTGCGTTCTGAGATGGCAGACTTTGCTCATTTTTTCTCATTTGGTTTCTTGTAATTTATTACAGCTGTCAATACAAATTCTTTGCATCTGGGCAGTAGTGATAGAAACACACAGTGTTTTTATCTAATTGAATTTCTAAATGGGATAAATGTTACTGAAACAGTCCCTTTCAAAATGATTCACCAAAACATAGAGTGATATAGTAAATATCATTTTATGATATAGAGCAGGGGCATCAACGCAAGGCCCAGGGGCCGAATCCCACCCATAGGGTACTTGGATCTGGACTGTAGGAAGGCCCTGGAAACCACGAAGGACCAGCCCGTGGTGGTTCTGCCAGCAAAAACAGAGCTTGGTAGGACACATGTGGCCTCTCTGAGCTCCATTTTCACTGCCAGAGGATTGTGGGAGGTCATCACAGCCAGAAACAGAGCCTGCAAGGATCATGTGTGGTTCCACCAAGCTCCGTTTTCATTGGCAGATGGTTGCAGGATGCCATTGCAGCCAAAAAATGGAGCCCGGGCAGCTGAGTCAGGCCACCACAGGAGACTCCATCAGTGACATCAAGCTGGCCATGCCCACCCTGGCCTCCCAAAGTCAAACACAACCCTGATGCTGCCCTCAATGAAATCGAGTTTCACACCCGTGATATAGAGTATTTTTATGCATTTTTACTATTCTTTCTTAGAATAATTTCTCCGATTATTCCATACAAAACATGCTTATTTCATTATTCCACCATTACACTTAGGGATTACTTGTTATATTCAACTGTTTTTCATGTCAAATAAAGTTTACATTTCCATAGGTGTCTGTTCCAAACCAAAATTACATTAAAGGAAGAAAATGCATATGTTCATTACTACATCACAAAATTCTGAAATAAAGGTTCAGCTAAGGCACCTTTAATCAGGATAAGATGGACCAGCTATTTCAGTAACATCAACATATAACTGGACAGCGTATTGCTTACTTTTGAGGATGAAAATAATGATAATTAAAGGTGTGTTCCCTGACTATAAAATATTTTGCATTCGTTTATTATTTATCTAGTGTAATTCCAGATAAAGAATCCCAATGAGCCATGGGACATTTGGATCCAGGCTGGCTGCAAATGCTCCATGCTGCAAATGCTCTATGCCAAAATTTTGCTTGAATTTCAGAACGTATATATTTGTGAGAGCAAAAGAGGAATTTTTGTCCTGCATGGGGCGAAATTTATCTGGTAGGCAGCCATTTTAGTCTCAGAGAGCTAGTCAAAAAAATCCATCCTGAAATCGAGCAGGATTTTGGCATGAGGCATTTGCAGCCAGCCTCAAGGAACCAGAGAGAGTCATATTGGTAGGTCGTAGCATCTTGTGATCTTCCCTGATGGCTTCTCCTTTGACTTTCTGGTGATTCTGGGGCCCTTGGCAAGCTGTCAAATGTATAAACAGGTTGCCAAGCATCCAGCTACCAAAAATGTGACCAAGGGATTGCTACAACAGCTGTAACTTTGGGGGCATGTTGTAAATTGCTTTGTTCAGCACTGCTACAGTTTCAAACAGCCACTAAATAAATGGTCATTAAGCAAGGATTACTTGTAATGGGTAAGACTGTGCCAGCATCAGCTGAACCATGAGGAATTGGTGGGAATGCAAATGCAACATCAGAGATTTCATCAAATTGTGCTGTCATCATTTCAGGATTGTAGGCTTTTCCATTTTTATTCTTACCACACATTCTTCTTCATAGTCTTAAATTGTGGCAATGTATACTCGGGAGTAAATCATAAGCAGCTGAATCAGACATAGAAACTTGGAATAAGATCAACGCAAACATGTCAAGAAGGAGAATTGGAAACAAATGGTGTTGCCTATTTCTAAACTTTCAAATGTCTTGTAGCATCAGACCAAACAGTAAATATACTTCCTGAAATGTAGTTTAAAATACACATTTCTAACAGAATGATCCTATCCATTAATACTCAGAAGTAAGGTTCACTATATTAAAGAAAAACTGCTCCTATCTATGAGTATTGCAGGCTAAATAAATTTTAATAAAGATAAGCCAAGTTGACAATTAAATTCTATATTATATTTTAATATGAGGGCATTTTATGCTAATTTATATTTGGAATGACCTTTTTCAAAGTTTCCCACTTCTAATGCTACATTTGATCAATTATTACAAATAACATTTTGGTGTTCTGACTACCATAAATTAATCTGATGGTTTCCTGGATCACTGCAATACACATTATATAATTGATAGGCCCTACATCTGTATAATATTTAGGGACATGGTTCAAATATAATAGATGGAAAATAGCAATTAGACCTAACACAAATCCCAATTGTTCTGAATTCTGGGAAACCATGTGTTACTTTTTTGTAAGGGCATTTTGTGCAAAAGCCTGGGAAAACAGCTTATTTTCAGTGATGAAAGATTTGGCTGCCTTCTGTTAATACAGTAACTTGCCAAATGCTGTTTTCGGCTGGCAATGATTTACTCATTATTCTCATTTTTACATGAGAAGTCCTTTCAGTTTTTCATGAGGATCTGCTATTAGCAAATACATTCTTCTAACAGTGACTTTTTTGAACTTGAATCAACAGCAACTGGACCTTGCTGTGCTTTGACTTTTTGACTGCTGTTTAGAAGAGCAGGCTAAGGAAGAGGCCATGCCAGAAGACAGGTTGTCCTTTTTGTCCTGCTGCATTGGAATCTATCGCCTTCTGGTGCTTAGAGATGATCATTTCTGGCACCATTTGTATTTTGGAACACTGGTGGTTGCTGGGATTTATTTATTTCGTTGTTGTTGCTGATGTTGCTGGACACTTCCTTCTTTATCGCCTGCTTCTTAGCTATTGGACATTGGGTCATTCAGGTTCACTGCACCGTAGGCTATGAGATCTTGTTCATTAAGTTGGGCTGTAGGCTTCATTCGAGCTTGTTGCTATTGTAACGGCCTCCTTGCTACATAGCAATGTTTGCGTCTGCTCTATGACTCTATTTCTTGGTTGGAGGTGAAGTTCTGAGTGACTTCAACCTGCCTTCTCTAGTAGTAGGGTCTGAGGTAGATGAGGAGTTCATGGATATCATCACAACTACAGGCCCTATCGCAGGTTATCCAGTACCCAATGTGGAAAAATAGTAACACTGTATCTAGTGTTTCTATTGAAGTAATTGCTATGTGATCTAAAATGAGGAAGCTTTTAATGTACCCTTTGTCACTGTCAGACTTTGCCCTGATTACAAGGGGATTTTCTGGTGTTGCCATCCACTGTAAGGAGGCTAGGAGCATTAGATTGGTCCACCCCTATTGATAGATGGATCTGGATAGCTTTCAGAGGTGCTGGGGCAGGGGGTTTCCTAGTGGCTGCATGGTCCATCTGAAGCCTTGGTAATAAAGTATTGGAATAAGAGGTAGATGAAGTATTGGATTCAATTGCACCCATGCACCTCTCCTCTCTTAGGCATCTCATCACTCCCCATGGTTCCCAGGGGAGCTGAGGAAAATGAAACAGGAGATGTCTAAAGTGTCAGTGGTGTTCAGCAAAGAACAAAATCAACCAGGCATGGGACTGGGTTATTTGAGGGGGACAGCTTCTCCCCACTTTGTAAACCTATCTCATTAGATCCAACAGAGAAGGCATGCTTCAGGTTTCATCTGTTTACAAGCTGGACTTCTCTGCTGTGGGCACCCATCTTATAGAATATTCTTTCCCTCCTCCATCCCACCCCTCAAAGTTAATTAGGTCTATCTTTGTAAATATTCTAGAAGTTCCCAAAGATCTTGTTATGTCATGTGGCTTTGAGGTCTCAGGGAACATTCAACGTTTTAAGGTGGCTTTCCTACTGTGGCTGACGTATGAGTGCTATACTTTTCTCGCCATTTTGGCTTGTATACTCAATTTTTAAAAATTATTTGTTAATTTTAACTAACACTTGCCTATACTTTATAATGATTTCTTTTTATAATTTTTGTTTTTAGATTGTAATTTTTTAAAATTGTTATATTTCTTTCCTGATTCACTTCTTGTAAGATGGGCAGGTTTATAAATTTGATAGATAAATAAATATATTCTCTCTTAGATAAAAGGCTTCTATTAACCCATTTTTGTTAACTTGCTAATTATTTATACATGTGCAATCAATTAAAGAATTTTTAAGGGATATTTTCTAAAGTCATTTGAAGGCGAGGATCCAAAAGCACACTGTTCTGTTGAATATTTATAGAAAAGAAACAAAGCAAAAATGGACTACTTGCAACAGATTAAAAGCTCTCTCCAATCTATCTTACTCCATTAAGAAAGTGAAACATATACTGCAGAAGTATGAAGGTACTTCTGGTATCACTCAGTTTGTCTTCCTGAAATTTGCAACGCTATTTATTATTATATATATTTCAAACTTCTCTTTCATTTTAAGATCCCAAAACAATGAGCAAACTTTACAAAATCCAACCTACAATAAAAACTTAAATTATAATTAAAAGTCAATAAAAACAGATTAGACATACAATAAGCAGGCCAGACTCAATTGAATCTAATATCATAGTTCTATTATTGAAAAAATGATGGAAGCAGTTGAATGTTAGGGATACGGCAATCAAATAAAGATGTCTGACAATTCCACAGAAAAAGCTTATCGTGGTTCAGAAAATTTGTAAAAAAGCTTGTCTAATTATCTTGACAGGGACAAGAAATTACAAGAGGTTATATCCTTCAAGTCAAACTTTTAGGGTTCTAGAGGAAAATAATCAGCACATTGAAGTTTAGAAAGAAATAGTTATTGCAATGTCTTAAAATATCTGTCTAACTGTCTAATGATAGTTACAATTCTCGAAGCTCTTCTGCAGTATTAGGGACTAACCAATGTATAATGTATTCTAGTAAACCAGTTGATGAATTCCTGCAGGACAGTATATTATCAATATAATATAAATGTATAATAATGATATGATATTATTAATGTTATATGTTAAATATAATATAATATAATATTATTTATAATATTATAATATAATATAATATAATATAATATAATATAATATAATATAATATAATAATATAATATAATATAATACAATACAATAGAACACAACACAACACAACACAACACAACACAACACAATATAACTAAAATCAAAAGGGGCAAAGCAGGAGTTTGAAGAACTCCACAAATGAAATGCTATGTGGTTGACCCATCCTAAAAACGACTCTGAAAGTAAAAGTATAATCACAAAGTTCATGTGCCTTCTACTTCCAATTACTTGGAAATAAATGAAATCATTTGAATAACTGAAATTAACAATGTGTGAAATTCTTTTACTTACATTCAGATATTAATTTTGATAATCTTGATGAAACATGAAAATACCATCTAAGAGAGCTGAATGTTGAATATGTGTATGGGTCTCATTTGAAGTTGTAAGTTTTTAAAAAAGATATGAATCTAGGTTAGGTTAGGATATCCAATCTAATATCGAGTATCCATATCAATGCCTGTTACCTTTCTGAAAAAAATAAAATAAACTTCTGAATATAGGTAATCGAAACAGAATTGCTACTTGAACCCTAGCCAAGGTTATTGTGTTTCTTTCTAGAAAAAAAAAAAAAAAGCTTCAGTTCCTTATATTTATTTTGTAAGATGTTCCTGAAACATCTTAAGACTATTTTAAATCTTGCAACATGGAAGTCTTCTAGGGATATTTTTGTCTTTTGAACGACTGAAAAAAAATGGAACTAAGAAAGTAATTTGGTACATTTTTAGATGACAAATGATACAGTTTAATGACTAGTAATATATTTGAAGATATTCTCAGTCTTCAATGTGGGTGTCCATGATAAGAAGGAGAGGTAACTAATAATACATTATGTAGACAACAATATCATGACACCCATAGTTGCACTGTGGTTCATCTTGGATGCTTGAGATTTTCTTAGGCTGGGGAGTAATTTATGATTATACTCAATTATAAGTAGTTTCTAATTACATTCCCACATAGCTTGTTCTCAAATTTCCAATAAATGTTCATATTTTACCATGCCTGCGAAAATGCTTGGGATGGTTACTTGTGAATTGTGAACAGCAGTTGATATAGTAGCAATTGAGTGTACTGATTAACAATTACAGAAGCACTGACTTGTCAGGACAAATCAGGAGAAATACTAAATGTGAACGTTGGCAAATATCCAGAGTTATTTGAATGGCCCATCTAAGATCCTTTAAAGAAACTTTAATTGTCTGGAAATATCCAAAATTATTTTCATTGTAACTCTTACTTGACAGTCTTATGATTTCTTGCCTAATTAGTGCATGCCTTTCAGTTTAAATAAGTTACTTGTTGCCAGCATGCTCTCCAATATTCATCAGAAATGTTAAGTTTGTGACAGCATAATTTTTAGCTAGTTATTATAACTGTAATGATATTAAAATCCACTGAAGGATTAAAACTTTATAATAATGGAATAAAATACAACAAAGAGCCTGTCTGCAAATGTTTTGCAAGTTCTATATTGCCCCAGAAGCCATATGGTTAAAATCCATAGAAACAGCTAGACAATATGACAAAATAAGAGTTGATTGATTTTTGTTGCCGTTTTATTGATTTGGGCCACATATAACAGTTTCTAGATAAAATTGGAGTTCAAGCTGAAGTAATAAGCTATGCCATTATCCCACTAATGCTACTGGGAAAGATCCATGTGCAATGCAAATGGCGTCATTCATGCCCATCATTCAACATTTCCCACAAATGCAAATCTACTTAGGAAAAAGGCTGCCAAATGTGTGTTGGGAACATAAAAGTGTCTAACAAGCACAAGGCATGCCCAGTGACCCCTAAATATCAACTGACATGAAAAAAAAATGAAATAGAATGACTGAAATCCCAAAGTAAAGCTTTCTTATGGCATTTAAGGGATTTAGGCACTTTCCTTGAATCATGCTAGCTAGTGTCTATACATAGAAACCAAGATGCTGAGACCTGGAGAAGATGAGAATCCCTAATTGAAGAGTATGACTTGAACTAAAGGAAGCAAAATGTTCATCAGAAAATCTGATCACTTCTTCCCCTCTTCAATGTTAAGGGATCAAGGATAGTGTCATGATTTCACATTATTGGAATAGGCTGTTTTCTAGAAGACGTCTTCAATTTAATCTGACCTGTTGCTAGGCTCTATTTTTTCCTTTTCCCGATAAGACATGTGAGGAAATTTACAGGGATAAGAGGCATAACCAATACTCCCTGACCAGAAAACAGATAAGATGGAAAGAAAATGGACGAACCTAACCAGGGATGGATTACTGCCGGTTCGGTGCGTGCAAAAATTTTGTTCTCCCAAATCAGACAATAGGTGGATCTAATTACTTACATAGAGTGAAGGGGCTTTCTTTCTATAAATATCAAGAAGCTTTCACCCCCCTACAAGAATGCTGTTACTCTCCAATTTATAGCAACAGAGATATCTCTTCCTCCCTACCAGCTGTGTTACTGAAGCAATATCATTTTGATTTTCATGAAGGATGGGGCAGGTCTACCAGAAATTTGGTAAAGGAGATCAAAAGCCCATTCCACTTTAAAGCTAATATTATTTCAAAAACCTTTAATGACAACATCCCTTTTCTATAGGTCTCTGGCAGAGAAGAAATAAAAAATGAATAGTTATATCTACAGTACGTTAATGTGTTGCTGTGGTTTTTGTAGGTTTATGATAAAAAGACTTATGGAAAGACATTTTTTGCAAAAGGTCATGCTCCCATGGTAGTGATTTTGTGTAGAGCCACACACTTGCAATAAAGCCATCTTAACTGATACTTCTGACACTTCCTTGTTTCAAATATAGTCTCAGCTCTACAACAGCTACTGACTTAGTATCTGTCCAACCTTACATTCTTAAATTACAAGGTAAGAGAAAAAGTAAATTGAACAAACTAGAAAACAGATAGCATTTGCATTTGATTATTAACATTTTCCGCCTAATAAAAGATGTAGAAAAAAAAGTACAGCTCCTTTTGATCCTTGATGGAGTAAGTGGCAAGAACAGCCATCTGTTTGACTCTACTTATGCAAACATTACGTCTTGCCTATATGGTTTAAAAATATTTCAGGCAGGCAAAATTTTCTTAGAGTACAGTGAACAGCCTGTCATGTTATGCCCTGATAATTAGCTTCTGGTTTTCTTTCATTTAATTGCATTATGCTTAAGGTCAGACTTATTATTATTGACAAAGAGACACTGGTTTCTTGGAGTTCCATGCTTTTTTAATGACTTCTCAAAAGTGTCAGTGGTAATGGATCTCTATATGAATCCAATGTGTATTCGGTAACAAGCGCTTCCTAACCTGCCATTTAAAAAGTTGTTAATTTTTTTAAAAATAAATAATATAGCTGCAGGTCTAAATGAGATACTTCCTAGCTCTGAATCTCTCAACTAAACTTTTATTATTATATTTTAGAACCATCATTCAAAAAGAATCAATCTTATTTTACTCACATCTTGGTTTTGTTTTTTTTACTCACCCAATTACCACATTTGATAGAAACTTAGCAAACTTTCACAGTGAATGTAAGTCTGCTCTGACATATGAAGCAGCCAGAATAGAAAGCTCATTATATAACTGTATAGCAAGCAAAAAGCAGATGTTATAAAAGTCCATCCAGGAAATATATAAAGCATATATTCCACAGACTTTATCAAACCTATCTGATTTTCATATTACAGTGTTAGCTGATTTAATAATTTAGCAGACAAATATAGTTACGAACCTTAGCTTGTCCTGGTTCATACATATATGTGATGATGAATGGCACTGATACATTAAAACAATATATTATGGTAATAAATCACCTGACTTTGCCTCTCCTGGCTTCATAATCAGTGTTAGTAGTAAAATTTGTCTGGGCATCTCTAGGTCTTCTTAGCCTGAATAATAATACAGCAAAATTTCCTGGTAGGATGACACCACTTATACTGAGAAAGCTTGCAGAGATATTTGGGTAGATATGTAAAAAGGCTAACAGAATTCTGGATCAAAATACTTGCTTTGATACAGAGGATTTTAAAAAGTAATATTCAATTGATGCCAGAACGTTTTGTTTTAGGATTAATGAATAAACAGGGGGAAAAAACTATGGAATTTGTTTGTTGTTTACTAAATTCATTTTGTTTCAAAGTGACCCCAGACAACTTACACTATTAAAATATACATATTTTTAAAACAATCAAAATGGAAATCAACCAAAGATAAAATATTATTTCAGTATATGATCACAGCACCAAGATTAATGTATGCAGAGAGATGGAAAGATTTGACATTATTCACTATGGAAGAATGGCTGGACAAGTTTACAGAATTTGCTTAAATGGATCAAGTAGCTTCTTTGATTAGTGAACAGATATTGTCTACATTTTTGTCAAATGAAAGCCTTTTATGCCTTTTTGTGTAGGATGGCATCCCTGACATCCTGGATATAAACTGTTTCAATGCCTCCCTTCAGGATACTGCTAAAGAGCATTGCATGCCAGAACAACTAAACACAGAGTTTTTCCCCTCGCCCCATCGCTCTGTTAAACATCTAATTCAAACAGTACTATCTTATGTCTAAGTATATTTACTCATGTGATATGGCTCTATTTCTATTAAACTTCTCTATCACCTTTCCTACCACCTTCTCTTATTAGTATCATTACTATGATTATTACTACTTTGTTGTCTTGCATGTACACTGAGAACTTCTGCATGGGATACAAATTCCTTGTGTATCTAATCACACTTGGCCAAATAAAGTAGTACATTTTGGTTCCTTCTACCACCATAGAAAGTCGAAAAAAATAAAGAAAGTCGTACATATTTGTTGATTTCTTAAATTTATATGCTGCCCATGTCATTGATACAGTGATTTTGGGTGGCCTAGGGGTGAGGAACTTCTCTACCCACCCTTCCCTCCCCCCCCCCAAGTGAGGCTGGTCCCATAGGCCAAGTGGCAGAACCACTTGGCCTTAAGGAACCTTTGGAAGGCCAGAAGTATGGAGCAGACCTTAACTCCCTTGGGAGAATATTCCAGAGAGTGAGGGCCTCAACAGAAAAAGCTCTTATCCTGGACACAGGGAACTGAAATTCTCTGGCTGATGGGATCTGAAGTAAGCGGTTTCCTCTGGAATGAATGGAGTGGGATAATCCCACTGGGATGAAACAGTTCTTCAGATTTTACTGGATGCTATATATCATTTTTTTTTCTGTTAGAGAAGTTGTTAAGGCAGTAAATTTCATTGCCTAGATCTGTGATGGCGAACCTATGGCACAGAGCCATATTTGCCGGCACGGTAGCCCTCAACTCCAGCGTGAGCTGATTTTTGGCCTTTGGGAAGGCCGGGGGAGGCGATTTTTGTCCTCCCCGGGCTTCAGGAAGGCTTCCAGAGCCTTGGGAGGGTGAAAAAATGGGCAAACTGGAAGTTTGTTGCCGAATTTCCGGTTGGGCCATTTTTCACCCTCCCCAGGCTTCAGGAAAGCCTCTGGAGCATGGGAGTACAAAATGTCCCTCCCCCACATGGGAGTGGTGGTCATACGGGCATGTGCAGGAATGTCATGCACACATGTGAAGGGGGATGGGTAGCCAGTGTAAACAATTTTGGCACAACTTTGGAAAAAGGTTAGCCATCCCTAGCCTAGATACAATACAATAGTAGAGTTGGAAGGGACCTTGGAGGTCTTCTAGTCCAACCCTCTGCTTAGGCAGGAAACCCTATACAGTTTCAGACAGATGGCTATCCAACATCTTCTTAAAGACTTCCAGTGTTGGGGCATTCACAATTTCTGGAGGCAAGCGGTTCCACTGATTAATTGTTCTAACTGTCAGAAAATTTCTCCTTAGTTCTAAGTTGCTTCTCTCCTTGATTAGTTTCCACCCATTGCATAATTGTATCAGTTTCAAAAACATCACTACACTGCTCCCTCCTTTCTCTGTACATGGAAATGAAATTCAACAATCTATATTGATTACACATTACAAATAGTAAATCAACAACATGTTTTGTAATCATCTGATTCAAATTGCTCTGTTGACAGATTCCCAAATCTGCTTCAGCAACTGCATTAATCAAATTTCCTTAAAGTGAAATAATCTGAAAAATTTGCACAGATCTAAAGCAAACCTCCAAAGCTCTTGGAAAAGAAACTTTACTTCCTCAGAACTACATTTTTCAGCCTTGTTATTTGCCCTGGACAAATGAATTATGAATTGTCTCTTTTGTGGCTTTTTTTTTTCAGTTTACTTTTAAACATGAGCTTTCAAAGTAAGAGAAAGTATAGAAACTTCTTACAGAAAGACAACCAAGCTTCTTTAGTTAGTACCTAACTTTAGCTAACTTCAAATACTCATAACAACATTCTGTAGTACAGTGGTAGTCAACCTGCCCACTAGTGGGCATTCCAGCTTTCATGGTGGGCGGTAGGGGTTTGCTGTAACTCTGTTTTATAAATTTTATAAAGTAAAGTTACTTCCCTACTTTGTAAATCACCATTACTGTGGAACCGGTGGGCGGTTAGAAAATGTTACTACTAACAAGAGATACAAAAGTGGGTAGCAGCTATAAAAAGGTTGACTACCCTTGCTGTAGTATATTATTTGGGGAACAAACACCCTATGATTTGCTTGCCTGTGGCAGTTCTGAAATATGTCATGACGTAGAATGATTCACAACTTTTCTTAACAATGGATTTTAATACTTTCTAATGTTCATAATGTCAACTTGTTGACTAATCTCTCACTCTCTCTCATGTAAAATCTATTTGACTTGGTGTAACAAGAGTCTGAGTACTTAAATATCATCTGCTCTCTCTTTTATTGTCAGGAATATTGCTGTTAAAAGAATGCCACTTATGATGTATCAAATAAAGAAACTGAAATGGAAGACTGAAGAAAATCGTAATGAAAAGAGCCACATAATTCTTAATAAATGAGTACTTATGTTATTCATTACCATGAAAAAGGATTCTCACTGAAAGAAAATTAGTATTCATTTAGCAAGTATTGGAAGCATTTCTGTTTATCTCTTTGATCCTAGCTTGGACATCATTTCAAATATAGTTCAACTGAAAACATTTGTTGGGAAAATTCTCCGCAGGCAGAAGGTTAGACAAGAACTTTAATTATCTTCTCCAAGTAGAATAGCAAAGGACATAACCTTGATTGCATGCTTTGGCTCTTGAATGCAAGGATTTTTCTCCCCAGGAATTGCCCCCGTGCGATTTCTGATTTAAATCAGCACAATAACATGGGAAGCATGAGTTTATCCAGACTGGGTAGGGCACCTACAATTTGCATTAATAAACTCCTTTTAGTTTCAATATATATATATATATATATGAATATACATTTCAATATATATTTATATATATATATATATATATATATATATATATATATATATATATATATATATATATATATATATATATATATATATATATATACATACATATATATATATATATATATATATATATTTCTATATATATTTATATATATATATATATATATATATATATTTATATATATATATATATATATATATATATATATATATATATATATATATATATATATATATATATATATATATATATATATATATATATATATATATATATATATATATATATATATTTCTTTTTAGATTAGAGCTGTAGACACAGGGAAAAATTTAGCCAGTATCACAGTTTAGACTGCAGATCCCATGGCATTAATCTAAAAATAAAATTTTACATTATAAAAGATGAATGTAAAGAATACAAATATAAGGGTATGGTACTTTGCAACTTGATGTTCCATTTGGTGACTAACCATATGATTATACTATCCACTAGTATTTATCTGTGCGGGTACAGCTGCTACTACAGCTGCTACATGGATATCTACACAAGCTTTTGGTGCACTAACTAAATATCTGACGAACTCATCTACTTCTATGTGTGATGCAGATGCTAAAATTCAGATCCAAACAAGCCTTCCTGGGAATTCTTGCACTAAATAGAGAATGGGCATGAATAAAAATGGAAAGAAAAACAGCCAGATATTGTATGTTATAAAACATTAAAACATAAAGGCTTTATGATGAGTAAAATCAAAATATAATGAATTACTTTAAAATTCATATAATGGGTGTAAAAATCCAATCATTCACTAATCATTCTGGCCTTTGATAGTTTTCCAAATTAGTCAGATCATTTTTTTTAATGATAGTGACTGATCAATATGTTCTTCCAACTCTATAATTTTCTTTCCTGACGCTAACATAATAAATTGTTTAACTATCAGAATTATCTGTGGACTAAAATTCAATATTTAAAGAAATAAATGCATTGTAGGGTAGTGGTGTTGTGATATTTATTTGCTGAACTCAAGCCATGCTAATTGCTATTTCCCATATTACCATTTCCAAATAAACAATATTTGCACACCATTTAAAGCAGACAATTAAAAATGCTAAGAAGAAAAATCAAAAAGGTGAGAGCATGTCTTTTTCACAGCCAATACTCAGGTAAGCAGGAATTAACACCAGGCAAATAATCAAGCAGAAAATAACATCTTAATCAAGGAGTCATCAAGGAGAAAACCACACCACCATCAACACCATCAGAGAAAGTTACTGTATATAAACAGGTAACAAACCCCACATTGAGTAGACTGATGATGCTATCCAGCCAGTTAATAAATCATCTGCAAGCAAACAATGAAAGTAAGAGAACACCAAAGTCTCCACAGTTCAACCCTGAGCTATATATCTTGTCTTCTGTTGGAATATTACTGTCTGTCTGTCTATATGTTTTTCATACACATAACATTGCAAAGAAGAATATTTGATAGTCCATTTGCCACCATAAGTAGACAAATAACCACCCTAATTTTGACTCTTGAGTTAGTATATGGTACTAGTCTATGGCTTTCTTTGTATTTCAGAAGAAGAGATTAGTAAATCTTAGAAAAAGAAAGAAAGCATCTAAATAAACACATTTATTGAAACAAGAAGACATGTAAGCATTTTAGTATTAATCACAACATAGCAAAAAGATAGGCAATAACTTGAGGTTAGACAACAACACAATAGGCTAATTATCTGCTGATCAACAGTCAATGTTGCTTAGATAGCAGATGGCTATCTAACTTGCCTTTTAATCTTGTGACATTATCTCATAGCTACCATCTTTACTCAACGTATAACTTTCCAAAAATAGGAAAATGAAATGAAGCACTTATTGGCAATTTTGACACCAAAGGAACAAAGTTATGGCTCCAACAATTATAACTTTTAGGACTAGTCTGTTCTATTTATTCATAAACCTTATTAGAATAAACAGTGAAATGCAAAGGTTTGAGGATAATAGTAGTTGGAACTCAAGACACAATCAAGCTGGACATTTTCATCTCTGGACAGTGCCATGTTAAATGGTTAATAGATAAACACAGTGAAGAAAAACAACAGATAGGATTGTAATTTTGAAATTCTGCTGATAATCCTTCATAAAAGATATATATGGAAAATGGCATGCATAAGTAGAAATACTTTATTATACATTATATTTGATATTCTAAAACTATCTTATTATATAATAATTGGTAATAACTGTTTAGCCAAATGTAAAATTATTTCATCAAAGGAAATATGGATTGACTATTGGATGGATGAATGGACAGGCAGAATACATATCAATACACACGCACACACACATGCACAAATGAACATAGGCACATAGACAGAAGAACACCATATACAATATTAATTACAATAAAGAGACAGTTGGACAAAATACACAGTCTCTCAGGACACTGTCTTATTAAGATTTCATGCTGACCTAAAAGTCATTCAATATATTTTAAAAATAAATCCATGCGAACAATCAGCTATCAATTATTTGTTTTGTCTGATCATATTTTGAACTGAATATCAATTCACTGAGGCAGTTAATGAACTCCTGGCATTTTAAACTGGGCTAAATCTTTAAATATGACAAAAAATACAGCTCTGAAACTACTGTTTGGCTCAAAGAAATCATATGGTATTAAGTCAGTAAGTCAGAAATAATGCAGGGCATTTTTTATCTCAGGAAAATTCTTATCTTTTTCAAAAATACACTAAGTAAATCTTAGAGGTGGTAATGTCAATATATAACCTTTCCGTTTCTCAAAACTGAAAATACTTTTTTTTAATATCCCCATTCAAGTTTTTAAAATAGTAAAGGAAAAAATTCAGGATAATAAAAAAGCAGTATGATTTCACTAGAAAGGAATATGAAGACAAAGCCTAATATCAAAGATGTAGGTACCATATTTTCTAACATTTGCAATTTATACAGTTATACAGGAAGATAACAGCTATACTTTATTTTACTTCCTTACTTATAGCTAAAAAAATCATCACGTTCAAAAGGGCTTCTGAGTATATATGGTCCTTGAATATCTAGAATACCATTTCATTTTTCTTTAGGACACAGAAGGCCATGAAGGAGGTGGGGGAAACCTTGCATTCTTGAAAATGAACTACTGTAGAGACAAAATCTAGAAACAAACCAAAGTTTACCAAGGAAAGAAGCTGTCATGTAACTTTTCCAATTGTATATTAATGCCTTGCTATCTCTGACAGAAATTGACACTGTTGTTTCCCCATTAGTGTCTTACAGTACCTTGTCCAGTATAACCAGTCATCCTTGTCTATGGAGATTCTCAGTCATCCAGGTCATGGTTGTCCCAAAGGTGCTTTTTCAAGAGGCAACTGAACTGTCTGTTTTTTCTTTGAAGACATTAGCTTCTCATTCTAGAAGATTCTTCAGCTCTGACTGGATGGTCATATATTAAAAGTGTCAAGAAATATTAAGAGCCACAGTGTCACAGTAGTTAAGAGTGCAGTACTGCAGGCTTCTTCTGCTGATTGCCAGATGACTGCAATTTGGCAGTTCAAATCTTACCATGTTCAAGGTTGATTCAGCCTTCCATCCTTCCGAGGTGGGTAAAATGAGGACCCAAATTGTTGGGGGAAATATGCTGACCCTTTAAATCCCTTAGAGAGGGCTGTAGAGTACTGTAAAGTGGTATGTACCGTGTTTCCCTGAAAATAAGACAGGGTCTTATTTTCTTTTGCCCCACGAAATATGGCCTTGGGTTATTATAGGGGAGGGGGTATTATTTTCTGGGGCAGGTGAGAAGCGAGGCATTCCTTTTACCTTTCCAGCTCCATTGCGTTCCTCGCCATTGTGCTCAGGGAAGCGGCTGGTAAAAAAAATCCTTCTCGCGAGTTCAGTCAAACTTCTTGAAATCGCGAGAAGGGTGGGTTTTTTTACCAGGGGCTTCCCTGAACACAATGGTGAGGAACATGATGGAGCTGGAAAGGTAAGAAGCGTGCTTCACGACCCAATACCGCCCACGTCGCCCCAATGGTAAAGGCAGCCTGCCTGGTTCCCTTCCCCGCCGTCCCTTTGGTGAGGGGTGGAAGGTGGGGGGGAGAAGCGAGGTGCGCCTCTTACCTTTCCAGGTCTGTTGCGCTCCTCGCCCTTTCGTCCATTGAATCCCCTTTAAAAAAAAACCTCATGAGTTCAACTCGCGAGGTTTTTTTTAACCAGGGGATTCAATGGGCGAAAGGGCGAGGAATGCAATGGAGCTGTCAGTCTCTGGTAGCGCTAGGATGCGTATCTCACTTCTCCCCCCCACCTGCCACCCCTCGCTAAAGAGACGGCGAGGAAGGGAACCAGGCAGGCTGCCTTTACCATTGGGGCGACGTGGGCGGTATTGGGCGCGAGGCGTGCCGCTTACCTTTCCAGGTGCATTGCATTCCTCGCGTGAGAAGGAACAGGCGCCGGGTGGTGGTGGTGATCGCATTGCTGGCCTGCTGCTGTTTTTGTGGTGGGCTCTTTTTGCGTGGGAGGGAAGGGCGGGAGGTGGAAGCACTTTGCTTCGCCTGCTGCTGTTTTTGCGGTGAGCCCTCTTTTTGCCCCGCAAGCTGTACCGGTAGGTGGTACAGTGGTAATGGCGGGGCCGGTTGCACTTGCACTTAAATAGTTGCACTTAAATTTTCGGGGGAGCGCTTATTATGGCGCATGCTCTGAAAAGCCTGATTGGGCTTATTAGCAGGGCATGTTTTATTTTTGGGGAAACACGGTAAGTCTAAATGCTATTGCTATACTAACTTAATTGCATACACTTTCTTTCAGCCAAACAGCCATACCCCAATGAAGCTGAAGAAGCTTCTTGGATGAGCAGTGAAGCATCTTCAAAGAAAAAACAGAAAGTCCAGTTACCTCATAAGGGTCCCAAAAGAAGCACCTTTGGGACCATGTGATAATATGAGGCCAGTCTTCAGTACAATTATATTAGCACATTGGTAGTTGGATGGTACTGTAAATCAATAGGAAATAGCCTTTTATTTCATTTCTGATTACATAACAATGTTGACCCAAAATGAAGCACAACTTATAAACTTAAAAACAACAAAAGCAACTATCTCCTTATTTGCTCAAAATGTTCTTAATAATAAATTATTTGAGTGTATAAAGTATCATTTTTGTTTGGTTAGCATCATTAGATTTATTTACAATGAGACATAGCCTTAGCATCCATGTTTAGAGCCAAAGGCTTATGAAACAGGTGTTTTGACATTTGCAAGAAATGTGCTTGTGTTTAAGTACAAAAATGACCAGCACAGCAAGTTTCTAATACTATTTTTCCTTATTTTCCCATTATTTATAATTCAAACTTAGGTCATTCCAATTCTACTAAAAATCCCAGAAAATGAACAATATTTATCATTGTTCAGTGTCTAGTGAGATGACAAAATGTGAAGGTTTAATTTTCTTCTCTTCAGGTTTCGTCACATGAAAACATATTTATGAAATGAAAAAAACTAAATGTATAGCACATGTAGCCTGCTGAATTACTGAAGAATTAAGCAAACTTAACATTAGGATAAGAAATAACACACTATTTGTTAATTGGTTAAGTGACGGAGTAATTTTTACCATGGTGTCCAACATTTTCTGCACTCATAAATTCAAATATAATATCTTAACAGTATGGGTGGCTCAGTGGCTAAGATGCTGATCTTGTCAATCAGAAAGGTCGGCAGTTTGGTGGTTCAAATCCCTAGCGCTGCATAATGGAGTGAGCTCCCGTTACTTATCCCAGCTTCTGCCAACCTAGCAGTTCAAAAGCATGTAAAAATGCAAGTAGAAAAATAGGAACCACCTTTGTTGGGAAAATAATAGCATTCTGTGCACCTTTGGTGTTTAGTTATGCCTGCTACATGACCACAGAGACGTCTTCAGATGGGGATGAGCACCAACCCCTAGAGTTGGGAACGACTAGCACATATGTGTGAGGGGAACCTTTACATTTACCTTTATCTTAATAGTGGGTTTTACAATGTACCTGTTCTGACCCCCTTTGCATACACCAAAGCACTCCGAGACAAGGATTCTGCACGATGATTTATTAACACACAGACTAGACCTTGGCAGCAATCCAGCACCGACTAGACCTTGGCAGCAATCCAGCCTGCCAAGATAGGACAAGATCCGATAGCTTCTCCAGCTCTGGTAAACATGTTGATTCCTGCGAACAGTTTGCGCAAAGTCATTTCTTTTTATACAGTCTTGAGAGGAGCCTAATTACAACCACCTGAGTTCAATTATCTCCTGTAACTGCGTAGCTGTTCTTTACGTCTATTAGCCTTCTGTTGCTGGGCATCCAGAACCACCTCCCTTGTCTCCTCCCCACTGCTCCAATGCATGACGTCAGGAGCACACTCCCTTTGGCTTTCGTCACTGCTCCATGCCTCAGACGCCTCCTGGTGGCCAACCAGCCTCTCTGATCCCTGCTCAGAGTCGGAACCCTGTCCAGGGTCCTCCACATCTTCCAGAGCTGACTCATCAGACCCCTCGTCGTCGGAGTCTGGTTGCAGCTCCAACAGCTCCTGCTGGGTCGCAACAGTACCATATACTACAAGTGTTAAGAAATAGCACATTGGGATGAAAGACTAACTTAGCTTAAAAAGCGAATAGAATCTGAAGCCAGCATCCTGTACTTCGAGAAACCACAGACAAACTACCCATGTTGTAGAGGCTACTATAAATCTAATGCATCATACCTAACTAAAGCATACTCAAATGCACAAGATAACTAAACCCCCTAGAACCAATCTAACCCTTAGAACCTGGGCTTTGATTTGGTACATATGTCTCATTATATATTACCCAATGCAGTGCATTCTCCTAATCTTTTTCAGAGTACAGCTACAGCATGAAATGCCATTAGGGGTGTGCAAAACATTCCAAGCTTGAAACACTACAAGCTCAACACGGCTATTCTGAGCTGAAGGCAAAATGCTGTTCCAAATAATTTTGTCTCAAACCTGAAATAAAACATTGTGTCTTCCTATTCAAGCAGTATTCAAGTGTTCTATTCTCTACAGCTGAATTGATATTTCAGAACATATATTTTTATTTTATTTTTACCCAATAAAGGTACTGTTATATTGACTTGGACTGGATGATGTGATTTGAATCAAGCAACAGAAGTAGCAGAAATGATGATGATGATGATGATGATGATGATGATGATGATGATGATGATGTAAATTCTGCTCTGCTGCTTGGAAGACTGGACCAAGAAATGAACAACTTAGAATAGACAAAACTTGGTACTTATCTATTCCAGTCCATGAGACTTTGCCTGAAATTAATCAGTGAGATCACCCGTTTCCATTTCCCAAATCATAACATACCATGAAGGCAAAACAAATGCAGATGTTGTTACTAAGGAGAATTGGGGTAAGATCTCTAGCTGAAATCAGAAATTGGGAAGGCTCCCACCTGCATTGAAGTTTGACATTCCAAGAAGCTTGTTTCTTCTGCAGCAGAAGTGATACCACTCCCTGGTGTGCTGAGTGATACTGACCACGATTCAATGTTAAGGAAAGCGCTCTTCTCCTGGCACAGATAGATAGAAAAATTGGTGGAACCATCTATTTGCCAGGAGGCCCACTACTGTTTTAGGAATCCAGAGGCTGAGATTAGGGAGGGAAAACTGTGTATCTTCACATCTGTGGTGGGTTCCGGATTCCGGTGCAACCGGTACAGTGCAACAGGGCCGGGCGTCCACCACACGAACGCGCACAGCATGCACATGAGTACTTACCGCCTGCAACGCTCTACGAGGCCTCCGCAACACTCCAGTTTCTTGGAGGAGTGTTGGGCAGGCGCCGTACGTTCCGTGCGCGAAAGCCCCAAACAGCTCAAATACAGGTAAGGAGCGCAGGCAGGCGGGCCCTCCGGAGCACCATACCGGAATGGTACCTGTGCTCCTTGATCCCACCACTGCTTCACATGCAACAGAAGATTGCTGGAAGTGATAGTGACTATAAAATTACTAAACTTCGGGGTTGAAGTCAAAGTCATTTTGGTCCATGTTATGAAGCTTAAACTCACTGAAAGGAAGGGTAAGAACACTAAATGTCTTTTATCTGGGGATGTTCAAGCATTGAACATAATTAATGTTCAATTTCTTTTCAGTTTGATCTTCCAGTATCTAAAAATGGTATCATATGATCTCTTGAATTTTACTCTGATATTATAATTTGTAAAGAATATATCTAAATATAATTCACGAATGCATTATGAATTGTCAAAGATAATAGGAAATATAATATGGGTTGGCTTCTGTTATTCTTACCTTCATGTGCCCAATGCACATTTTTCAGTACAATCTTCAGTAGTTTCTGAGTAATCACACCTTCTCTAAACAACAACCAAAATAAATTTCATTTTCTAGCAGCAGAAATATACCCTAAAGTTACTATGAGACCAAAGAAGCTGTTCCTCGCATGGCAGTCAAAAATATATTGAAAAGTGCCATAGCTCAAAGGATTTGAAATGCTACCCCAAAATGTTCTCTTATGACTCTGTTCTCATTGCTAAAAGGTTACTGTGGGTTAAAATCAATGGTTGGATAAACCAAGCTTTACCGCTGTTGAAATACTTAAGGCTTGCCAGATTTTTAAATGATGTCATAGCGATGCAGTTATTATTACTTGCCTTCCATCAGATCTCGCTGATGGCAGATGTGCTTTGTATTCATTGGGCCCAAATAATTGAAACAATCCATCTGTTTGGTGTTCTACTCTGGCTTTGGATCTGGCATGATTCGTTGCTGCCTTGTGATATGTGCCAGTGATGTCATACTTAATCAAGTAGCCACTTACCCTCAGAATCTCTACAGAGTTGTGTTGTATTTTTAGCAATGAAGTAAAGATAACTAAAGCAACCCATCTATTTGGAACATTTTTCTTAGCACCACCTGATGAGACCTAATATTTGTCAGGGATTATCAGTCTTGCACAAGCAATTGACAGCCCTGTGCATTTTTCATGAAAGCTTTTAGTGTTCTAATTCATCACAAATCCCAAATCATTACAGTAATTGACCCATTCTACGGCTACTGCTTCAATTTCTGTTAGAATACTTCATTTGCCTATTGTCAGGTTCAGTTTAAAGGCTGCAATGGGTATAAGCCTTAATTACTTTTTCCACAAGACAGAGTAGGCCATAGGAGACAAATTGTATTATTTGCAGAGCTATTTTAGTGAACTTTAAGATAATAATTTGTCTTCTTTATATATATATCTTCCATCTTTGTTCTATTAACTATTAGTAAGCTGAAAAACAACAAAAACCAAACTTGTTTCTCTCAGTATCATACTACCTATCAGGAAATCTGCTAAAAAATGAAACAGAATATTATAGAACAAGCCACTTAATAATATCAGAGGTTGATTTTCCAAAAACAGTTAAGGAATGGTTTCATTTTAGGAAGCTGTGAAATATTTTACAAATGGACTCTTGCATAAAAATTGCAGATATTATACTGCTAAAATGAAATGGGGGTATATTTCATTACATTGTCTGATTAAAATAATGGGATTTTGGCTATTTCTTTATAGTATTTATGATCTATTCACTTTATGAGCTGCGGTGGTGCAGTGGTTAGAATGCAGTACTGCAGATACTTCTGCTGACTGCCAGCTGACTGCAATTTGGCAGTTCGAATCTCACCAGGCTCAAGGTTGATTCAGCTTCCATCCTTCCAAGGTGGGTAAAATGAGGACCCAAATTGTTGGGGGCAATATGCTGCCTTTGTAAAACGTTTAGAGAGGGCTGTAAAGCACTGTGAAGTTATATATATATATATATATATATATATATATATATATATATATATATATATATATATATATATATATATATATATATATATATATATATATATATATATATATATATATATATATATATATATATATATATATATATATATATATATATACATACATACATACATACATACATACATACATACATACATATATATATATATAACTTCACAGTGCTTTACAGCCCTCTCTAAACGTTTTACAAAGGCAGCATAGTGCTATTGATATTATTCATCTATACTCTGCCATTCAAGATAAAAATACTTTTCAAAAACTTTATTTAAGAATTTGTAAAAACAATTAAAAGCAACATCACAGAAAATATATAAGAAACTTCAAGAGTCAGGAGGCATACAAAGATTTAATCATTCAAAGCTGATGGGAAAGTTTTCAATAGTTTTTCCAGTAATGAAAATAGAGAAACCTTGTCAGATATTCCTAGAGTGGAAATTTCACATCTTTAACTGAAAAAGTCTTGCCTCTATTATCCAGCAATCAAATATCATCTTATGATAACCCATTATGAAAAGTGTCTAAGTGTAAACTATGGACAGACAAATTTACAGGATATGTTAATTTGAACTTGGGTCTTACTCTATTTAAATATTTAAAGTAGCCCTTTAAAATAGAGCCTGAAAACTTAATTCAGTCAGTGTACTGAATGAAAAATCATGGTGATGGAGGACAACACCAGTATTTTGACATCTTAGTAATGGACATCTGAGGTTTACAAACTCTTGACTGTTTGGAAAGCACTAAAATAGTCAAATGCATTTAACAAATTGATGAATAGATATGATAGCTTGATCGTTTCTTCAAATGGTCCTAGCTAATGAGCCAGATAAAACTGGTACTCCAGATCACCCACCATTATTGATGCTGGGTTCAAGAAGCCCAAAGCTTCATTAATTGGAATATTTCTATCCAGATAAGAAAAAATTCTAATCTATCCGTTTTTTGGCTTGTTCATCTTCATCCACAAGATACATTTGTAACTGACAGTTCTAGGTTGTATCCAAATTCCTCTTTCCATTCTCCTCCCCCCTGTAATCTATAACTTAGTTTTTGCCCATGGGCATCCATTGCTATATATAGATGCGTGTATGTGTGTATATGGGGGACCTGTGTTCGTGTATGTAGTGAAAACATCACAAAATGGTTAAATTACTATTAAATTAAATCTGACCATTTAAATCCAATGAGGAGGTTCTCCATTCTTGAAAAATGGAAATTGTGAAATCTAAGGTCAGTTCCCCAATGGAATAAATTCCATAGTTTAGGGAAAGCTATGATTTGAATCTACAGAAATCCTAAATATGTATTAGCTTTTATTGTGTCCCTAAATTAACCTTCTGGACAGATACAAGATCATGTTTGTAGTTTATGGTCCCTTTAGTTATTAATCATCAGATTCTCTCCAAGTGATGGGGCTCTCAGAAGTAGATTTTCCCCCTACTGCTTTGTAGAGCCCAACCTGTTCTGAAAAAAAAAAGAATGGAATCTTTGAAATCTTCTTAAAATATTCACAAGAATGGTCCCTCCTGCTAAAACACTCTTGTTGAAACACTTTTCACCTATATTTCTAACTCTGGGAGTCTGCATATGTGAGTGATTTAAAAAGATAAATGGCAATTTAAAGCATGAAGGAGTACAGGAGAAATTTCTAAAGCTGTTCACCAGGAAAAGCAATCTGAGAACATCACATGGTATTGTTATTTAAATATTCCTTGCACTTAAGTATTCTTTACAGATGCCAGGTATGCTCCTGAGAAAGTTAAGACAATTCTGTGGTGAAAAGAACTAATTTCAAACTACTATACTGTAAATTGACTGTGAAAAAGAATACTAATCAGACATTGTCTCCTGTTACAATTACATGGACAAAATCACAGGGCTGAATTTCATAAAAATGAAAGCTCACAAAACTTTTTAATAAAGTTATTGAAAAGGAAAGGCAGAGAATATAACTGTAAATTGTACGTCCTGCAGAATGATATGCCACAGAAAGTAGAAATAATGTGAGTCTAAATCCTAGAAATAAGAAAGAGTTGATCTATAATGCAGTTAAACCTCTACCCAGATGTTAAATCCTGCAGAGCATACTTCAGTAGTCTGTTCAATCTAATGTAACATTATCATTTTAGCCAAAGATCTATAGAAAAATAATCCTATGTTTATTTTTCAATTGCTATTTAGTTTAATGAATGATAATTTATTTAAACGTATTTGTTTTGAGAAGAAATAGTGAAATTATGTTTGGAGTCTGATGTTTTTATAATTAGGTATGAAATGACTATAACTGACATAAGATATATGGATAGAGGTAGTCCTCAAGATATGAATGTAATGGAGCTTTATAGTCATATGTCATAGCAATCACTAGTTGAAACATTCCTGCTTTCTAAAGTTTGGTTTTTGCTGGTTCGCCCCAGATCGGGAGAAGTGGTAGTGGTGGCAGCGGGAGGCTCCGCCCACTCACCCGGATGCTTCTGCGCATGCGCAGAAGTATTGCACGAACGAACCGGTAGTAAAATGAATTGAAACCCACCACTGCTGCTTTCCCCAATGAAATGTTAAATGAGTATGTAGGTCATTAAGCAGAGTATGTGTGCCTCCTGGGTGGGAAAGACTGTCGAAGACCTAGTACAGGCCCAGGCCTGCCTGTCCTGTCCCTCCCATGGACTGCCCAAGATGCCCCATCTCCACTTCCCATGTCTTGTATCCTAATAGACTTTTACCCACTCCCACTGGATCCTCCTGCTGCATCCATCGTAACTTTGAAATGGTGTCATATGTAGCTTTTGGGAAGTTCTGTTGTAATTTTGAACACTCTTTAAATACCTTGTCATACCACAAGGATTAACTATATAATGTTTTGAATTTTAATGATAATTTGTAATGATAATAATCTTTCTAGCATTTAGACCCATGGGGGGGGGGGGGGTGTCCAGTAGTTAGAATGCAATATTTCAGGCTAATTCAGCTCACTGTCATGAGTCCCATCCTCACTGGCTCAAGGTTGACTCAGCCTCCCATCCTCCTAAGGTCAGTAAAATGAGGTCCCAGATTGTTGACGGCAATGTGCTGACTCTATAAACCGCTTAGAGAATGCTATAAATCATTATGAAGAGGTATGTAAGTCTAAGTGCTATTGCTATTTAGTAGCTTCATAGTTTCCCACACTTCCATGAAAGTTGGTTTGGTTTGGTTTGGTTTGGTTTACTTGGATTTATATAAAGTATACAGGAAGTCCTCCGTTGTAACTCTGATTGCAAAAAGTGTCACAGAAACTAATGGTATCAATAGCAACCCTGGTTTAGAGTATCATATATATGATACTCTAAACCAGGGGTGTCAAACTGGATTTCTTCGACAGCCATATCAGCATTGTAGTTCTCTGCAGGCTGGTGGTGGGTGGTGACTGGGGGGGGGGGGAGGAGATCAGATGGACGCCTCCTGAAGCACACTGTTGCCTCCTAAAACCCCATTTTTTTGCCTGGATGGCTTCCTGCAGCACTCTCCCTGCCGAAAATGGGCCGTGCGGAGGTCCCGCAGGCCCCCGCATGGCCCATTTTTGGCCAGCAGATTGTTGCTGGAGGCCAGAGAAATCGAAAACAGGCCACGCGGGCTGCCCATTTTGGTCAGCAGAAGCACCGCAGGCCAGTCCTTTGATATTTCCAGGCCAGCCCCGTGGGCCAGATTTAAGCACCCCACCGGCCAGATGTGGCCTGCGGGCCTTGAGTTTGACATCCCTGGTTAAAATTATAATGTAATCTGGAAAACTCTAAAATGCAGTATTTATCAAAATGGCAGGCTCCTGACAATAAGGATTTAAAAAAAGGTATCTTATACAGGGGAAGAAAAATAATTGGAAAATTGGAGAGGAAATATTGGCACACCATTTTAGCAGTGTGTAAAAGCTAAAGCAGAAAAGACAGAAATGCCAATGAGAAGTTTCTGATCTAGTTGAAGATTCTGCATGCAATCTCAGACCCTCTGAAGAATTTATAGGTTGAAGTTATCCTTAGCACTAGTATTACTTATCAAGATACAAGTGGTCTCAGTGGAAGGATTCCCTTTTGGCATTTTTGATATGTTTGACAGTTGCGATGCTATCTGAAGAAAATGGTTCAGGCTTCACTTATCGCTATGTCCGCAAAGAGATGATGGAAGTGTGGTCAGGTAGATCCAGAAAGTGAAGAAAGCACATTTATCCAGTGGTTCTGCAAAAGCTGTCTTATTTTTTAGACATCTTTGTATTATGATAATGGAAGATGAAGAAATATCATTAAAGGCAACTTTTGCCAGCTAGAAAGAAATAAGGTCAACACAAATGAAATATATACAAATGGAAAGTGCAATTCAGTGCCAAACCTACACTATATATGCTGCTATTGGACTAGATGATGGCAGTAATGGAAAGAATGAAAGTGGAAAGAAATGTCTAATGACAAGGGATTAAAAGTATTTTCCAAATCTCCATTGATTTTCATAAAAAAATTATAAGCAGTTCTGAACATTTAATTGAAAATACATTTTTACTAAAAGCAACATCAGCCAGCCACATTTTACCAAAAATTGATTTTTTGCAACTTTATATTGACAATTTGTTTTAAAAATTTGAGGCCCGAATGTGTTATTTTGCAGCTTTTTGGTGCTCCTGCCAGAGTTAAGGAACCAAAAATAATCTGGTTCCCGTCGCCTTATTTAGGAGACTTCTAAGGAATAAAATAGGTACTTAAATGTTAAAGGTGTTTATAAAGACTAATATGTCATTTAAAGTTTCTGAAATTGTTTTCTAAAATAATCTCTAGTGCAGTCTTACATAGGTAATGCTTGTTTAATGACAACGTTAGGACCATCATGTCTATTATTAAGCAGTTGCTAAGTGGGAAATCACATGATCACAACTATTATTTTCCTTTTTCCCCTTTTGCAATAATCACCTTGGTCCCGGGATAGCATGCTGGCAGCTGCTGTCTGTAACTGATAAGGCTAATCAGTTTCACATTTCTGTTTTTGTTTCTCTCTTAACCTTTTCCCCTAGCTTTGAAATGCTCACCCCAATACAGGGATAATTAGCAAGAGGAGAGTTAATGTTTGTATTTACATTCCTTGGAGAGGAATTGATTACAAGAGAGTAAACAGTCACATATTGGAAAATATATTCGAAAGGTATATGGAGGTGATGAAGGAGCTGTCAGCTCAAGGCTGTGAGATGTGTGTGTGCTATGCAAACAGCTAGTGTATTTCCCATTGCATGACTAGTTTGCTCTCTTGTACTTCCTTCTTCTCCAATGTCATCACTCTACAAGGTGCGGGCAAGGAGAGAAAAAAAGTGAATCAGAAAAGATTGCCTACAAAATAGTTAATTTTTCCCCTCCCTCTCTCATAGAAAGTGAGATAAGGGATTACAAGAGAGTAAGCAGGCACAAAATGGGGAATACATTGTGCTGTTTTTGTAGCATGCTGAAGACATCAGAAAGATTGCCTCTCTAGTTTTGAGGAAGATTGCCATGCATTGTCTGGGCATCTCTATAAGCAGCTGTAGAGAAAGGGAAAGGTAAGTGGACTTGGGTGTGGAGGGCAGGGGGGAAGGCCCAGATGTCTCAGAAGTGATGAGTGGAAGGAGGAGGCACCAGAAGCCTAACCAGTTGAGGTCCCACAACCCATGGCAGGTTTCCATGTACTGGTGAGCACTGGGCCTCCCAAGACTTTCACTACCCAAGGCATCCCTGTGGATGACCCATGCAGTTGCTTAATAACCTCAACACATTTTATTGTGAAAATTTTGTCCTGGTACTCATTATTTGTTTGGTATTCAATGCATAAGCTAGAACTTGAGATTCACTAGACTATCCCTTATGGGGAAAAATTGTTTAGTACTCATCATTTTTCATTCTCATTGTGCCTCCCGGAACCAATTAATGATGAGTACCAAGGTACCACTGTAATTGTTATAATACTAAACAGGACTGTGGAGATGAAGGTCCATTGGACATGAAAGTTCATTGGTCATGAACTATATAATGGCAAAAGAAAATTTCTAAAAGATCACAACCACCCAGAGAAATCACCAAGGAGAAACTGCAGGCTAGACAAGTTAACATTCTAGTTTAAGAACATACCTGCACTGCAGCCTTAAGCTGTTCTTATTCTGGATTTATGTCAGCTTGCCTCTAATCGGTTAAAGAAAATGCTATCTTGACTGAGATGGTTTAGCAGAAGCATCTATACACACATACATAAAGCATCTATACACACATCTATACACACATACATAAAGTGTTGAATTTATATATACAGTATACAAAGTTCAAGTATCTGCATGCATATAATATGCAGGCTAAACAGCAGAAAATTATAAAAAGTAAATAGCTCAGCGTAAAAAAAAAAAGAACAATTAAAAATTAAACAATTGCTGCTCTCCGTTTTTGAATCTGTGACAATCTTCACATATGGCAATATCCTCAGTATTATGTGAGAAAGGAATTGTAGGAAGTTATCACCCAGCCCTCTCATAGAAAAATGAAATATTGAAATATAGTCTAAGAAATATTGAAAAGGCAGAATATTATATTTCCCTGGATGTGAAAAGGGAGAAACATGTTTTAAAGACAAAGTAGCTCCCTGCAGCTCCCTGCCCATTCCCTTTTGTCAATGGGCCATTAAGAAGGCCAAGCCAGTCCTTTTATATAATAAAGAGTTCTCCCCTTCAGCTCCAGGGTGATAGGATCAAGGCATGATAGTATTAGCCCTTTACCCAACTCACCACATGGCATCTGAGAACTCAACCAATTCAGCCTAGAGAGTTGGATTCAGCCTAGAGAGTTGCCCCTGCATGGCCCCATGGGAGTCTGACAACCAATCAGAATACATTTCTTACACAGGAACAGGAAACAGAGAGGTGGGGCTGAACAGATTATAAAAAGCCCAGTAAGCCCCTCCTCTCATTTTCTTTTTCTTCACCCAACACCTGGAAGCATGTGATCATCTTTTTCCTCCGGGACCTCAAGCCATGTGGTCCTGTCCACCATTAAACCATCTTTCTAAGCATCCCCCATGTCTCCAGTGACTTTTCCCCCACTTGGAACTGAACCCAGAAGGACATTTCTTCCAACAGAAGACCTGATGTAACAAGTTCTGCAGCAGATGTTCTTTAAGAAAAGAGGGAAATGTGGTGAGCATGTGGTAAAAGGGCAGGAGTTGGCCTCAAAGAAAACACAACCTAGCAAGCAAACCAGGGAATAGTATTTGAGACAAAAGAAACAAGCATCACTCTGAAAGTGAGACATAAAAACAGACAGTGTTGATAATAGGGCAACATTATAGTGTGAAAAAGCCCTAGGGCAAACTTTGCCTCC
The DNA here is from genome assembly GCF_964273705.1 of Natrix helvetica. NCBI lineage: Eukaryota > Metazoa > Chordata > Lepidosauria > Squamata > Natricidae > Natrix > Natrix helvetica. Next base: position 59,360,729 of record NC_138551.1, on the reverse strand, counting down.
CAGTCAACTCATGCATCAGAAGAGCTGAAGGACTCTAGGTACATTTGCCATGCGATAAGAGCACGTGCAGAGGCTCAGTAAAGGTTATGCCACTTTGCAGTTCAAATAGAAGAAGATGGGCCATTTTGTCATATTCATAAAGTGAGAGAAATGGAAAAACGTGGAAATACCAATGAGCATTTCTTTTTGGCACTATAATGAACAGAGATGTCTTTGTAAATCAATTTTCATATGGTGTACTTTAAAACTGGGACAGAAATGGATGTGATTATGATTTTATAATCTAGCTACAGAACTTCCAATGCCTGTCTCATCTCCAACGGGTAGAGTTTCTTATAGACCCCAACAGCATGATTTTACATTGCCTAAGACCGTGATGGCAAACCTATGGCATGCATGTCACAGTGACAGGTTGCATGCAGAGCCCTCTCTGTGGGCCCGCAAGTCGTCACCCCAGCTCAGTTCCACTGTGCTTCATTTTAGCAGATCAGGTTAGATACTGATTATACAAAATGATGCTTATAATAAACACATTGAGTTTATTGAACCATGTTATAAAGTTTTCAAGACTATTTTATTGGATTTCTAACATTCAAAGCTGTCCCAAAGGGAACTGTTTGCTCTCCAGTACCTTAACCCATGTGATTGTGGTTATGTCTTCTTGCAATGATCATGATCAGAAACTAACAGCCATAAACTAAAACTGAACAAAAGATTCCTGTGTCTAGTAGAACTCACATACAGAGTATTGAACATCACATACTGAACACAGAAGACTAAGTAAAATGGAAGGTATTTCAGAAAATGGTTTAAGTAATACATATATGGGAAATGATACAATACTTCGTAAGATATGTGTTCCACAACTGGGAGAGTTCCTGTAAAGCTCAAAACAAGTATCACATTTCAAAACATATGAAGTTTTACAATTTTAACTGAAACCTCATTGCTAGCATTCTACGATGTCACCTGTCTTAGTCTTATGCATGTCGATATGAATCTCTCGTTGAATAACATACACGCAGAACAGTTACTGTAGTAGGTATTTTGTCGATAAAATCCTGTCATCCAAACTCATTTTCAACTTTCACAGAACAATTGAGAAATGGAGATTTCCAAAGCAACATGAAAAGTTGAAAAGTTCTTGAAAAGTTACATCTGATATTTTTTTTCCCATGCTTCCGAATCACAATAATAGGAAAATCTTAATTTTATTCAAAATAATTGTCCATCATAGGTATTCAGCATGCATTCAAGCCATTCTTTGCAGAGAAAAAAGACTTACAATAGCACAGGGACTGTTCTGGCAAGAAACACTGGAAAAACTGTCTTAGTCAAAATCTTAAAACATTTGTAGCAGACTCTAAGTCTTGTCAGAAGAATAAACTTTTCCAGCAATTTAAGTATTCCCACCATTGTCCAATAGATCTTCCAAAAGAATTAGAATTCATATATGAACTTGGGGGTCATCGTTACTCAGCTATTATGGAACACTTTTCCAGGCATCTAGAATTTGAAACCATAGGTACTCTATGCAATTAAATGCTTTAAAAAGTAGTATCTAAATGGATTGTTCCAATGAATTCATAGGAAACAATTTCCCATTATTCACAGGAAGAGTTAGCACAAATGTCTAACTTTACTCACAATCAGCCCCTGCTATCTACAAAGTAATGGGGAAGCAGAAATTACCGCAAAGCAAATTCTAACATAGAAATATCCATTCTCAGCTTTACTAAAGAGCAAGTCTAATCAATGCCATTCAATATCAGCCATCAGCAATTAATCAGTTTCAGTCTTGCAAATAAATCTGCACTTTTACTGTTCTAATTATTTGGAAGTCTATACCAGAAGCAAAGGCAGCTTTCCACTTCAATGACTTATGTGTATTGTTTACTGTGTTTTGTGAATTATATTTTATGATTCAAAGGAAGGAAAAAGTAGTGAAACACAATCCTATAGGAGATAACAACACTTTATGTGATCAGAAAGAAGTTATCCAAGTAGTAAGATTTTTTTTTTACAGAAGGCAAATGAATGAATGTAAGCTGTTTATATAGCATCATTATTTCAAGTGAACTAAATTACTAAATTGTTTAACTGAAAACCTCAGGCTAGTTTATAAGAAATATTTTTTTATCATACTATGCTACCCTCAAATTATGAACAGTTACATCCAGTATGTTGCAGCTCTTCCAAATTGCTACACAGGAATATAGTCACACATAGGTTGATCTCCTGTCACTGAATGTTAAATGAACTCCTGGCTTCATCTCTATTAAAGAGGTTCAGAGGAAAATAAAGCAAGGTGCCGTGAACTGGCTGAAAATATTCATTAATGCATAGCACATATTACTGCTGGGACTTCCACACCTTTTTATCTAGAAACCAGTGTTATCTTTCCATCCCTAACAAAAGCATTATATTGCCAAAAAGATTTTGTTGTGCTAAAATTCCATCAGATTTTTCCCTAGGATTCCTAGACCATCATTTCAGACAAAGTTTATCTTGTATCATGGTTATAAATCATTAAATTGTCTGCATCACCTTTGGGAGGGGGGGGAGGCTCTTGTTATGAATAATTTTCCAGTGGTGGAAAAAGGCTGTGACAGAATAAGCCTTTGAGATAAACCTTTCAGGAGATGCCATTATAGTAAAATTGAGCATTCCAATCAAATATCCTGACATCTGAGCTGATTTGTCGCACTCATGATTTTCTGAAAGAGGTTAATGTTCAGAGGAATTTGGAAAATTGTATAGTAAATGCCATTTCCATTAGCATCTTGTTCCAGGCTTGTTCCCTTTGGCACCAAGAAAAGGTCTGAATATAGAATAAAGCTACCTAGGAGGCCTCATAATCTAGTAAAGGATTTCCGTGCATTTACCTTCATTTCTATATGTAGCATAGGGATATAAAAATACAGGAGATGCCTGTCTCACTCTTTTTTTTAACAGAAACTGACAATCAAAGCCTTACAGACTAGCATTTAAAGTACAGAGAGAGTACCAGAGAAAAGTACCAGGGAAGGCAAAGCAAGGACAAGGTAGTTTATGGTGGGAGAAGCAGTGCAATGTCTTTAAACCCACAGGAATTGATCATTCATGTTTCTTTCTTCTTATTCAAACAGAATAAGCAGATAAGAGAGCATTTGTTTTATTTTGTACTTGGCAGGACATTAGCTAAAAAAGAGAATGGGAGACTATTCTCTCCACATGACAGAACTAACCTAGCAAAGGAAACAGGGCTTGTATCACGCTTGCCAGATTTTGTATTATTCTTCCACTGCAGAAGTACGTTCCCTAGAATCATTGCTGTAGTTGAACAGAACTGTTCACATTATATTTGCATTGCTAAGATTATAATGGAGATAGTACAAATGAAGTTCAGAGTTAGGTTAAAAAATATCCATATTATCTTCCCATTCGGAAAGAAATAAATGCATTTTTAATTTTATTTCTAGTCTTGATTGGGAGAGTTTGCCCATTCCCAATCATGATCTCATCATGCTAATAATATGGTTGATCGTTGGACCGGTATTATGTACAAGAAGGCAGATAAGGAAGGCAATCATTTAAATATGTATTTAACATGGCATTTAATCAGCTGGTGATTTGCAGACTCAGAAGATTGATACTGACCTCGTGGGGAAAACCAGATACAAATCGCAAACAGATGAGCTAATTCTGCTTCGTTGTAAACATTAAAGAATCTTGCAAGTCTGAAAGTACCTCTTTCCCACCCACCCACCCCAGTCTCCTTTACAGCCCAAGAAACTAGGAAGTCTCTCGTCTGACACTCTTGCCGCCTGCTATCCAGTTATGCCCTTCATCTGACTGTTTCTTTGGCTGCATCTCCCAAAGTCTGTTCCTGTAGTTTTTTTTAAATGAAATAATACATTTTGTTATTTAATATTGAAGAATTAATATTTTATTATGTGTGTCAATTCTCTGTTTATTTACTATGTGCATTTGTATGGTATTTTTTATTTTTCTCAAAAATGCTTAATAGAAATGTATGTTAAATAATGCAGAGACCATATCCCATGGCCCTTCTAGAAAGGAAAATGAATGCAACAGGCCAGACAGTTTCCTGTACAATTGGCATGGCAGGGAAACACGTGGCAAAAAGTTTAGCTTTGACATTTATTCAAACATAAATCTATCAAAAAGTATAGAGAAATACTTTTAAATACTCCAAAATGATGGTTGCAAGGATTATACCTTAAAGGAGGAGGAACGTTCAGCCAGTCATTCTAATATAGTTTTATATGTTCCCAAGAAAAGGGGAAGGACGAGATAAAGATTCTTTATCTATCTGAGCATTAAGCTATGGGCTCCTTCTCTTGCTGAATATAGACTGGATCAAATATCACTCGATGCACCATAGCGTATTTTTTCCCCTCGGGTTTTTTATGTTTCTAAATAGAGGAGGAGTCTTTCTTCTAGCCCTAAGAGCCCCATAGTCTAGGTTACAGGAAGAATTCCCCAAACAGAATGGAGATTGGAAGAGGACCACAGGGATAGAAATATTGTGTTCTATTTCATAACGTAGGAGCCTGCTTGTTTTATGAGCTAAGAATATAACAAAGACAACAATAAAATGAGAAAAAGGTTTATGCCCACACTCTCTTTTCAAAGTTGATAGGACTTTGAAATTCTTCTGGTTAGTTCAGCTTGTGATAGCATGTTCTGTCCATTTAGACAAATTGTATTAATGCTGAAAGGCCACAAGTTCCTAGTTAAAAACATTATAATCCCTTATGGCTATTAAAAATACTGGGAAAGGAATGCCATGAAACCTTGGAGCAAAAAGCACAGGTTTCAAACCAGAATTGGAAGCATCATGGATAGATTAACCAATTACCTTGCATGCATGATGTACAATGACAATTAGGCTATTATTAGATGGGATCTGGATGACAAAGGATGGACTAAAAAGTGAATGCTTATTCTGGTCTAAGAATTACTGGTTACCATCTCCTCAAATTTATCCTTATATACCAACGTGCAATTCATTTTTTTTTACTACCGGGCATTGGTTAGGGTGTGTGGCTTGGGGAGGAGTGGCGGGGGAATAATACTGTAAAATCTGCATTCCCTCCCCACTTCAGGAGAAAGTTACTGTAAAATCCCCATTTCCTCCTGATCAGCTGGCACTCAGGCGGCAGAAAATAGATGGGGGTGGGGCCAGTCAGAGGTGGTATTTGCTGGTTCTCCAAACTATTCAAAATTTCTGCTACCAGTTCTCCAGAACGTGTGTATATTCACATTCTTGCTTTAATTTATCACCATTGCTTTATTTTTTTTATTTATATATAACTTGAAATTTCCAGGTCAAAGATGTTTTGGTGTTTGAAAAATTTTCATATTTCTTGAATCAGCATCTATTGCAATCTAATATTCACTGAAAATCATTTGGGTTTTCATGCAACAAGATGTAGGAGAAGGCTGGACCCAAGGCCAGGGTGAAATGTGTCATCCATTGGTTGTGAGTTCTTTTGTGTCTACAAGAGATCTAAGTCCAGCCCACATTGAATTGTATGGACTCTTATCTTCCACCAATTTGTCCACTAGCAGTTCAGATTCTTGTAGAGAGCAATAGGTTAAAATAAACCTATATTCTTTTGAACTGCCAGGACTCCTGATTTACTGCACTTGACACAATTCCACATTATTTTTACACAAAAACACATCTGCAATGTCACTACAAATACTCCTTATATAGCTATCCATTAAATACATTAAGCAACTAATTATTCCTTATGCTGAATCAATTGCTAAACACTGAATTAATTTTATTTCTATCAGGTGCTCTTATCGTATTCATGCCCTTATTCATGCTCTTATCATAACTGTTTTATTTGTGTAAACATTTCCATAATTCAGACCTATTCACTTGGCCATATATTTTTATAAAGTAACAAATATGCAATAAACTTTCCCCCCACATTCACACATTTTAATGATCTGCTGAGCAGACAAAAGGCATGTGCATTTCCTGCATGACATAAAATTACACTGCACTTTCCAAAATTGCTCATTGTCGCTTCTTGTACCTTTTCAATCAGAGTTCTGTCAAACACCTTCTCAGGCTCACTTAACAAACTATTCTCTCTATAGTTTTGCATTCACTCTTGGTATTTTTTCCCTTTGCATAGGGGAATAATAATGACTTCTTCCAATGGTCCAACAGCTATTCAGTTTTCACACACAAATCAACTAAGTTGCAATATACAGCTGCTGCTTATTCAAATCACTCACATATGTTAACAGAAGTTGAACATTTACATCCTCAGCGTTAGAATTTGCAACATTCTCATTCGCATCATCTTTTTTGTAAACACTGATATTTATACAATTTATTCTAGATGTACTATTCTACACATTCTGGAAAAATCACATTAAGCTATGAAGAAAATAAATTGCATTTGTGTGAATAAATTTGAATATATATTCTGCAGTGGAAAATCTGATTAGAACAAAAAGTCAAAAAATTAAGGGCAGATGCTAGCAACTTAAAGAACATGCATGAGCAATGGCTTAAAAACAGCAAAATCATAGATCAGCTAATCAGAAGATATAGCAGCGATGGCGAACCTTTTTTGGCTCGAGTGCCACAAGTGGGGACAGCGCGGGTGGGTCGTGTGCGGGCATGCCCCACCCATAATGCAATGCGCGATCCCCCAGTGCGCATGCGCGCACAACGCGCCCCCCATTTTTACATGCTTTTTTCGCCCTCCCCAGACTCCAGAGGCTTTATAGGAGCCTGGGGAGGGCATAAAGAGCCTCCCCCGCCCCCCTGGAGTCCCTCCGGAGGCTTCAGGGAACATCCGGAGGCTTCCCTGAAGCCTTCGGAATGCTTAAAACCACCCTCCGAGCAAACCGGAAGTGACTTCCGGGTTGCTCGGAGGGTCGTTTTAAGCGTTCCGAAGGCTTCAGGGAAGCCTCCAGATGGTCCCTGAAGCCTCCGGAGGGGGGAGGCTCTTTTTGCCCTCCCCAGGCTCCTATAAAGCCTCTGGAGCCTGGGGAAGGCGAAAAATAGCTTTTTAAAAGGTGAACTCAGCTGGCAGCGCCTCGTGTGCCATGACAAATGGCTCCGTGTGCCATAGGTTCGCCATCACGGAGATATAGATTGGATACAAGAAACATCAATGAAGCTGTAGAGATTGTAAAACAGCAGATAACAGCAACAGCTAGAAAAATTGAGAGATATGAGGCACGAATCATCCAATAAAAACAAAATCAACAATTTCGATCAGACCAACGGCATTTTTATCAAAGTCTTAATGTGAATGGTGACACCAAAAGTGAAAAACCAGAAAAGCAGGCCACAGCTGAATTCTGGAAAGGATTGTGGGAGAATGCAAAGGACTACAATAAGGAAGCGAAGTGGATACATGACTTTGAGAAAAGCATTGGTAACAAACAAATGCAAGTATTAGAAATAACAACTGAAATGGTCAAAAATCGAGTAAAAAAAGTAAAGAATTGGACATCACCTGGAAATGACCAATTACATGGTTTCTGGCTCAAATGACCAGTTTACCTGCAATATTGGCCAGGCAACTGAATGAAATTTTACAAAATGTTCAAATTGATGAATGGTTGACAACTGGAAAAACATACTTGATTCAGAAAGATGCAACTAAAGGAACAATACCTGAAAACTACAGACCAATAACATGCTTGCCAACAACCTTCAAATTACTCACAGGCATTATTGCAGATAATATTATGGATTATTTGGAAACAAACAACATCTTGCCAGTAGAGCAAAAAGGCAATAAAAGAAGGAGCAGGGGCACAAAAGATCAGCTCCTGATTGATAAAATGATATTAGAAAATTGTAAGAAAAGAAAAATGAACTTGAATATGGTCTGGATTGGTTACAAAAAGGCATTTGACTCATTGCCACATAGTTGGATCATAAAATGCTTAGAAACAACTGGCATTAGCAAAAATATTACATCCTTCACTGAAAAGGCGATGAAACAATGGAGAACTGAGTTGGCAGTAGGGAATGAGAACTACGGGATGGTTAATATCAAGCGAGGAATTTTCCAGGGTGATTCACTTTCACCTCTTCTCTTCATCATCGCGATGATCCCGCTATTGGTAATCTTTAAAAAAATGAAATTAGGCTACCAAACAGCCAAAGAAGCTGAAAAAAATTCTCATTTATTATATATGAATGATTTGAAACTCTATGGTAAGTCAGAAATAGAAATCCAATCACTGACAAACACAGTCCGAGTATTCAGCACCGATATTTCAATGCAGTTTGGCATGGAAAAAATGCACCACGGTATCCATAAAAAAGGGCAAATTCACTGCGTGTTGGGGAATTGAAATGGCCAACTAATTAAATGCAACCAAAATGAAGCCTACAAATACTTAGGCATTCTGCAGTTGGATAACATCAAACATGGAGAAGTAAAAACTATTGTCAGGAGAGAGTACACCAACAGAGTTAGGAAAATTTTGAAATCTAAATTAAATGGTGGAAATACAATCAAGGCCATAAACACCTGGGCAATACCAGTTATAAGATACACAGCTGGTATAGTTAACTGGACACAAGCTGATTTGGACATTTTGGACCGAAAAACCAGGAAACTAATGACAATGCACTACAGTTTACATCCACGTGGTGATATTGATAGACTATACCTACCCCGAAAATCAGGTGGCAGAGGATTATTACAAGTGAAGCAAATAGTTGAAGAAGAAAAACATGCACTGGCTGATTATTTAAAAGAAAGTCAAGAACATCTATTAATCGAAGTAAAGAACAAAAATCTATTGAAGGCCCAACAGACAAAAAAAGAATACAGAAAAGATGTGATAAAATTAAGAATGGAGAGCTGGCAGAACAAAGCATTGCATGGCCAATTTCTGGAAAAAATAAAAGATAAAGTGGACAGTGAAAAAACTTGGTTATGGTTAACAGCAGGTACATTAAAGAAAGAAACAGAGTCACTAATCCCGTCTGCACAAGAACAAGCTGTCCGCACAAATGCCATTAAGGCCAAAATTGAAAAATCCTCTGATGATGCCAAATGTAGACTTTGCAAAGAGGCTGATGAAACTGTTGACCACATACTCAGCTGCTGTAAAAAAATCACACAGACTGACTATAAAATGCGGCACAATTCAGTGGCACAAATGATCCACTGGAATTTGTGCAAAAATTATAATATTAAAACAGCAACAAACTGGTGGGAACATAAGCCTGAAAAAGTCGTCGAGGGTCAGATGGTCAAGATCTTGTGGGATTTTCGCATACAAACGGATAAAATACTGGCGCATAATACACCAGACATCACACTGGTTGAGAAAAATAAGGTTACAATCATAGACATCGCAATACCAGGTGATAGCAGGGTCGCCGAGAAGGAATATGAAAAAATCGCGAAATACCAGGAGTTAAAAATCGAAATTCAACTATTATGGCACAAACCAGAAGTGGAAATTCCAGTGGTAATCAGAACACTGGGTGATATTTCAAAAGCACTGGAATTACATTTAAAACAATTAAAAATTGACAAAATCACCATCAGTCAAATGCAAAAGGCCGCACTGCTTGGATCCGGACACATATTACGAAAATACGTTACAACGTCCTAGGCCCCTAATAATAATAATAATAATAATAATAATAATAATAATAATAATAATAATAATAATAATAATAATAATAATAATAATAATAATAATAATAATATAACAGTGATACCCATTGTCAGCAGGGAACTTGGTACCATGTCCAAGAATTTTATAAGATACATCAACAAATTGCAGCCACCTGCAATAACACCAGCAGAACTGCAAAAAACTGTGCTACTCGAAACATCGTATACTGTATTTTTCAGAGTATAAGATGCACCTTTTTGCCTCAAAAAAGAGGCTGAAAATCTGGCTGTGTCTTATACATCGAATGCAACCTTTTTTGTCTCCCGAAGCCCCACCCCTTCACCAAAATGGCTGTGCCTACCCTTATGGAAGCTTTCAGAGAGCTCCCGGGGGCTGGGGAGGGCAGAAATGAGCACAAAACAGGCCTTTTTTGCCCCCCCCAGCCCCCAGGAGCACTCTATGAGCTTCCATAAGACTATGCATGCAATTTTTTTGACAAAAAATGGGCCCGTTTTCGGGAAAAGCAGGCCATTTTTTGCTCATACCCCCCCAGGAGCAGTCTGCAAGCCCCCCCCAAGGGTATTCATGCCTTTTTTAAAGGGGGGGCATTTTCGTGAAAAACAGGCTGTTTTGGGGAGATTTGCAGAGTGCAAAAACTTTTTTTTTCTCTTTTGGAAAGCTTTTTAACTGATTGATGGGAATTAGATTGATCAAGTGCTGTGCCAGCAGAAACAAAGTCTTAAGGTGCTGCAGATTGTCAGCGATTTTCTTTTCCAGCACATGGATAAATACACCTGTAAACATCTACCTACCTACCTACTCTCTCTCTCCCTACTACCTACTGTATTTCTCTCTCTCTCACTCACTCACTATCCCTCTATCTACTTACCTACCTACTCTCTCTCTCTACCTATCTACTATATTTCTCTCTCTATTCCTCTACCTACCTACCTACCTACACACACTCTCACCTACCTACTGTATTTCTCTCTCTTTCTATCCCTCTATCTACCTACATACCTACTCTCTCCCTCCCCCTACCTATCTATTGTATTTCTCTCTCTTTTTCTATTTCTCTCTCTCTCTATCCTCCTACCTACACACTCTCTCTCCCTACCTACCTACTGTATTTCTCTCTTTCTATCCCTCTACCTACCTACCTACTTTCTCTCTCCCTACCTATCTACTGTATTTCTCTATCTCTCTTTCTATTTCTCTCCCTCTCTCTATCCCCCTACCTCCCTATCTCCCTACAAACACACTCTCTCCCTACCTACCTATTGTATTTCTCTCTCTCTCTCTTTCTATTTCTCTCTATCCTCTACCTACCTACCTACCTACCTACCTACCTACCTACTCACTCTCTCTCCCTACCTACCTACTGTATTTCTCCCTCTCTCTCTCTCTCTCTCTCTCTCTCTCTATCCCTTTATGTATTTACCTACCTACTCTCTCTCTCCCTGTCTACCTACTGTATTTCTCTTTCTTTCTTTCTTTCTCTCCTTCTCTCTCCCTCTCTCTCCCTCTCTCTCTCTATCCCTCTACCTACTTTTTTTTTTAAAAAGCCTCTTCAAAACCTTGGTGCGTCCTATACTCCGGTGCGTCTTATACTCCGAAAAATATGGTATATTAAGAAGATACTTGGTTGATACCTAGGACGCTGGCAGGGACCCCTATCAATCATTAGCACCAGTCAATGGTATTTGTAATACATTTTTGAATGTTCAGTTGACTAAGTTTCATGTTTAATATAATAATAAAAAGAGCATCAATAAAATGCCTACTTCTATCAAGTCAGCATTTCATTTCCAGAAGTAAAACTGTATTCTTTAATTGTGAATTAGAGTTTAGTACAGCAATCATTTATACTAGGACTCATTTCTCCAATCTTTGTCAGTCACTTATTTTTCCAACTAAAGCAAATGTGTGAAGGGTTTCCCAAAGGTGCTTTTTAAAGAAGCAACTGGACTCTGAAGAGCTGAAGAAGCTTCTTGGGTGAGAAGCAAAATGTCTTCAAAGAAAAACCAGAAAGTCCAGTTGCCTCTTTAAAAAGCACCTTTGGGAAAACTATGACTGAGAATCTCCATAGACATGAAGCGTTTGTTACTCAGAAAATTCAAATTCCTGCTTTTTAAAAAAGGAAAGAGAATATTCTTAGCAGTGACCCTGTATTAGTTTGCTGTTACTATTAATACTGCATGTAGTTGTTTCTACATTGTAGCCTTTTGGTTCAGGCACACAATTTCTGTACCACGTTTTAAGTATGAATACATATTCATCCATTACGTGAGACCTACTCAAAGCAGCTAAAAGAGAGAGAGGATTTTAAAAAACTACAATGGCTCTTAAAATAATACTTCTCATATGAGGAATAAAATGTTACTCAGTTGGAAAAGTTCCCCGGGGCATGAGGAAAGAATCAACCTGAGCCTGGTTAAGTATTTTTGTCAGGTATAAAAGTGAGTGAAAATTACAGTACTTTGGAATTAATATAGGACATACTGCCTTAAGTCTATGGAATTCAAACCTAGCCTGCCCTATTAGGCCCTTTTCCGTTTGCATTAAAATACATTTTAAAACATTTAAACTTTAAATTTTATTTAAAATTGAAATAAACAACAGGAAAAAATAGGAAAAGAATGAGAAAAAACCCAACACAAAATCACCACAACAAATCGTAAATACAAAGGTTTTGCATTCAGAGACTCAATCTGGTCCAGTGGTTAAGGATCAGGCCAGAATGCAGGAGAGCATAAGTTCAAGTCTCACCTTAGACATGAGAGCCAACTGGGTGACTTTGGGCCAGTCACTCTCTCTAAGCCAATCCACCTCAAAAGGATATTGTGGGAAAACAGGAGGAGAAAGGTGTGTTGGATATGTTTGCCAACTTGAGTTAGTTATCAAAATAGTATTTATTATTATAAAAATAATAAAGCTGCGATATAAATAAAATAAATAATACATATTACATCCATATATGTAAAGTTTTTATACAACAGTCTCAAATACCGGTAATAGTATTGTATTTCATTGTAACTGTCCATACATAATCTATACTTGTTCTAATCTAATTTTTCTAATTTATTTTGTCTATACATAATTTGCACTTAATATGAATAAGCAATTTATTCATAAGTTTCAAATAGCATCAGGTCTTCAATCCATTATATAATTATTGCTATAAATCTACATTTCTCAAGTCAAAGGACATGTTAATAAGAAATAATAAAGTTATATCTAACTGTCAATTGCTATATAACTATATTTCAAAAGAATGTGGATATCTGAAAATATTAAACCCTTATCAAAGTAAAATTAATATGTGTAATAATGTCTTTCCCAAATACAAACATTTTAGGACAACTGTCCATTTGGCCTTTTTAGTTGGAGAGATATGCATTATTTTTGTAAATGTCCATTGTCTATTTTCGAGGCAGAATTTTCTTCGTTCTAGATAGGTTTATTTTGGATGTATTTATCATTTTAAGAAATTGCTGTGACTGTAAGATATTACTGGACTTATTGTTAAATCTGTAGAAAAAGCTTATTTTTAATTCTTGCTTGATTGGAATACCACAGAAGTGTTGACAGTTAAATAAGTAAACAAATATTGTAAATAACCTAACAATTAATTTTATCATTCCATTTCCTTTCTTCTTTCTATAATAATGCAGCCACCCATTCACAAAGCAAATAGATTTAAGGCAGAACTTTACTTACACAGTATCTGTAATATTTGGTCCATACTACTCAGTTTCGCCTTGCCTTGAACTGCTCCTAATTTCTTTCATTTTACTGGGATTCTAGATATATCTCTCTCTATTTTGCATCATCCTATCTCCACTGCTTTTTTCATCTGGGGAAGGGATGGGGATAAATATTGAGTGCATTCCTAATACATGTGGAAAGTACTTTATCATCTTTAATTGTTCTAATCTATTAACAATATTCATTGCACTTTTCATTTAATTTCTGGCATAGCTTATGCCTTGATACAGGTGTAACTCTGTTCTTAAGCAAACTATTTTATCCTATGCCATTCTGTACAAAGATCTATTTATTAAAACTTTTCACATTCTTTAATTTGAAAACTGGACTTATATATAACATGCAAAACCTACTTCAGCTTATTAGTGATTCACAGCAGATCGTTTATGGAGCCATTGCATCTGCTGGTATTGTTGTCTAAGTAGAAGCTTTGCAAGAATTGAAATAGATTGATTTTTTTAATAAGAAAAAGCTTGAGCAGCATGTCTTTGAAACACTATTTCAAAATAGGTCAGACTCTAACTGCCTACTGAGTATGAAAGTCTGGATGTGTTTACTCATGCCTACTCTTCTTCTGGGATCTCTCATGGATCATTACTCTTTGAAAAAAACAGAAAAGAAAAAGAATGAGAAAAAAAAAAGAATCCATTGACTGAGCTCTCATAAAACAAACTTGAGCTGTCCATAGGGAAACATTAGCAAAGTTTAGATTCTGAGCAACTGTGCTACAATATAAAGACATACCTATTTCTTTTTTTCCCTTTTTTCATGAAAATCTCACTCATAACGTAGCCCTATACACATCTAGTCTACTCAGAACATACAGTTTATAGCAGGGATCCCAAACCCGCGGTCCATAGACCAGCACCGGTTTGCAGCATGTTAGAAATCAGCCAGGCAAACAAGTGAAGCCCATCTGTGGTATGCAGGCAGAATGTGAAGCCACGGTCCCTCCAGTCCACGGAAAAACTTCTCTCCACGGAACTGGTCCCTGATGCTCAAAAGGTTGGGGGCCACTGTTTAGAGGGCATTTATTAATCACAAGTAATTGAGTATAAAACTGCAATCTCTTTACCTGAAAGATTAGCACTTTTTAGGCTGTAGTTGTAGTTTTCTTTCCTGAACCAGCTTGCCTGATACAATATATTTATTTACTGAAAAAGAACTGTAATTTCAATATTATAACCACTCAATATCTTACTGTTATATCCACATTACATAATCATAGTAAACTGAAATCATATTGTTGATATTCAAATAAACTAATAGGAAGCAAGGCAAAATAGCTAAATGCTTGGAAAATACAGTTATGCATATCACATGGTCGTTCACATTTAATCTGCCCGAAAGGGGTGGCTGAGGTTGCCCCCATATGAGATGAAAAAAGTGGGATCCTAGGGATTTGCCTTCTGAATGGTAGCGTGAATTTTATAGAACACCTGCCTAATGATTGAATTTTGAAATGTTCACAATTTCAGGATCATTTAGACTTCAGTCACTGGGCATATATACTTTCATATATTTTTCTCTGACTTTTAATTTGTATTACATTCAGTAGACAACTTCTCAAAAAGTGCATAAAGGGAGAAAGATAAAATGGAAGAAATTGTAAATTATTCTAAGCAGAATATATGAATATGGAAGTTTTATAAATTTCAATTTGTCTTAATTATTCCCAAAGTATTAGTAATAGCAATGACAATCATAATAAAATATTTTCTTTACTTTTATCCCAGTCATCTCTCAAAGGAAGACTGTTTAAAATGGGCTATTTAAAAAATTTGCCATATGAAAGAAAATGAAATTTGCCCGCTTGACATACAGGTACTCATATAGACAAATCAAAATACAGGATTACTGCAGTCAAATTATGTTTTCTGTTGCACAGTATATTATTGTTAAAAGCAGTGGCACAAAAATGAACTTTTTTCTTAAGATCAGCTTGGACATTATTCATCATAATATAGACAACCACAGAGATGATCTTGGAGGAAATTTGCAGAAATAGTTACAAAAGTGAAAGAACACGTTCAACAAAGGAACAGAAACTATGACATAGAGCATGGATCGTCAACCTGATCCCTACCACCCACTAGTGGGCATTTTGGGATTCCAGGTGGGCGGTGGGGATTCCGGAGGTTGAAACCTCCTTTTGAACTAATGCGCGCAAGAATGCGTGCGTTAGGGATTTAGGAGGTTAAAACCTCCTTTTGAACTAATGCGCGCGAGAATACGTTCGTTAGGGATTTCGGAGGTTAAAACCTCCTTTTGTGTGAGTGGGCAGGTGAGCGCAAGCGCGTGCACAAGCAAACACGTGGGAAGAGGAAGGGGAGGAGTAGAAACTTATAGCAGGGACAGGCAGAAGCGGAGCAGAGCAGTTGCAAAATAGGAGAAAGAAAAGGCAGGAGAGAATTGTTGTTGGCTAATAATAATAAGTGGGCTAACTAGCTCAGCCTTACTTTTGTACATAGCCCTAAGGAAGATTTTTTTAAAAAGGAGATAAAAAGGAAAAATACCGAAAGAGGAGACTTTCATTTGTTCCTTACAAAAATCGAACCAGATATCAAATATTTAGTCTTGCAGCATCAGCCTCAAAGATCTCATTAATCACTAGTAAAGCTAATTTCAATTTACTTTATTGTTTTCTAATTAAACTTTATAAAGTTAAAAACATTATAAACATGCATAAAGTAGAAATAAAAAGATAAATGTATGTACATTTCTATTTTTTAAAACACCCTTCTTTCTAAAAAATATTCCGCACTTGCGCAAAAACTGGTGGGCGGTAAAGAAATTTTTCCATTAAGAAAGAGCCATTAGTGGGCGGTTGGTAGAAAAAGGTTGACTACCATTGACATAGAGCATGGGTGTCAAACACACGGCATCACGTTGCCACCACATGACATTTCGCTATTTTTTTTTCCTTTGCAGAGTTGGGGTGGGTGTTGCCTTCTTGTGATGCATCCAGCCTGCGGGCCGCCAGTTTGATTTCCCTGATATAGAGGCTTAAACTGGCATGAATTAGAGAAAGAAAAGAAAGAAAAACACAGTCATCCGAGCCCTGTGAGGTAAGCCAGGTCAGGAAGCAGACTACATAAGTTTAACTAAACTTCTATTCTAGAAGATATAGATCAGTGTTGGTGAACCTTTTCGGCACTGAGTGCCCAAACGGGAGCATGCGCACTGAAAACCGGAAAAGCAGCCTCCCAGTGCACATGCACGAGCAGAGAAGATGATTTTATGATTTCTGGCATGCACATGTGCTCCGGCCAGCTGGTCTTTGTGCACACATGCATGCCAGAAACCGGTAGACCATGTAACCGGTGCGCATGCATGTGCCAAAAACCAGAAGATCATATTTCCTGCATGCTCATGCGCACCGGGCGGCTACTTTACTGGTTTCTGATGCTCCCATGCATGTGAACAGCAGCTGGCTGGTGCGCCCGAACCCAGAAGAGCAACGGGTGATAACTCACGTGCCTGGAGAGATGGCTCTGCATGTCACTTCCAGCATGCGTACCATAGGTTCGCATCACGGATATAGACCATAGTAGAGAATCTAGGTTTTCCCTTTCTTCCCTCTTACACCCCAATGTATTACCGCTGAGCTACTTTTTAATGCTTTCATTCTTTCCATGGCATAAAGCATGCTTTTGTTTTTATAACTGTTTTGTTTACTTCCTCTGAGTCATTTCTGTAGCTCTCTACAATGGATAATTCAGTTTGAGCTAAATACCAGCTTCCTCACATGAAAAAGCTAAAGTGAATCTAGAGCCAAGAAAGCAACCAAAATTCAAGATGGGAAATTTGCTTCATGCATTTTTTTTCTGCTCCTGAATTACACTTTCCTTGAAGCAAGATTGTCAATCATCACGACCATCATCATCACAACATTATCAACTCCTTTTTTTCTAATTATATTTGCTATAATCGCTGCTATTCTCCCAAGTAGACAAACTCAGTTTCCTTTAATTATCAATTGCATAATTTACAGCTCTTAGACACTTTAAAGAAGCAATTTATTTTATTTTAAATAGACAACAGCTGTGCTTTCCTTTTCCATTAAGTGCAGCTAGGCCTTTCCAGTTAAGATAACACTGGTGCAGATTTGCTCTATATTTCATTTATTTTTCAAATTTATATACTCATCTCACAAATGTGACTTTGTGAGAAGCAAAACAATTAAAACAATTATTAAATAAACATTAAACATTAAATATAAATAAACCCACGGGCAAATGCATTAGTCTCATGCATAATACAAACATAGGGAGTAATCAATATAATATATGTAATTTATATATTTCAATCTAATTAATACAAAGATACCAGAAAACATCAGGGTTTGTTTTTCTCTCTTTTTCAGATTTTATAACAAACTAATATTTAAATATGATGAAAATATGTGAATATATGAACTAGTATAATAAGCCATTATGATGTCAAAATAACATTTAATGCACTACAATGCCATCACAAAAATAGCTCACATTTCACAATATTTTCCTATTCTTACCTCCCATTAAATACAGTATAACGTTTTACCTGTAATGGGATAAATACAATATTTTCACTCCCCAAATCATTTTAGCTGCTTCAATATACTATTTCATTCTCTTTCCCTCAACCGGAATCCAACTGAATGAAACTCCCGAACCTATTATAATCCTGCATTCAGGGATAATTTTTAATCCATCAAATGGCTCTTATATCCCATATTTCTATTATAATTGCAGAGATACTGAAAACAAGTAAACAGTACAAAGGTGGCAGAAGATATAATTGGTCACAAATATAATTCAAAGATAAGGAAAATACAGGTTTATCTTAAAATAGCTTTAAAAAAGTAGAACTGTGGAAAATTCTGTCTTTTCTTCGAAAACCCTAAACTTAAGTGCATATGCAGTCAATATTTGCAGTTCTGGTACTCTTGAAATGCCTGCAATACAGCTGTTTGTTGTTGCTGTTTTTATTCTTTTCCTTTTCCCACGTAGAAATCAAATTGTCTACATTTTTCTAAAAGTGTAGCAGCTCTGTCATAGCAACAAGGCCATGGCCAGGTGCTGACTGTGGGTCAGATCATGAAATGCTCATATACAAGTTAGGCTAAAGGAGGAGAAAGCCAGTCTGTTTCCACAATATGATCTTGAACCTACACCATAATACCATTTTCAGGAGAACATCAGGAATTCCTTTGAAGTCCTTAACCTCATTGTTGGAGCCAGAGGAGTTATGGAATGAATTTTAAAAAGTTGTTAAGGATACTTGTGAAGAGAAACCACCAAAAATGAAGAAACAGAAGCAACCTGGGTGCCAGAATAAACATGAGAGAATCCAAGAAAGTAAACAATTTCAGGAAGGAGCTTTAAAAAAAAAACTCATAGAGTTGTTAGACGTTATAAGAAGCAATGTCTAAAAATGTTGTACGCAAATGTCTACAATATTTGTAAACACTGAAAACAGATGAAAAAATTATGATTTTTTGAAAGAAATCCTTCAAAATACCTCTGAATTTAGGAGATTCGTAATCCAATGCTAAAGGAATCCAATGCTAAAGGAATCCAATGCTAAAGGAATCCAATGAATAGTAACTGATAGAAAGCGGATGGAAGGAGTATACTGGAATTTAACAATAGAGATATCAACGTCCAAGATACCTTCGAAGAGGTTCCCTACTCGAAGAATAGAAGAAGAAACTTTAGCACTAGAAGAGGAAGTGAGATCAGACTCCAGTCATTACCAGGTCAGAAGGCTACAGGAACTAATGGAATACCTACTGATATATGGCAAGCAACAGAACAAGAATCAGTAAACATCTCACAAAACTTTGCCAGCAAATCTGGAGAACAAAATTTTGGCTAAACCTGAGGCATATGTTTCAGATTTCAATGTACATCTTTTTTTGCTAAGTTGTTTTAGCAGACTCTTTAGCTTAGTTATAATCATCTACTCTAACCAACATCTGGATGCTCTGAATTCCAATTTCTGTCATGCAAGTGGTCAACTGCAGAATGACGAGAACATCCAAATATTTTTTTAAAAAAGGAAGACAACTTCAAAATTCTAAAATCATAGGTCTAAAGAAGTTTTCTTAAGGGACTGTACTTAATTATCAGTCTGTTTGTAGTTGCCAAAGTGCTGAACTGGAAACCAAGAGACAGAATTCTATGCCTCCTTTAGGCATGAAAGCTGGCTGGATTGATGAACAAGTAACTCACTCTCAGATCAATCACACGGCTGTTGTTGTGGGGAAAATAGAAAGCAGATTATTAGGCTTGTTTGCTCCTTGAGTTCACAAAGACACCATACACAAACATGTTTTTGTAATGGAATTATGAAATCAGACATCTTTCTTCCACAAAAGCATCCCATTTTACATTTTTATTTAGTTCTGCCAGTAGTCACACAAAATCTTGTAATATAGTGTGATATTTTGTTTTCAGACTGATTAATGTTTTATATGTATAATACAACATAAATCTGTAAAAAAATAGCATGTGAACCAGCATTAAAACTGCTTCAGAAGAATAGAGACCTATCTGACTTTGGAGAACTTATAAAGTGCTACCATAAGCACTCAGCAGTAGCTGAGAACAATATGTTTCAAGGTGTTTGCTTGATTTGGTGCAGAAAGATTAAAGGTCTATTCTATCATTGACTACTAGCAACAAGGCACCATTGTAAACATTTTCTCATTGCTTTTTGAGCTTCCTTAATTTATGTTTGGTAATTCTAATCTGTATCAAAGTAAATTTAACTTCTATTGCTTACTGAAACTGTAATTCACACACACACACACACACACACAGACACACACACACACCAGCTTCATCTGGCTCATAATTGAAATATGTATTTTAAGAGTATAATTCTTTCATTATTTCTAGCTATGGAATGTTTCATGAAAATTGCAACACTGGAGTTAATTTGGCTTTACATCTCTGTTAATGGATACTGTCTGAAATATAATAAACTATGGTACTCAGGCCTCGGCTGAAATAAGTCAAGGTTACTTTCCTAATTACTGCAGTTTGTTAGACAGCAGCAGCAATTGCATATCATTCCTCATGTCTGTCAGATTTCAAATTACATAAGAGGGTTTTGTTATGCTGTCAAAATAAATTTTTCAAGATAACATGACAAGAACTCTCCGTGTGACCTTTAATGACCAATAACCTCAAATCATTAATTGACCTTACCATCAATTTTGGATGATTTACCTACAAATCATTAGATAAAGTGTTTTGGATTTTTCTCATGATAGCCATTTGTCAAGTTATGGTCAACTCATGGACGAATGAAATAGGAAAATCAATATGGCATAAGAGAATATTGAATCTGGCTTTAGCTGAATCAGAGGCAAGTATAAATATTATAAGAATATTTTTCTTTTAACATTGCCAAATTTAGGGGAGGGATTATTAATATCAAAGTTATTAATATACAGCCCATTAGCACACATGCTGATTTGTAAGATGATCGATTAAGACGGACATGTATATGCAGATTATTAGCATTAATTGTGTTATTAAATTTTATATATCCTTATGGTTATGAATTGCCTTTTTATGGTTATGGATGTTCAGTTTTTTTTTAAAAATGTATTCTTTTTGTGTTTAAGAATGTGTTACTTGTTTTCATTGGATGTTAACTATACAGTATTTGTTCATAATAAATTTTAACAGTATTTAAAAATATTTTACTAGTATTTCTTATTGGGAAATGAAGATAAAGATTATAATGTCTTTTATAAGAGTCATTTTATAAGAGACTGATTCTCTGTGAACAAAAAGTCTGAAGAGAGTCTCAAAGTCTGGACATAGTACTTGAGGTGTAGTCTCTCTGAAGCAGAATTACTTCCTGTGATTTGGAAATTGTATTTGCTAATTAATAGGTATCAAAATAACTTGTGCTTTCTTTCACCATTTAAACTACAAAGTTGTCAGCATGGCAAATCAGGAATTTCCTGGAAGGTTCATGCTTGGCTGAGTTTGTCTCTCAGCAATCATGCTGTGCCATGCTTTTGCTAAGCTTATTTTTGGCAGCTGTTGTGAGGTGAAACATATCTTGCGCCAGCAGTTCATTAGCTAGATAACTCAGGCCATGGGGGCCCAAAAGCCAAATCTCTTCTGTCAACACATTTTCACAGCTAGCCATTGACATGCAGTTTTGTTTTTCTTTTCTGAATAAGAGATGAATGAAAACAATAGGTTAGGGCCAAACTTGAATTTCCTTCCAAAATTTTTCTGCCATTAAATGGTTCTTTGCCATATCAATTGTACTAGAGGAAGGAAATAATCACTGTAAGGTGAGTTTGAATTGCTGGATAAATTTTGAATTGGTCTTGTTCCTGATAGATGGCACTCCTTATAGCAATAGCATTAGACATATGTACCTCTTTACAGTGATTTACAGCCCTCTATAAGTAGTTTACAGAGTCAGCATATTTCCCCAAACAATCTGGGTCCTCATTTTATCCACCTTAGAAAGTTGAGTCAACCTTGAGCCTGGTGAGATTTGAAATGCCAAATTTCAGGCAGCTGGCAGTCAGCAGAAATTGCCTGCAGTACTGCACCCTAACCACTGCGCTACCAAGGCTTATAAATTTACAAACTTATAAATTTATAAACTTATAAATTTATTATTACATTTATATGCCACCCACTCCTAATGACTCTTAAATATTTGGTTGGTATACATTTGTTTCTCTGGGTATTGCCTCACCAGCTAAGATAACTCTTTCTTTGTAGGACCTACTTAGATTCATTTTCTCTAGGGCTTCTTTCTGAATATTTCTGAATTTCAATGGTGTAAACTATCATCTGCATCTTTTGTTTCTGGGAGATTGTTATATACTGGACTTATTTTTTTTTATTCTTTCTCTAGAGCTTCTTTCACTGACTGTTTCTGTTGTAGATTTTTTTTTCTTTGAAGTGATACATCCTTGTGTTTTCCCATCAGCTCTAATGTGACTAATTTACTGCTCCAATTCTTTGCCTCTTTTTTCAAGTTTTCAACATTATTGTCCTATAAATTCGGTTTGGTTTTTTTTTTGGATATGTATTTATTCTTTTTAACTTTTGGGATGTGTGTTTTTTAATGTTGTACGCCGCCCTGAGTCCTTTATTGCATATAAATCCAATAAAAACAAACAAAACAAACAAAACAAAACAAACAAACAAGCTTGTTATATGTTACTTTTTCCAAGAGAAGACAAATATTCCAGAAACATTATAGGTCACAGTTGTAAACTCTTGCCCAT
Organism: Natrix helvetica; assembly: GCF_964273705.1. Taxonomy (NCBI): domain Eukaryota; kingdom Metazoa; phylum Chordata; class Lepidosauria; order Squamata; family Natricidae; genus Natrix; species Natrix helvetica. Next base: position 59,338,066 of record NC_138551.1, on the reverse strand, counting down.
TCATCTTAACTTTTGCTTCTTAAAGCTTCATCAATAGAAATACTTTTTCTTTGCTCATTTCTCAGACTTTGGATGCTCCTTTAAATTTCACAGACAAAATCCTGTTAACTCTCTTTGTAAATTTGATTGGTTAGCTTACTCCCTGAAATCTGGCTGCATGATACACTTACAGTTCCTGATTACTCAACAGTCACCTAATCATTTCTACTTGATAATCAGCAACTCTCAGGAAATACACTTAATATCAGCTGCTACTGAGAAATCACTTCCTTACACCTCAACATCGAATCTCTCAAAATCCACAGCTTCCCTAGTCACCTCTCTTTCTCCTATGGGATTTATTAGGAACATTTCTCTAGTTATTGCTTGGTGATTCTACTGTAGACCCAGGCAATAGACATATGTGATTGTATGCATGTATGTATGAATGGTATATTTTGTTTGTATGATGCCATTTGGTAAATTATTTTATATACTTTTGTAATACCCATCCTTCTTTCCTGAAAGAAAAGATTAAAATAATAAGGGTTTTTTCCCAATATTTATATGGGAAAAATTGTATCAAGAAAGAATGTGTACTGTATAATTGGAAAAAAAATCTATAATAATAATATTCTTTTATGAAATCTGCTTTGTGCTAGAATATCAAAACATGACTTAATGTCACATTTCTGTTAAAGATACTTTCCCCCCTTTTTCTTGTTAAGTCACTGGAGCCTTGTAACTCTGATTGTTCTTTCTTCCCAGCTTGTGAAATTCACAGAGAAGTCGAATTCAAGTTCATTGTCTCTGGGATAAACTGTCTCTGAAGAAGATGAAGTAAATCACAGTAAAAAATATTGATCTGGTACAGAACAATGTTTTGTGCATGTCAAAGACACTATAGGTTATCTTTATATTAGTAACTGTCTTGTAACATGCAAAAATATCTATTTTGAAACAAGATAATTTTATTGCTTGAATCAGATTTTACATTTAAGGTAGTTGAGGTAAAACTACTGTAAATCAAAATGTATACTTCATTTTGTAGAGGACTTAAAAGAAGAATAGGCATAAGGCTAAGCTATATTACTGGGACTGTTTTCCCCATCATGCAGTGATCTCAGCCATGGAGTCATGCTTGGACTTTGGCTGAAATGTATTGCAGGTTACTCACCCAATTCCCATTACTGTCTTCAGTTATTCAAATATAATCTTGCTGTAGAGAGAGTACTGTTTTCCCTCCCGCAAAAAAATTAAGTTATCTTTTTCAATATCTAAGCAATATTAAAAAAAAGTACTTCAGTTTGACCTTATTTTAACCTTACTTGGCTGTTGTTAAACGCACGAGGGTAAAGTGAGTTAAGAGGTTATTGACCCTATTACTGGATATATGAAGCACAAAGCTATAGTTTTGAGAAGACATCCTTCTAATATTTAAACTGAAGTCTTTCAAGGCTGGCACATATTAGTACACAATTCTTTAAACTTTGTAATATCATTTTCTGTGGTTAAGCAGTATATTAGACTTAGGGCTTTACATGCTATTTCTAACTTGGAACTTAGGAACATTAAGGTTTTTTTCAAAAAAGTTATATTATTGTGTTCCACAGACCCTGAGGAAGATGCATTTGTGATATAGTCCCCTTATATATATATTTCTCTTGTGTTTTGTTATTAGTTCTTCTTTTTCATTATTTCTTCTGATCATAATTATATATTTTTCACTGCCCATAATTGCAATTATAGTTGAAGTGACTTATATTGCTTATGATTAAGTGCATAGAACTAATAAAGTAGCTCAAGAAAAAGTAATATAAAAATATGGCAATTTTAAAACAAACCATTCATGAAAATATAATGAAGAAAACAGAAGTAAAAATACATACAACATTCATTAATGCTTATAATAATGACAAGTAATCTATTGTTCCTTATGTAAAGCAATATGATTTATCTAAAGCAACAGAATGCTACACCGAGATTTGAAGTTTCCAGTTATCTCCATTCCAGAAAGGAGCAGATGTAGGTCTAACTTGTTTTTTCTTTTCCTCTAACTTGCCTTTAATAGACAGACCAAGATAATTTTTGTATTGTAAAGAACAAAATAAAAACCCCAGCCATCCATGAGCAAAAACTGCTACCCCCTACAGCTGAATCTTTTTTTTAATTATTGAAAATTTTGATTACAATAGTAGACACAAATATAAACTAAAATCAGAGACAAAAAAGAGATAGAAAGAAAAAAAGACACAGGGAAGAAAAACAAAAAAGTTCGAAGAAAAAAGAAAATATATATTTAAAGAAGTAACTTCCAATCTACAAACCTCTTCATTCCCATAAGATTACTAGAAAATATCTCTTATTCACAAAACCTATTTCTTACCCATACAAATCCATAAATCATCGACTTTTCAGTCTTGGTTTCGCAAAAGGTCTACAAAGGGTTACCAAAGCTTTATAGAAAAATGTCTTATTTTAACATTGATGAAAAACCACCATTTTTCTTTTACTTCTAACAATCTTGCTATTTAATTCATTCAGATGTCTTGATCTCTCTTCAATTTTTCTTTTTCCCATCCCAAACGCTTGTTCTAGGGTTCAGCAGCTTCTTTTGTAAATCCAATAAAAAGTCATTATCCAGATCATTTTCTTGGCTTAATATCTATGTTTCCACTTTAATTTTTAAGGCTTTAGCCAGTTTCTTTTATATGTTCTTATCCAAGTCATTCTCTTGGCTTGCCATTTGTGTTTCCATTTTAGGTGTCGTCTCTGTTTTATAGTCAACACTATAAAATACTATTTTAATTTTCTAGTATTTCTAGTTCTAATGCTCTAAGTCAAACAACATTTGTTTCTTCCTTTTTATGCTGTATATTTCTCAAAATATTCTCGCTCACACTTATCACTTTATTAATATATTTTTGTCCTAGTCCAGCGGTGGCGAACCTTTTTTGCCTCGCGTGCCATAAGTGGGGGGAGCGCAGGGTGGTTGTGTGCGGGTGTGCTGCACCCATAATGCAATGCGAGACCCCCCAGTGCGCATGCACGCACAACAGGCGCTATCCCCATTTTTACATGATTTTTTTCACCCTCCCCAGGCTCCAGAGGCTTTATAGTCATTTCCAGTTTGCTCGGAGGGTCATTTTAAGCATTCCGAAGGCTTCAGGGATGCCTCTGGACAGTCCCTGAAGCCTCCGGAGAGCCTCCAGGGGGGGCTCTTTTCGCCCTCCCCAGGCTCCTATAAAGCCTCTGGAGCCTGGGGAGGGTGAAAAAATGGCTTTTAAAAATGGTGAACTCAGCTGGCCAGCCTCGCGTGCCCTGACAAATGGCTCCACGTGCCACCTGTGGCACACGTGCCATAGGTTCGCCATCACTGTCCTAGTCTATCCATAGAAACAGATATAATTATGACATTGTAGCTGCTAATTTCTGAGCCTGTTCTTCAAAAAATCTCCTAGAGTATTTCAAATGTTACATTTTGACTCATTTTTAAATTCCTGTATTAATCAAAACAGTGAACCTGCTGTCCTCTAAAAGGCTCTGATGTGCTTGTGAGCATGATGGCTTCCCTCTGTCTCCTGTCAACCAAACCTTTGGAAGACTGCTGTCCTACAGTTTCCTTGCAAGGAAAAGTCTTCTGGAGCACATGTGGGTAATGTCCTCTTTACCTGGAGAGGATTTGTAAAACTGGTCTACTCACCAGTTCTTTGGTCTTTATATCCACTCATTTGGAAAGGTGGTAGTTTGTCATTCCTCACCAGAATGTCCCTTAGTTGAATCATTCTTCAATAGAAGTGATTGATATTACACAGCAGAGTAGCATAAAGATTTGCTCCCCCCCCCCCTTAACGTTTTGCTTCTGTTTTTTCAGCATCTGTTGCCTAAGGAAAATTGTCATTCTACCTAATGGAAAGACTGGCTCTGAAGACCCAAAATTATAGGTTTAATGCTTTTAGTGCTAACTGCATAAGATCTAAGACATTAATTTCATATATAAATTTATGGAGAGATATGCAGACACCGTGACTTCTTATTCTTATTCCTATTTTCTCTTCTTTAGCCCACCTTTTCCTTCACATTTCCTCTTTTTCCACCTGTAATTCTGCACATTACTTTCCTTACTTCCAAAAATCTTCATCACAAAACCTTTTTCACAACTCCTACCTAACAGAAGCTAACTTGCCTTAAGGAGCAGCACTTTTGCCATCATCTTTATTATCATCATCTTCATTAAGACTTTTTAATATGAAAAATGTCAGCTTCTTTTCATCTCTGTAGACTGCTTTATCAGGAGCAGGACCACATCAGCCACTGCAGTGAATAACATGCCTGGCCTTGACAAAACAGTGACATTTCATACATACTCTACTGAACACAAGTACTTAGCAAATTTATCATAATATGATATACTTTGGACAATAATGTTAGGCTGATCACTTTATTCAGCTAGCACATGCATACCTAAAAATTAAATCCACAGATTAAAAAGCAATAGAGAGTAAAACAGCAATTATATTGCTTTGCAGTCAAAATCATCACTAAACCATAATAATAGCTGTTATCTTAATTACAGCATACACAACCTTTGGTGAAGGGAATTCTGAAATAATAATTAAGTGCTTAGTCATTATACAACAATGTATCAGAGCTGTATATATCTACATTAATGGGAAATGTACAGCATGTTAGATTTCAATTCATATGTGTTTTTAAAGTAATGAAATCTTGCACTGCATTGTGAATCTCTTCCTATACAATATAATTCAATTTACATACTTTCATCAGCCAAAAAAAATCTATTAGGTCAAAATTACAGGTAATAACTGAATATTATCCTGATTATTTTTGTCTTTCATGTCTTTCATTGAAAGACAAATATTTACCTTATCTCTCAACAGATATTATAACTAAAGGCCACAAGGTATACAATTAAATAATATGGTAATAGAAATATCTCTGAAAATATATTTTGTTGTTATTGATTAGTAATTAAGTCCTGTATTTTGATGCTACCTTTCAATTGTTCTTTATAGGTCAAGATTTCAGTGAACCTGGTTTGTAAATAATGCCATTTAGAAGATATTAATCAGGAAAAACATGATTGAATGTTTTGGTTTGTACGGAAATGTTACCTATTTAATAAGGTATGAGAATATACAACATTCTCATTTCAGTAAAATTAGGCATTTATTGTATTTTTCTTGCAAACTGATATGCAAATACAAAAACTTTATTGTGCCAATATTTCAAGGGTGTTAATTTTTATTCATTGAAACTGAATATGAAATCTGCAAAAATATTACATTTCATCACTTTTAGGGATTCAGATTGAGAAGAGTAAAAATGCCCATGATATTAAGATAATTTATTATTTTAATTGTTATTAATTATTGAATTTAATGCACAGTGAACTGTAGAGGATTAAGAGGATTCTCATCCATTAAAACAATATTGTCCCTAACGAATGATCCAGACATCACATGTTTTGACTGATTAGGCCCACACACTGCAATAAAGCACAGTATGATTTGTTCATTTTTGTTTAGCACAATGCTATTTCCTTAGGAAACCCTATTTAACAAAACCATGGCTTGGGACATGATCATCTGAATATAGGCATTATTTCAGAGCATTTTGTTTTCCCATAGAAATGCTAGGAATGAACCTAGAACTCATGTCTACTATTCACTCTCCTTCCATTTTATCACCACACAATGTACAGGAGTCTAGGTTCAGAAAGGTCTTTCATTTAAATAACCATGTCATATCCTGGTTTTACCATTTAATTCTCTTTAAAGATGACGTGGGAGGTGTGTGTGTGTGTGTGTGTGTGTGTGTGTGTGTTAGTAAATCTAAAGGTGGAATTCCAAACTCTGATGTATACCTCCCTCAGAGAGGTGCAGACCAACCAAAGCTGTGACATTTTTTTTAGCTGTATAATGTTACCATAAATTCATCTTTGCCAAAGTTCCACTGTATTATTTTCACTGTTCATTTTTGTTCATTCGGGTGTTTGGATTTTTAGGGAAATTGTGTTCATTAAACTTATATTAAAGATAGATATGAGGGCCAAATATTTAGGAACTCCTGCCTTAGAGGGGGGCAAAAACACATGAGGAGAAAGTACTGCACTATTATCAACTTCTTAGTGAAGTTTCCAGAAAAGAAATATTTACATAGTGCATTCTAATCTCCCTTGTCGTCCTCAGCAGGAGTACAGCTACTGCAAATTATTTAAAACACACAAGCTAGGAATATCTGTAATTTTTCTCAGGCAGAAAAAAGTAGAAATGAAATACAGTCTCTCCAATGGGATAAATCTAGCCAGAGGGTATATCATGACTGCTCTTTCTAGGCATGATTATGAACAGATCTCCTTTGAGCTGGAGAAGCAGACCAGTTGTTGAAACCTAAGGCTATAGTTTTCAGTCTTTTCATCTGCTGTGAAGGGACCATAAAAGCTAAATAAGTTACAAGAAGTGGTAATTTTATGTTTGCTTTATATCTACATTTAGACTAATTCTAGCCTTAATGTTTAATACGTTTAAATTAAGTTACTTTGTTTAGAACGTAGATTTGGATTTGGTTTCTTTAATAGAAGAAACTTTAAAATGATCATAGGATAAAGCACTGAAAATAACATAATTCAAAATTCTCAATTATGTGTCCGATTAGATTTGTAGTGTGTATATGAGCAGGTCAAATCATTACTGCAAATCATTAAGCCAAAACTCCTGTTTGATATAAGCATTATTTCTCAAAAAGAACACAAATTTTCTGCTTTTTCTGAAAATAACTTCTTCATTGGTATCACAAAATGTTTTTTCAGTGATAAAAATGGCTTTTGAAGAAAAAAGAAAACTCTTGAAGCAATATCTCAAATAAAGAGATTCAACAGCCTCAGAGGCCAAAACATTTTCCAGATAAATGAGGCCGTCTGACTGGGAGGGCAATTTTTAGCTACTACAGAGTTATGACAGGTTAGAGAAATACATACAGCAAGATGGAATAGGGGAAAAACAACTGCAACGGTATGTTTTGAGGTCAAAGTGGAGTAAATCAGTGGACATGCAGAAAAGTAGAAAAGCAATTTGAAATTGGTTTGTAAAAAAAGCAAGAAACCTACAAAAGGACAGAAATGGGGCTGATATAATCTTCCATTTCCTGGAGCAAGAATGGAATACACCCTCAAAATTATGACTGCAGGGCAGATGTGGAGGTCAAAATGATAAACAGAAACATACAAAATAATGAATAAAGTGAACAAAAAAATAAGATTACAGTGGATAGACAATTAAGACTATGCAGTGTTTTAACTAATAATTAGGAACTTTTTGATTTCATTTTTAAACTGCCTATCTCCCTCACAGGGGGATTCTGATATTCTAATTCCTTTGCTACTTTATTTATTTACTTATCTACATTCCTTAGGTTTACATGTCCCTTTCGATCATTGCCTATACTCAGCAGCTTACATGGCCTCTTTTGTAAATAAGACAGTATATATGAGAAGATAAAAAAATCAGAATGACTTTTCATGGCATTAATGTCTATGGAACTTTTTAAGAGGTTAGACAGATGTCTCTCATGGATAGTTAATTGATGTTCTTGCACATAGCACAAGGTTGAATTAAATGATCTTTGTAATTCCTTCCAGTTCTACAATTCGATGATCCTATGATCTAATTTACCCTATCTTCCAAGGTTATGTGTCATAAAATATAATATACAGAATGTCCTATTTACAGATTTAGCCACAGAGCCCTTGGGACTTCAGATGAATTTAAATCTAAAGTCATAAGCACAACGGTTACTAAGTACTACATGTTGATTCTGTACATAGAAGGTAGCCACAAATAATTTATGCAAACATGACAAGGATTAGATTATATTAGGATATATTGACCGAAGATGCTATAATGCTAGCTATGAATATTTAAATAAAGCATAAGAGCCCAAACAAGAAAAATGACCGAATGTTTCCATGTAGCAGAAAACAGACCATAGTAGGATTTCCTCATGTTTGTTGAGTGACAATGCAAAGCTGAACTGGACAAGCAGAACAAGATTAGAAGAAGGATAATTATCCAAATCAGAGTAATCGAGAATGATCAGAGGGTCTAGAACAGCGATGGTGAACCTTTTTCAGCTCGCGTGCCATAAGTGGGGGGAGTGCAGGGGGGTTGTGTGTGGGCGTACCACACCCATAATGCAATGCGCAACCCCCAGTGTGCATGCGCGCACTATAGGCGCTCCCCCCATTTTTACATGCTTTTTTCGCCCTCTTCAGGCTCCAGAGGCTTTATAGGAGTCTGGGGAGGGCGAAAACAGCCTCCCCCTCAGGGAAGCCTCCGGACAGTCCCTGAAGCCTTCGGAGCGCTCAAAACGATCATCCGAGCAAACCGGAAATGACTTCTGGTTTGCTCGGAGGATCGTTTTGAGCGCTCCGAAGGCTTCAGGGACTGTCCGGAGGCTTCCCAGGGCAGTGACTTCCAGTTTGCTGGGAGGGTCGTTTCCTGAAGCCTTCGGAATGCCTAAAACGACCCTCCAAGCAAACCGGAAGTGTCTTCTGGTTTCCTCGGAGGATCGTTTTGAGCGTTCCGAAGGCTTCAGGGACTGTCCAGGAGGGACAGGCAAGGCTGTTTTCGCCTTCCCCAACCTCCTATAAAACCTCTGGAGCCTGGGGAGGGTGAAAAATGGCTTTAAAAAAGGGTGAACCCAGCTGGCCAGCACGCGCATGCCTCCTGTGTCACATGTGCCATAGGTTTGCCATCACTGGTCTAGAATTAGAGTCCCAGCCCAAGCAATAATGCTACCATGGTGACCCTTAGAATAAAATGGAATAAGCTTAGCCAGATACAAAGAAAAAATAAGTGGAATGATAGAAATTAGCATCTAATTACAGATACTTGAGAAAACATCTAAAAACTCAGAAGACAAGGTGGCACTATAGTGTAGGGGAAATTCTTTCAGTGTAACCAGGTATGAAGAAGTACGGAACACATATATTCTATGGCAGGAAGATGATGAGTAACCTTATTTGAAACATACAGCATTTTATAGGTTTTTTAAAAAAACAACAATAAAATACCAGAAAATTTTATGAACAGTTACAAACTTGGAAAGTTATAAATCTATTTAAAAAGTTATAAATCTTGTTATAAATCTAAAAACAAATGAGTAAAAGACATGACAAAACTATCCTGTTATTTGCTTTTCTTTTTGTTGCTGTGTTGGTTGTCTACTTGTTATACAGGTAGTCCTTGACTTATGATCAGTCACTTAGTGATATTCAAAATTATGAGAGAAATTGCTGTGGGTAATTATAACCTGGTTCCAGAGTTTCAATGGCTGAGTCCATTCTGTAGTGACATTTTGGCCACTGCATGGTAAACAGTTTACATTTACAGCCATTTGCATAATGCTGAAGTCACATGATTTATCACATAATTTGCTGATGGTAAAATATAAATATTTAGAACCATTATCCCTTTATGATCAGCAGTCTCACAATTGTCATTTGGAGATCTACTGTGCAGAAAGGGGAAGAAACAGAAAGAACTATGCAAAGACTGAAATGTGGTTTAGAAATATCTTTTTGTTACAACATCTTACAGAATTGATCTGGCTTAAGCCAAGGAACTGACCAGATCTCATTCAATATGATAAATAAGGTGTTGAGTGTCAAGGAATGCCAACATCCACACCTCATTAATTCAGGGTGGAATTCACACCCTGACATTGAGGGATGGCAAGAATTTGAGTCTACCATCCAAAACACCAATACATTGAATTTATCTTGCAACCTGGATGGTTCCTATGCACAATCCAAAATACTGGTTATCATCTATAAAATCTTTCATGGCAGAAGGTCTAGTTACCTGAAAGAGGACTGTCTGTCTGAATTTATTCACACATCTGGTCAGTTGACCTAGAGCAGGGGTGTCAAACTGGCGGCCCATGGACTGGATGCATCATGTACAGGCCACGCCCACCCCAGCTTTGCAAAGGGAAAAACATTGTGATAATCACATGATGACGTGACGCTGCGAGTTTGACACCCATGACTTAGACATTACACAATGTCACAAAAGAAGAGTGTGTCTTCTCAGTGATGATTCCTGCCCTATGGGATGATTTGACATCTAATATGCCTACTCCCATTTTTTTCATTCTCCATACCCTTTTGACTTTCTGCAACTTATTAAAGACTTGGTTGTTCTTAATAGCTTTGAGCTAAAATCCAGTCTCTTTGGTTTTTGTTTCTGTCTACTAGCCAACTATATTCTTTTACATTGTTATATGTTATTTCATTTTAAATTTCCTTAACATTTCTAAATTGTAGACCACCTGTGAGTTACAGTAGTCAAGCAGCCTCAAAAGTGAAATAATAAATAAATAGCAATGTTGGAATTGAAATAGTATTCTAAAATCGTATAAATAGTACTTTTAATTTGACCAAAACAAAACAAAACAAAACACCTTACTGAAATTATGCAGAACTTTGTATCTGCTTGGGAGTGGCCTCTGGAGTCTCTAAAAATCATGCAAGAACGCTCACACAATTTTTGGAAGTTTCAGAAGCTGCACATGAGCAGAGCACCTTTATATAACTTCCAGAGACCAAGTATCTCACTAGAAATGACATGGCATGTATATAAGTGATACATGTTGTTAGATCGGGTAATGGAAAGGCACATTCAGGCTAAAGGCAACAAGAGGTCTTTATTGTAACAGAACAAGTATGTACAATCCAGCGAAGGTTGAGTCTGACAGCAGCCCTTTTATAGGGAGCTGTCAGACCCTTCGACCAATGAGATTAAGCCTCTGTTCCCGCCGGAACAGAGGACCTTGGTGGAAACCTCTATAACTGAAGCTAGTATCTAACACATGTATTATAGATTCATTAATACGAGTCTAAATATTCATCCTATGGGAAATAAGGGCAGAATGCTTCCAACAAGAAAAGAATACAATTGCCTGGATACTACTATGTTTTTATCATTTTAGGAATATTTATCTTATGGTTTTAATGCGTTTAGTATTATAAGCCACTGAGAGTTGCTTTGAAACAGATGGGCAGAAAATAAATTTAATAAACAAACAAGCAAGCAAGCTTGCTTTAGGGATAAAGAAAGTTCAATAGCAATTTTATTTCAGCAAGTCTTATTCAAGTTACAACACAACTAGAAGCTATATTCCTAAAATATCCTATTGTATAAAGCTGAATTAATGGATTTTACAAAAGAGAACTTAATTGTTTATGTCTTTTACTGTTTGGATAAGTGCCATATTTATGCTTCTATCAAAATAGTTACAGCTTTCAGTGAAGTTACACAGTACTAATTTGGCAACATAGTGCTTTATGTATGAGGACAACTGTGATAAAAGATCTGTGAAACAGACTGATTAAATGACCTGTGAAAAAGAGGATGAAAGAATGCACTACCAGTTTGTGCAGATCTTTTTCTATTAAATGAGCAGGGAAGGTATACTGCTGATCAAGCATACGTTTGACTAGTTTCATTTTCTACAAAATAATCCGAGCGTGCTTGGACTACAGATTTTAAAATTGCTCATTATATTATTTATATTATTTAAATTAAAAAGAAAGTAAGCCCAGCAAAAACTATTGTATGGAAGCAAATTTTAAAACCTATTATTGGCAAGAGAAAACTGAATGCCAGCTGGTTAATGTAAATGTCAATTAACTGAATGCAAAAAAGTCAAGTATAGTTCTTATTGTATTTTTAATGAATTACCGTTAGTTCTCAGCATGCACTTATGCCATATTGAAGTAATAGAACAAAAGCTTGGGTTCAAGATAACCCCTAAACAATGCTTGATCCTTGCGTCATGACAGCAGTATTATATTTTACACATATTATTAAGAAGATCCCAATTTAAAATACCTCTTCCACAAAGGAAGTATTAACAGAAGAAAACAAAAATTAAAAATAAACATATTATATAAGACTTGGTTTCTACTTCCTGTTGATTTGCAATTATCAAGGCCAGCCCAGAATAGTAATGGAAAATTTCCCCTTCCCGATAAATGAGCACTTGGCACATTTCTTCATGTTATATATGTCGTACATGTGCTAAAATCATATTTGGGACATGAGGGGGGAAGACCCAGTAGGATTAGGGAAAGAAGCTATTGATGGAATGAATAACTGAATTTATCAACTATTATTTTCCACATATACAAAAGCATGAAAATGTGTGCAGAGAGAGACATGTTGTTCTCTCTCAATCAGAAATAAGAGTAAAGATGAAAAACACATGATGGAAGTGGGGCAAAGGAAGAGATAGTTGTATAGAGATGGAAAATAACAGAACAAAACTGGATAGAAAAGAGAGAGGGGAGAGGAGAAGATGTGTTGAGGGGAGGGGACTGGGACAGGAAGGGGAGAGGAGAGTGGAGGCAGGGGAGAAAAGAGGAGAGGAGTGGGAGGGAGGCGAGGAGGGGAGAGATAAATAAAAAACTGTTTAGGAATTGCAGAAAGGAGCAAAATTAAGTTGGCAAGAAGTCCTTTAAAAGTGCTGTTTTCAAATATAGTGCAGACTTCAAGCATAATACATGCAGACCCCTTTTTGGAAAGTGCTTTGTTTGTTTGTTTTGATAAAAACTATATTTAAAAAATTATAAGCCAAAGAGCATTTTACATTGTTATGTACAATCAGTTTCTCTATTCTGTTTTCCCTTCCTGCTTCCAACCAGACTTTTTTTAGATCAAAGATTTACTCAGAGACATGAGTATTTCAGATAACCTGTCTTCTCATACCACACAATAGATGATATTCAGAGGTGTTCATGCTTACTGATGATAATGTCTGCAGTCATTTGTACCGTATGCCTGTTCATTTCTTTTCAGTGAAAGTTACTATGCTATGCAGTAAATATAAAATAGCCCCTCACACCCACCCCCATTAATAGGTGCATTTTGACATTTGGGGAACATGTAAGTGGAACTACTGTATGTATTACTCAGTTTACAATATGATTAACTGGAATACTTATGAATACCCAAAGCATATCTTATGAAATATACTGCCACCCTTTGGACTAATAAATAACTTTGAATTAGAAGGATCATAGAGATGTTCAGAAAGACAGACCCTTGAATTAAAGATATCTTTGAAATCATAATTGGCATAATTGATTATAAGACAGCCGGCTCTATAAATGTTTTAAATAGATAAACAAACAAACCTGACTGTTCATGCAATAGAAGTTTAAGCATGTTTTATACACTGCAATATACACACATATGAAAAAAGGGTAACACATCACTTTTTCAGATCACTTAGATAACTTCAACATCACTGATCTACAACTATATTCGAATGAGCTACACCCTATTCTTTAAATAACTTCAGCTGAGGAAAGCAGCCAAGAACAATGAAGTTGTTCTTCAGTAATTTCTCAAGTTCATTTCAATGTGTTAATAATGTGTTCTGGAAGTACATATCCAGCTTCCATGAGAATAGGCCTTAATATGCATATTTCTTTTGAAGTATTCATTTCTCAAAACACTCCACAGTCTTTCAAACTATTCCACAGATTCAGTTGCTTCCCCACTCCCACAGTTCTGGATCTTTCTGGGTACCCGTGCTGTTCTAACTTCAAATCCATTTATGGAAACTTCTGGAATTTTGTGACATCTGACATTTACAAGAACAGTTACTCATGTTGGCATCCACGGAGTAGAAGGGTCTGAGGGAGGCAAATGATTAAATCTCAGTACTGACATTTGTACTTACATCACATTGTTGTTTGTGTGTGTGTGTATGTAAGAGGCAAGGCTGATGTTGGGGAGTCCTGAAGCAGAATTCACAATTTTCATGAATACTCTTGTTTGCTGTGATATCCTTGGCAGACCTGTGAGTTTTATCAATTCATTAAACTCTCCCACTCACAGCTGTTTGTTCTAGCCTTGTCTTTTTGTATTATATGCAGGATCTGGAGATTAGCTAGCAATAGGTTTATATACCACTCCACAGCACTTTACATCACTCTTTGAACGGTTTATAAATGTCAGCATTTTGCCCTCAATAATCTGGGTCCTGATTTTCATGACCTCAGAAGAATGGAAGGTTAAATCAATTTTGAGCAGGTCAGGATCAAACTCCTGACTATGGGCTGAGTTAGCCAGCAATACTACATTCTAACCACTGCACCACCATGGCTCTCCTTATTGCTTTTAAGGAGAGAGAAATAAAGATTACAGCTCGAGCTCACTTTTATACCATGTTCTTCTGTTCTTGTGTGATCTATCCCAAATCAATAACCTTGCTATTTGTATGTGACCTAATCCCATTAGTCCTTCTCTGTCTGTTCCTTTCATACTCTTAATTATTGTCATTCCCATCCCCTCAATAATTTAAAACACTCCTCTATGGACTATGTCTCTAGAGGATCTAAAATCACATTTGAATTATGCTATTGCATTTAGAACACCATATTTTTTATCATAGTAGCTGGTTATTATAACAAGACTATTCATATATGAGGTTTAATTGAATTATTCAAATAGTTTAATATACTGTTTTAGTAAGTTAATTAAAGTCAATATTAATAAGATAAAGCATGGCTGTGATTCTGGGAGGAAGAAATAAATAAAAGGAATCTATAGTACATTCTATCCTCAAGTAGCAGGTATCTGTGTGGTGCAGGTGGAGAGGACTTCTGTGTCAGTTACAACAGAGGAAAGACCCAAAAGCACTAGTCTTGAAGAAAAGAGGGAGGGGGACAGGTTAGAAATGGAGGAAAAAACCTATGGGGATATGAAGAGGATTCCACCATTCATTCCCTTCTGAATTTTGCAAAGAGGAGGAGATGACAGAACCCAAATCCTCATCTCAGAAGCATGCAGGTAGAACCGCATAACATTAGTTGCAGCAGGAAGAAGATAATTCCTGCTTTGTAGCCTGTAATCACCACAAATGCAGTCTACGTGCTGCTCTGACCAAGAAAACCCAGCAATCACAAATAGCACAACCACACCACTTTACAAGGGGAACTTTTAAACTTGGAACAAGAAAAGGAATTAGAAAGGTAGGAACCTAATTAGTTTATATAATTTGGATTTTTAAAAATTGAAGTAGGGCACTTTCTGGACTGGGTTCAGCCAAGTCTACAGCTTTCTCATTACAAATTTTATAGGATGATGTGCCATTTTTTTTCTCTAGACATCTAAAAGAGTTGCAAAGGAGATATTTTGCAAATGTACTATGGTAAAATCTCTGAATGTGTATCCAATTGAAACTTGGCAAGGTTAGTGACAATGAAAGGATCTATTTTCCTACGCTCATCCCTGCCAAAAAAAATGAAGCAGCTTCAAGCATTTTGAAACTTTCCCATTATAACCTGTGATTTCCCAAGAAGAAAGCAGAGAGAAGCCCAAATTAAGAGACTGCATTCCCGAACTGGATGGGGCAAAGAGGAAGAATTTCATCCTAGAAACTCCCACAGTATGTCTGTTATGTTAGAAATTTATAGCTTTAATCTGGTAAGATTTTGTCTATGAGGCATAAGCAAATAAAGAATTGGACTCAGTTGGATTTCACCATATTGTCCTTAGGTTTGGCCCTGATGTTAGGACACTATACACTAAATATGTAGAGTTTAAAGATTGAATTAAAAGTAAGAAGCTGCAGGCCATTGCTTACTATGGTACTTTGGCCAGTCACTTTATGTCAGTCCAATCTACATTCCATAGTAATTATTATTATTAAACAAAAGTAATACCTCTAGGTAAACTTTGAGCATTTGTAGAAAATATATCTAATCTAATAATAAAAACATAGTTTTACCTCTTCATCAAAAAGAAACATCTTATACATGTTATCCTATCTCTCCTACCTCATTTTTTATTCCTGTACCTTAAATTTAATTGTGACTTCTTCTTTTCTTCTTCCAATTTAAGAGTCTATTTTTAATATCCCCATAAAGTTTGTCATAAAGCAACCTTTAGAAAAGGCTAAAGAGCATATAAATGTAAGAAATCTTATAAAATTAAGCAAGAAGTAATAAAACAAGAATAACTGCAAATGTATTAATTAATGATTTTAATCTGTCACCAAGTTGCCACATTCCAATCTCACTGATTAAAACTCCATATGCAGTATGGAGTATGTATATCATTATTTACAATGAAGGATTTGGCTTGATCTGGTTTCCAAAAGAAGGTCTGGAAATAAATTTGTACAATTCAAATATTCAAAATAGTTTTTTCTAGGCCCATGAATTTCATTGTTATATTAAACCTATGAATTCTAGTCCTTCCACAGGCACAACGCTTAAATGACTTTGGACCAGTAATTTTCTTTGGCCCAACTCACCTCACAGATTGTTTTGGAGAAAACATGAAGAGAAAAGAGTAGATAGTGGGTTTGCTGCCTTCAGTTATTTATAAAAAATATATTATAAATGTGATTCATTCCTTGAATGCCTGCATGACCAACATTAAGTAAAATGGGGAAGCTGAAAGATTGCTGTTAAATATATATAATCACCCGTTAAATAGATAGCATCATGCCCCGTTTTAGTGGCTCTCAAACGTCCCAAATTGACAGTTAAGTGTGATTTTTGAGGTGGGTAGTTAAAACAAAAACAAAAACAAACCCAATAATAGTCAGATTCCACTTGGTTTAACATACTTATTTATATTAGAATAACCCCCAAATCTCCTAGAGTGGTAGTGACCTTACCATGCTCCCTGCAGCTCTCATAAGCAATGACTAAATCAATTAATTAATGAATAAATAAATAAATGAATGGTAGCCCCAAGAATCTAAGTGTTTGTTGAAATTATTAAATATCCCATTCTAAAATTTAGGTGTGTACGTGTTAATGAATTTATACTACAAGCTTGGTAGAAGACTGATATATAACAAAATTGGTACTATATAATGGTTATAACACTACATTTATCAAAAAAATCCACAGGTCAAACTCACATAATCAAAATTGTCAGAACTATTGCCACAAAATAAAATGGTGCTTCTGAAATTATATCTGATCCAAAATTAGCTTTTAATCCAGGAAAGTTGGTTAAAGAAGTTGAAAGAAAAGAAATTATGATTTCACTACCAGTATAAATGTACTGTTTGCTGGATTGGAAAAATATATTTATTCAAATACACTGAATAATAGGTGCTATGGCAATCATATACAGTATATTCATCCATTCTACTGGTGCATTCATTCATTCATCCATTATATGCATCCATTCTACTGGTGTCAACTAACAGATATATTTAGTAAGGCCCACAGTAGTTAAAGTAAGCAAAATTCACTTCCCAATAAATAGATGGAAGGATTATATGAACGTTTATTTCCAATAAACCACAATACAAATGTAATAAAATAAAAATGTAAAAATAAAATAAGGAAATAGCTTCTTTTATCGCAGAATTTTCAGAAAAATAATTATAATGCAACTCTATGGGCTATGGGAAACTAATAATTTAGAGGAAGTGTATTTTTATTATTTGCTTTTATAAGTTCAGAACAGACTGGTAATTTAATTTTGTCATATAGTGTTCTTTCTTTATATCAAACTCTATGTTGCAGATACCACAGGAAAATCAATACAGTGCCATAGATTACTAAATATTTAGAGCAATGCCCTTTATTTCTGCAGGTTGTAATCCTTTCCCAGAAATTTTAACATTCATACCTCAAATGTTTTACTATCAAAAGTCGAACACAGGCGTGCAGTGAACACAAATAAACACCAATAAAATTACCAGAATTGGGGAAAGGGAGTTATTAACAACTTTAAAAATATAGAATTAAAATGTTTCAGTTTCTCTATTGTCTGGTTTGTAGATAAACATGTCATATAAAAGGGAAGCAATTAACTTTTCATGTTTATTTTGAACATTTAATTAAAAAATAATAAAAAGCATATATTTCCTGAAGATCTCTGTCATTTGAATATCCTAAAAATATATTCTCTAGAACATTACAAGTCCAACACTTCCTGCCCTTTTCTTGATTCCATGCTCATGGACACATGCCCATCTACATAGCACCACCTCAGCTTCACCCTTGTTTTAAAATAATTCAGTAGAAATAAAGGACACTTTCTTTATTTTCCTTCCATATGCTACTTTATAAAGAGAAGATATTTACTTTTTCTAAGCATCCTCTCTTTTCTTCTTCTTACTGGTAATGTATACTGTAGATAGGAGAAGACTCAGAGTAAGCCTGCTGATTTATCCTTCAATATGCCCAATAAATGTGCTATGGAAATGTACTGGTTGCTGAGGATTACCTTCTTTAAGAAAGGAATGCCACTGCTACTCAAATAGACTAAAATAAAAATATTTTGTGATTTAGTCAGTGTAATTCTGTTCCAGGGCCAGCACACTATCATAGTTTAGTTACACAAATATACACAATTTGGCTACTTGAGCCATGGAGAAAAAAAAAAAACAGTACGGGACTCACTAGATATTTCATATTGCAGTCATAATCCTTGACTATTTGCTAAACAAGTTCATATTATACAATACAATACAATAGCAGAGTTGGAAGGAACCTTGGAAGTCTTCTAGTCCAACCTCCTGCCTAGGCAGGAAACCCTATACCGTTTCAGACAAATGGCTATCCAACATCTTCTTAAAGATTTCCAGTGTTGGGGCATTCACTGATTAATTGTTCTAACTGCCAGGAAATTTCTCCTCAGTTCTAAGTTGCTTCTCTCCTTGATTAGTTTCCACCCATTGCTTCTTGTTCTACCCTCAGGTGCCTTGAAGAATAGTTTGACTCCCTCTTCTCTGTGGCAACAGAGACTGGAACACTGCTATCATGTCTCCCCTAGTCCTTCTTTCTATTAAACTAGACATATCCAGTTCCTGCAACCGTTCTTCATATGTTTTAGTCTCCAGTCCCCTAATCATCTTTGTTGCTCTTCTCTGCACTCTTTCTAGAGCCTCCACATCTTTTCTACATCGTGGCGACCAAAACTGAATGCAGTATTCCAAGTGTGGCCTTACCAAGGCCTTATAAAGTGGTATTAACACTTCATGTGATCTTGATTCTATCCCTCTGTTTATGTAGCCTGTTTATGCTCCCAGGATATTCCTGTGAGTTATATTCTAAAACATCAGAAGTTTGCCTGTCTCTATCACTAGCGACTACTTAAGTGATCATGTAGGGGTAAAAGAAAAGCAAACATAAGCAAAACCAATTAGACAGCTCTACAATCTGTATCTCTTTTAGGAGCCAATGATCTGTTAATTTTGATAGCGAATATCCAAATATTTTATCCAAATATATATGCAAGATTTTTTTATTACAGGTAGTCCTGTGTCAGGACCATAATGGAACCTGCTCATTAGAGTCAAAAGTAGGAACAATGTTAAATGAATTGCTTCACTATGCATTTGTTAAACAAATGCACAAGGTATTAAATGGAGGGGGGGGGAGTCCTGGGAAGGCTACACAGGCACAAGCAGAGTTGTGTGAGGTCTCTCAGGGACCCTTCCATCTTGCATGCAGGCCCACCATACAGCTGACTCCCTTGCCAGTGAGCAAGAATGAGGGAGAAAAACCCTGGGCATGCGTGCCATTTTAATTCTGCCCCTGCCCTTATCCTGCCAAGGTTCCCAGCTTTCGTGTAGCAAAAAAGGAACCAGTCTTTCAGAGCTTTGTGTACCCATCAGCCTGTCACTGATCAGCTGGACATTGGGAGCAGTGGTGTGTTTCTATTTTTTTTTTTTACTACCGGTTTGTTCGTGCACATGTGACACTTCTGTGCATCCAGACTAAATTCTCACTCTGCTTTCCAAATTCTAACCCTTTTAAAAACCTTACCTTGACTCTAGGCTGAAGGGTAGAGGAATGAAGTGATAAGGAAATAAAATATTTCTGTGGCTTTTTCTCTTCAACTAAAAAAAAAAATCATCTCCAAAAGATGTGCAACAAAATGGAGGACACTTGTTCTTTGGAAGATTTGGCTGTCTATCTGAAGGCAAAAGGCAGGAGAGCTTTGCAGTCTCCTGATGGACAGCAGATTGGCAGCCTCCTGATCCTGCAAAAAGCTCTCAAAGCAGCTGCCGTTTCTGCAAGGAATTGTTGGAACCTTGAAAATGGTGGCTGTTTCCAGGTGGCATGAGTGCTGCAGGTCTATTGGGGAAGGATGGAGGCTGAAAGATAGGGACGGCAATGCTACAGTATACCCGTGGTCTGTGTGATGGCAAAGGACCAAGGACCATTTCAGCTGTCCTAGCATTGAAATAAAAAGGGACTCAGTGGCTAAGACACTGAGCTTGTTGATCAGAAAGGTCGGCAGTTTGGCGGTTCGAATCCCTAGCGCAGCATAATGGAGTGAGCACCTGTTACTTGTCCCAGCTTCTGCCAACCTAGCAGTTCGAAAGCATGTAAAAATGCAAGTAGAAAAATAGGAACCACCTTTGGTGGGAAGGTAACAGCATTCTGTGCACCTTCGGCATTTAGTCATGCCAGCCACATGACCACGTTTGGACAGCGCTAGCTCTTTGGTTTTGAAACGGAGATGAACACCGCCCCCTAGAGTCACGTATGATTAGCATGTATGTGCGAGGGGAACCTTTACCTTTACCCTTGAAACAGCGTTGTATATAGTTTTGGAATGTCACTCCTAACTTTGAACTGTCATTAAGTGGCCTATAGTTACTTGAGGACTACCTGTATAAATAGACTGGTTAATCTCACACTTATCCTATTCCCATTAATCAACGTCTCAGTTTGAGTAATTTATACATCTAAGGACATATAATGTCTCCTGTTTCTTTAAGTTGTGAGAACGGGAACTATGGCTACAATGAGATCTGTGAAATAATATCCAAGCAAGAGGTCATACTTCTATTTTTTCCTAAATCATTCATGTTCGTGCTTGTTTCTCTTATGAGAAAGACCTCAAATTAAGTATAAGAAATGACAGATATAACACAAGTTTCTTTATAACTTGGAAAAATATCAGAAGTGTCCGTGTGTGTGTGTGTTTATAAAAATGATTACATACTGTATAAACAATGGTAGTTAAAGATACAGAACTATGTTACTAGACTGAAGAAAAAGCTGGTCCTAGTTTATGTCAGGTAAGCATTATCATCCTTTATTCACAGTTCTCTTTAATTTTAGGTGATACTTCCAGAATCTCTTTTGTGCATTTTCATGCTATTCCCCTGCCATGTTGTATTGTTTAGCATTTTATAATTTCTTTTTCAGAGCATTGCCTTTACAATAAAAAATGTTAGAATGCATCCGTTAATCACAAACATCATATACCCATAAAATAATATCTCTCCAAACATAAAATATTAAATCTGAATAAAGAAATGCAATGTAAATCTCATTTAAAAGTATAATCCTAGTAAATTAAGATGGATATGAACTGTTAACCAGGGGGCACAGTATACTCAGAAGACCAAACATGAGGCTTGTTTAATACATGCAACTAACAGTTGTCTGCCAAAAAAAAGGGGCTGCCAGGTGAGCAGATTGTCATTGCAGGCGAGGCTAATGGATCCTCTAGTGGCTTTTGTTACTGCTCATGTTACACTACTGAAATGATGAGCCTTGAAAATGACACAACATATGTAGCTTCAACTTGTTGGCTACAGGTAATCCTCCTCTTTTTGGTTTCAGAAGCAGATGCAGATGAGACTAGCAATATAATTATGCAAATTGAAATGGTCCCTAGTCAGCGACACAGTGCCTACCTCTAATGGACCTCGTAGAAAGTCTGTTTGTTCAGCTCCTATTTCGAGTGCTACATCCACAGAAGCAAAAGGACGGCTGGCCATCTGCTGTCGCTCTCGCAAAAGTTGCTGAAGAAAGAAAAAAAAGTATGTTAATAAAGTATATTGAAAATTGAATATTTAGTACAGTCAATCAATGATTCATTTAATATTTACCCACTAATGCAAAATTGGAGGTTCTGAACTATATGTCCAAAGGAGTTCAGTTGTGTGATAACACACCTTTCTATTCTTGGGGGGAAAAATCATAATAAAACCAGAAATGTTTGTTTGCTTGTTTTTATGAAATCACAAGGGAACAACCTCATTCTCCGTGTTTCCTTGATTTCCATGCCATTGAATCAAGTACAGGTTGATCTGGGTTTTTCTGCTATTTTTAGTACCAAATACTTAGTCCTCGATTTACAACAGTCCATTTAGTGGACATTTGAAGTTACTATGGCACTGAAAAAGTGACTTATCATCATTGTTCACACTTAGGACCAATGCAGCATTCCCCTAATCACATGATTAAAATTCAGACACTTGGCAACTGACTTAGGATGTTTGCAATGTCCCAGGGTCATTTGATCACTTTCTGTAACTTCTGCCAAGCAAAGTCAATAGGTAAGTCAGAGTCACTTAACAACTGCATTACCAACTTAACAACCGCAACCATTCACTTAACAACTGTCACAACAATGGTCGCAAAATGGGGCCAAGCTCACTTAACAAATGTCTCTTTTAACACCAGAAATTTTCAGCTCAATTGTGGTTGTAAGTTGAATGCTATCTGTACATTTCTGAGAGATAAGCTATTATAGAGATAAGGTAACATTTGTTTTCACTTGGAAAAAAAATAAGATGGAAAGTGAGAGTCATGTTGAAAGTGCTGTTTCTTCTTAAAATATGCACTATTCCTTACTGCTCTAGGCCCATTCACACACATATCTATTTACTTCTCATATTTATATAGGAGAATTAGTATGGCTATGGTTTCAAACAGTGTTTAATTATTTGTTGTGGCCCAGCAGGAGCCGTTGGAGCTGCCACCAGACTCCGACAGCAAGGGTCCCTATGAGTCGGCTCTGGAGGATGTGGAGGACCCTGGACAGGGTTCCGACTCCGAGCAGGGATCAGAGAGGCTGGTTGGCCACCAGGAGGTGCCTGAGGCATGGAGTAGTGGTGAAAGCCAAAGGGAGGGTGCTCCTGATGTCATGCCTTGGAACAGTGGGGAGGAGACAAGGGACAGTGAGTCAGACGTCAGCAGTGAGTTGTTGGATGCTCGTTACCGGCGAGCTAATAGGCGTCAGGAGCAATTGCGCCGTTACAGGAGGTAATTGCACTCAGCTGATGATAATTAGACTCCTCTCCAGACTATAAAAGACTGCTTGTGCACACGCCTTTTGCAGAAGTCAACGCATGAACTAATGTGGGAGTACAGTCTTGTGAGCGTGGCAGGCTGGATTGCTGCCAATGCTTATCAGTGCCGGATTGTTATGAAGGCTTATTTGTGTTGGATTGCTGCCAAGGACCTGTCTGCTTGTAAATAAATCTGGTGAAGTATCTTTTGCTCGGAGTGTGTGTTGGTGGTGGACGAGGGGAGTCAGAACAATTATTATTATTATTTTTCCATTGAACCTTATTAGAAAAAAAATGCTAAATAATCTTCTCCATCTTTCCATATTATTTGTCCAGGAAGTATTAGATATTTCAGTGGTAGAAGAGGAATTAGACAAAAAGATACAAATTAATTGTGTAGCAGCAAAAGTAACCACAATAAAAGAAGACAATGGCATGGATTGTATGGAAAATCATCATAGTTCTAATATGATTTTCTTTCTCCATGGTTAGAAATCCCAAACCTTATAGCTGGCAGAAATCCTGTGTGATAAAATCTGACGACTTAACAACAATGATATAATGTGATAAGGTCAATAACAAGAGTCAGAATCTTGAGAAAGTGATCTTGCTTACATTAAAATATGTTGAAAGCTTCTTTTAATCAAAATAAATTGTGGTTACTTTCACTTACTCTGCTAATTACTGTGTGAAGCTGTATTTTCTCAGATATCATTTTGGTGCTCTCCTAAAATCACATTTATTTGCATCTGTCTTTGTTGTAGAACTTGAATTCTGATACACAAAAGCCAAAGGCAATTCAGTAGGGAACCTTGAGTGTTAAAGCTTCAAAGCGAAGTAATACATTAATGTACAAGTTATCATTTATAAAATTAGCCGGCAACCAGTGTGTCATGTCACTGCCTAGTTCTTTATATGTTAGAAAAAACACATAAATCATATTCAAATTATCAAATGTTCCTCATACACATGCATATAACATTTTTCTAAACAAAGACCTGAAATCTTATATCATATAATACAAACTCTCTGAATCTGTCCAGGGAACAAGACCTTTCAGCCTTTAGATTCCCTGTGTATTTGTACTGTAGTCAGATGGAGTTATTACTAATAGTGTCTGCAGATGCTTAATCACAGTGCCTTCTCTGATTACTTAAACATGAAGAATAATGTCTGAGTATCAGAGAACATTATTACAGCGGTGTTAGTGCAACTGTGTAACTTAAAGACTCACACTATACACAGATTGTCAGAAACTCCAATGGCAGGCGCAAACAACCAGATTCACACATGAAGAGTTTAATTAGCTGTTTTATTGCTCAAGCCTATACGTAGGGATCTCCTCAGACTAATGTTTGTTGCAGCTACATGATATTACATAATGTTTCAGCAACATTCAAGGTGGGTTGGACTTTGCCCTTTCTACCCTCTTAAGGACTCTGCGCTAATTCCCCATTTGACTTTTCTCCTGGTTCAACCAATCTGTCTCCTATCCACCGATATCACAAGTTATTCAGTAAGCCACAATGTACAACCTTTCCAAGCTAATTTATGTTTTCCTTTGAACCTAGAATAATAATAATACTTATTAAACAAAGCAAATAAAAATGACGAGCAGCACTAAATACTACAAATCTTACTTCTATGCATTTGAAAAACTAATAAAGGCAATATTAAATATTTAAGTCAAATTAGTTGCCCAATTAAGTTTAGTTGCTTGCTTCTTTATATGAACTGAGTTTATCTGCATTTAAAATTAATTGCCTGAGCTGAATTTACTTAAAATAGTACACCTAGACACTAAAGGATTCCCGGAGAAAAATATTACGATAGATTTGTAGTATACCAGGAACAGGCAAACAGTGAACGCAGGAAAAGGGGGCTGTTTTAGGTCTTGTTGACACAAGAGACTTAGGCTCCCACTGTCTTCACACTAAAAGGGAAAAAATGGTCCTCTGAGGTCATGATAGCTGGTTGAAGTGAAGGCAAATAGAAGGAGGAAGAAGCGAGAGACAAAAGGATGCTGCTGCTGTTACTACACTATCACTCTCCCCTCCATTGCATGTATTCTGAATTGGAAATGACTGTGAAAAGGAGAGATCCTGAGGGAGTTTGGTCCACGGTGAAGCTGTGAGGAAATGGCCGTACAAACCTTGTCTTCCTTGTCTTCTCCTTCTCTTCAATTGCTGTCCAGGAACCTGAATCTTTTTATTTTTGACAGCCCATCTGAAAGCTATATACACAAGTTGCTAAGATTTGCTCGAACAATATATTTCCTGGCTTTGATGTGTGAGCTGAATCTCAATCCAAGCTAAGCTCTTCGGCATAAAGTACTATACTCTATACATTACTAATACTATTTGTTTTAATACAAAGAAGAATCTGTGCTTAGGCTTAATGTGACTATTCACAAAGGGGCAAAGATGAGTATGTTAATGTATGCTATGCTAACCTATTTGGTTTTCTCAAAGGCTTGGAGGGTGTTGGAGAAGGTGTTGGAAGGGTGTAAACAAAATGGAAAATATTTTGTTTCAAACTCAGAACAAACCTGCTTTCTGATAGAACACACCCACAAAACAACTCAAGTGTTCAGTGTTGACTTAACATCTTTTATCACACTGCCATTGCTGCATTCCCCGTGGTCATGTGATCAAAATTCAGATGCTTGGCAACTGGCTCATGTTTATGATCGCTGCAGTGTCCCAGGGCTCGGGAAATTTTGGACTCAATTGTAATTGTAAGTCAAGGACTATCTGTATCTGAACATCAGGCACATACATCCCACAGGTTCATGAGATCTAGTCCTACTCTAATAGAAGTGATAGCATAACACTCAGTGCTCTCCACCTTCATTATAAGATGTTTCTTCAGAGTTTAGTTTCCTCCATCCTTTCCATCAAAGGGAAGAATGGTCTTGCAGTTTACCATAAAAGACCAGTTTGCTGTCTTCTCCCTTGTTTTGTTACTCCAACGAGATAATAGTGAAGTATGAGAATGGGGCATGGATTATCTATCAGTTTTCATATTATTTTGCTGGTTGGGAGGAAAGAGTCCTAACTGACTAAGGAAAGATGATCACAGTTCCTAAGTGCTGTATAGCAGTATAGGTAGTCCTAGACTTACGACCACAATGGAGTTTTGCCCCATTTTAGGAACACTCTTGCCACAGTTGTTAAGCAAATCACTGCAGTTGTTAATGTAGTAACATAGTTGCTAAGTGAATCTGGGTCCCCATTGACTTTGCTTGTGAGAAGGTCAAAAAAGGAGATCACATGACCCTGGGACACTGCAACCATCATAAATATGAGCCATTTGCTTAAGCATCCGAATTTTGATCATGTGACCATGGGGATGTTGCAATGTTTGTGCAAAAAACAGATATAAGTCAGTTTACAGTGCCATTGTAACTTTGAATGATTGATAAACGAATGTTGTAAGTTCAGGACTACCTGTACAACAATCACTATGGCCAGTGAGGTAAAGCTAAAACTTATTTGGAAGTTCTCTAGATTCTCAACAAAAGAAACAGGGATGTTTCATTTCTTTAAATAAATTAGGAGGGCATCCAGCCAATCTATTACAGCAAGAGAAAGAAAAAGAAAAGAAGACAAATCTAACCTTTCTTATCAAAATTTGGGCAAGATTAAACAGCTAGCCAGAAGCCAAGAAGATTGTGGTATTCCACAATCAAATATAGATAAAAGTTAATTTACACAATGTATTCCCATTCCTATCAGGTTTGTTTTCTTCTATTGTTAAATCACTTTTCTTTTTTTTAAAAAAATGTCCGTTACTGTCTGCTTGAATAAATTCCTGCATGAATAAATAAAATATGTCAATACAGTATTATTATGAAATCAGAAAGCATTGTGAATTGTTTTGCTTGGGACCAGAATGACCCAGGAGCAATGAGGAGGACTGGGACTGCCTGATTTGAAATAGTATTTTGCAGCCTCCTGCTCAGTATAGACAAAAGAGTGGCTTTTGCTGAGAAGTAGAACATTTTAGAATTAGAAGGGCATGATTGGACATTCATTTTCTACGGGGTAAAAAAATTAATGTAGATTTTAAGAATCATTATATTGGACGTTCCATATTGAGTATATGGAACAGATAAAATCCAGACTCTGTCAAAAATGCTTTTAAGGGCCTAATACAAGTAGCATTTCACAGAAAGAAACAGTAGGTAAAGAGCATTATTATAGCAGGAACATGAAGAATATAAGATGAAATCAAAAGTCCAATTATCTGCAGGGAGATTTAGTTTTCAATAGTTTTCATATGTATAGTTAAGAGAAAGATTTAAGGTAGATAACAGGACATTGGGAATTGAACTGAAAAGATGTGGAAGTTGAACTATGCATATACAAATGATGAACATGTAATTGCTAAAATGAATAAACTTATATGAAATTTGATAAAAAAAGATATAGGAAAAGACTTGTAAAATAAAATGTGCTAAGAACTTTAGATACAACATAGTAATGGAACAATGGGAAAATATGGAACAATGGCTAGAAGGATTGAAATTTACATTTTTTAAATTCAAAAAATATTTTTATAAAATGATATACTGTTGACATATGGTTCCAGAAACAAGGTCTATAATATATAAAGATACCTCAAATTTATGTTGGAAACATGAACAATGTGAAGGTTATGTTATCATGGTGGACATAAAAAAAACCTAGACATTTCTGAATTCTATTATGTTTGATTTGAGAAAGATCAATTAAATTTATTAGTGACTGGAAACCATTCACTGACTTTTTGCAAAAAAATTTTTCCAAATTTATATGTTTGAAGATTAGAAATGATTTGTGAAAGGAGATTATGATGTAATCTCAGAGGCAGACAGTTAAAATCTAACCATAGTGGTTATCTATATATTTCTATATATCTTAGCTTCTTTTCGCCTTGAGCAATTTCAACCAAACTTGGTACACAGATGACTTACCCTCTGGAGACAAACACTACGGGGATAAGACACCCCTAGTACATGAGTGTGTTTGTGTGTGTGTTTATGTGTGTCTGTGTGTGTGTGTGTGTTCTAGCATAACTATGGAACGCTTTGAGCAATTTTAACTAAACTTGGTACACAGATGACTTACTCTCTGGAAAAAATACTGCGCAGTTAAGACACCCCTAACACCCCTTGGTGTGTGTGTGTGTGTGTGTATGTATGTGTGTTCCACCACACTCTGGAACGCCATTACTGACCTTAAGAGAGGACTATCAATACAGTGAAAAAAATCATCCTTGAAATCTTGCCTGAAACTGGCAATCGTAATTGAAAGTGTTTACACACTAATTTGTACCTTTCAAAGACTGGACATAAACTGTGGGGTGGATGTTAGCCCATACCACATATCTATCTCCTGTTTTTTTTCCCACATTACAACAGCCAAAATCATCTCTAGAACACTTGTATGAAATATCTCAAAGGAGAGCCTGTTAAAATTTTAATTCTAGAACAAGATGGAAACTAAATTGTTTAGGATTATTTAAGTCAATAAAAAGTTGCCAAAGCACTGTATTATTAAATAGGATTTTTGACTTGGTATTTTGAATATTTCATAATATACCAGCTAATGAAAGGTTTCAGTCTGAACTGTATAGGAAATACAAACACGTTTTAAATGACATTTTTGGCATAGGAATTTGTAGATAATAACAGCCATTCATTATAATCAAAGTAAGGTGGTTACAAAATTATTGTTGTTTATATTCACATGCTGTTGTCATTGTAGTGAACAAACACAATTATCCATCTGGGAAATAGGACCTGTTGTGCATGATGATGTATATGATTATCCTAGATTAGACATGTTTGATAATTCATTTTAATAAATATCTAAAACAAATAGATAAAAAGGTTGATTCTGCAGAGGTCGCCAATGTATTCAATATCATTAACTCTTCAAGTAGGAAAAGATACTGTGTTCTATTCATTTAAATGTATGAAATCAACTCTCTCATTTGCACGTTTATAGTCTAAAAACATGGATATAAATATGTAGCAGTGCATATCACTTACAGTAGCTTTCAAAACTAGTAACTAAATCAGAATGAGTTAATTACCAATGAACCTTCTATCATAGCAATATAGGAAACACCTTTGTCTCCATTCTGCATTCAGGACTTTGTTTGGGATAAAGGGCGAGAATAATAATAGAGAATAACAGACAGACATGTTTTACAATAAATTTGGCCATGAAGAAAAAAAGGTTATGGCCATGAAGAAAAAGGTTACTAACTAAAAGTAATCATTCATGGAAATGGTATTTCTAAAATACAGTTCCCATATACTTAATGCTTTAATGTATAAGCTTTAGCTTTTAGTGTAACAATAATTTTTAAAAGGTCAGAGTTTATTAATGTAATTTTCTTCAAACTGTTATCTACATCAGGATATTTTTGAAGTATATAGTTAGTGGGAGAATAAAAGGAAGAGGATACACAAGATTAACTCACAGGTTTCAAGTGAAATTCACCAAGAGAAAATAATCCTACCAAATTTAAGCCATAATGTGGTCAGGTGTGGATGATTACTCAAAAAAAAAAAAAAAAAAACAGAAGTGGGAGACGGAATCACAATCTGAACAGTTCTTCCACATTCATCACTATACATATGTCAAGGAATCTTGGTAAATTCTTGGGGAACCCCCATAGGATGACGGAATAAAGCAAAAACTGTGCATATATAGATATGCATCAATATTTCACACAAACTGTCCTGATGAGAAATGCCATCTATAACAATCACACACTTTGGATAACTAAAAACAACGGGGAAGATATGTATACCTTGCAATTGATTTTGTAGCTTGTATATAGTGCTAGAACTCAATATTATCTTTTTTAAAAATACAAATAGAACATTGGGCTCACTTGTAGGAAAACTCAGTATGAATTAAGCGCAGTGTTTAAAATTTAATCCACGGCAATACTGAAGCCAGAATCTCTCAGACAACGTAGTGCAGCTGGTTGAGATAGCAAAATGTCCTTGGCTGGCTCATAGTGAACTCTTAATACAGAAAATTGCCTATTTCAAAACGTGGGGTGAAGGAGGGCAACCCAGCCAACTGCAAGTAGAACAGCTGTGCAATTCTGCTTACATAGCCAGAAACAGAACATTAGCTTAAATGCTATCTTAACTATACAGATGAGGTCTTATTTGGTTGAAAAATTGCTAGCAGTTATTTTTCTTTAAGGGCATTTTGTATAACTATTTATACGCTGAATGTATAAAGTAAATCTCAGTAAATCTTGGTGTAGCAGGGGAAATGGCTAATTATATGTTTGTTTTGTTTTGCAGGAGCTACAAGCTATTTCTGCCATATGACAATTGACACTTTTACCATCGTAATACCATCTTCAAAATGATATAATTGCAAATAAGCATTTTTACAGATGTGACAATGTCCAAAAATTAATGGAAAGGTTTTATTTCAGAAATGATGCATACAATTTTTCTTAGAGCAATATTTTTAATCTACTAATCACTACTCGTGAATTCCATTTCCCATTTTAAACATAACAAGAAATTAACTTAAAATCATATTCACATTAACAACATAAATACTTTTGAAACAAAATATATTCAATGAAAACAGGTAAGAGTAGTGTGTTCACTACTTCAATGGCATATCACAGGGTCTTCAAGATGCTTTATTCAATATCAACCAAGATCTAGAAATAGTTAGTGAAGGATAATTCATTCACTCCGTTTTCGCTGGCAGAGGGCCAGCAAAACAAACTAAAAACAAAACAAAAGATTAAAGTTTGGGATTTCCCAGGTATTGATTAAATGTTATCACTTGGGTCTTAAAGAGTATATGGGTTAAATTATTTCTCAGTTACATATGGTATTTTGAAACTCTTCCAGAAAAAAAAGATTATGTGAAAAAAGGGGACACAAAATTTCCAGCATTTCCACAGCAGTAGTATTGTCTTACTATGCCTAACTTTCCCTGGCTCCCATATATTATGTGGCCAAAATGTGAGAAGTGCTTTCTAATTCTGAGACAGAATGGGAAGACAACTGATAGTCCTAGTGTTAACAATGAGATGGCAGAGCCTTTCCCACTGGTCAATGGATTGTACAAGCTATTATTTCCCCCCAAAGTTTCTCTGGTAATATTATGCACAGATGTATCACAGTTGCTGGGACACTCATAGATCCGACCCATGGGGTGCTTAGATCTGGTTCGTGGGGTAGCCCTGGAAACAGCAAAAAAAAAAAAAATGCTCCGCTGTGCCAGCCTCCGTGCGCAGCCCCCAAGCTCCATTTTCACTGACAGACGGCTAGCAAAACAAACTAAAAACTAAACAAAAGGAGAAATGTTTCCCCTTTTGCATTTGAGCATGCAAGAAGGGACAGGAAAGGAGAAAGGTAAAGAGGAAAGACAAAGAAAAAGAAGGAAAGATGGGAAGAGAGTAAGGAAGGAAAAGGAAGTCAAGAGGGGAAGGAAGAAGAAAGGAGAATGAAGAGGGAAGGAAATAGAAGATGAAGGGAGGGAGGGAGATTATAATGAGTGAGGGAGGGTCTGAGGAAAGTCCTGCCTTAACACTTGGCCACCACAGGTGCCCCAACAGTGATGTTAAGCTGGGCATGCCCACACTGGCCTCCCAAGGTCAAACCCTGATGCAGTCTTCAATGAAATCGAGTTTGACCTGGTCTAAGTGATAGACATCAGTTAATGGTCACCGGGAAAGGATCCACTCACACCCTAAAATTACAGCTGTACCCATATGCTCATTTGCATTAAAGTTCGCACTGGAGAATTTTCTACCCAGTCTTAAAGATACATTTTAGGATTTAAATTCTATTCACTGGATCACTATTTTCAGTGAAGGGACATTTTTAAAATTTTAGTTTTTGACCTTCAAGCTTAATCAATATATTGGCAAGAAACAACTACTTTCTTTAACTCTGCAGTTGTAAATGTTAATAGGAAACTCAATACTTTTCCTTCTATTCGCTCTGAACTTGCCTGTTGTTCTTCCAACTGAAGAAGCACTTTGAAGTCACAAGCAGAGAATTTCCCTTAGACTGGCAATATACTTCAAAACAATTTTATTACAACAGGCTTTTTAAAATGAGAAAACTGGAAATATATGAAATTAGTCTTAGTATTAAGGTCTCATACGCTGTCCCAAATTTCAAATGTGTGTGTGTGTGTGTGTGTGTGTGTTTGTGTACACGTACGTATTCATAAATCTCAAGATAAATCAGTTAACCAAATGTACTATGCTAGTTAAAGTCCTGGCTTAGCCAAATATATTTTAACAATAAAAGAAGAAACCCAACTGATAAAGGACTATTCAAATTAATCATTTGAAAGTATCAAGCCAAATGATAATATGCCTTTTATTTGTTGCATAAATCTGCCTAAATAAGACCCATCTAGCAAGGATAAATTCAGTTTTAAGCTTTTAATTTATGCTGCTTAGTAAAAAGGTTAAAGTGATGCATGTTCATTCATTAGTCTATACCAATTAGCGGTTTCACTTTTAATTTAATTACATTTTACTCTAAAATAACAAAGACAGTATTGTTTGATTTTTGCAAAAAAATGGTGGCATTACAGGTTACAATAAATTTAGGAAATAAGTATTCATGATTACTGCTCTTGCCTATTCTGGGGTCCTCTCTCCTCCAATGAAACCCCAAATGGATCCGCAGATTTTACTTTCTACTGTAGCTTAGGATGATATAGTTAATGTTCAGTATAAATCATTAAAATAAGCTGGTTTCATAAACAATCATTTGGAGCAAATTACAGATTTTCTATGTTTAGCTGATATGATAAATTTGAGTTAAAACCAAAGCTTTAGTTCAATAGTTTCTGAACTCCATTTTTGAATTGTATTATAAAATAGAGAAGGATACAAGTCTGAAGCACATCGTGGTTCATTTTTGTAAACTTGAAGTAAGAAGCTTATATATTAGACCAACAGTTTAGAATTATTCCAATGGGCATATATAAAATGTGCCTGACGTGATGTAAAATGTGAAAAATGAATATGTAAAATGCCTCATCTTTCATTCTAATTTTAAAGTAAGATAATATTTGGAGCCTTACTTAGTAACATTATTTTTAAAATACTGAATAAACCCTACTAAACAATTCTTCGATGACTCTTGAGTAAGGCAGCAGATGAAGAAGGTAGTCTATTACAGTTTACCACAGAAGATTTATATTTAAATTTATACAAAATGATACAAATAATAATAATAATTCAAAGGCAGTAACTAAAATGCACTTTAAAATAAAGTGCTTGCTTGTTCTTTGCTGTCTTTTATAGACTACAATCCCATCCAAACAGTATCAAAAGGTCAATTTTGGAAACCAAATAGCAGGTGCTTGCAATTTCCCCAGAACAAATCAAAAAGAGAAAAAGGATGATCACTGAAAAGGTCACTGTGTATTTGGATCCAAGGAACATTTTAGCAAACCTCATGTTGCTTCTCAAAGAACAAAATATGAATCTTCCCTTACCATACGAGATTCATGTTTTGCTTCCAGTGTAAGATTCCATAAGGATCGTGAGGAATTATGTTTATAATACCGGAGAGAATATCCGAACCTCTATATGTTTGACGTAAAGCAAGGAGCTATCTGATCGATGAGGTATCCAGGGGCTCAAAGTTTTGTCTATCTGCCAGGTCCTTTCCTTGTTGTTTCTCACATTTGAAAAGGGTTTTGTTTTGGAGTTGATGGATATATTTTTGGATTTTGGATATATTTTTAAAGGAGGTTTGAACTAAATCTGACATGTTTAAAGCAAAGCAACAAGTAAAGCTTCGTTTTTATTTCTAAATAGTCCTCTGAGCCCATATAAACTCTATCGGTGTAAATAGAAAAAATCATGGTGGATTGTGGTATTTATATAATGATGTCCATTTGTCCAAGGTAATCTCTGAATTCACAGTAAATATTTGGGGTTAAACACTAATATAGCACAACATCATTAACTTGCTTTCCAGGACACTGGGATTTTGAGCCTAAACACACATATATCTTATGCACAGGCAAAGCTCCCCTCTCTAGTAGCCATTTTCTTTGATTTGCTTTTAAAATGTCATAAGTCACCCTTACACATGAAGCATTTGCATAATACCTCTAAAGGAATGAAGTAAAACATGAGGTTATCCAAACACATAAGACTGCAATCCAATATTAAAGACTGACAGTTCTCTTTAGGGAGATTATTAATTATATTCAGAAAGTATTTTGCATTCATGTGTATGCAAATTGTCAGCATTGCATATGCTTAAACATCCCCTTCAACCATTTAGCCAAATGTACAGAAAGCTTCAAGCTAATTAGAAAATGGAGGCAGCATCCTTACTCTAACTTTTTCTCTCTACTGTTTCCATGCATTCAGAAAGACATCTGAAGGATTATATCCATTTTTGCATTATTAATGCAAATAAAAGCAGAGTAAACACAGCATTCCACGTAGTAGCCATATTTTCACAAGTGTATGTGTATTCTAGTTACTAAGAATTTGGGTTGGTTTCAGAAAATATTGAAAATAAAGGAATTGTATTCTAATTATTTCTTGCTACTTTATTTTTAAGCAAAACTGACAGAAATATCAAAATTGGATTTGTTATGATTTCTTCTAAAATAATCAAATAATTTATAATAAACTGTCAAAGTTAGATCTGTGCTATGATGCTTAAAAATGGAATTAAGCCTATTGGGAGAAGAAAACAAAATGACATATTTTCCTTATGTAGTTACGATAATCTCCTCATAGTGCCTTCTCCTTTGGATCAAATAACTACTATAGTTGTTTTGCTTTGTTTGTTATTATGACTCAGGAGACTTGAGCATGAATCTCTTGGGTCACAATTAGGTATGCCCTAAATTTCTGGAATTATTAAGGCATATAATTAGCACAGGAAAAAATGATTACTGATTGTGCACATATAATTTGACTGAAGATTCTTGTTAAAACACTGTGATACTATATGTATTATTTCCTCTAGAAACATTCCTATAGAATGATTTCTGTACAACTACAATTCAATATTCAGCACAGAATTCAATTCCCTGCTCTGCTTTATTTTCACTTAACTGTAATGCTAAATGAGACCTAATCTGGTTACCTTTTTTGTCTTCATTTTAACAATTTAGGAATTCATGCTGAGCATTTATGTACACAGTTATATTAATCATGCTACAAATTCCTCAAGAGGTACTATATTTGCCAATAGTCCCACCAGATTTATTTTTTGTTCTTAACCAAGAGCATTTTAAAAACTATTCAGTTACAAAACTATTCACCATCAAATGTAGTCATCATTTTGCTATTAGCCCATGAAATGTTATATTTGTAGCAAAAGGTATGAAAAAAACAGTTATATGTAAAAGTTTATGGGGTATATTGTCATGTAAATTTCAGGGGAAGGGTACAAAGCTTTTGAATATCTGGAACTTCCATCATAAAATGATATGTTCATTAAGTGAATCATCACATAACCATGTCAATTTTTAAGACATTTTTGCCATGGTCATTAAGTGAATCAAGTGACCAAACTGGACTCTCCTTATTTGCTTTGGAAGTCAACTGGCTAAATTGCAAATGGCAAACATGTGACCCTGAAATATTATAACCATTATTAATACATGCCAGTTGCCAAGCGCCCAAATGTCAATCACATGACCTCTAGAACACTGCAAAGGTCATAACAGTGAGGACTGGTTGCAAGCTACTTTTTCAGTACTATTGTAATTATACATACTTGCTCAATGAATGGTTGTAAGTTGACGAATGTATTTAGCTGTGTGCAATCGTACCTGTAATTGAATGCTAAAAAATTGGTGTTGTTCCAAAAAATGGAAAAGACTGTTCTGGATTAATACTGCATACAGAAATGTCATGAAATGTCTAAACTTAGATTGCACATGGTTTGATGTAACACATAAAATAAATAACTTTAGAAAGAATGAATAAACTCTGAATGCGAGCCTAATTTTTTACACTTAGAAACAGTGCTCTTATTTATCCTATAACAAGGAAAGCTTCATTTTCCTAATTGTAGAAATGACATGGATATGATTAGAAAAATATATCTGTGGTAGAAATGTACTTTTCTGCGGCAAGTATCTTTAAAATTATAAAAAAAAATTAAAAATGCACACTATCTTGCACAGCAACCATTCCTCCCAGCTATTGTTATGTTAGATTCACACACCCCCCTTTTCATTATTTTATAAATAATTCAAGCCAGTGAATATACCTAATACTCTTGCCTCATCCTGTTTTCCCCACAACACTCCTGTGAGGTCAGCTGGACTGAAAGAGAGTGACTGGCCCAGTCACCCAGTTAGCTTTTATACCTAATATGGGAACTCACAGACTCCTGGTGTAGCCTGGCACCTTAACCACTAGACCAAACTAGTTCTCATAGGCAATTATTATCATTGTCCAAAACTATGTGATGAAATCTCTCACCCTTTTTAAAAGAGCAATTCTCATTAAAGGGTGGAAATTTAATTATATGGTTGTATCTGTCATTAACTCCACATTTATTAGTGAACACATCTGCAATTTTGAAATGAAAAATTATTCTTTTTAAAAGTAACTTACTTCTTTGCCATTAAAAAGTCTGCTGTATAGATTTGATATGAATATTTGAAAAATACTTATGGAGCTAGAAATTACCTTATTTATGCAACTGACAAATGGAAATAGTGATATATATTTATTACATGAATATTAGCACATGCAACAGTGGGAGCTCTAAGAAGAAATCTGTGATGTCCAATTATTTGCTAAGTAATTGTTTCCCATCTCTTAAAATAATTTCATTGAAACACATTAAAAGAGGCAGATATTGAATATGGCACACTTATAGATCCCAGAATGAACATCAACAATATTCTCTGTCTCACTTTTCCCAAAGAAGAAAATAACACTGATATAGTTTACTGAATTCATTTAAAAAGGAATAAAAATATTCATTCAGGATAAAGGATGGGAGAGGGAAATTAAAACTCGGATAGTCTCTACCACAGCAGGACAAATCTCTCATGAAAACGGGAAAAAACAGGGAAAATGGCTTAACCCATTACTTGCTACATGACAGATTATCACTCCTCATGGGAAAATGATCTAGGAGAGCAGAGCCTCTGATGAAATGGATTAAGGGAATTTTGTTGTTGTTCTTAATCTTCTCTACTACAGCAGCTTCTTGTCCCTCCCTTCTGTAAGTTTGTTATAGTGAAGATAATGAAACCTTTGGGTCTAGAAATGTTAGAAGTTAGCAAAAATCAACAAAACTTGCCGGGCCCTTTTGAGATAGCTCTGAATAGAAAGAGTTCTGATTAGAATCCCTTTCAAAGAATGCTGCCATTCTCCGAAACAAACTCTAGATTCAATCTCACATCTTTTTTAAAACTCAAATCTTCATAATGCAGTCAAGTTGAACGGACAAAACTACAGATGCCACAGTGGAACAAATAATCAAGTCCAAACCCTTAGCAGCTGTCTACGTGGATTACAGAATCACACTTGATAAATTGATTAAAAGTTGTAAATTGATTAAAATTCAGAATATGCTGCATGAATATTCTTACATGACTAATTTCTAAATGTGAGCCTTGATGCATTCTTCCTTTTTTTGCCTTTCATCCAACTTCTACATATCATCCAGTCAATGCATTTGGAAGAAAGAATCTTTTTTTCTTCGGTGTACCTTTGCTTCAGTAATACCTGATCCTTGGTCATGATAAATGGAATAATGGAACTGAAATAAATGTATGGAAAGCACCCTAGTTGTCTATCTACATTCAATTGGAACAGATAACAGCTTGCTGGACTTTCAAAAAAACCTAATGTTTGCTCGTGGATAGGCAAATGACACTGCTAGAGATTAGTCTTACAAAGCCTATACTACACTATAGTGTGATAACTACACATTATTGTTACTATTGTAACTATTTTATCTATTCCTTGAGCATATTATTCAGAACAAACTATATGGGCTGCTTTGCAGGATTCAGAGCACCTGGAAGATTACTGATGTAAATAAAATGCTGGACTGATTAACAAGGAAATCTTTTTTTCACACATTCAGTGCTACTGGCATTAGTATCTCACTTGCTATTGGGAATTGCTGCTCTTTATCAGCAACTTCTATCTTGCTTGCTTGTTTGTGAAAAGACTTTGGATTAGCTGGTTCAGTTAATTGATTCTCAGACTAGAATTAAGGTGTTAAGCTATGTAGTTATATATAGCTTTATTTTGACAAGCAGAAATTGACTTTTTAGAACCTTCTAAACTTTTGTCTGAACAAAGACTACAAAGAATTAACAGGCATTGTGGAAATAGCTGTAAAACTCTGCTTATGGACTTTTGTTGCAAAATCCAAGTGAATATATCATTCTGATGCATTATTGTATTTGAATTTTTACTGTATTGTTAACCATCTTGAATACCCTGCTTGAATTCAGAGGCACAATATGAATCAAAGAAGCATTTTCTTTCTGTTGCAAAATATTTCTAGCTTCTATGAATAATCATGAATGAAAAAACAATCCATCTCAAATATTTTTAAATTTATTTGTGAATTATATAGCACATAACATTGGTCTTCATTTACTTTACTGAATTACTGTAAGACCTTTTTCATCTGAATTCTGCAAAATATGTAATTGAATATAATTTTCTTTTAAAAAACTTTAGGAAAGAATATGTTACATCTTATATTTTATACAAATCTAAACTATAGATAGAAGTTTATAGTATTATACCCTATTCTGTCTCATAATCTTAGGGAAGCTGTATTTTAGAACATATATATTTCTTGCATCAAACATGCATAGATATTGGAAATTATGAGCACATAAATTGAAAAAATTGAAAATAAGTAGAAAGAAACATTTATATCTCTCCTACATATTTCAAACCAAACTTTGAACGCATATTTGCATTGTTTGACCTAGACAGAAGCAGTTATTTGATTTCTTTATTGTGGTTATATGCCAATCTTTTTAGCACACAAATATTCGGGAGCCTAATGGCCAAATTTTATCTCCTTTCATACAGTAGTAACAGTAGATTATAAAAAATCGAGTGAGGAAATCTGTTAAATTGCATTCTTTTTTCTAGACAATGATTTATTAATTACCAAACATTGAAATGTACAAACATTAAAGCTGTTCCATTATTTAGAACTGTTCAAATAGATATCTAAGTATGGGAAAATTTTAAGAAACATAAATTACAGGAATTTACTGTATTTTTCAGAGTATAAGACACACCTTTTTCTTTCAAAAAAGTGGCTGAAAATCTAGATGCATCTTATACACTGTATAAGGCATTTTTTGCCTCCCAAAACCCGCCCCCTTAACCAAAATGGCCATGCATAGCCTTTAGGAGGCTTTCAGAGTGCTCCTGGGTGCTGGAGCAGGCAGAAATGAGCCAAAAACGAGCAGTTTTTTCCTCAATT
Source organism: Natrix helvetica (assembly GCF_964273705.1). NCBI lineage: Eukaryota > Metazoa > Chordata > Lepidosauria > Squamata > Natricidae > Natrix > Natrix helvetica. Next base: position 59,298,513 of record NC_138551.1, on the reverse strand, counting down.
TTGCCCTCCCCCAGACCCAAGGAGCACTCTATAAAGGCTATGCATGCCCTTTTTTGACAAAAAATGGGCCAATTTTTGCAAAAAAAGGGGCACTTTTTGCTTGTTTTTGTGCCCCCCCCCCCAGGAGCACTCTACATGCCATTTTCGTGAAAAACAGGAGTTTTGTGGGAGGTCTGCAGAGTGCAAAAACTTTTTTTAAAATTTGCCTCTTCAAAATCTTGGTGTGTCTTAAACTCCAGTGCATCTTATTCTCTGAAAAATACGGGTATTCCAAATTGTTTAGATACTGGCAATTTTCACAGAAGAACTGGACAAAAAAGTTCCCTCTTGCAAATATACTCTCCCGGGATCTGTTCTTGAAAACTGTTAGGAAAATAGAATGCAGCAACCTGAGCAGTGATAGGTGACTGCTACATCATTCCAATGATGTATACGCTACACTGGTTCCAAGTTGGCTTCTGTGTGTAATTCAAGATGCATGCGATCACCTTTAAAACTTTACATACCATAAGGTCTAGTTTTATAGAGATCAGCAGTCCCCCATGGTTTATGTTTCCCTTTAGAATCATCTGGCAGAGATGACTCTGTCCTGGTACTCTTCTTCCATCCTTCTAATTCAAAATGTGATGATAGGAAACTACTATTTGACATATCACTCACAATCTATGATGTCTCACAATCTAATATGTCTCACAGAGTTCAACCTTGTCCTCTATGCTGGACATTTGACTGAAGAAGACTACTGAAGAATACTCCAGAATCAGTAAGATCACAAGTGGAGAATGTTCCATGTCCTTCAGCTGTAAGTGAATCTGCAGATAGTATACCAACTGTGATTCTTTCTGGACACGTTCGATATGGTAACAGGGTTGTATGTCTTGCTACAACTATCTTGACTGTAATGCGGTCAAAATAAAATTATGCTTGAAAAATGTCCAGAAATTAGAATTGATGAAAAATGCAGCAGTCAAACTGCTTCCTAGCACAAAAAAAATGTTGAAAAAGCTGTAATGATTGGCAATTGCTTTCTGGTCTAGCTATTCTTTAAGGAGTTAATTTTTAAACCACTAATTGTCTTAGGAATTCTCTTTCCTCCTACAAATCTGCTTAGATGAGCAGGAAAAACTCTTTTGCCTCTTCCACCTCTACAAACTCATCTATCTAATATGTAAGAGAGGCATTATCCTGGGTGATTCTGAATACAGAATCCTCTCCTTAGGGAAGTCAATTTGGTCTCCTTTTCTGCTAATTTTATATTACTGTCTTGTTTTCTATTTTGTTATAAACCACACAGAGTGCTTATATAAGCAAAAAATCAAGGTATACAGTTGTGGAGTTCACTGATTTCTTTTTCAAGAAAAGATTGGACAATCATTTGTTGTGCTCTCTGAGGTTGGTTCTTCAGAAGCCAATGCCCAGATAAGCAGGTGATTAGAAAGGACAAATCTTTAACTTTACCATTACATATCATCATTTTCACCATTATCAACAACAAAAATTCCCTAATCAAAGAACTACCAAGGAGAAAACCACACACCCACTTATACTGCAAACTACTGTATATAAAAAAGGATGAAACAACTCACTATCTCTGATTATATTACTTGGATGGGTAATGAAACATCTGCAAGCAAGCAAGCAAACAACCACGCTCAGAGAATATTAAAGACTCTAGACTTCAACTCTGAGCTACATATATTTTCACCTACTCTAAGAAAAAAACTTTTAAAAGTAGAAACAATGGCATGATGTGCAGTGTTTCCACGTATTCACGTGAAGTGTTAATACTGGTTTATAATGCCTTGGTAAGGCCACACTTGGAATACTGCATCCAATTTTGGTCACCACAATATTTAAAAAGATGTTGAGACTCTAGAAAGAGTGCAGAGAAGAGCAACAAAGATGATTAGGGGACTGGATGCTAATACAAATAAAAAACGATTGCTGGAATTGGGTTGTTGTTGTTAATTGCGAAGTAGTGTCCAACCCATCACGACCCCATGGACAACGTTCCTCCAGGCCTTCCTGTCCTCTACCATCCTCCTGAGTCCATTTAAGCTCACGCCGACTCCTTCAGTGACTCCATCCATTCATCTCATTCTCTGCCGTCACCTTCTTATTTTGTCCTCAATCATTCCCAGCATTAGACTCTTTTCCAGTGAGGAATTGGATATGTCTAGTTTAATGAAAAGAAGGACTAAGGATGACATGATAACAGTGTTCCAATATCTCAGGGGTTGAGACAAAGAAGAGAGAGTCAAGCTATTCTCCAAAGCACCTGAAGGCAGGGCAAGAAGCAATGGGTGGAAACTAATCAAGGTAAGAAGCAGCCTTGAACTAGTACAAAGTACCTTCCAACTCTGTTATTCTATTCTATTCTACTCTATTCTACCCTACCCTACTCTATTCTTTTTCTGTTGAATCTCATATTTGTTTGTAGATTTGTGTACACCTTGTGAACACTTATTGTACAGGATCAAGAGACATGCTGCAATCCCTATAAAATATATAGAATCTTGCAACTGAAAAAGTAACTAAAGGATTGCCTTTATATTTTACTTTAGGCAAAATTCATGAACTCAAAATCAGAGGAAAATGTCTCTTTGAAGTTCTTTCATGAAGTAAACATTATGAAATTTAAAAGGATAAATACTCGTGGGTATCAAATACACTTGACTATTTAACCAGTGAACATATTTCTTTATTATTACATCAATTAGATTCAATCTTTCTTGTTTGCATTAAGTGACAGATACAATGATCAACCATGTGAATATAGAATAAGTAACACTAGAATGCCCTATATTAGGCTTTGATGAATACAAACTGTTTCCAACCATTTTCCAGTGAACATTTTGTGTCACACTATGTATATGGAATCTATATAATAATAATTGGATATATTTGGAATAATTGGAAATCATTGCAATTTTACCACAAAAATAAAAAATAAAAAGTGACCATATTATAAGTCAGAAACATATAGATTGTCCCATTTAGTTTGAGAAAAATAACAGCAATTTAAAATTAAAATTACTATTTTAAATGATATGCCATTGGCTGCTACCCATAATGCTATGATGGCTACATTTTCTAGCAATCCTGTCCTTCAAGACAAAAATCAGCACACACAAGTTTAGCACCAAAGCTGTATTTGCAACAAAACTGAAATGAGTCACAGTGTACGAACATGCACTATGTTGTAAAAAAAGGGGGGGGAGGGCAATGTAAAGCAGTAAGTTGAAGGGGCTCTGGGCAAACAAAAGCTTGCAAGTGAAAATGCTACAGCTGTTGCTCTACTCATTTCACCAATGGGTTTTTCTGTTGGAGAGGTTCTCCCACAGGCTAACACTGTTCTATATTAACCAATCAATAGGTTGAACTAAAGGATGTTTTAAGCAGGCCAGTCAGCTATTAGATAATGCAACTCTTAGCCAGGAGGTAGATCAAGACAGGACCTAGCCTAGAATCATTGCATGTTGATAATCACTCCAAGTCCAGCCCCTCTCCCCTTGAATTCCCATTGATTCTTATCTAGTGCCAATTTAGTGATAATCATTAGTTGACCAGATTTTATGTATAAGTTTGAGCAATAAATCTTATTAACTGGAACTTATCTACAGTCCTGATTCTTTGCGCTTGACACCAGGAGACATATTTCCTCATATGTTCCTGACGTTTTCACAAATTGAAAAAATGTTATTTTAGCAGGCTGTGGGATAGCATTAGGCGATTATATATTCTGGTTTTTGTTATCAAGATTTAATTGGTTATCCTTCCCTCAATGTACTGTATAATTTATGGTTTTTTGGCTTTTGTTTTCTCATCCAAAAGCTAGCTAAGAGTTACTTTGTTGGCTGAAACAACATACAAGTTGGAAAATAAAGGAAGTAGAAATCTGTAAGGGAAGGACTTTGGCTTGATTTGCCTTTCAATAACAAACAAGAGACTATTAGGAAGCCCACAGATATACTGTTTTCTGGGGGTAGCATGAAGAAAAATACCTAAGCGAAACAAATATTTTTCTTTATGTCAGTTTGGTCACACAATAAATATGTTTTATGACAACCATAGATCTCTGGCAGACTTTGCTAATAGATACTAGTACAGTGCAAATCCTCCAGGGCGTGCTTTCCTTCAATGAGGTTTGAATGAAGCATTTCTTTATAGCAGCCCTGGGAAGTATCTCAGAACCACCTCTGCTTCTAAGGATGAAGCAATGTTGCTTTGCTTTCTTCGGCTTCTCAAGTCTTGACAAATACTATAAAAAGCCTCACTTGGTCTTCTCTACCAACTTTGCCCCAAAGCTTTTGGTGAGCGTTGTAAAATGGCAACCATTTATCTTCTCTTATGCTTATCCTGCTTTGACAAATACTGCATGAAGACATGCCATTCAACTTCTTTGGCTATTTTCACATTATTATTTTTTTGATAAATGTTGGGGAATTAAACCTCTCTGTCTTCTCCAGGATTCACCTGCCAGGTCTGGAAAATGCCTCTTCTCACTTTGGCTAGTGATAGTCATGGGACAGAAAGAAGGTTTGAGCCAATTACTAGGGCTAAGTGAGATAACGAACAGATTTTGCTTGACAAAGAGATTTGTGCCAATAAAGCAACATGATTTTCTTTATCAAAACAAAGCCACAATGTTATTTGCTTGTCAAAACACTGATCATGTAGAATCCCCCCCCCCCAAGAAAAATCAATGTAGGCTATGTATGCTCTGCTCACAACAAAAAGCACACATAAAATTGTAAGTTAAATATACAAATACATTGCTTCAAATCTCTCATTAGTCAAGCTAATCACTCTTCAACCCCTTAGCATGTGTCTTTGAAGTCTTTCGGGATGATGTCTTAAACAAGTATTCTGAAAAGATGCTTAGAAATGAAGCTGATAGGTGTATTTCTGGCCCAAATTCAAGGCCACCCATATTGTTTCACTGAGCAAAATACTTATTCCGGTGAAGCAAATATAGTTGCCTCCAAGGGATAACTTGCTTAATCAAAATTAATCTATTTTTATCTTTATTTATTTGTAATGTAGTTGGGTTTACTTTAAAATTGAATTGAAAAAACAATATGATAAAGCAAATGTATAAACTGAGTTCTATTTTACCTAGCCCATCAAACACCCAGAACTTCAAGAAGTTTTAACATGTACTGGTTATGAAAAAAATTACACACATCAAAATATTATACTTTTCTCTCCCCCCCCCTCTCTCTCTCTCGTCAGAAAAGTATCTTTATCGTGTATCACTAAACCTTATACAATAAACTAACAAGAAACTTTATTTCTGAAAATAGGCAACATGGAGCATCTTACAAAACAATACTCTAGGTCATCAGAAAATCTATCAGATATCATTTCTTTAGAAGAATGAAAGAGAAGACAGATTCTACTAGCATTAATTATTTATGTTTGGCAGAAAAACAGGACAGAACAATTGGAGATGACATCAGATTAGCATTTGGTGTTAACCACTGGGGGAAAGGAACAGTGTTTATTAGTCTCCTTTGAAAAACTCATCTTGTGTTCTGGATTGCATTATTTATTTGTTTAAGCCAAACAGGCTCTTCATCAGCTTCTGTCTTTCCTTATGTTCTCATTTCCCTGCAAATTTATGATAATCAAGGCCTTTATAACAGATGTTCCTCCAGACTCATTAACTTCTGAGCTTCGTTGTTTATATAATTCAGAAAAGCTAGTTTATTACAGACAACAAGGAAAAATTTGAAAAATGAAGAGCGTATATTATAATACTGAATTCCAACCATGTACAATGCATGAAGATTGGAGGTAATCTTACTTTCAGTTCATGCTTTCTCAGGTGAGAGAAAGCAAGAAAGATCATTTACTCCTACATGACATCTGACAAACAAGTGTGAGTATTCGCAAGCAATCCAAATAGATGCTTGCTGGGTTATTGACTAATGTCTCAACAGAACATAAGACTTGCCAGACGATAAGCTCTTTAATTCTTTTCTTCTGGTGGATGGGGCAAAATACATACAGTATTTATGAAAATAAAACATTAATAAGGCCTTAACTATTTCAGTAATGTACTGTAAATACGATCCTCTAAGAGAAAGGAAGAGATAAACTACAGACAGGAAGGGAAAGAAATGAAACAAACCAAACTGACTTGTACTACAAACATGCAATATATTTTTCTTCCTAGAAAATAACAAGTGCAAGAATTTGGACCACATCAGGTGATCCATCTCAGCATTACCTTGCTAAAAGACTGTAATAAATTATTTCTGGAAACTCTACCTGAAGACCATAAAGCAGTTCATTTCTTCAGTTTTCCCACAAGAAGTGATCCTGATGGACATGCCGCTTTTGAACACGACCAATCCAAATTCCTTCTCTTAAACAAGTTACACTTAATATCAAGGCCAAAGCATTATCTGTCATAAATAAATTAATAGCTGGGGTTTGTAAAAAGTTTCAGACTCAAGACCATTTAGTGACCAAGGTATTCTTGGCCAACAGAAAAAGTGACACGGATGATGAAGTGAGAGGTCTCACTTTACATCTCTGAAGGCTTACAGGCAAAGAGCCAGGTGTTTATGACTCTTCCAAACAACAGAATTGATGCCATTCAGATCTCAAGGGGAACTTCATTCTGGAGGGCGGGTGCTTCAATGGAGAAGGCACACTTCTTATGACATTCTTTAATTTCGCAGCATGCCAACTCTGCATGATATAATTGGCCAAATATTATGGAAGCCAGGTAGTTCTTCATTAGAATATATTAGCTATTAAAATATATTAAAATGCTAATAACATTCTCTACCCTCTAATTACTCCTAGAATTTTAAAGATCAAGTAACCTGAATTTGTACAGGTCCAAATAATTCATAACATGGCCTCATTAGCACACACCACTGCTGCTATTGCTACTGCTGCTGCCACTAGCGTTTGGTTTCATGTATTTATGCCTTAAACCTGACATTCAGTGACATAACAGTATAAGGCAGCGATGGCGAACCTTTTTTGGCTCGCGTGCCATAAGTGGAGAGAGCGCAGGGGGGTCGTTTACAGGTGTTCCGCACCCATAATGCAATGTGCGACACCCCCACCCCGTGTGCATGCACGCACTACAGGTGCGACCCATCATTTTTGCATGCTTTTTTCGCTCTCCCCAGGCTCCAGAGGCTTTATAGGAGCATGGGGAGGGTGAAAACATCCTCCCCCGCCCTCCCGGAAGCTCTCTGGAGGCTTCAGGGACCTTCAGGAGGCTTCCCTGAAGTCTCCAAAGCAGTCAAAATGACCCTCCAAGCAAACCGGAAGTGACTTCCAGTTTGTTTGGAGAGTCATTTTGAGTGCTCCGTAGGCTTCAGGGACCTTCAGGAGGCTTCCCTGAAGCCTCCAGGGCAGTCAAAACGACCCTCCGAACAAACCAGAAGTCTGTTCCCGAACCTCCGGTTTGCCCGTAAGGCCATTTTTTTGCGCTCCGGAGGCTTCAGGAAAGTTCATGAAGCCTCCGGAAAGCCTCCAGGGGTGCAGGGAGGCTCTTTTCGCCCTCCCCAGGCTCCTATAAAACCTCTGGAGCCTGGGGAGGGCAAAAAATGGCTTTAAAAAAGGGTGAACTCAGCTGGCCATGAGGATTTTGAATATGATTGCATGAAATGGCCTCTAAAAAGGCTGCTGACTACAACTCCAGAAAATAGAACCTAAATTAGTAATAAAAGAGAAGTATTATAAACTGGGTAGATTCCAACAAATTGATTGATAGTCCATTAAATAATAGAAAGTAAAACTTTGTCCAGTGCCCTGTTTGTTGAAATCTATTTTCCAGAAACCTATTTTTCAATGTTGCATGCAATTCTGCCATTAAAGAATTGAAACAAACTCATGTTCCTTCTTTTATACCTAGCTGATTTTCCACCAGCTAATTATACTGTTTATAATTCTTTCTCAACCTTGTATAACTACAATTCCTAAAATTATCAGGTATTGAGAATTACAGTCCTAAACTATCTAGAAGACACCAGGAATGGAGGAAGATGTGTTGGACATATTAGATAATACACGCCTTTGAATATGGTTGGGGAAAAATACACTATAGCCTCAAATTACTAAGTGGGAATACAATGTAAGAAATCTAATTCAACACAAGGCCAGTTTTATCATATACCTGGAAAGCTAGACAGTACTACCAAATGGCCTCAAGCCTGATAAAGTCAGATAGATAGATAGATAGATAGATAGATAGATAGATAGATAGATAGATAGATAGATAGATAGATAGATAGATAGATGATAGATGATAGATAGATAGATAGATAGATAGATAGATAGATGATAGATAGATAGATAGATAGATAGATAGATAGATAGATAGATAGATAGATATGGATATAGATATATAAATAATATAAATATAAATATTAGATGTTTTGTCAAGGCACCTGATATGCCACAAATATGGGAGGGAGCATACCGCTTCCCTTTTTGGGGCATACCAGGTGCCTTGACAAAACATCTAATCATTCCCTTGGCTCAGATGATAAGGGAGGAGAGCTTACAATTCTCAAATTACAGAAGGCAGAGTGCCAACCAATGGTATGTACTATATCTTCATAAACATATGAAATTCCCATTAATATTGGTAACAAACTACAACAATTGGGCTATGATTAAATTCAAACTGTAATTAAAACAGCAAGCAATAGAAAGAAGTTGATGTTTTAATATGCAAAACTTCCTTTTCTGGAAGTCAGGCTATAAAAACCAAAGAGGTTGAATTAAAATTTGTTGATAATCAACGTTTATACATCCTATCAAGATGAGGTCTATCTTTAGTAGGAGGCAGGAAGAGCAGATTTGGAACTTTAACATTCGATTCAGAAATAAAGGAATCTAACAAGATCACTTTTTATCCTAGAAATTTTTCCTTCAATAGAAAATGTGATGTTGCTGGAAGGAGGAGCCAATTCGCAACAAGACGATGTGCGATCTCAATGCTCGGAGATCACAGTAGATATTTTTGCCGCTGGGTGCTCCAAACTGACCTAAACTGTCCCTAAACAGGAAGAATACGTCTTGCTGATCTCAGGCACATTGCAAAGTCCCTGATCGATCCAAGAGAAGTTCTTCAAGCCAGCCACAAAAAATCCAGCCATTAGGCTGATGAAGTCGGGATGGCTCCAAAACAGAAGGATACGGAAAGAGAAAGTGTTTCCAGCTGGTGAGAAATTTTACCATTTTAAAAGAGACTGCCTATAAAAAACTTCAAATTAATTTAAATTGGAGAACAGAAGAAATAAGTGGCGGAATTAAATTTGGAATGGTTTTGGACAGTGGGTCATCTTACTTTTTAAATGCTATCTTCACGGATGGAATTTATGCAAGCCTTTTAAAACGAATGGATTAAGTTTCTTCTTCTATTTTTTTTCTTTTACTATTCTTTGTAACTTATGGAATAAAATTTTCCTCTTTTATTACTGTGGGTGTCCTTCTAACTCATTCAAGAATCGGACTTTTTTTAAACTTGAAATACAAAAAAGATACAAAAAGAAGCAAAGAAAATTGCAACATTGCAACAATAACACTGCTACTCGGAGGCTGGAGGTTTGTGTATTGGAAGCGAAACACTTTTATTTTTCTCACTGATTATCCTGGCTTGGCACTTCAAGGTCTCACAGCTTGTTTATAGAGAGTGATACAGATGTCCCTTTTAAGTATATCTTTAACCAGAGAATGGTGAAAATAAAATGTTATTTTGAATCTATGCTTAATCTTGTTAAAACCTTCTAAGATAGAGCAGCAGTGTTTGTTAGCTGGAGATAATGGCACAATTTCAACAGCAGAAAGAAGTTTTAAGCCTGCAAAAGATATTCTCAGAAATACAGAAATTATCAAACACATATGAGAGGATACAGAAGAAGTTGGAAGACTTAGTGCATCTAACAACAAAATATGGTGAAGAAGTTGAAGATGTTTATCAAGTGGAAAAAGTGGCAGTTAAAATCCTAAAAATTGAAGAGGAAAATGAATATAATGAAATTAAAATTGCTGATATTTATGGTGATTGGTTTATCTCTGAAAATGGAAAGAGTGGAATACAGAAAGAGGAATTAAATGGAGGGGAAATCTACCCCAGATGGCAAGATACAGAAGAAGAAAAAACAAAAGAATTTATGGATTTAAAGAGAGAAATTTTATTAGCAATATCATTGATAACACTACCGACAATCAAAGATAAGCTGATTAAGGAAACAGAAGAAGGGCATCAAAATTACATGAGAGATTTTATAAGCAAGGAGTTGCTAAGAGGAGTCCATACAAAGTTGATTAAGGAGATGATTAGAGGACTGACACCACAAATGGCAGAAAATATGAGACTGTTTTGCTACTGGAAAGACACAGGTTGATAGATGGAAGAGTATAATTTAAAACTAGTTAAACTTAGTGAAATTTAGTGACAATTGTTATAGTTAAATAAATAATTGATAATGATAATAATGTATATAATGTGTAATGTTATGATAAGTAATAATGGGATATGAATATTGAGTGGTACCCATGAAAGGAAGATTAGAAATCCTTTTGGATTATATATAAAGGTTAATAAAAAGAACTAAGTTAGATACAGTTAAGTCTTGATTATTAGGGGAAAAATGTTATGATACAGGATATAGTTAAATAAAGGAGGGATAATGATAACAACGTATATACAGATATGGGTACAACATAAGGAAATTGGATGTAAATTGTAAACAGTGATTTGGAAAGAAGGATTAGAAAACTTTGTTATTAAATATTATGGATGTTTAGCTAGAATAGGACATAAGGATTCAGTGTTATTGGAGGATTTTAGAAATAGTAAATTAAATGCCAGTATGTGGTTATGTATTAAATCTTGGTATGTTTTATGAAGGACGTTTAAACAATTATAGTCAAATGAAAATGTAGGTATGATGATGGTAACATGTATAAATATCTGAGTTAAAATACTTGAGTTAATATGAATTATGTTTGTTGACTGTGGAAGAGATGCATGTAAGCCTTTTTGTAACCAACTGATACACTTTCTATAGTATGTAAAGAAGGATATGTTGTGTTTGTTTTGAAAATAAAAAATAAAAAAAATATTAAAAAAAAGAAAACGTGATGATGCTGATATTATATTTTGGGGATCATGTGGGACAAATCTTAAAACACAACATAAAAGTTAGCTTCCAAATCTAATGCAACTATAGCACACGATATAAATTATTTGTTTTTTCTATCCCTTCACAGTAGGCATCAACAATGCTGGTCCTTTAATAAAGCAGGGTTGTTGTTGTTTTTTGTTTTTGAAACATCACTGAACTATAAGTTTTTGAACAAAGAGTTCCTGGTTTATTTATATTGTTCTGTGTCTCCCTGACTGTGTTCCATTTTGCTAACTATCTGTCCAACTTAACTTTGATTAGATATATATTGTCAGCAAATTATTCAGTAGGAAACAAATAAGCTATTGTTGTGTTAGGAATAGAATGTGTTATGGATTTAATTTTAGGAATTCTCCAGGCATTTGTTTTTTCTGTCCATGCTAAACATAATAAATTATATCTCTACATTTGAGGGAGATGAATAATCTGCGACTTTAAAAAATGCATAAGAAGAAAAAGAAAAGTAAAAAAGGAGGATACATATAACTCCAAAGTTATAGGAAATATATCCTGTAGAAGTAGGTGGTATACAAGAGGAATGAATGGGGTGGGGGGTGATAGATGGATGGATGGATAAAGGAAAGAAGGGAGGGAGGGAAGCAGGGAGGAAAAAGGAAGGTTAAAAGAAAGGAAGGAAACAGCTATAATTTGAAATAATATCCAATGTATAATATTTATTAAATGGTATACTTCAGTACTTCTGCATGTATCTGATAACATGAGCAATATGAACTTGTAATACAAATAAATAAATCAAAACAAATTTACAGAACTTGTTCCCTTTTCCCATGATAAAAATGACAATAATTATTTTTTTCCTTCAAAGATTCCTTTACTTTTCTGATAGTAATTTTAGAGGTTTTTTTTACATTGGCTTGATCTTTAAATAGCAGAAAAAATAATTAATTACATATATTAATGTTTACTTAGTAAGGATAATATCCATGTTCTCATACTTCAGATTGTTAGTAATAATAGTAAAGAAGTGTTGGCTTACCTGAATGGTCTTCTCTGTGAGCTGCAGGAGAGTCCAAGTATGGGTTAATTCTGTCTGACTGCCCTGGACTGAATTGAAAACTTCTTTAGCCACATCTCCACTGCTGGCACTTTTTTTGATGAAGGCATGTTCAACCGTGGTTCCATTGTATATGTCATAAATTCAAAAGTAGTTCATATCAATGACGCTGGAAGTGGTGAGAGACCCTAGGGCAGGTTGGACTCTCCCACAACGCACAGAGAAGACTATTCAGATAAGTCAACACTTCCTCTCCTGTGCACTGCTTGGAGAGTCCAAGCATGGGACATACCCAAGCTAACTTTCACTAGGGCGGGGAGTAACCGAGTCAATGGTCTCCCCACCAGAATGAATACCCTGAAGGATTCGTCTCCCAAGTGCTGCTTCTGCTGATGCAAACTTGTCTAATTTGTAATTCTGCACAAACTGAGATGGCAATGCCCATGTTGTTGTTCTGCAGATTTCTTCTCAGGGTGCTTAAGTCACCCAGGCTGCTGTGGATGTGGCGCTCCTTGTTGAATGTTCCGTGATATGGTGCAGTACCTGTTTGGACTGGAGTTCATAGGCAAGGGTGATGCAGGCAGGTAACCATCGGCCAATGGTGGCAGAGGTGACCTTACATCCTATAGAAGCCAGCTGAAAGGAAATGAAAAGGGATTCTGACCGCCTGAATGACACCGTACGCTTAATATTCTTGCGAATGGCTCTGCACACGTCAGGCTTGTGCCACCTACATTCTCTAGGATGTCTCGGGTAAGGAAGGATGACTTCCTGACTCTGATGGAACCAGGAGTTGACCTTAGGAAAAAATGAGGGGTCCAAATGGAGAACGACTCTGCCTGGGTGTATGAGGCATAGGTTCTCCCTTACCGACAGGGCCTCCATCTGCAAGATCCTTCGTGCAGAAGTGATGGCGGTCATTTTGAAAGTCAGGTGTTTCAAGGTACATGACCAGAGAGGCTCAAACGGTGGACCGATCAGTGCCCTTAGAACAATATTCAGCTCCCAAGATGGGTATCTATGGACGATTGGGGGCCTCAGATTGGTGGCTCCCTTCAGGAAACTGCAGACCCAGGGATGACGCAGCAGGGAAAAGTGTTTGTTGGAGACCAGGATGGTGGAAAGTGCCTCTACCTGGCGACAAAGGGCTTTAGCCGCCAACCCTTGGTCTAACCCCTCCTGTAGAAAGTCCAATATCTGTGGAATGGAAGCAGAAATGGGATTGATCTGCGCTTCTGTACACCACTTGGTGAAGGCTGACCAGGTGGAATCATAAATTCTGGTAGTCGATGGTCATCGCGACGCCTGAATGGTTTGTATGACCTTAGTGGAGAGCTTGTCCCTCTCTAGGAGGTCCCTCTCAAGTTCCAGACTGCCAATTGGAGTCACTGGGGCTTCGGATGGGATAGAGCCCCCTGGATGAGAGAGACCTAATCTGGTGGAATTCTCCATGGTTTGGCATGGACAAAACATGCCCGTCTGGGCCAAAAGAGCGTTACCAGAAGCACCTCCGTTCGTTCCAAAAGGATCTTGTGAATCACCCTTGGAAGGAGTGGTAGTAGTGGAAATGCATAAGCAGGCTGGGTGGCCAGCAGCAAAAAAGAGCATTGACTCCTTCTGCTCGTGGGGAGTGGAATCTGGAGAAGAAGCAAGGGAGCCACATGTTGTCCAGGGTAGTGAATAGGTCGACTGATGGACGGCTGAACCTCTGTGTTATTTTGAAGAAGAGGTCCAGGTGCAGGAGCCACTCCAAGTGGTCGATGGTGGCCCTGCTCAACCCGTCTCCCTGAACACTGCTTACCCCGGAGATGTGTTCCGCTCGAAGCGATGATATATGCTTCTCCGCCCACTTCCCCAGATGCTCCATCTCCTCCATCAACGACTTGGATCGGGTGCCCCCCTGGCGGTTGACATGCACCTTGGGGCTACATTGTCCATGAGCAGCATTACATGGTGACCTTGAATGGTTGACTGGAAGTGAAGAAGAGCTAGTCTCGCTGCTTTTAGCTCCAGCCAGTTTATGCTGTGTTTGAGATCGCTGGCAGACCACCTGCCCTACATGTCCTGTTGGTGTAGGTGGGCTCCCCAGCTGAACAGGCTGGCATCTGTCATGATGGTTAGATGATCTGGCTCGTGGAAGAGACTGCCCTTGTTCAGCCCAGGGGACTGCCACCATTGCAGGGATTGTTGAACCTTGTGGGAATTGGAATCAAGGCAGGAGAGTTGCAGTTCCTGGCCCTTTGGTGGGGAAGGAGACACCATTGTAACTGTCAAGAGTGCAACCTCGCCCACGGCACAATTGACAGACAAGATATCAACTTGCCCAGGAGCTTTGACAGGAAGGCAATGGGCACACTTCGTGAAGACCGAACTTGGTGAACCAGACGTCTGATGCTGGAAATTTGTTCCTGAGATAGAAAGACTTGGCAACTGGCAGTGTCTATTATGGCTCCGAGATGCAGCAACCTGGTGGTGGGAGTCAGGTGGCTTTTCTCCAGGTTGACAGAGAACCCGTGGTCTTGAAGGGTTCTCATTGTCACCTGGCGATCTCGGACTGCTTTTCGGTGGGATGATGACTGAATGAGGATGTCGTCCAGGTAACATTGTAGTCTCACTGGACGCGACCTCAGGAATGCTGCTACTGCTGCCAGGAACTTTGTGAAGATCCTGGGGTCCGATGACAGGCCGAATGGCAGAGCCCTGTATTGATAATAGTGGATGCATAGTAAAATCTCTGGAACCTGCGATGAGCCTTGTGAACTGGGAAATGGAGGTACGCTTCTCTGAGATCTATTGACATTAGCAGATCTCCTGGTCTGATGCAGCTCAATATTGACTGGAGGGACTGCATTTTGAAGCGTTTGTATGCTAGGTGGTAATTCAATTTCTTTAGATCTAAGATTCCACTCCAACCTCCCAAATTCTTTGGGACCAGGAACAGGATGGTGTAGAAACCTGACCCTTCTTATTCCGCTGGCACTGTTTCTATGGCCTGAATCTCCCGAAGGTCCTGGATTTCCTATTCCATTAGGGACCTCATGGACAGGAGGGAGGGGGTAGGACAATGGATGAAGTGGCAGGGAGGAGGGGAGAGAAATTCTAGGGTCAGACCTAGGCAGATTGTTTGGAGAACCCACTGGTCTGACGTGGTCTGCTTCCATCTGGCCTGAAATAGCTGCAGACAGCCTCCGATGGGAGCCGTCAGCTGGTCATCACTTGTAGTGATGGAATGGCCTGGACCCTGATCGGCTACAAAAGGGCCACTTGGAAAAAGACTGTTGTCAGCCCCTATCCCGAAAGGGCAGACGGTCCTGGGACTGGTCGGATCCCTGCACTTATGGATGGTGATACTGTCCAGTGCTAGCAGATGCTTCAGGGGCACAAAGGAACTGTTTTCTGAAATAGGTGGAGCCCCTACTCTCCGCCTTCTTGGTCATAGAAGGCATGACCTTCTTTTTATCTTTATTTTCAATGAGGTCTGGATCCAAGGCTTCCCCAAAGAGTTTAGCACCCTTGAAGGGAGCAGAGGCCAACTTCCACTTGGACCTCATATCAGCATTCCAGTTGCATAGCCACAGGAGCCGCCTACTGGTGATATTGAAGCTAAGGCCCTAGATGCGGAATTGATAGTGGCATCCACTGTGTATTCCACTGCTGCTATAATCTTATTTAACTCCTGTCTCAACTTAGTATCACCCACCTGGAGTTTGGCAGAAAGTTGGTGGAGCTAGAGAAGAGATGCCCTAGACATAAATGATGCAGAGGTGGCTGTCTTTATGGATCAGGCAGCCGCCTAATGGGTCTTGTGACATGCCTTTTCCGACCTCTTGTCCTCTACCTTCAAACCTGCTAGGAGATCAAGCAGTAGGACTGACGAGGATGTGAGGGCTTGCACTGGGGAATCTACATGAAGTAATTTTAATAGATCCTCCAAGGTGGGATTCACTGTATACAGTTTCCTATCGCTGTTACTAGGCGTGGCGAGGGTGCCCAGTTGTACCCATTGACATTGCATCACATTCAGGAACAACTTGGCAATGGGCACGATTTCCTGGGGAAAAACAGGCTCCTCAAAGAGTCCCTCACTGGGATCCGAGGGATCAGTAGTGGTTTGTTCAGAAGCAGAAACTCCCAGGTGAGTAGCGGCCTTGGCCTTGTTCATGATGGTCTTAAAAGAGGTATGTTTAAAGAGGCCGGAAAATGCTGGTTCATCTGGAATGGCTCCCTTGTCCACAGAGAATTCCTGCTCGGGTAGGACATCCTTGTCCACAGCTGAGTCTTCGCTATCCAGCGAAGAATGATGGGAAGGCGACCTTTGAGGTTAAACCCTACTGGAGCTAGATTTGCGTGGGCACTTTGATTGTTGTTTAAGACCCTCTGCAATGCCCTAGGAGATGGCCTTGGCTATCACTTCCTGCATCTCCCGGGATAAGGCAGGCCCCTGATCCTCTACAGGCCTAGCCCACTTTGTGGCTGGGGTAAGGGGTGCTGGAGTGCCAGGGACATGACTGGTAGGGAATCCTCCTCAGCCACAAATGGGCAATGAAATAAATCTGCATTGTCTGCCATGGATAGTCTAGGGCAGGGGTCGGCAAACTTAAACATTCAAAGAGCCATTTGGATCCGTTTCCCACAGAAAAGAAAACACCACAAAGGTCCTAACCACAAGCCCCCTATTAAATTCTGGAGCTGACTGGAAGTTCAGTTCTCCCACCAAAGAGTCTCCTCCTACAGCGGCATACTTTTTCCTCTACCTGTCATAACCATAACCATATCAATTGTGGAGACAACTGGAAAACCCTCCCCTTGCTATAGAGTCTTCTCCTGGCATACTGTGCTTCCCCCCCCCCTCCAACGGGAAGCTCCTCTCAAAATTGTGGTGCCGACCAGTGATGGAGCCACAGCAGAGGGAAGAAAGAGCTACATGCGGCTCCAGAGCCGCAGTTTGCTGACCCCTGGTCTAGGGGAACCTGCAAAGGCCAAGGATACATCAGAAGAGAACTCCTGACTCTCATCCTTGCTATCCGACTGGGGATGCCCTTGAATGACAGGGATTGGTGCCTCCAGTGGTGCCCCTGTCACCTCCAGGGAAACAGATGTAGATTGGCGCTGGGCTTTTTCAAACTGCTTCTCTAGCGTCTTTTGGCGTCAAAGAGCCACCTGGTCCTGAGACTTAGCCTGCCTTTTACCCCCTGTGTGATGTTGCTTTCTGAGGGCCTCTGAGGCTGCTTTGCTAGCCTGATGGGAAAAAAACCCTGCTGGTCGAGGGCCCCAGCTGGTCTGAGTCCTCAGCTGCCTCTGCCATGATGGGATTGATGATATAATCCACAGTAGGCAGTCGTAGCCCCATTCACCACCTCGATGTTCTGGCGGATGGTGTGGTTGCTTGTATGCACAGTGAGTCCAATAATTGAGGCACTGGAGCAGGCAATCAGAGTCCTTGTGGCATGAGCTGCTGTCTCCCAGCATCCTTCAGATAACAAACAGCCAGAGTATGGCCAGGGAACTCTGCTGCCACAGCTCTTGAGAGAGAGAAAGCCCCTGTGCTAGCCTGGGAGGCAATACGCTGTCTAACCGGACAGAGAGACCCCCCCATGCGGTGATCTGGCGAGGTTAGTGTCCATTGGGCGGCTCTGATGACCAGCATGGGAGAAGGCACATAGACCTGCTCTCTATGAAGGAAAGGGGAAAAATGGTAATTTGAAGAGTTCCAGATGGATTAATTCAAGGAACCACTTGAAAAACATCCACTGGGCTATACTGAATTGAAAAAATCTGAGGTGCCAGCAGCAGAGGCATGGCTAAAGATCTTCCGTTCAGGACAGAATTAACTGATGCTTGACTCTCCAAGCAGCGCACAGGAGAATTTTGAATTTCAGGCCTATAACTGAAATTACAAGAAATATTGTACAAACTACAGTATATCATATGCAACATAAAATACAACATCAAATTAAATTATTCCTCAAACACAACAAACCAAGACAAAATAAAGTTGGCATTAAAAAACTCAACAAGGTAACATATAATATAGCCAAATAAAAAACAGTGAGCAGAATAGTATACTTCATAAAAATATTCAGTATCCACAAAGCTCTATGAAACTTACATGTTCATAACGTACATGCTCATAACTTATATTATTGCTAAGTAATCATAAAATAATAAGTCTTCCACTATAATAGAATATTAAATAACATCATTTTAAGTCTTTGAAATTAAATTAACACAGTATTTTATGGAAAGGCCAAAAGCAGTTGATTTCCCTAAACCAAATCCCATCTTTAAATAGATGTTACAATTCAATGAATAAAGGTAACTGCAATGATAGCTTTTTGGTTGATTGTCTGAGTTGTTTGAACAGACACTAAGAAATCAATAATCCATGAAGATATGCAGTAGCTCCTATCTGAAGAGCTTAAAATGCCAGGAGAGGGAGCCTAAATTGATAAGATAGTCCTTAATATATGATCAAAATTGGAACTGGAATATTTGAATAACTCTTTGAGCCATTGAGTCAAACAATCATTAAGCAAGATGACACACAACTGCTTCACCAATGATTGCAAACTCAGCTCTCCCAGTTATAATACAATGTTAAAGGAAAACCAAACAGGTGCTTTAAGTACATCCAAGTGGCCACTGTTTTTAATTAAGGTGACCAACCGTCCTCCTTTAGGGAGGACAGTCCTTCTTTTGTAAGTTCTGTCCTCCCTTGAAAAGTGTCCTCCTACATGTCCTCCTTTTTGATATTTGAAGGCTAATCTGTTGCGCGTTATGTGACGTATTTTATTAAACAGTTTTTAATGGTGTTTTTTTTACTTCATTGCAAGTATATTGAACAGATATTGAATCTGGTGTTGAATTTTTATCTAAAGAAATGCTAGACATTAAAATAGATGACAATTGTCTCTTTGAAGAAATTAGAAGACTGAATGTATATTTAAATTCTGAAAAATTAATACAATGGGAAAATCAACATGTTGAAATTGATAAAAGATGGGTGGATATTTTCAGCCATTTCAAAAATGAACATATTCCATGTGAACATTTATTTATACTTGTTCAATTTACGTTGTGCTGCCCTGGAACTAATGCAGCAGTTGAAAGAGTTTTTTTCAATTGCCAATGATTTTTGGACAAGTGAGAAATTGAGATTGAATGTTGATACTCTAGCTGCAGCACTTGCCGTAAAATTCAATATGAAGGATATTTCTTGTTCAGATATTTCCAATATATTGTTAGAAGATGATACATTGACAAAAAATATTAATTCAATGGAAAAGTACTCATTTAAATAATAATTAACAGGCATGTAAGCATAATTACAATATAAAATGTTGCAAATGTTTTTATTATGCATATATCATATTTTAGTGTATTATTGTTGCAATGAATAAAATATTTCTTTTATTTAGGATATATTTTTTCCAATTTATTTGTCCTCCTTTTCATTGTAAAAAAGTTGGTCACTTTAGCATTTTGGACAATAGAACGTGTTTTGTCCTCCTTTTCATTGTAAAAAAGTTGGTCACCTTATTTTTAAGGCCTATAATGCAATGTATCATTAATAAACACTGAAGTGGAATAAATAGTCTGCCTCCACTTACCGCTGCACCTGCTTTGCTGTCCCGTAAAGTCTGATAAAATAAGTTTGCTTTCCTAGCTAAGGAAGATAGTGATAGCATCAGGAGTGTACTTGTGATAGCAGAGTAGGTTTGTAAGAGGCCTTGTCGGCAATATGCTGAGGATTCATTATACAAAAGATATACACATTTTTTTTGTCTTGGCTTTCTTTCGTATGTCAAGCACAAATCAAAATGATAGCTTGCTTATATTATTTCTAGAATTCATATTCTTTTCCAATTATATATCAGGATTCATGAACATTCAGAAATGAACTGGACTATGGTGCCAAGCTCTGTCTCTAAATGAATTGCACATTAGAACCCACTTGAATAGATTTCTATAGATGAAACTGTTCTGCAAAGTAATGGATCTGCTTTTTTGATATGTACAGTGCTTACAACAATGCATATCAAATATATACACATATTAATCAATCAAATCTAATGAATCCATTGGAATTAAGGACAAAGGCCATTATTCCAATTCTGTTTTGTCTACTCCACTTATATCTCCAGTTCTTATCCAAAATTATTTTGTATTTCATACAAGATAGTCTGCTTTTTGAAAAAGTCAAATTCAATTGAGCACATCAATATTCTGCTACATTAGACTACATAAAGCATATCAAGTAAAGTTCGCATTCAATTGTGAAACTGGAAGAAAAGCATTTATTCCTTAGAAAGCTGAAAAAGTAGAGGTTGACAAGATTAACTTGATCTTCCTTTCCAATTATTTGCAATAGTGAGCATTTGTTCAGAGTTTTCAAAAACCTCATTCAGTAAAATTATTGTTTTTGACCTGCACTCTACTCTTTTGCTAGTGAAATGCACCCAAAAAGATTAAATATTCTGTAAGTGCTAGTCTTATGGAAAACGCTCATAACCTATTTTATTAGCAGCATTTTACCAGAATTATTAACAAAAGCTGTACACGGTATCTGGTTGCAGTGTCTACAGCGGGGCTGTTAAACTCCCAGCCCATCGGCCAGATGATCACACTCCACACCTGCACCCAGTTTAATGAAGGGGGGAAAGTCCCGATACGTCACGTGACACCTCCGTAACGACATGAGTTTCACACCCCTGGTATGGAGTAATACAGGTAATTTAAAATTTTACAGTCTGCTATTCAAAATATCCTTTCTGAAAATCATGTCCTAGAAAGTAATTGATTAGTTGCACTTTTGTCTCTTAAAGAGATAATAAACCCTAGATGTAAGATGTCATTTTACTGAAGTGGGTTTGCACTATAGTTCATTCCTGTTTTTCCAAGGCAGGTTTCTATATATCATTGAAATTGCATGAGATGCCAAAGCACTTTGTTAACAAACTTAACTTAAACTCCCAGCTGAGGCTAAAGCAGAGACAGAAGGCTCAAATGTTCTAACATACCTAACAATTCAATTACAGTTATCTTATGGTGCCATCACATATTTTTCTTCAACAATCAAACAGCCTCAGCTGGAAACCCTAAGCAATAACATAAATAAAGCACCATCTGGCAAGAATAATTAAGGAAGGCTGAAAATAAAGATTAATTAGCACAGTACTTCAAATGACCTTCGGAGTCTTGATTATGAAATTATATCCAAAACAGGTAATCACTTATTTCATGTTGCAGTTAAATTCAACTAAGCATGAATAAATAATTTCACACTTTGAATCTACTATTGCATGTTATTGGCTACTGACACAAAACAATACTCCAAATTGTTTTATTTCTGGTAGGACAAAGACCTACTAGAAATAGATAGCAAATAAGCTGCAATATATTTCTGCCTTGGGTACCTGAGATAGTGAACATGAGATAGTTGCTACTCCTACATGTTTCTGTTTACAATATTTTGTTATCTATTGAATTTCATTAATTTTAAGTGATCTTTTTAGAAGCATCTGCCACTAATAAAATATTTCTTCATATACCTCTTTACTGTTCACATAATCATATGATATTTTTGATCTATATGAACCCAATATTCCAAGCTCAGGAGCAAAATTATATAACTAGAACAACCTTTGTCCTGTAGACAGAGAAATCAGCCATCTGTCACTAGGAAAAATTACCTTCACTACTTTCAGCCAGAAACTCAAGATGGGAAAATGAAGAGAAACTGATGGCCTAATCTATTATGTCAGGTTGAAGGGCCTTAAAAAAAAAAGAACACATAGAGTGAATTTTTAAAACTTCAGCATAGTTAGGAACAGTAATCTCAGCAGCAGCCCTATCTTACTTTACAGTACAACATGACTGTTTCAGTACTGATCCTAGTTTAACAATGCTTGGTAAATAAATACTTAAACCTTTTAAGAAGTCAGATATTAGGAGGCATTCTGATGTCAACAGTATTTCAGAAACAATATACACTCGGACAGGAGTCGGTTGCTGTATGCGTGACTGCCGGTTCGGTGCGCATGTGCAGTTGTCTGTAAATAGGTCTTTGCATGCACAGAACATTAAAAATGGCAAAAAAATATGCCATGGCAACCTGAGAACCAGTTCAGGGTCATGGCGAGCCAGCCATCCCTACTGGTTCGGCAAACCAGTTGCAATTTCAACTACTGGTTCGCCCAAACTGGTGCGAACCGGTAGCAACCCACCTCTGCAGTCGGATCGGAAAGATATAAGTCTTTTCTCTGCCATGGACGTAAGTGTTAGAATTTGTCTGAATTAATTATCATTTGATGAATAAGTTATAGCAAACTACTGTATTTTTTTGACTATAAGATGCACCGGTGTATAAGACGCACCAAGATTTCGAAGGGGTAAGTAAGACATTTTTTTTTTGTCCTCTGGCCTCCAGGAGCATTTTGCAGGCTTCAGCAGGGCTGAGGGAAGGGGAAAATGCCCCTGTTTTTGCAAAAAATTGCAATTTTTTCATCCATTTTTCACAAAAATGCAATTGGGGGGCCAAAAAAGGTTGTATTCAGTGTATAAGACTCACCAACATTTCCATGCTCTTTTAGGGGGGAAAAAGGTGTGTCTCATACTCTGAAAAATACGGTATGTAGCTTAAGTATATATTCAAATATTTAAAATATTCAAATATTTAAAATAAACATGATTTACTGTGATACATGGAGTGAGTGAAGCAAGTTCCAAACATTAAGCTTTTATTTCTGTCAGATATTTGTGGCGTCCTTCATAGTATTGTAAGGGCAAACAAAATGGGTGTAAAACTAGTTGATGAAAAAAATGCTACAGAGATAATTAAGAAAATAGGCAAAGGATGAAAACTATCTTGGTGCAATACAGACTTTAATATCCAATTTTCCAAGATAATGTCCCTCATCTTGAAGGAATGCCTAAAAGCTTAAAAATAGGCATTTAAGACCATGGGACAGTTGGTTCATTTACTAATGTTACTATAGTAATAGGCCAAAATACTAAATAGCTTTTTGTTTAATTAATGCATGCTTAAATATACCACCTAGAAAACTTGTAAAGTCAACATAAAATTTAGATCACTTTGCTTAATTGTTCTTAACACTGCTTGGGGTCATGAGGTACAAAGAAAGCTAGTACAGGCTAAATTATCAGATGAAATAGCGATCTATTGTCCAGGAGGAATACTTAAGTATATGCAAACACAACAAGATATGGAAAAGGATTATAAAGACTAGACAACCCACCATAATAATTTTATATCAAGTTCATACCTAACCTGTTTGTGTTGGCTGACTTGTTATTAATTTAACATAAAACTAATTAAGCATAGGTATTATTGCTTGTCTGAGTGACATGATCCATTTTCATCTCATTTCATTTTACTGATACTAACTTGTCAGGGTAAATTTCACCCTGAGCTAACGAGATCTAGAATCGACGGCTTTCCAAACAGCATTTCTTCAGAAAAAGCGAAAAATAAAAACCCGAGAACATGTTCCAATGAAAACAAAACTTTTAATATGAAAATAAGAAAAATAAACAAATCTATCTAATTGCTACATTTTGGCAAGAGCAATTATCGTCCACCTTCTTGGCAGACGAACAGAAGATCAAAAGGAAAGAAGTCTCTGGAATGTGTGTGAGCAGGCGCAGTACATCACTTGCTGATAAGGCCAGTGACCTGCGCAGTAACTCTTCAGCTCGGCTAGCAAACAATTAACGCAGTGACACTAACTATACCTAATATGAGTGCATAATAATTATGCAGCTATAGATCATCCTAATACAGTGATGGCGAACCTATGGCAGCGTGCCACAGGTGGCATGCAGACCCATTTATCACGTCATGCGCGTGCTGGCCAGGTCAGTTCACCTTTTTTAAAGCCATTTTTCGCCCTCCCCAGGCTCCAGAGGCTTTATAAGAGCCTGGGGAGGGTGAAAAGAGCCCCCCCGAGGCCCTCCGGAGGCTTCATGAGCTTCCCTGAAGCCTCCGGAGTGCAAAAAACGGGCCCTACGGGCAAACCGGAAGTTCAGGAACGCACTTCCAGTTTGCTCAGAGGGTCGTTTTGACTGCTTCGGAGGCTTCAGGGAAGCCTCCTGAAGGTCCCTGAAGCCTCTGGAGGGCTTCCCGGAGGGCAGGGGAGGCTGTTTTCGCCTTCCCCATGCTTTTATAAAGCCTCTGGAGCCTGGGGAGGGTGAAAAAAGCATGCAAAATGGGGGGGGGGTCGCACCTGTAGTGAATGCATGTGCACAGGGGGGGTCGCACATTGCATTATGGGTGTAGCACGCCTGCACACGACCCCCCTGTGCTCCCCCCACTTATGGCACGCGAGCCAAAAAAGGTTCGCCATCACTGTCCTAATACATGCTATTATGATTGAGACACTGAATACACCTTTTTACAATGATAAATTCATTGATCAGGTAGTTCCTTTTGGTTTTGGTTTTTGTTCCTTGTGCTAAGCCATTATTTGTTTCTTGAAAAATAATATCCTGGATTTGCCAATGTTATGCCATAAAACCATGATTTACAAACTATAATGTCTGTGTTTGCACTTAAGGTCAAACTGAATTAAGCAACATCAAATGATATGTGAAGTAGGATACTTAGTGGCAAATATCTTTTGACTTCACAAATGTATATGAAGTAATGTACATAAACGTCTATAGAAATATAGATGGATTTTAAATATTATGAGCTCCTGAAAGTTTATGTAAATTTTTACTTTAAAAAATTTTTTTTTTAAAGGTATGTATTCTGCATAGCAGAACATACTATTTATGTTGCTTTGGCCTACTTTCCTTCCTGGAAAACTATGCATCTCATATATTGAAGCAGGATTCAATTATTCTGTTACTTGGTAAATCTTTTGTATCGTGTTCTGTCACTTTCATAGGTACACTATCTTATTTAGTAAAAGTGTGTGCTGGAAAGAAAGTAGTTTGGGGAAGAAAACAAATCAATCTTTGAAATGCCTCAGAGTCGGTCATGAGTGGAGGGGGGGAGGGGCGAGGGAGGGAATGGAATGATATAATTTCCATTTTGGGGTATATTTAAAATGCTAATTACTGCTTAATAGATACAATACAATAGATATACAATGCAATACAGTACAGTACAGTACAGTACAATACAATACAATACAATACATACAATACAAAATATAAGAGATGCAAACAATTATTCCAGAATCTTCATTAACTGGTAATTTATCTTTTAATTCTTAACCTATACAATATAAAATCCCTTGTGAAAACTTTTTAAATAAGCCTAAGGCAGCAATGGCGAACCTTTTTTGGCTCGCGTGCCACAAGTGGGGGGGAGCGCAGGTGGGTCGTGTGCAGGCGTGCCGCACCCATAATGCAATGTGTGACCCCCCAGTGTGCATGTGCGCACAACAGGCACGACCCCCCCATTTTTACATGCTTTTTTCGCCCTCCCCAGGCTCCAGAGGCTTTATAGGAGCCTGGGGAGGGCGAAAAGAGCCTCCCCCGCCACCCCGGAGGCCCTCCGGAGGCTTCAGGGATCGTCCGGAGGCTTCCCTGAACCCTTCGGAACGCTTAAAATGACCCTCCGAACAAACCGGAAGTCACTTCTGGTTTGCTCAGAAGGTCGTTTTAAGCATTCCGAAGGCTTCAGGGAAGCCTCCAGGCGGTCCCTGAAGCCTTCGGAGCGCTCAAAACGACACTCCGAGGAAACCGGAGGTCACTTCCGGTTTGCTCGGAGGGTTGTTTTGAGCACTCCGAAGGCGTCAGGGAAGCCTCAGGATGGTCCCTGGAGCCTCCGGAGGGCCCCGGGGGGGGTGCAGGGGAGGCTCTTTTCGCCCTCCCCAGGCTCCTATAAAGCCTCTGGAGTCTGGGGAGGGAGAAAAATGGCTTTTAAAAACGGTGAACTCAGCTGGCCAGCACGCATGTGCGTGCTGGCCAGCTGACAGGGCATCGCCTCGCGTGCCCTGACAAATGGCTCCGCGTGCCACCTGTGGCACACGTGCCATAGGTTCGCCATCACTGGCCTAAGGTATAATTCTTTATTCAAGATCAAGATTATGAATATGATTCTGAACATCTTAGATACCATCTGGAAATACATACACATTGGTCAAACAAAATTATCCTTGGGGAATTTTCTTCTAACCAATTCTTTTATATAGAGATTCCATTATTTTGTAGTCATTTTCTCTTTGAGATTGAAGTAAATAGAAATGTTGCTTGGAAACAAATTCAGCCTACTTGGGTAATTTGTGCTGATGTAATTATATATCAACTTTACAGGATTATTATCAGAAAATATTGTACATAGTTGTAATTCTGAATACACATATTTTTCATTACTTAGATATTATAGTAATGCAATAGATTCACAGTTTTGCAAATAGGAAATAAGCAAAAACAGCAGTGCAACATTTAAAGAATACAAGGAATATTTAATGGCAACCCAGCTAGCAGAACAGATTATGTTTAATAAATCTAAACCTGAATTTACAGATTAAAAGTTTTATATGCATTAATTATAAGTGGTTCTTCTTTAAGTGGATGGGATGCTACCTACAATAAGCAAATGAAACTAATAAAAGTTACGTCCTCAACAATCATGGGTCTAGCATGAGGGCAGGCAAGTAAAGCTGCAAAGATTGATATTTCAGTTATTGGTTAAATGAAGAATGGTCTACAGATTCTTTTCACAGGAATCAAATAACCTTTGTAACAGCAAACAATCCCACACTCACAAACACAAGGATGGGATGAGTTACATTCTTCACTGCGGTCCAAATAAACTAGCAAAGCAAATTATATTATTTACAGTACACACATGACTTAACTTTCAGAGTCCCTGAACAGATCCCAACAGTACTAATTTGAAACCAGAAACTAAATACTATAACAAAACAATACAATAAAAAAGAATTAGCCCAAGTAAACCACGACAAACTTTCTTAAAGGGAGAATCATAACCATAGAACTAGTACAGAAAGGGCGATATCCTATATGTGTAGTATTCAGCCTCCTAAAAGCTGTATATCTAATGGAGACAGATAATGAAATATCTCTCTGAGTCTGCATTTTGGATGTACTAAGGCAAATGTGGAACGACTGATCTTTCAGATATTTCATCACAAAATTTTAGGAGTCAATGAATATATCTACAATGCACCACCTACTTGTAGGCAGAATGAAATCTTAAATGTTAATATAGCTAATAATTGAGCCTACAATTTTTTAATAGTCTGATTCTGGAGAAAGATGGACTAAATAAGCAAGTAACACATTTTTTTACTATTATAGGTTTATATCGGTAATATACTTACAAGTAATTCTTTATCAAAAAAGGTTCTAATTAAACAGTAAAAAATAGGGAAGGAAACAGTACAAAAACTACTGAAACCCCATCAATTTTGAGAAGAAATGAGCATGTCTTTGAGGCACATGTCAAATGAAGGAATAACAAACTATAAACACTGCAAAATCCATAAACTTCATTTCAATAGTATACCACATTAACCAGTATTTCTGTTCTGTTAACATTAAATGGATCAATCTTTGCCAGAAGCAAAATTATAGAATTCATATTCACATACAATGACCTTTTCATAAAGAGAGAAGAAAGTCATTTGAGATCAGAGTAACTCACCACTAAAATCTTTGTTCTGATTGCAAAAGGGATAAACACACTGGAATATTCTACTGGAAGAATGCCAAAACCACTGTTGTATAGAAAGGTCAAACCGAGAGAGAATTTAAAGAAGAAAAATATTGTAAAATTATTACATTCACTAGATGCCTCAAACCCAAGTGAATTGTAGTCTTGCCCTACTCTTGGGAACACATATCTTTAGCACTTATGAGTTCTGTTACAGTAAGTCACCAGGCTTCAGTGTCAAAGGCAGTTATCATTCTTATTCCTTCCCTTTGTTATCTGACAAAACTAGGCAATATTCACTGTGCTTTCCAATTTAACTTTATCCTTTGAAGCATAACTGTTCCCCTTGATCTCTATTGTCCATTTTCTTCTACTCCCAAGTTACACTGGTTCCAAGCAGCTTCTTCAGTCTGAATAAGTTGATTAGTTGTTTGAATGTACCAACTCTTAAAATTCTTAGGGGTTCCAATGACTCTGCCTACTCAGATTCCCCTAACTAACTTGGTTCGGACTGAAGAAGTTGCTTGGATAAGCACAAATACATTTCAAACCAACAAGAAAATAAGTATCGCTGTCATGATTCAACTGCCAGACAATTCTACCTGGATGACTGAGAATCATCATTAAAAAAACCACATCATCCAGTCTGGTTATATCTTCTTGGATCAATTGCTTTGATGGTTGAGAAAGTGACCCTTAAAAACACTGGGTTATTTTGATAATTGTTCTTTGTTTCCTCCATGAATTATACTTCCTCTGTGAGATTTGCTCAACCCAGCTTTATGGTTTTTTATGTAAAAAAGCATCTCCTTTGCTCTCAATACCAAATATGAAAGGCTTTTCGTTTCAGATAAACAGCAGCCTAATGATTTACTTCAGTATTTGGCAATGCTCTATGAATGCAAGCTAGTGTCATTAAATGTTTTATATATAACTTTATGCAAATGCACACATATCCTCTGAGTAAGAGAGCCTGGCCTAATCCCTTTGAAACACCAAAAATAAATATATCCAAGGGAAAACAAAAACACTTTATATGAGGATATTGCAACAGTAACAAGAAATTCATCTCAGCAAAGTGCTAGCATAAGCAATTTTAAATTAGATATTCTATGAAAATCTGCAAGGTAATATAGTTTAGTACAGCAATGGATTATAGCTAGATTTAAAATGTTATGCCTAACGATTCCTGAATATGTGGAAAGTAGCTTCATTAGGCTTTATAGACTTCTAACTATATGGATTTTCTGCATATTATTTGCTTACTAACCAGTGCCCAATTAAATTCATTGTTCCAGTTTAAATTTTAGCTCCAATAAAATTTTGAGCTTAGTTTTCTGGATGACATGATCATTTCAACCCAAATTTAGTTACTGTAAACTCTCCGAACCATATTGTAAATAGGTCACCATTTATAATGGTTGATAGAATTCAACTGTCATTAGAAGCGCTAATGAATTGCTTTTTTTGTGTAGCATGAAATGGAAAAATCTGTCCAGCTTAAATCACACAAAGAACAGCAAGGATAATTTGGCAAAGATAATAAAATTTCATGATAATTATGACATAATGCATATCAGAAATATGAATTTAATGAATAAGTCTTAATATGTTAACTGATACTGAAGAAAAGATTACATTTTATCCACTGTTTTAATTATACCCTTTTAAAGATGAGTGATTCAAGGAGTACTAATGTTAATATAGTTCTGTTTAATTCAATAGAACTCCACCAATGTAAATAACAATTTAACCACCTCCCTCTTATCCATAACCACATTTATTTGCATTTATTTCCCACACAGATGGTATTAGGATAAGCAATGATTTTAAAGAGCAATCAATTTGCAAGAAAATGTCACTATTCGGTTTTGATTTAACTGCTGGTGCACAGTGTATTTTAGGGTCCATCATATGTTGATTAAAAGCAATCTATGAACTGGGGACATGTTAGGAATAACTATTAATCATGATTATTGCAACTGTATGAGTAGAAAGGGAACATCTGTGACTGCAGTGATAAGATCATAAATTGGAGCAAAATTTACATAACACTTACTGTCTCACTTAGCAACATAAATTTTGGGATCAATTGAGGTCGTAAGTTGAGGACTACCTATACTAAATTCTGATATTAAAAATACTATACTGAAGAGAGCAAATTTTGGACATAATCTCCAAAATATGTTTTATTTGACAGAGACTTTGCAAATATTTTTGAACATCCTATTATTAATTTTAAGGTACAGGTTCATCCAGAATCTTGCAGAATGTTACTATACTATAATAACACTTTTAGTTCTTGAATTGCTGATTTTATTACAAAGAAAGTATTATTTTCAACTGTTACGGTTCTGCAGGAGTAAAACAGTTATTATTGACCAAGAATGAAAGGAAATTTAAAATACTCAAAGTAATTTGTAAATCCCACAATTTACTAATAATTTCAAATAAATAAATAAAAATTGACAATCCCTTTGGTTATCATTTCTTCAATTGAAAATATGCACATGCTTTTACTGTAAAAATAACTGAAAAAATTCACATATAAATTTCCTGGAATCAAACTAAGCTGAATACAAACAGAACATATTGTAACACTAAGGCATCTAATTCAAGGACAGATGTCTAAACAATATAGAGTCAATACAAGGCCAAAACCCAGTTAAATGATAAGTATCCTAATTACAGAGACAGCTGATGTTTCAAATGAACTTGGCTGATACACATGTCATGCATACTGTATTGTGCTCTTCAAACTTTAGAATCAAACAATGGTAAATATTATAGCTTTGTAAAACAATCAAATGTTCTCATTTTGAGTGCATATTTTATGTGTAATTAGGTGCAATCACATATACACTCAAGGGAAACAATTTAAATATTGTCCTTTCTATGAAAACGTATTGGAAAAAAGTCTGTTCTAGGCTCACTGTGCCAGCTAGGAAGCAAATTAAACTAGCACTCTGCTTGCTGCTTCACAAGGACAAATTTACTAACTACTATTTAATAAATATTAATTCATATATTAGTAGCTAGTAACAATCAATGCTAATTTTAATCAATGCCAATTTTTTTTAAAAAAATCTAATTTTGAGGATCTGTTTTATATTCACAGTTTTATCCTATGCTAAGTTTAGCTTTCCTCAAATTTACAGATCTTGGACATCTCTCTCCATCTCCTTCTCACATCAGACTATCACTGGCAAACATTTCATCAACGTCCATTACAAAATCATTTGATCATTACAATGTAGATACATTACCAAATACATTTAACTAATAACTATACAATGACTTATAAAGTAGGTTTTGACTATTTTTTATATCTGAATTAGATCTTATATTGTTAATTCTTTAGCATTGTTGAAGTCCATCTTTTATTCAATAGACAACAAACTGTGAAATGTCAGGGGTCATGCTTCCATTATGGTCTTATTCAAATGTAGGTCTTATTTTCCAGAAACAGTTTCATGTTTTTAAAAATCTAATCAACATAGTTATAAGGAAACTTGTAGTCTCTACATAAGATTTATTTGACAGAGGCCCTGAGGGCATGCTTTTTACTCCCACACTATACCTCATTGCAAGATAATTATTTTTTCTGTTGGCTCAGTTCACAACTCAATGAAGGATTAAAAATGATATAAATATTTTACATTGCATTTCTGTATCAGTTATTGGCTGTCCTCCCTCCAGAACTGTATGATCACAAGTACTTTGTAAAGCTCAGATGAGACAAAGCTAATCACAATGTAAATAATCACAGATGCTGTTCAAAACAATATTTATAGAAAGAATAAAGTATAGCATATTTAACCAGACTTCAGTATTTGTTGCTTTAGGAACTGGTATGTCTTCATAAATTGTACTAATTTAGGAATCAAATTTGATCCCCTTTCCTCAAAAAAATTAATTTCTTTCCCTTCCTCAGCAGAAAGGAAAGATGGAACAGCTATTTTTTAAAAGACAACCCTTTCTCTTTCAAACAGAGGGGGGAGGAGAGGGGGGAGGAGAGAAAGAGGGAGACAGAAAGAAAGAGACAGAAAGAAAAAGACAGAAAGAGAGAGAGAGAAAGTGTGTGTGCAAGGCTCATTCTCTATTTTTCTATTTTTCATTACTTCCAACATTTTTCTACAAGATCAAGGCAAACACCTTCTGCATTATATTTTCCATAATTGAATTTTTTGCATTACTAAGTTATATGTGTTCCAATACAGAGACACTTTATTACTAGGATGCTCCCTCTTAAGGTGAGGAATATTTACTTTAAATGTCTATTTTTGTGTTTCTCTTTATATTTATATATAAAGTATAAAATACTGGAAAGAAGATTTAAAACTAGCATAGCAGAGCCTCAATAGGTTGGGTAACAGAATACCAGAGGCTCAATATACAGAGAGTGATGGAAGATACTGCACTTTAACAAGCCTTGCTGTGATATCCTCTCAGCTTATTAGGGAAAATAGATAAAACTTCAGAGATAGCTTTCTTCGGCTCCTTTCCTTTACCTCTTTGACCATATTTAGCTTATCTCTAAATACCTATCTCTTATCTGTAATCAATTCCAGTTCTTGTCCACTATCTTTCTGCCCTAGTTTCTTTTTATCTTCTGCAATAGAGTAGATAATTATGTCAATATTCACGTAATTTAGCAGATTACTTGGCCTTCCATTTATTTACTTAGAATACAGTCAGGTCATCTATTTAAATATTTTAAAAGATAAGCATCTGCCTTCAAACACACTTTATTTTTGAGAGAGAGAGAGAGAGAGAGAGGGAGGGAGGGAGGGAGGGAGGGAGGGGGGGAATATCAGTTTCCAAAAAAATGTAATAGGATGTGAGAAACACCTTGGAAAGAAAAGTCACAACTAAAGCAACATTATACAATACATATCTTAACCTACAGAAGGAATGGGATGCTAAAATTCTCTAATTCCCTAATTCTCTGGAAAGTAAGATAGGGGAGACTACTTTCAGACTTGCAAGATTCCGTTACTGTGATATTAAAATAAAAGTACTGTTAGCATTCAAAGTTTGGGTTTCTTGTCTGGACTATTTTGATGGTGATATTACCTTATATATGTTAGGTTGTTTTTACTTGTTGTCAGCAGGTTTTTATATATTGCCCAGCTGCACAGAGTCTTGATGTTAAGATATTAGCCATATAAATAATTTAAATAAATTAATAAAGACATTCAGACTTCTTGGAGTGAAAATCCAAGGGCAAAAGGCAGTATCAAAGGATGGTTATATGAACTTGCTTGAATAACATGCAAAGCGATAGTACAATTTGTTTGCTTCTGCTTCAATTTCCAGCTGAAGTCAGCTACCCTGTTTTGCAATTCATTGTTAATGGCTAGAGTGGTCTGTGAACTAAGCCAATTGAGACACATTCAATAAACTGATCAAACAACCACTAGCTTAAAAAATGTATGAATGCAAAAATAGAAATGAATTTATGGTTTCAGATATTGCTTTCTAAAGGACTTTGTGATTAAGAATAAAATAGTAGAACCATTTCCTGTTATTACTTGGCTTTTTATGTTATTCACTTTATTTCAATCTAATTATTTAACTGTTCAATCTGATGGTCAATTATACAATACCACAGAGGTATACAAATATGCAACCCATATTTGTATCTTATTAAACTTGTTTCATTGCTTTGTGGCATCCAGAACAAAGTGATCCTGTGATTAAAGATATATTAATCAATCTGTCTAATAAAGTGATTATTGAAGTTAAAATATTAAATTTATCAGTGAAACAAATAGTGTAAGTTTATTGTATTTAATGTACATTCTTCTACTTATTCATTTAATTTCTATAGCTCCCCAAGTTAGCAAAATGACTGTTAGTACTCAAAACTGAAAAACAATTACATAATAGTACAAAGTCAGCATCCATAGTTTAATAATAGCTGATGAATTTATTGAAAATATCAGAAGAAAAATATGAAAAGTTCTAACGTGATTACTTTAGGATTAGCATTATTGTTTTAAAGAAAAGAAATTATGTTATGTTGCTATGTTATGCTGTTATGTTATGTTACGTTATAGCTGGACTAGAGAAAAGAAAGACTAGGGGTGACATGAGAGCAGTATTCTGGTATTTGAAAAGCTGCAACAGAGAGGAACAACTTATTTTCCAAAGCACCAGAAACCAAGACAAGAAACAATGGATGAAAACCAATCAAGGAGAGAAGTAACCTGCAATTAAGGAAAAATTTCCTAACAGTGAGGATGATTAACCAATGGAAGAGCTTGTCTTCAGAGGTTGTAGGTGCTTAATTACTAGAAGTTTTTAAGAAAAGCTGAACAACCACCTATCTGAAATTTATAGTGTCTCCTGCTTGAGGCTTGAGCCCCAAAAATTGACATTCTTAGATATCATCTTTCCATCATAATAAAATCATATTTGTCCTTAATTTGAATGTTCACAGTAATATAGATACCCAGGATTGGTTGGAATCAGCCAGCATCCCAATTAAATAAAGAAAAAAGAAATAACCTAACAGGAAATACTATTTGGAGAGACAATTACTTATTTAAATCTGCTTTAATTTTGGAAGTGGCTAGTGAATTAACAAAAGGTCTAACCTCAAACCAGTCTAAACATTGATTCTTTTTATTTGCTTTGTTGTTAATTTTAATGTTTTAACTAATATTTTAATGTTTTAATGTTTTTAACTTTTTAATTACATAGATAGATAGATCAGCAATTCTATCCAGTACTGGTGTGGTGTGGTGTGGTGTGGTGTGTGTGTGTGTGTGTGTGTGTGTGTGTGTGTGTGTGTGTTTCTATCCATTATTGCAAAATACTATGAAAGTTACACATTCATAGATTTTATGCAAGAATGTGGGAAGACTGAACTGTACTTCTTAAAAAGAATTCAGAAAAAGGTTCTTCTACAGAGTGCATGTGCTATTACACTACAACTGACTGTAACTTTTTAAAGCAGCTAAGTAAGCTGCTCTAAGCAAGCAAACTAAGTTTATACTTTTGATGCCATTTTTCATCTGCAAGGTGATAAGCATTTAGATATCTGATTTATATGTCAAAGAAAATGAAAAACATGTTAAGTTTATGATGGCAATATGATATAAACTGGCTGAGAACTACAAGGACCTTGACACAAGGTATTGAGTAATTAAACAAATTGTCAAAGTGAAGCATTTTCAACAAAAAATAAATGAATATATGTAATGATCATTCACATTAGAAAACACATATTTTATTTTTTTCTATACTGTGTTTTTATTGTTTGTAAGCTGCCTAGTCTTTATGAGCAAATAGGTGGCTAAATAAAATTTCTAAATAAATAAAAATATAATTGAATATTACCATTTATGGGATATATTGTAAAATTATGACATTTATTTTCATTGCAAACATGAAAAAATATCACTCCAAGATGATAAATTTTGCTTTATTAGCATGTAGATTGTGCTTAGATAATGAGATTCACAAATATTTAATTCTGGAAAAAAATCTACTTTGAATTCTGGTGGTAAAACTTATTGGAAAGATTAAGATATCGTATAGTATAAATCTTTATTACGGTCAAAGACCAGCAATACACATTAGTTTTTACACTATGTTAAAAAGTAGTGACATTAAGATATAATTAAAAAGTATTGACGTTAAAAGTGGAAAATAACATACATGTTCTCAGATTGTTCTGGTCACTCGCTGGTTTACCTGGGTGCAACGCTGTTAAGTATAGGAGTAAATATAATGGTCTAAAGATTGTTAGAGATATGTTCAGATAATTGCTACAAGATGACAACTATACTTCTGTAGCCAATTTTTTTCTTATGGACATTGCAGCAGCACAGAACTTTGCCACTGCATACGTGGTAACCAGGTTAGTGTCCTGGAGGAGAAAGCCTAGATATAAATTGTCTGCCCTCCCTGGCAATCTCTCTAAGAAGGGGAGAATATGTGCAGACCTACAAGCTCTATATAGCTTGCAGTGCAGGGACGTGCGGTCAGGAGAGGCAGGGGAGGCAGGGCAGGCAGGGCCTCACCTCTCTTCATGAAATAATAGTATATGATATTATATACTATATATATATAATATTATAATATTATATATTCGTCCGGCCGCGCCCGGAAGCTGCGGAGGCAGAAATGTTGTCGGCGCTTCTGGATGACGAAGGCACGCAAACACGCATCTACCCAGCTGTCTTTTCCAGCTACCTAGCGCTCTTTTCCACCGATCGCACACGTTGTGCGCGCAAGAAGGAAAAGTCTGCGGCAAAGCCCTTGTCGCCCCGAGCTCTTGTTTGCACTTCCGCCCCTTTTTCTTCGCTCCTCCCCGCTCTGGCTCTGGAAGGGCCGGCGAGGTTGGCTCCAGCCGAGAGCGAGAGGGAGGAGAGGAGGGGGTAGCTGCGGGCTACCTTCCGGCCCTGGCGTGCGCGCCTCGCTCTTGTCGGAGCCTCGGCCGCCCGCAGCTTCGAGTGAACCGCAACGGAGCCCCCACCTCCACCCCCCCTCAAGACCTGAATTGCAGGCTGAACGCAGAAATAAAGTGAAGGCGGTTCGGTGGAAGCCCTGCCTAACTCAAGTGCCCTTTAACCACGCTGAACAGGCTGAACTTTCATTAAGGGCGTTAAAACCAAGTTGAACAGGCTGACGTTTCCACCTTTAGCAGAGTTTGCGAACTCCGCCCGCCTCGCCAAACCAATTTCGAAATCATTGTTTATTCCAAATGCGCACAAAAAGCGTGCATGATCGGTGGAAAAGAGCGCTAGGTAGCTGGAAAAAACAGCTGAGTAGATGCGTGTTTGTGTGCCTTTGTCCTCCGGCAGCGCCGACATTTCTGCCTCTGCCCTCCGCAGCTCCCGGGCGCACCCGGACGGAGGTAGCCAGAATGGCGCCGAGGCAGTCCGGCGGGCGAGCAACCGAGGATCAGTCTGGCCGGATGAAAGAGCGAGCGAGGCAGCTTGATCCATTCTGGCTACCTCCGTCCGGGCGCGCCTGGGAGCTGCGGAGGGCGGAGGCAGAAATGTCGGCGCTGCCGGAGGACAAAGGCATGCAAACACGCATCTACCCAGCTGTCTTTTCCAGCTACCTAGCGCTCTTTTCCACCGATCGCGCACGCTTTTCGTGCGCATTTGGAATAAACAATGATTTCGAAATTGGTTTGGCGAGGCGGGCGGAGTTGTGGTTCTCAGTCGAAGCTGTGGGCGGCCGAGGCTCCGCAAGAACGAGGCGCGCACGCCAGGGCCGGAAGGTAGCCCGCAGCTACCCCCTCCTCTCCTCCCTCTCGCTCTTGGCTGGAGCCAACCTCACCGGCCCTTCCAGAGCCGGAGCAGGATGGAGCGAAGAAAAAGGGGCGGAAGTGCAAACAAGAGCTTGGGATGACAAGGGCTTCGCCGTGGACTTTTCTTTCTTGCGCGCACAACGCCGCTTTGGTGGGAAACCGCTCGCCATTCTTGCGCGCCTC
The DNA here is from genome assembly GCF_964273705.1 of Natrix helvetica. NCBI lineage: Eukaryota > Metazoa > Chordata > Lepidosauria > Squamata > Natricidae > Natrix > Natrix helvetica. The sequence continues at coordinate 59,261,224 of NC_138551.1, read as the reverse complement.
TCCAACCACCGCCTTAGAAGTGAGTCGCGCGGACGGAGCTTTGCGGCTGAGGAGAGAGGCAGGGACGGAGGGAGTGGGGGGAGAGGAGCCACCCCCCTCACCCACCAGGCAATGGGGAAAGCTTTCCCGAAATGGGGGGGGGGTGTCGCGGGAAATAAAAAGTGCACGCGCTGGGGGGGACGAAGGAGGCTTTGGCGCGCCTTAGAGGCAGGCGGGAAAGCAACGAAAGGGGCAGCGAGGGCGGGCAGGAAAGCAACGAAAGGGGCAGCGAGGGCGGGCGGTGGCTGCAGGCGGCAAGGCTTGAGCGGGGTGAAAGCGCAGCCCCTTTCGTTGCTTTCCCATTCACCCCGCTCAAGCCTTGCCCGAGGGAGCTGGGGATCGGGCTTTGGGTTGGTGGGAGACCTTGAAGGAGTGGGGGGGAAGGGACTGGCGCCGGTGGAGGAAGCAATGCTACGCGGATCAGTGCACTCCGCGGTCCCCTTAATGTTCACTCAGGAAGAATGGGACCACGTGTGCTGGAGGCGGAGGCTGTCTCAGCCTCCTGCACACGTCCCATTCCCCGCCTTCCTGATGATGTCACCAGCCTCCCCAGCCATAACCCTCACCGCACATCACTGTTGCAGTGTAATAGAACATGTGAATTATCTTCCACTTCTCCTTTACCACATATACAAACCCATTCTGCTATAGGTGTTCTCTTATACCTGCCTTGGAGGAGTGCTGAAGGAGGAATGTTAAATCTGGCTCTGAATAAAGCTATTCTTTGTTTTGGGAAGATCAGGTCATTTAGATATCTTGCCGATTCCCACACACCCTGTTTGATTTTGTCCCTACTGTGGAGAAGCAACCTATTTAGTTCTTCTTTGAACTCCATGTCCTTCATTTTGTTAATTACTACTTACTTTGCTTGATCAAAGCCTAGGGACATTAAGAATACTGGTGAGAGCCCACAAGAGGCCAGCTTGTGATCAATTGCCTGTTTCCAGGGGGAGGGGAAATTGTCAGTCAACACTAGTGGGGATAGTCCCTCTGGAAAGAAATGCATTTTAAGCCAAGGAATGATCATCATCTTCCAGGCTCTTACCTGAATTTGGGTGCAGCTAATATAGCTCGCAGGAATTTGGTTTGTATGGTTTCTAGCAAGTCTTTCTTTGCAAGGATTCTTGTTTGTGCCCCATATAGAATTTGTGCCAATGTTTTGGCCTGAAAAAGTTTTAAGGCAGCAGGTACTAACTGACCTCCACCTGTATAAAAGAAATGTTTAATTGCATTTGAGACCTAATGACTACTTGCAATGTGTGATCCAGATGTGCCTTTCATGTCCCTTGCAAGTGGAAAACCACCCCAAGGTATCTAAATGTTCTAACCTGTTTCAAACTATGTCCTTCTATTTTCCGGGAGTATTGGCTTGGTCTTTTAGCAAAAACTAAATTTTTTGATTTATAAAAGTTAAGGACCAGCTTGTTTTGCCTGCAATAGCCGAGTGTTGCCCTAATTGCTCTCTTCAGTCCTACAGGGGTTTGTGAAATGATAGCGGCATCATCAGCATATAAGAAAATCGGCACTTTGCGTTGTGCTAGGTTAGGAGGATGGAAATCAGGGTTCTGTAAGAGATCAATCAGGGGATTAATATAAAGTTAAAGAGGGAGGTGGACAGGATGCAACCCTGCCGTACCCCTTTTTGTACCCTTACTGGGCCGGTTAAACTCCCTTGGGGATTGCACCTCACTTTCAAGGTGGAATTAGCATACAATTTTTGTATGAGGAAGAGGAGGCGTTTATTGATAGTGGTGCATTTTAATTTCTCTCAGAGGGTGATCCTGGATATTGAATCAAAGGCCTGCTTAAAATCAAGGAAGGCCACCAAAAGAGAGGATTTTTTTTATATGTGTATTTTTGTACTAAATGGTGGAGTACCAAGATATGATCCACCATAGATCTTCCTTCTCTAAAACCGGCTTGTTTGTCTTTGATTATTCCCCTGAAATTAATCAATCTTGAAGTTTATAATTTAGGTGTTTGGCATACAGTTTACTAATAATGCTTAGAAGACAAGGTTAGGTTAGGTTAGGTTTATTGGACTTATATGACTAATGGGTATATAATTGCCTGGGTCATTTCTACCTTTTTTATAAATTGGTATGATAATTGGTATCTCTATCAAAAGCACAAGAATATTTTTTAAGTGGATGTTTATTATATATTTTAAATATGGACTAAAGAACTAGACTTTTTCCTAATGCCCACCAATAAAATTCATGTCTTTAAAAATGTTTGAATGGTATCAAAAGGTATTAAAATTCATTCATTAAAAAAAACCCCACTCTATTCAGTGAACTAGCCTCCCTGAGAGAATAGACTTCTGATTTTCTATGTTGTAGATGTAAAAATAAATTAGGATTCACTGATCTATATGATATGGTAACATTTGATATCTTTTGGAGAGAGTGTATATAAGAACATTTATGGAAAAATGTTTAAAAGTTTGAGGTATTAACATCACAGGAAATTATAAATCAAAACAGGAATTTTACTGTTTACCAGGAATTATCGTTGGGTCAAACATATTGGGACATATGATATGATATTATTGTATTGTATTTATATATTTGTCAGAAAATTGTTATCTCTCTGTTTTGGAAATGATAACATTTTTGATTATTCAAAGGATGCCTCAACGTGTGCTTTTATGGCATAGATTAGGCAACATTTTATAGTAATAATTTGTATTGATTAGTGTATTTATTACCAAACTATATACCTTAAAGTATGCATTTATATTTTATATAAAGTAGTATTATTCTCTATTTTCTCTTTTTTACCTTAATTTGTATTTTTAGTTTGTACTTTTCCACTTGTTATTTTTCTTTTTCTTTAAGTTGAAAGATTGTTTTAATTGTGTATGTTAAACTCTTTTTTTAAGTCTATGAAAATGTTGGACACAGAGTGAATGCCTTTATTAATAAATATTTTTGGGACAAAACATTTTTTATATAATAGAAACATGACCTGAAATCATCCAGCGTAAATACTATCTTTTGTAACAGAATAAACTGTCTATACAAATCATGTCTCCATACAGTATAGTTAAGGAATAGTAAATGAAACTATTAAACACAAATAATTTTAAAAAATAACTGCCAATATTAATACCTTATTTCAATAAAGCTCAGGAATTGTCTATGGCATGTTTGATTTAGTTCAATATATAGTAGTAATAAAACTTTCATTTAACAGAGTTATACACAATAACTTTTATAATAATCATTTTGTGATGCAAATAAAATTATGACATGTAAGTATACTCTTATCTCAAACTTTTACAGTAATGAATATATATTAATATATGATTAGGAGGTAACATGGGGTAATTAACGCGGTGTCTACTACTTTAGAATATTAGGTTTAACATTTTGTTTCATTGATTTTATATATACTTCTTTGAAATTATTACCTTTTGGCACCATTATTTTTTAAAATGATAATAAACAGTTTATAATGCCAGAACTTCCATGGTAGTTTGATATTTCTTTTTCCAGAAATTTTAAAGGAACAGAAACATTTGGAAATAGGTTATGATATACCTAACAGGAAAAAAATGGATATTTTTAAAATATTAAAGTTGTATTATTTGAGAAAAAACATTAGTCCAACATTACTAAGAATAAACTAAATTTTGGAATAGGAAAGAGCAACTGTTAGGTTCATATTTCATGATGGAAAAATCTAATTGTTTAATTTCCACATATATTTTTTATTATATGCATGTGCTTGCAGCTGATTACTTTCCAAAGGACCACTTATTATCAGTATATAGATTTATAGAGTGGAGTGTGTATGTGGGGGGGGGGGGTTGAGATTGTTTACTTTTTATTTGGTCCAGAATGCTGTGCAGAATAAAACAACGGGAATATTGTTTTATTCACATGCACGTTAGATCACAACATAGAATATGTGCATTTACGGTCTAAAATTATATCAACTTCGCAGTTTATTTAATTTGCAGTGCTGTGCAAAGCATTTAAAAAATCAGCTTAAAGAAAGCACTGAAGTGTTAAAGCAGAAAAGTCATGAAAGGCTCGCATAACTGTTTCAAAGCTGTATCCCTGTTGTTTGCAGGTGAATATTTATTTATTTATTTATTAATCCATTTTATATGCCGCACCCTTTCCACCAAGGGACTCGGGGCGGCGTACAATTTACTACACAACAAATAAATAACAAGGAGGAGATATACAAAAAGCATTATACAACACATAATAAATAAATAATCAATTAATTAAAAACAGCAAGAAGCAATTAAAAACAATTAAAACACCCAAAGTCAAACCTAATTTAAAATTTTATCCAGAGGGATTAGAATAGCTATAATTCAGGCCAGGCCGGCTAGTTGGAACAGGTGGGTCTTGAGTTTCGTGCGGAAGGAGCGGAGATCGGTTGTTGTCCTAATATATATGAACAAACATGAACATGAACCATGTTCATGAATACATGTGACCAAACAATACTTATGTTGTTGCATGCTTAAGGAAATTGAAAGAGCCTTATCATGTTTCAATTGTATGCCAAATTAAGTTAAAATATGTTGTCAGGTAATGAGGATTTAATAGCTGCCACCTGATGTAAGGTTGTAAGCTGTAAATTGTAAGCTGATGCAATAAGGATGATTCAGCAATATAAGTATTTCCAGTTTAAGACTCTGATGGGGTCCAGACAAGTCATTTCTCTTTTAAGAGATGTCTCTATATAGGATGCCATTAGAAGATGTTGCTCTCTTTCTCGTGTATCTCATCTCTCTCCTTGTGTCTGTAGCTGAGTGGTAAGGAATTTATCTACCATGTGCATGTCTGTATATATCTATATGTAAACCACTATTAATTGTCTAAAGGCTCTGTGTGCTGTGTTTTTCTCCTGACCAGATCTGAGTTTATCTCATAACAATAGTCATACTGCCCAAACTCTGATATATGTCACTTTAATCTTACAAATAGTAGTAGGCCTTCATCCTGCAACATGTGATAATATGAACTATTCTAAAAGGTTTAGCATTTCTAACTCCCTGAATAGTAGCTCTTCATGTGTTCTTCTTTGTTACATGATTTTTTTAAGTTATAATTTTTTATTAAAATTAACGTATGGTTAGTTTTACCTGCTTATATATAATGATTCATACATTTGAGACAGACCCCTACTTATGGTAGAAGAATTCATAGTTGACAAATCAGGAAAGCAAAAAAAAAAAAGAGACATAATTTATACAAAAAAAGATGTTTCAAGTCAAAGTATTTTGAAATTATATTCCTATGCAGCCCTGCTGAAATACAGTTCTATGTAATTAATTCTAGTCATATGAAGAAAAAGTGAAGCAGAGTTTTAAGATGTGTCCTTTAGCCAGTGAACTGGTAAGTGAAAACTCCCTTGAGGTGAGCACAACTGCTGGTGATTTCATGGAAATGCCCATATAGTTTTCTTGGCAGCAATACCGATGTGGTTTGCCACTGCTTTCTTCTGGGGTGTTTTTCAACTTGCCAATCTAGGCTCTGGCCCTGTGATTTCTACATACTCTTCTTTATGCTGACCTTGGAGAAGAAATAATTGTGAAGCATCATCACTGAATTTATACTGTCAGCTATGTAGGATCCCTCTGTGTCCCTTACACTTCACCATGCATCACTGAACTGTAACAAACTCTGACAGGCATACTATGCATCTCCAAATAGTGAAGCACTCTTGTTATGACAGTTGGAATGGAAATATTGGACACAACCACAATTCTTGAATTTATTCAGAGATAATATTCTTGTAGGATGTTGATGAAAAAAAAAGGAGAAAATGATACATATTTAATGCAACCAGTTAAATGCTAAATTCTTCATAATGTAATGTTAAAAGAAATGTCATATATAATTGGTATCATTTGAAATTTAGTCAGTTTGTCTGCTGGTTTTACAAGTACGCTGTCATAAAAAGCTGTCGGTGAATTTTAAATACCTGACTTGTTCAGTAATTTTCTTCCATTCAAAGAGAATTTATGAGAAAGGTCATTTGCTCTACAGTGGTAATCATATTTGCATGTGAGGGATAAAACTTGGAGCATCACAACAACACAATTTATGAGAGACTTTCTAATAAATTAGATTCTTTCACTGAATGTCTATAAAAGTCGTAAGTTATTTTAGAACACTTTAGAACTATACTTTAGAGTGATAACAAATTAAAAGAATTAATGAAGTCAAGCAATATAGAATATGGGTATATTTTCAAGGATATATTTAGTTAAATTCCTGTCTCAAATTTCAAGGTTGGACAACTATGCAATTTGAGCCAGACAGCAATGCCTATTTACCTACTTAATTCTAATACATTTGTGTGTGTTGGGGAGAAAGTCCCTCTGTACACTTTTTTCCCATTTAACCGGCACAGAATCCATTTGCAAATATTACACCAGGCTTATACCAGGCTTTTCACAAGAACTCAATCTAAAGTAATATTAGGCTAGCCATAACTAAAAGGATATTAAAAATTACAAAACTTGAAAAGAAAAAAAGACTTTAATAAATACATTTTCTAAATTCAGTTGATGAAAAGTAAAGAAAAATACACTGAAGAAACTTTTGTTATATAGCAGCCTGCAATTTTCTGGAATGGTTTCATCTCTATTCAAAGTATTAATGAACATTATAAAATATTTTTTATATGAAAGAACTTATTCAATGGTAATTTTTGTACCCTAATGCATCCTTTTCACTCAAATAAACAAGGTAAACCTAGGTAAAAAGGTGACGGGGTATTAATTTTGTGTTACTGGTTTTTGTATTGGGTTTTTATCTTTGTAAGCCACCCGGAGCCATTGAGACTCTGGATGGCTTACCAATTGGGCAGCCAGATACATTTTCTTAAATAAATAAATTCCAGCCAATCCAAAAAAGGTACACGTGGTTTCTTTATTTTATGGTCCAGCTTTACATAATCATGACCTCAACTAACCTGACAACCTTAAAGAACATTTCAATTTCACAAGGTTCTCAGGCACTTTCTACATGAAGGAGATATGTTCTCTGTGGTCTGCAATTTGCTGTTTAATGGTGACATGGTGGCAGGCTTTTTATGCAACAGAATCTTGTTTTGAAAAACTTTCCACACTACAATAGGAACACAGTTAAAGGAACATTTTCAAAATTCTACATTTTTATATTGCCTCATTCAGCCATTATTCTCCCGAGGTTCGCATATTTTAATTAACTATTTCTGTATCCTGAGTGCATTAGTGTTTCGTAGTGTAATATATGGCACTATAACGTCAGTGTGTCTGCATATGGCAAATGTACTTTCTAGTTAATAAGGGGAAACAAGATGATGGTTTGCAGAATAGCCTGCAGATCAGAGATCCTAGCTTGTATGTGAGCATGTCTAGGGTTAAATCAGTTTTTATTGCAGTAGTGGCAAACTGGCCTAAAAGTAGCAAAACCAGCACTATTGTCTTTACTGTTGGCAGGAAATGCTGCACATGACATGAGATCAATGAAAGCTGATAACCTAGTTTATTCCTTGTCTACCTTAATAAAAAGCCTTTTATGAATAAATGAAATGCATAGGAAAAAGTGATTTTGTAAGCATGATGAATGTATCACAAGATGATACATTACCATTGAAAGTCATTCAACATTTCAATGGCTATTTGGAGGATGACTGAGAAGGGAAATTGTTTGGTAAGCATTTATTTATTTATTTATTTATTATTCATGCTTCTAGACCGCCCCCTCTCCCAAAAAGGGACTCGGGGCGGTGTACAGTCCATGCCAAATATATCAAAATACAATAAAATTGAATATGTACAGTTAGAATGGAGGAGGTTAAAAATGGAATTAAAAGAACTGTACAAAGCAATATATATAAATATAGGATTTTGAACCCCTAAAACACACACAATAAGTTAAAAACAATACCCCTAAAATAACCAGTTAATACATTTGCCAGGAGGGATATGTAAGGTCTGTTCCAAAAAGATGTTAGACAATTCAATTCTTTTTATTACAGCCAGCAACAAAAATTGCATACAATTTTATAGATCTATTAGAATAAAATAAACTAAATAACCAATAAAGTGACAAGATAGTAAAAGAAATTTAGAACATTAATTGACTAATTTACTAGAACAATTGGTTAAATTATGGTGACATTTCTAAAACACAGAGATGCTGAGACACTTAAGTTCTAATTTAATATATTAATATTATAAAGTACTAAAAAGGTAGCTCTAGAGAGAGTAAATGACCATAGATTTAATTACTATCACATCCCTTAACATAAAATTGTGATTTTACAGTTCTACCCTGCAATGTCCTTAAGATAATAAACAGCTGGAGTTATCTATCTCTTGGCAGAAAGCAATGGTTATTAAACAGAATTTATCTACTTGGAGTTTATCCATAAGGTATCTTCTAAAAAGGGAAGTATAAGACCAGCATCACCTCTGTGCGTAGAAACTAGAAGAAGAGTGCCAGCAAGAATAAAAGGGGCAGTCAATTTATGTGCTATTGAATACATCTGTATACATGGAAAAGGAATAAATGTAAATGTAAAAACATGATTGATCAGAATATTTAGAATAAAAGACTGAAAAAACAATAAAAATAAAAGGTTGGTGAAACAGACTTTTTGGGGAGTCGTCACAGAAAAGCAAGAAAAGGAAAGAACTTAAAGCAGGGGTGTCCAAACTTGGGAACTTTAAGACTTGTGGACTTCAACTTCCAGAATTCCCCAGCCAGCAAGTAATGCAAACAGATATTCCCACTGAATGGGGAATAGATGTAAAGAAAGAGGGAATGGAACCTACATGGAATAACATAAGAAGAATTACAAAGGTGTAGTTAACTAACAAAATATGTTATGCTTATACAAATATATACATATATATATATATATATATATATATATATATATATATATATATATATATATATATATATATATATATATATATATATATATATATATATATATATATATATATATATATACAAATATATACATTATTATAATAATAATGATAGCTGCAATTTTAAAGGGCACTTGGTGGAGTAATGAAGTGAAAAAGGATATGGGTGGAAAGAAATGTATATAAGAGAAATATTATTGCAAAAAATAAATATGAGAAAAATTTAGAAAATGTGCAGAAGAAGTCAAATGTAAGTTATAAATTTGCTGTTTCTTCTCTGTAGAATCAGAGTTCAATAAACTGTACAATCTTTCTCTTATTGCTTCTCTTGTTCTAGGGCACCCTGATCCAGCCAGACTTCAGGTTCTGCACCAGGAAAGAATCAAGAAAGGAGGAGAAGAGTGGCTATTGACATCCAGGATTTGCTTACTGCAGGATTTCAGGGGCTCTATTGTGCAGATATCAGGCAGGTGCCTCATCTCAATATTAATAATTAACATAATCAAATTCACTAATCTAGACTCTTATAACTTTTATTATATTGTAATGTATAATTAATTGAAAAACAATAGCTTGTATTTATAAAATTATCATTATTGTGCATAGGACATTATCAGTACAAAACTTTTACTACGATTTCTACTGAGCATTCATTTTCTGTATTTAGCATCCCAAAGGAATTCAATAGCTATTGGTTTCTTTTTAAAAAATGAACTTTCTTATCCATATTCATTATACCAACGAAATTGGCTATCACGAAATTGTTTTATTAATGTTCAGAATGAGCAATAGCAATGAACCTCTGAACTATAAATATCATTTTTGGTACATTTTAACTATCTTCTGGAAAGTTTCCATTCAACACTAGAAATCTTGTGATTCATTTTTTCAGAATATACAGATATAAACACACATCTTTCATTTACAGAACTGCAAATTTGGAAATAATATCCTTAGATTGATACTCTACAACATCAAATAGTAGAAATATAAGTCTCAAGACTAAAGGCAAGATAAGTCACTTTATTTCTTTTAAATAAGGCTAGCCAACCAGCGGCTTGTGAATAAAATACATCTTTCGTTTACAGAACTGCAAATTTGGAAATAATATCCTTAGATTGATACTCTACAACATCAAATAGTAGAAATATAAGTCTCAAGACTAAAGGCAAGATAAGTCACTTTATTTCTTTTAAATAAGGCTAGTCAACCAGCGGCTTGTGAATAAAATACAAACACAAAAAGCACATAATAGCACATAACCTGACACATATACTGCAGTCCTAGGTAATCAGTCATGAGCCATTATAAATAATTCCTTTGAAGTGTCAGGAACCAAAGTCTAAATGTTTCAATCTGATAAGCGCTAGTATCATAAAACAATTAAACCAAAATTATCCTTCTGGTGACTTCATCCATGCAGTTTTCTAAAATGTTACAGAAGTGATTTTCTACGTGTCTTTTTATGGGACTCTAACTCCTAACTTTACCCAAGAGACCTATACTTTTAAGATGTTCCTTCATGCTAAGAATTAAATTGTTTAGCTTCTAAGCCTAAGACCAAGAAATGCTTAGCTTCTGCGATCAGTCAAGATCAACTAAGTTCTGACACTATGCCTTAGTTTTTAATATGATTATCCAAACTTTCCGGTACATTCCTTACAATTTCATTAGTTAAGAAGGAACTGCAACCTTAAATACATGCATAATTCAGAATTACTCCTAGAAAAATATATAACTGAAATACAGTTGTCTTGAAAAAGTTTGTTATATAGGAAAATATGCTATATTGGCAGATACAGATTTAAAAAACTAACTGACAACCCCTTGCAAAATGCTATAGAGTGCATAACTATATGTAATGCAGCAAATGAAGGCTATTCTCCAAATTTTTCCTCCTAAATCCTTTAGGAATTTTATGAGAACTGAAAGGGAATACTACTTCCTGCCTTCCCTTTTTTTTACAGCAAATCATAATCTTCTAAATAATACTTGATAGACACTTCTTTATATTGTCTATGGATATTCTTGGTCATCCAGGTCATCGTAGTCTCAAAGGTGCTTTTTCAAGCGGCAACTGGGCTTTCTTGTTTTTCTTTAAAGACAATTCACTTCTCATCCAAGAAGCTTCTTCAGCTCTAACAGGGTGGTGGGGAATGGAAGGATTTATATTCCTTGCAGATAGCTGGCATTCTCTTAGAGAGCCATTGAGGCCACTTGGAAGTTTATCTGAGTCCCTGGGATCACCTGAGTAGTGCAAATAGGTGTGTGGGGTCTTCTTGGAACTATTGAAAGGACTGTGCTGTAGACTGGAGATAGATGATGCCATATCCTTCCCCCTTTGTTGAGAGAGGGCTGTTTAAAAAAAAGGAAATGACCAGCTGTCTGCAAGGAATACAAATTATTCCATTCCCCACCAATCAGTCAGAGCTTAAGAAGCTTTTTGGATGAGAAGCAAAATATCTTCAAAGAAAAACAAGAAAGTCAATTGCCTCTTGAAAAACCACTTTGGGATTTGTTTATATTGCATTTTTTTTTGCCATTTAATACTTCTAAACAGTATGCAGACCCTTATAACACAGGGAAAAAATGATAGGTGCAACATAACAATCAAAACTAAACCAATAAACAGAGAAAATAAATAATAAATCCAACAATAGAAACATTTTAAATCAGGAATATTCAACCTTGGCAACGTTAAGAACTGTGGACTTCAACTCCCAGAATTCCCCAACTATCATCCCTTGCTTTAAATCAGAGTACTAGGGCACAGAAAAGACTTCTTTATGACTTCTCTTCCACCTTACTTCACAATTAGTTGGAGCTGTCAGAATGCATCATCTGAACACATGAGTTGCATGGGCACATTCTAGAGTGCAGTTCAGAGATAACTAAACATCATGCGACTCTTAGGTCTATAACAATGCTGCTAAATTTCAAGCTTGTAGTGGTTACCCCAGATATTCTTGACATTTTTATATCTATAATAATGCTGCTAAATTTCAAGCTTGCAGTGGTTATCCCAGACATTCTTGACATTTTAATTATTGCTGCCACACTAGCATACAAAAAACAGTATTTCTGCACTTGATTTATGTGACTATATTTGAGATTTACATCTGACCATTGCCTAGCAAATGCATAATCAAGCTCAAGACCCACCTTTTCCAAATAGCTGGCCTGGCTCAACCATAACTTCGTAACGCTCCTGATGGGTTTTTTAATTTAGTAATTTTATTTAAGGGGATTTTAAATTGTGTTTTTAACTGTCTTTCACTTATAAGTCAACTCTCCTCCATGCACATATGTATATATCTCTGTTCTTTTTGTATATATGTTTGTCTTATGTGTATTTTTATCCGTTTTGATTGTACGCCGCCCCGAGTCCTTCGGGAGAGGGTTGCGGCTAATCAAATAAAATTATTATTATTATAATAATCATGAAGCCGAGTTTTTTGCATATTCTTTGGAATATTGTAACTTAGTGTGGCATAGTAATTATAACAGTCTTCTGTAACACCATGATTCCAGATACAGTTGGCACTGCAACTTTTATAATTCCCAGCCAGCACAGGAGTTCCAGAACATTTGGATATTTGTTTCCAATCTCTTTCCAATATATCTGCCAATGTATTGTTCCTTGTAATCTATTTTACATAACATGAAAAAATGAAGGACATTATACTATTCTGAACTCAGAGAAAGGGTAAGATAAAATAAAAAAAATTAAGTAAACCTGCAGAATTGGAAAAAAAGAACTCTAGCAGTGATTAAGGCAAATTAAACATACGGTGATTTAACTCCTGAAGAGTTCCCAAATGTCTGCTATCTGGGAACAAAAAACGCTAATCTATACAATATCCAAATGATTTCATTTTTTCTTTACACTCTAAATCTTTGCCCCAAATAATGCTTTTTCAGTTTTTTTGATGAAATGCTAGAGGGCATTAGGACAGGTTGCCATGCCTCAGACATTTAAATACTGCTACACTAAAGCAGGCACTTTGCATTTACAACATAAATAGAAGAACATTTTAAAAATAGTGCTTTAAACTCTGCTGTCAGACATGTGATAATTTATGAATATCCTGAGTGTTACCACTTCCTCCTGAACTCCTTTGTAATTTTCTAGTGATTTGTAATGTTGTGATACTATTGAGACTGAAAAGTCCTCAGGCTAAATATCATGCTGCAGAGAAAAAAAAACTTGGTATTTTTGACACTACAAAAACAGCAGACATTTTTTGTGAAGTCCTTCTACTGCCCCATGTTATGTGAAGTTCACAGAAAACATGTGCACATGAAGGATTTCCATGACATTAAATTCTCAACAAAGAGAAAGAAACATAAACAGGTAATGTCCCTTGGTTGTTCTGTTGACTAGACCCAGCAACCTGAATTCTCTTTAGATCCCTGGAGCTTTCCATCTGACAGCCATGGGGGACAACAATGTGACATGAAAAACAAAGAAATAACAGACTGTGTCATTGTGGATAGTGTCAACTAGATACTTGACTATGAAGCATATTTGCAGTTTAAGTTCTGCATTTCATTTTTATTGCACAGTACAGTTCTCTCTGCTTGTCCTTAAACTGTTTTCTTCCCAGTTGTGAACAAATCCCTGCGACCTATCCGCTCACACAGGGAGGGACTCCTTCTGGTGCCGTCCGCTAGGCAATGCCAGCGGGCGACACCTAGGAGTAGGTCCTTCTCTGTGATGGGCCCAACCCTCTGGAATGACCCCCCCCCCTGATATTCGAACTACCACCGACCTCCGTTCCTTCCGTCAAAAATTAAAGACTCACCTATTTCAATCAGCTGGCCTGCCACTCTCTTAGTTTTACCTCCCGGGGATATATCTTAATTGGGTTTGGGTATTTTAATTGGGGATGTTTTTAGGGTTTTTATAGTATATTTATTTCTTGTACAGCCTTATCTCCTCCATCCAAATGTATTTAACTGTTTTATATTATTGTATTTTTATCTGCATTTGACTGTACACCGCCCCGAGTCCCTTTCTGGGAGAGGGGGTGGTTTAGAAATCCAAGAAATAAATAAAATAAATAAATAAAGTATTAATAGAGATTTTCAAATCATGCATCTTCGGTATGATATGATTGATCCATAATCCCCAGTTCTATCTTTCAGTAAATAAATCTCAATTAAAACATGAAAACAATAAAAGAATATGAAGAGCCAGTATGCTGTGGTGGTGAGGATGTTCTACTAAGAGTGTAGAGGACCAGTTCCATGGTCATTTTTAGGCATAGAAACTTACTGTATGACTTTGGACCAGTTACCTTCTTTCAACCTGGCCTATCTCACGTTGGATTGTGATTGTGGGAAAATTGCTGGAGGTAGAACTATGTACATTAACTTGAACTCCAGAAGACGGGAAATTCATGTAACAAAAAATCGACTATGTGTTACATAATGCAATAGAAAGATATTTCTATACCTTTCTATATCTACATCTGTAAAAAAGATGAAAGCAAACCTCACTGTCTACTAACATTGATAATGTTATCTAGTTTGAGTTATGAAATGTCTACAAGAATAACCAAAGTCAGAGACCACCGAGAAGCCTTCATTTAAATCTAAGCTTTTCCATATATTACATTACATTGTATGTATTACAAAGGTAAAAATAGTTTGCAACTGATTTATTGTGATTATCTGGTTTTTGTGTAGAATCTAGATTTAGCTGAGCATCAGGCCTTAGTAGGAAACTCCACTAGTGTGTCTTATGATAAAAATAATGTATAATTTAAAACTGATTTATTGGGGTTTATTTGAATGCAAAAATTTGATTTTTACACAAAATCTTACTGGCAGTCCTGCCTTGGTACCAACCTATTGCATGCAGTGAGGATCAGAACAGTTCCACATAGGTTTTAATTCATATAAATGGCATCCATGTACCAATTCTATATGCTCTGTAAGAAAATAATTCCCATCTCTACGTCTGAGAGATCTTCTGTACATCCAAAAGTGTGTGTGTGTGTGTGTGTGTGTGTGTGTGTATGTATGTATATACATACATACATATATATTTGTTTTCGTAGATTACAATTTGTTTCGTAGATTACATAGATACGCCAAAACCTGCATACACACACTGGGAATCGAACCTGGTTAGCTGATGAGAGCTAAATAGCTTGAAATAGATCTATACTAGTCTCCCTTTATTTATTTATCAACACAAATGTAACAAAGGCAACATAAAAAATGGCTTTCTGCCTAGACGGCTCCTAGGGTGAGCTGAAAGACAGAAAAGGGAAGCAGTATGCTCCCTCCCATATTTGGGCATACCAGGGGTTGTGACACCATCTTTATTCCTTTCTTCTACCATACTGTTTTCCTTTCTCAGTGAGCAATTAAGAACCATTATGGCTGATTTCATAACTGAGTAAAACACAATGGTATTCCACTCCTGAATGAATCCACAAGTTAATTATACTTATTAGTTGTAATTTAGCCAAGCTGTAAGCTTTGATGTTTTCAGCTGTATAAAAGAAATGCCTATATAGTACATATTCAATTAGTGGCATCAAGAGGGAGTTTATCTTTACAAAACCATATATATCAAATATTTATTAAATAATGAAGTTAAATAATGAAGTATTTATTAAATAATGAAGTAAAATTCAACCTCTATTGGTGCATGTTTTGGTATTTGAAATTAACCAAAATAACCAGCAATTAATTCTGATCAATTTCTACCTCAGTAAAAAAAATCCCAAGAGTAAAAGAGGACAGCAGAATTTTTACTCTCTCTCTGAAATAATCCAGTCATTTCCTGAATTCATTATCAATTGAGCAGCTATCATGTGAATTTCCATCTTTAAATTCCTATTTAATAAATAGCTCTTTGTGGAGAAATGAATTGTTATTTGTCTTGATTCTTACATTATATTGGTTAGTGTATAGCATACCCAGTAGTAGCCTAATAGGAACATCATATAAAATATGTCATAATAATGGCTAAATTTCAAAATATTCTTTCTGAAAGAAGAAACCCTGTTGCTACGTCACTGTGGCAACAACTGCAAAATAGCACAAAATACACAAAGGTTGCACACAGATCTTTGTTATATACGAATTTGTCATGAGTCACAATGACCCATACTATTATGAACTGTCATGAAGTTGTCGTGCTTGGAGCAGAATGATAAATCAAGGATGACGGTCAAAGTCATTGAGTTCATGTAGCCAGATTCTCTTAAATCCCAAACTTATTTATAGGGATTTCAATCCAGAATTTCTGACATAGCCTCAATGGAAACAATCCAATATCAAAATTACAAAATTTCACAGAAAACATTTCAGGAAAAAGTTCTATGGGAATAATGATCTACTTAAGAATTTCTATTGCTTCCAAATAGCAACGCATTGTGACGAACTAATTGGTGCCAGTGGATTACAAATGAAGTTTCTCTTAGATCCATGTTGGATTAGACACAAAAGGCAATCAAATCCATATCCAAATCCAACAGGAAACTGAAAACAAGTTGGAAAAAAAATGCAATGAAGCTAAAAAGAGGACATACTGCATCCATAAGAAAAAAAAATGAATACCACAATAACTACAAAATGACTCCAATGTTATAGGCTTGTTCATTAGAAAGAACAACAGTGTAATTCACAGGCATGAATAAATCAGCTAATCCTGTAAGTTTATGTTTATATAAAATTAGTATCTCCATCTCTGTCATGAAGCAGCACTTACACCCTTTTTAATTTTTATGGCCTATGGCAGTAAGTGATTATAATCATTTAAAAATCAGACTTTTTACCATTTAGACTGGTTTTTGAAGCACTTCCACAGCCGATACCTCTCCATTTAACAATTGCGAATATAAAACTCTTTTCATTTGACTTAAGACTTGCATAGTTCATATTCTGAAACAGATTTCTGGGCTAAAACTTCCTGATTCATCTCAATGTAACCAATGTATCAACTCTTAATTCTCGCTTGCATCTACAATGGACACACACTGGCAATGCTTTGTCACAAATTGAAGCATATTCATTCAGTCAATGACCACATTTCCTGGACTCCCCCTTTTTTTTTCCAGGCTCTGCCTCACATTGGACATCAAAGAAACTGTTGAAGAGGCTTTTCCATGAGTTATACATATTAAATAAAATAAACAAAAATGTGGCATATCAAAAGAACTTAAAATATAAATGGCTTATATTTCTTTTAACTGTAGCAGCTCAGCTGTTGTGCTTTCATAAGTGCTTTGGTATAAGAGATTTCAAGACAGGAAACGTTGAAAAGAAAAAGTCAGTAAGCAAAAATAGCCTAAACATACAAAAAAGCTTAAAATAGCTACTGAAAAGCATAAATGTATTAAATAGGTCACATTGCAGCCACTATTCAAAAGTATATAATAAACAGTGCAACCTAAAGATTTAAAATATATCTGAATGTGAACATTACGTTTAGATTTCTATTAAGCGGCTTTGGACTTAGTCACCACTACAAATTGCTTTTTATCTATTACCAATTAGATAAAATTGCTACAGCGAATCCACAATGGACTTAAAATATTTTCAAGGTTAAAAAAATACAGTGGAATATATAAACAATTATTTACAAAAATAGAGGTGGAAAAATCATCAATGTACTGCATTCAGAAGTTCCTCTAGATGGTGTAAGGAGTTCTCTTGAGGATAATTTACCATCCTGCATTGCAATCATTTTCCTCCTTTGCAGATTCTGTGTACCATATTTTCTCGGTTTTTTTGGGAAGATAAATGTCCAAAACCATAATGATAAGAGAGGTTAAAACTTAGAAGGCCTGACAATCCTGCCAAACAGCAGCCATGACTAGTTCTGTAGGAAATGAGGATCCTGCAGCAACAGTAAAGTCTTTCTGTTATTATTCCAATGCCCTCATTTATTGAATTCCTCAAAGGTAGAATAATAGAATAACAGAGTTGGAAGGGATTTGGAGGTCTTTTAGTCCAACCCACTGCTTAGGCAGAAAATCCTTCACCACTTCATACAAATGATTATCCAACATCTTCTTAAAGACTTCCAGTGTTGGAGCATTCAGTACTTCTGGAGGCAAGGATTTCCACTGATTAATTGTTCTAACTGTCAGGAAATTTCTCCTTAGTTCTAAGTTGCTTCTCTCCTTGATTAGTTTCCACCCATTGCTTCTTGTCCTACCTCAGGTACTTTGGACAACAGTTTGACTCCCTCTTCTTTGTGGCAGCCCCTGAGATATCAGAACACTGATATCATGTCTCTCCTAGTCCTTCTTTTCATTAAACTAGACATACCCAATTTCTGCAACCTTTCTTCATATGTTTTAGCCTCCAGTCCTTAATCATCTTTGTTGCTCTTATCTGCACTCTTTCTAGAGTCTCCACATCTTTTTTTACATCATGGCAATCCAAACTGAATGCAGTATTCCAAGTGTGCCCTTACCAAGGCATTATAGCATCTGGTTATTTCGTGTCTCTAGCAATGTTACTGATATTTTGCCATCCATAAATACATACATACTACCCAGTGGCCAGATTCAATTTTTTTTACTACCAGTTCTGTGGATTTTGGCTTGGTTGGCATGGCATGGCATGGTTTGATGGGTGTGGCTTGGTGAACATGGCAGGAGAAGGATAAGATATCCATTCCCTTCCCACTCCAGGGGAAGGTTAAATCCCCATTTCCTCCCAATCAGCTAGGACTCAGGAGGCAGAGAATAGATAGGGGAGGGACAGTCAGACATGGTATTTACCTGTATTTACCTGTTCTCCGAACTACTCAAAATTTTCACTATCAGTTCTCCAGAACTGGTCAGAACCTATTGAATACCACCTCTGATACTACACACTATACTATTCCTGTTTCTGGAAAGCAACAAACTGTGCTGTGACGCCCATCTTGTGGAACACCCCCCCCCCCCCCCAGTAAGGCTAATTCAAACCCTGTTGATTTTCAGAAGTGCTCAAACACAGGCTGTGTCATCAGGCTGGGAACCCCAGGGCTTACTGAAGTGACTCCATTGTTGTTAATATCTACTGTGCTCTCTTTTTTAAAAAATAATAGTTTAGATGTTACCTGTTTTATAGTTTTATTGTACACTGTCAAAGTTGTTTTTGCATGAGGGCAGGCTTTTAAACTTGTTAAACTGAATGTATGAATGAATGAATGAATGAATGAAGAAAACTCAAAAAAGGAATAAGTAATAATAAGCAAGTAAATTAATGGCATGATGTAAGAGAAAGAAAAGAAATTGAGCTTTTCTGTTCTTCATATTCCTGCAATATATCCTTATTTTTACATTCAGACACTAATTCTTGCATTGCTTTTGATTCTTAAACTCACCAATTCAGTCCAGTCCTAATTTTCTTTCCCTTCCCTTTTTTCTTGACTCAGTCATTTTATTCTAAATTTGCTCTATGACTTGATTCCCAGTCATTCTTTCTATATGTCCAAAACACTTCCAAATAGTGTTTTTATACTCACGCTCACTCTATTCAATATGCACTGACTCATTACTAGGGAAGCACACAGTTTGGGAACAGAAAGTTGGGATTGGAAGGGAAAGATACTATATATCCAAGAAGCTGCATATTTTCCTGGGTTATTATGGTCATCACTGTAAGAGTCAGTTTTCACATAGTCAATGATTTTCACAGTCAGAAATTTTACAGAACTTTGATTCTGTGTTTTTGATAACCATATTTATTATTTTGACCATTCCCAACATAAGGACATTCCTGCAGGTGAATATTTGTCAAGAGAGTTTGAGTTGATAGTTAAAGTTTTCAAATCACATTTGAGAATGAAGTGCAGAGGAAGTCAGGGCTGGAGATTCCAGTTACACAAAAAATTGACAGATGTGTTGTCAAGAAGGTATAGAGGATAAACATAAGAAAACAGCAAGATAATCTTCAAAGTGTCTAAACAAAGATTTTGTGTCATCCAGATTCTTTTAGATATATGGGTTCTTCTTCAAACTGTTCACTAAACTTGTAACTAAGTGATCCATTATTTTTCTCTCGGTTTAAGAAGTGTCCATGAATTGCACTATAAATCTGAAAGTAGTAATTTTATATATGGATATATAGTGTATATATTAAAAGAGAAATATACAATCTTTATGTTGAACACATAAGAAGCCAGAGCATATATTGTCATGATATATTTTATAGCTTTAAAGAAACTTGGAAACTCGGGCAAATGTGAAATTTATTTAGAAGTGAATGTAAATATGCTGATAAATGAATCTATCAGATGTGATTTTGTTCAAATAAAACAATATCCCAACAACTATTTTGTATAGAAAATCCTCAGAAAAAGAACTCTTCATTAAGATACAACAGTTTCATACCATATAAAACTATGCCATGTGCATATTATAGACAATTTAAAGGGTTAAATAAAATTGTTTCTCAGAAGCATGTTTTCAACAGCAAAAGTTGTACAAACAACTTTTAATTAGGTTGCAATTATTAATTGATTGGTGCTAATTTTAGAAATGCAAAAAAAGAAACATGTATGCAATATATTGCTTATACTTATATACAGTATGTTTGTGTACCAGTCCAAAATATTCCATTATACACAAAATAACCCTGTCATTTGGGAAGACAAACAACCTTAAAAGATATACTAGCTAGTGTTTTTGTGTGTGCGTGCAACAAGTTCTTAATACCAAGATAATATATGGCAGTGTCCCATAGACTCCTTCATCTACCATATAGTTTTTCATGCGTCTACTGAAAACTATAATAGCAGCATGAAATGTTCAATCAATCAGGTGAATGGGACAAAGTAAAATATATTTTACTACATGAAATAGCATGAATATTATATTATATAATTTGTAAAACACTCAGTCTGCTATGTTGGATTAATATGTCAGCTTAATAAATGTTAAAATAATAAAAAGTTTAGGAAAGTGGGGAGATAATTATTCATTGAAATCTATTTTCCTGCTTTAATGTATAATGAATGGTAAAAACTGAGCTTATCCAAAATCAGGTGTTTAAAGGACAAACAGAAAAAATGATAAAATAAAATTCCAAAAAATATATTAAAAAGCACTCTGTGGGTAAAACTGACAGTGTTCAACTTAGAACAGTGCAAGTCAAGAAACCATACAACATAATTAAATAACGTGTTTGGAAAATTTCATAATAATCTATTTCTATGCTTCATAATTAGACTACAATAGAATTAGTCATTTTTATTCAAATTTTATTTTTCTGTCCACTTGATGTTTTTGACAATGGATTTGTATCTCCTTATATGTTTAAAATAATGACCTTAATCATTCTGGGCAACTGCAAAATTTAGAAGATTGAGCATGCTATTTCTGGTTTTGCATATGTTTTACTTCAGACAAGGCAATAATTGGGAACCACTCATTCTATCTGGAAGACATAACTGATAATTTTTATGGAAAACAGACTTCAAGGAAAAATGCAAATTCATAGCAGGAAAATGAAATGATTATGCTTTTCATAAATTATCACATATCTCAATCAGTAGATGAATAGTTTTACATGATTACTATGCATGTATTTTGATCATCTATTGAGAGTTTTATAATTTGGCAAGCAAAACTAAACTTACTGTTAAAAAGATTCAATGGCTATCCACTGTGCCTCCCTGACTAATAACCATTCCTTGAAGTAAACAACAAACAAAACAAATTCTCTTTTTATGGTAGCATTAATTAAAACTGAAATAGGAAATCAAAATGAAAATGGGATAAACTTTATGAGAGCTTATGCAAAACCCTGAAGGCTTCCTTCCTTCCAAAATAATCATGGGAATGATATTGCCACTGGCATGAAGTGAACGAAGAGTTTAATATCAGCAAGTTGTCTTCACTGCCAGCTCAATCTAAAACCACTTAAAACCTGGCTCTGGCAATTTGAGGAGGGGATATATTTAGTAGATAGCAGAGTTATTTTAATTGTAAATAGTTGTTTCATTAAGAAGTCATCCATTTCTCCTTTATTCTTATGAAAACTGAACAATAGTGCCTAATTCAGGCATAAACAAAGTTGAAAAGGAACTGCAAGTTATCTAGAGCAAGGATAGTTTTTTTGAATAATGGAATAAGCATGTATATCAAGTCTGAAAAAGAACATTCCAGATAATAATCACTATTTAAGCCAGACAGATGGCCAGGCTATAAAATGCTTTGATACCTTTTTACTAAGGGCATAAAATAGGTTTCCTTTAATTTTATTCTCATCAAAAATAAAAGGAGGTTAAAGGAATAAAGCATGCCCTTACAACTTTTCATCAAACACAGGTCATGTACTGTATAAAATTGTTCCTCAAGCATATATTTTTCAATAACTAAAAAAAGCTATGCAGAATGGCACGAGTATTTTTATATGTATCTGTTTGAAATTCATATTAATCCATTATATTTGTTTTCCTTGTTTTACACATATATTACAGAATGTGTCTTCTATTTCTCTATTGGTTTGCCATTAGGTCACTATTGGCTAGTAGCATACTTTTTAAATTAAAAACATTAATAAAAGCATAGCTGCAATGATTATAAATTAATGCTGTATATAATAACAGTACCAAGATCTGGGATCATACCTTTATGTTTTTCCATCTTTATTATAAAATTCTAACTAAATCTAAAATTATTTCAGAGAAAGTCCACATATGTAGACAAATCAGAATGTTTCATGTCATCTAAGCTTTAGCTGTTAACATTTTAAGCATCTTTTAACCATAACACTAGAATCTAACAGAATAGTCTGAGGAATAGGAAGAGGTGGTTCAAGAATCACTGTTTCAAAGAACAGTTTTGGTTGAAATGTGATTGGTTTGGAGGAGAAGTTTCAAAAAGCAAGAATCGATGGTGGAATCTACAGTTAAAGTGGTGGGAGGAATACAAAAGACTGGGTGAATTGGGGAGGTTTTGCAGCAAAGGAAGTGATGGAGGCCACACCCAACACAGATCCTGCCCCTAGGAATTCCTGACACATTTATGCAGCCATTTCCAAGAGAATGTAGTCAGTCAAGGCAAGATTCTTGTAAATAGGCATGCAACAACAAAGAAGCAATTCGGTACATCTCACAGTGTTGTTCTGGTTCCTTGTACCTTACAGATCTAAAATTACTTGGAAGAGAACAGGCTGGAATAGACAAGATTAAAAGTATAACAGTAATGTAATTAAATATAATTTTATTAATTCAATATAATTATATTAATAATTATTAATAAATATATTATTACATAATCACTGCAGTATCACGTGATGTATTGGAACTTTTTTCTTCCTTCGCTAAACCAGGCGTGGGCGTGGCCAGCACGTGACACATACGGCCCTGAGTTATACTAGTCATCTTTTCTATTCCCACAGCAAAACTCTTTCCCTCTTTTGCCATCCAATGACACTAGATACTGTCATTGTTGATTTTTTTTACATGTACTGCTTCAAATTTCAAATTGAAAAAAACATTTCATGAGCTACTTGATGTTAGGAGGCAAGCCAGTTTTTCATTGGTGACAATTTCCACCTCCCAGATCCCTGGTTCTTCTTCCTTGCAGCTGACAAGCCACCATCAATGATCTCATGCTTGGCTATGGTGGTAGTATATTGATCAGTATTGGTCATTTTTGTTACCTTAACATGAAAAGGAAGGAATAGCAATGGGGAGACTGGAAGAAGCAGAATATTGATTTCAGCACATTTCCCTTGGTTATTATGGAATCTCTGGTTGACTATAGTGAAAACAACAGGCTGTTGCAAGCTAAGATATGAAGGTTGGGAAGAGATTAAAAGTGGGAACAGCAAGACTGAAGAAATACAGTGAAAAATTTCTACATTTTATAAATATTACTTTGTGCACGGGAGTGTTTCATATCCAATACCTGGGGAATTAGTGATGAACATCTAGCAATAGCCCAATAAATAGCTTTGCTAAATTGTTTGGCTGCCTATTTCCTTATGTTCATATAATTGTATAATTTTGTTCCTTATTTAAATTAAAATTGTAAGATAAATAGTGATTCTTCTGGGGGGCGAATATTGATATTAAGACAACTTAGGGAATGTAAGAATGTAAAATCAGAAATTATTCATAATTAATTACCAGTCTATACCAACAAGTTTCAAAATAATATTAGAAGCAGCTTTTCCTAAATAGAAATTGTCTGGGTATAATATTCAAGAAGAACCTTCAAATATGTAAACATACTGTTAAATAATATAGCAGTATATTAAATGCATCATAGAAAGTGTGTTAAATCCATTTCACCTTTAATTAAGCCTCTTCAAATAAAAACATCCTAAAACATGTTAGAATAAGAAGTCAATGTTTCCTTATCTAATAGGACTTTTAAATGTCATGAAATCTTGATCTAAAAGAAAGTACTTTATATGAATGTTCAGGTCAACAGTCTGAAAAATACTTCAGAAAAATATTAAGCTCCAATCCTTTAGATGCAAGTATCACTTCATAATTAAGTACTGACACATATGCAAAAATAAATGCAAGGATTGCATTTTTCTTGATCAATATTATTATTTTTCCCAATAGATTCATAGAACGCCATATTCTAAAAAAATAGCTTTCTCTAAACAGCATGGAGAATAAACAAAGGAAAAATTATTGTTATGGGTCTAGCTTGAAAAGTATCAACTATGTATCTAAAGTTGTCATTATCTTTGTATAATAAATTTCAGTTAACTATTTTCAAAACTTTTTATTTTTATGAGTCTCATATTTTTTCCCCAGTGTGTTATTTGAGAAGATAAATTTCAATTGGGTTCTGGCAACTAAGCTGTGGTTTTATGGTTATTGTTATCTATTATTGTTACAATATAAGAAAATTCGGCCCGGTTGAGCTGAGGAGGAGAGGAGGAGGAGGAGGCCGCTACCCCCAACCTGGCTTCCCTCAGCGTTAGCAGCGAGAGGAGGCGGCTGGCGTCCCCTGAGGAGCAGGAGGAAGAGGAGGAGGAAGGAGCGGCCCTTGGCGATGCGGACGTGAGGCAGCCCCTGCTGGCCGCAGCCCCATCCAGAGACACCATCGCCGCTGCAGTCGCCACCTCACGGGGCACCCAGCAGCCGCCTCAGCCCCGCTGCGCCTCAGGCTGACACCGCCGCAGCCCTGTCGGAGCTGCCTTGGCAAGGCCATAGCTGGCTCCCTGTGAGGGGGGTGGAGAGAGCGCGCAGCCGGTCGGGCTGAGGAGATGCTCCGCCTCCACCTCCTCTGGAGCTCCACTCGGCTGGGCGGGGGGAGGCCGACCTAAGGGTGGGAGGAAGCAGCCGAGAGATGAGGCAGGTGCCGCTCCGCCACAGACAGCAAAGGCCTGGCGGGAGAGGAGGAGAGAGAGGGGAGGGGGAGGCCAAAAGGCTTCAGCTCCCCTTGGTGGAAATGGCGAAGCTCATCAGAGGAGGGGCGGAAAGGGGTACAGACGCAGCTCAGCCACACATATAAAGGGACCATCGGGACGAAGCTGGAAAGAAGCCGAACTGTTCCGAATATACTATACTCAAGAAATGAACGCTATGGTATAGCGTGTGTTGCTTTTACGTCCAGCAGATGGTGCTGGTTTTCAAAAAAGCATGTTTATACAAAAAAGCATGTTTTTACCTGTCACAGGTGTGACATCTATATAATATACGTATATAAAAACATGCGTGTATTCGAATGCAACATTGTGTCAATATATCAAAGCAATCGGTGGAGAACTTTCGGAGATTTGAGATTTTGAACAAACAAACATTACATTTTTATTTATATAGATTGCTCCTACAATATGCAAAATCAAAGATTTTTTAAAAAAACTCTATTTACTGCTTTCTTTCACAGAAGAATTTTTTTTTGCTATCTATACAATAGCAGAGTTGGAAGGGACCTTGGAGGTCTTCTAGTCCAACCCCCTGCCTAGGCAGGAAACTCTATACCGTTTGAGACAAATGGCTATCCAATTTCTTCTTAAAGACTTCCAGTGTTGGGGCATTCACAACCTCTGGAGGCAAACTGTTCCACTGATTAATTGCTCTAACTGTCAGGAAGTTTCTCCTCAGTTCTAAGTTGCTTCTCTCCTCCTTTTGAATCAACATTCTTAAGAAATGAGCCAAAAGCGCTATATTTTTTTAATCTGTCAACTGGATATATCTGCAGATCTGTAAGTTGTATGAACACCAATTACCATTAGTCTCACATAGTTACAGTCATATTATCTTGCCAGAAACATATATTAAATATGCAGGACACAGACTCCATATAACAATACATTGCTGCCAGCTACGATTATGGCTACACGCATTTATAGATGCTATTTTCTGGTTATCATAATACCAGCCATTCAAAATCAAAGGCACCTTCAGTTGAGATTTAACAAAAACCCATCTTAGAAAAATAACTCTAATTGCAGGAGAGGAGCATATTAAACATGTTCAGCAATGTAGTCGAAATAATAAAACAGAAAACTATCCAATAATATCAAAGGAAAAAACATCTATCAGAAACCATCATCTAAAAATTCTCAATTTCTCATTTTTTAAATTTTCTCTAAAAGGTCAGATGTTAAATGCCCACTAAAAAAACTTTATTTTCTCCAGTAGCACATGGCAAGGGATATAATCCATCTATGTTAATTAGCTTTAGCTCAGCATTCAGTCATCATGTCTTAAATGGTGCATGACCACATGGTTCACCCACTTTTGAAATTTTTTAAAAAATGGTACTCGTCTATGTTTCCCAACATAGTACTCCATCAAGTAGCAAACTAGTTTTATCAAATGGATGGTGTCTAATTAATCAAGGTTCTAAAAATGCAAGCAGATTGCAAGTTTTTTTTAATTTCCTTTAAAAGTTAAAAAATGGCAATGAGGAATTGTTTATTGGAATATAATTGGTGTTCGATGTTCAGTACCAAACAGTGAAACATGCTAAATAATAATTAAAATTGCAGTACTGCAGTACTCTTAAAATCAGTGTCAATTATTTTGCAGCAAATATCTATAAAAGTCAGAGCATTAATGTAAAATAGAAGATGCCAAATATTTATTTGGTAAATTTAATGCATACAACAAAGTTTGACCATAAGAAATTACTTTACCCTGTCTTTTCCCTCTAACCATTTTTGACTAATGTTGTCACTGATATTGTGTTATACTGAAATAAACGGTTTCTGCAATAAATTATTTTTGAAATGTGTATATGATTTAAAATGATATAAATATAAATTTATTAATAATAGTGTTTGTACTGTTGAGGAACAAAACTCTACAATTCACAATTTCCATTAATTAAAAACAATCTATTATTTCCAGTATATAAGTATGCTTGATTTATCAAGCAGAAAGCAAAAAAAGCAACCAAAAAGACCCCACCTCAACTTTTTACTTTTGCAATCTATCAATTTTATCATTATGAAAAATGTGAATCTTGTGTTTCTGCAATATTGAATGAATGAGAAGTGAACACCAAAATTTTATTACATGACAACACATACAGTTTTCTATTTTACAATAGTAAACACTCGGTTTCTGAATATCTGCCTACTTATTGCATGCAATAAAGGGCATGCAATAAAATGAAGAGTTTGGATCTGAAAATTCCCTGAATCAGGTTCAGGGATAAAAACTTTTTATGAAGCAAGAAGACTGCCTACTGTAACACTTGTCTTTAAACTAAAATGAGCCATTTATTAACCTGTTTCCTATTATATAACACATTTCTGATATATATGTCTAGGCAGCCCAAGCCCAGCTACATTTTCCTTCCTTTAACAGTATACATCTCCATATGTATATGAAGCATATTTTTACTTAATATGCCTGCTGGATTGACCCGAATATTTTCAATTTCATTTTTGCCCACTTTTTCTCATTTAATAATTCTCTTCATTTATTATATTATAAATTAGTGCAAGTATGTCTTGGAGTTTTTATACTGTACTGGTGTAGAACTGATGGAGGCCTAAACAGACTCCATGGATTATTATTATTTTCTCCACAACTATTGCTTAGTCTTTTACATACAATAAATAGCAATGTTGAATGGTTCTTTTTATCTAATATAGCTGTGCACTATTTAGGATTAACTAAACTTTCAATTAAGTTTATTATCATATCAGAACCATATAATTTTTAAGCAAAACAATAAAGTCAGATTATTTTTATTTAAAATATTTGTTTGGGCACCCATGTTAAAACTCTAGAGGCTCAGAAGTTACAAACCTTAGTAATGGTACAAGTGGTAGTATTAAACTGAGTAACCACAGTTATTTTTGAGTCCTTTTCCAAAAGATGTACCATTAAATTGAAATGTTTGGGTGTGTATGTTCTTGCTAGATATACTGACAGATAATAACCACATATAGTAACCAAAGTTACATTTTGAAGCTGAAGTGTTTCCGAAGATCACATAAGACTAAGAGTTTCATAAATTATGTGTACATAATCTGTCCAAAGCTTGGGATGGGTATTGTTCATAAAGTTGTAACTAGTTTGCTTTAAGATTAACATATGATTACCAGGTGTCAGAAGAAAACAATATTGTCTTGTCCACCAATCAGCTTGAAGGTTATCTTCCACTTGAATCTTTGAGAAGGCTGAATCCCTGAATGAGTAAGCTTTTAAAGCATCAACTTTTATAGTGTAATATTTGTTCAAAGTTTATTAAGCAGTGCTAGACCTTAATTGTACATCAATATATATATCATTTGTGAATCAATTATCTTGAGATTAAATATTTTCTTCAAGAATCCAAAATACTATTAATTTCTCTCTACTAAGATTATAAATAGGCCTAGTTAAAGTAATTAAGATAATGGATAAATTACATTATCACCATTACCCTTCTACAGTAATTACACATTACTGGAAATGTTACAAAAAGGGTATAGAATATATTAATTTAAAGACATGTCTCTTCAAAGGCATAAAAATAGATAAATCATAAAGTAAAACATTTTTGTAGTCTATTATAATTAATTATTAGCACAATTTTATTCTGATTATATGTAACTGGTGCTAAATGCTGTTAAAAGTATCTATCAACACTTAAAGTGTTTTCCTACTGCACCTGATCGAATAAATAAATATTTTGTATCTTCTATTACCCATCTCCACAAAAAGTATAACCCATTCCTTGTGAGCATCGTCATTCTTTTCTTAGCTTACCTTCTTTCTGAAAGTTGTTGTTTTGTCAGAAAGTCCAAAAAAGGAATACAGGTAGTTCTCAATTTGCGACTGATTGTTTATGACCACAATCCAAATGTTCAAATATCAAGCCCCATTCATAGTCACATAACCAAAGTTTGCCAGCAACACAATGGCATTGTGGCCATTTTCAGCATCCCACATTTTATAGCAGTTTTGATGGCAAAACCATTCCCATAGCAAACCTCTCGTTCATTTTATGACCACTGTAGTCACTTAACCTATACCACACAACAAAAAAGTCATAAAATCAGGTCGGTCACATGATTGACCTTTTTTATAACCATTAGGACATAGAACTGTAATGGAGAGGCTCCATTATGGCCATATGTTGAAGACTACCTGTAGCTCTCTATGAAGAAAAAAAAGTTTTGTTTAGAGAATTAACTTCACAATGAAAAAATAGAATCGTAAAGACTAGAATGGGACAACTGACACAATGAAGAATGTTAGATAAATAAAAATTCAGAAAAATTAAAAATGTGATTACCGTCATAAAAAGATATGCATATAACTTTAATATCAGAACAAGTCTGTTGTGTGATGGGATGAGCTCCCATCATTTGCTCTAGCTCCTGCCCACTAGCAGGAGTAAGCTAACTTGAGAAGATAAATATGTACCACTTCAATGGGCTTATTAATGCAGACATGGAAGGGGGTCCAATCGGACACACACGCCCGGGCACGGTGATGTCACTGGTTAATCCTTTGAAACTGTGTGATGTGATCACCTTTATTACCTGGTTCATTCCACCTTGGTGGGAGTTGGAAGGAATTATATACTTCCTGCATGATTTTGAATCTTCTGTCATATCTAAAGTGTATGATGAATTAATAATCTCTATCAAGTTTTCTGTTTTCATGAAATGTTGGTAAGGGTAGGGATAAATTCAAAGGGGGTGTTGAGACAGAGGTGACTCCATTGAACCCAGTCTCATTCTACTTATATGAAAAGAGAATACAGTATATACAAAAATCTACAGCTACACAAAAGCTTAAATCTCAAATGGTTATTTTAACAAGGGAATTTCAAATTCCATCACCACATATTTAATATAGTAATAAATCATACATTTGAAATAAACGCAGACTAAAAGTAAAAAAAACAAGTGGTTCTATATCCTTAAAGTGTCTAAGATCTTTTTTTAAAAAAAGCGTTTCAAATTAGCAGATATTTGTCAACTGAGAAATGGCTGGGCACAATTTAAAAGGAACAATTCAAAAGTAGGAATAATATTTTTAAGGAGTCTAGCATACACCAAACTAACTATATTTCTATATGCAAATAAAATGTGATGTTCTGGTATTTAAAAAAAATCTTCCACAGGAAAGAAGTTTCACAAGCATGAGAGGCAGATTGCATGTTTAGAATTCTCTCTGAGTAAAGGAGGGGAAAAAAGTAAAAATAATATTCATACCTCTCTCCGTCGAGAAGCCCAACACGTTTGCTTGATTTTCCAGACCACAGCAGCAACCAGTAGCAGTGACAAGAAACAACTGCAATTGTAACACATAAAAATAATAATTTAGAGTTGAGAATGTTTTACACAACATGTAAATTTGATTTCATAGTTAGGAAAAGATAACTTTAAGAACACCAAACAAAAATAATAAACATATGCCAGCTACCCAGTATTACATAATCAGAATTTCCTGAAGTATTGTGATGAATGAAGACAACAGTTATTTGCATTTGTTTATTGGAAGGCTTTCTGCTAATCATGTCACTTACTATGCCAGAAGTAAAACTAATAAAAATCTAAGTAAAATTGCAATAAAATTAAAACAGCAGACTATAATATTCAGTGTGTCTAAATTGTATTATTCTCCTAATAATTCTTTTTTTAAAATCCACAATATGATAGATTAAAAATAGGTGAAGAACACCAAAATTATAATGACGTGAATGCCAAATAAGTTTCTTTAGGAATAATTTCACAATTGTCTGATCAGATCTGGGGGGGGGGGGGAATCATTTCTGGTTTGTGATCTGTGAAAATTCAAATATGTCAATGGGGAACTTAGCATACTACCTTCTATACTCTGACTTTCAGACTAGTATTGCTATACCTATTGGTGTAAAAAAGAATACAACAATTTACAGCAACAACCGGGACCAGATGTTCATCATTTAGAGTGTTATCTCTTTCAGAAAAGTCTATAGGTCCTATATAAAATTAGCTAGATATCTAAACTATCTCCACTCCAATTAACCACCAACTTCCAAGGGTTATCTAACAAGTCAAGCTTTTCTAGGCAGAGCAGGAAGAAGGTTTTGCTTAGCTCTAATGTACATGACAGTTTAACAACTCATGAATTAGACCAGAGTTGTTAAACTGTTCTGTACATTAGAGCAGAACAAAAACTTTTTATGCTCTGTCTATAAAAGCTTGACTTCTTTAGGCACAATAGGAAAGAATGCCCAGAGTCCATTTACCTGGGATCAATATTTGTATCCATGGAGCCCTGACAAATTTACATGCTGGGTTGTACAGACTGTCCAGTCAGGGAAAAATTGAGATTATATCTTTTAGCTTTATATCTATTTCTACGAACCCATCTTTAGTATAGGAAGAAAACAACTAATTAAAACCAGCAATGAAAATGTCAACAAAAACCAAACAGAACTTACTTCACGTAGCACACATATCTACAGCCCTCAAAAAATAGGTTGACAATTTCCTGCTTCAATGTTATGCTTGCACAAAGCGAGTAGTTGCCTGAGACTTAAGCATGTAATGCTATTGATTTTTTTATTTTGATTTATGGATTATTCCCTATTTTTAAATGGATGCTCATTTAGATGAAACACTGAGAACAAATCTGTATTATATCAACCCAATTGTAACACAAGTCAGGCTAGTAAATTTAGGATTCCAACTAATACCTGTTAATTAGGTAAGGGATACTGTTATTTAATATTGTTTTAATTAACTACATACCATATTAGCAATATTAAAACAAAGAGGAAATGGAATGAAAAGCCCCATTAATCTCTAACTCATACTTTTACTATCATCCACAAAGGGATACATATCAAGCTATTTCTCTTTATATTGTCAGTTCTCTGAGTAAGGCAGCCAGGAGCAAATTTTCTAACCTTTTATTATCATCCAGCTCAAAGGGAATTCTTTATATTGAACTTTTCTTCTAAATTTTTTCCCTTACATTCCCAAACTACTGTATTCCTTAAGGGTTTTAATTTAAACTTAATTAAATTGTATTATTTAGGGCAGATTTCCAAGTTTATGATATCAAGATGTTGTGAATGGTGAGCCCTACTATATAAGTTAGTGTTATGGTGCTGCAACTTTAAAAACCCATATTCCCGGAATAGTATCATTTTAAATAATAGGCTAAAAGACTGAGTAGAGTATCACATCCCCACATCCCTTTATTCAAAATGTCAACTACAGAATCTTTCAGTCATTGCTTTTTAACTAAAAATTGCATATGTGGCTTAAGGTTTTTTTCCCCCCATACTGTAAACCTTGTTATATAAACGTGGTTTGGCTAAAGCCCATATTAGAAAAATGAGATTTCACATTAAGGATCTTTTCATTACTCCATAAATTGTTTATCCAAGGTGCTTGATAAATTCAAATTAATATTACTTTCTAAATAATTTATTCTCTTCTCATCTTAGCATCCAATATCTCTACGATGTAACACACTGTATAAATTTAATTTCTTTAACTATTAAAAACATGAATTAGTCATATCGAATCTGTATTAAAATAATTCTGGTTTAAATAATAAGTATCAGTGTGCTCACAAGAGTGATAATTTTATAATTTTATTTCCATTGAATAAATCTGAAATAAATAACTGCTTGAACTAGCATTAGAAAAAGTACAGTTTCTCAGAGATCAGTAAAAAAAGGTCATATTTTACCATTTCAATGCAACAGTGTGACTTCTAAAACAGTGGTGTAAAACTCACATCATCACATCGTCACATGATGTATCATGACTTTTCCTTCTTCGCTAAACCAGGGTGGGCATGGCCAGTGCGTGGCACATCTGGCCCGCAGCCCGCAAGTTTGACACTCCTGCTCTAAAACATCACAACAGTAATTTGTATAGTTTCTATTCTACTCCATTAATAAATCTAATGGTTTCAAATTTTAATAATTAAATGTTTGGTGTATTAAGGCATCAGGCTAGAAACCAGAAGACCGTGGATTTTACTCCCACTTTCACTATGAAGCCAGTTGGCTGACCTTGGATCAGGCACTTTCTCTCAGCCCTAGGAAGGAGGCAATGGCAAACCACTTCTGAAAAACTACAGGAACTTGTCTCCAAGAATAGGACATAACTGAATAGAAGGTGGGTGTCATATAAATCAGACCCTTGCAATTTTGTACAATAAAATCAGTTCGTCATACTGAGGCATAGGAATTACAACAAAATATTATACCAAAAGAATGAGCTTGCTTGCTTTTGTATAACTTTGGAAATTTGGATTTCATTTTGATGAACGCTATCAAAATTTAAAATTAAACATTTATCAAAATCAAGAGAAAAAAAAGAAAGGGTTCTTCTCATACAAGAACATGTCTTAAATCAGCTGCTCTTAAACACCTCTTTTTTTAAAAAGACAAAATTTTATTGATTTTTAAGAAAAATAGACAAGGAAAGGGGTAGTGGAATAAGTTACAAATTTTGGCAGTTACAATATGCAGGAGGTGGTCCCTCCCCCCATACTCATACATTTCATTTATTAATACATTAGATTATTACAAGTCAATGGTATTCTGTCAGCATATAAACTTTTATCTTCAAATAATTTCAATCATTTTACATCAAACAGATTTTCTTGTTCATTTTTGTGATCTGAGTTTTCTCGACGTTGCCCCTTCTCCCCCCGCCAGCAGAGCTCCGGCCCCTCCTGTGTCCTGTGTGTCTGATGTAGTATCATCAGATTTGTCTAGGGGGGCTTTATTTTTTTCCATAAAGGCCTGAGCCTCTATGGTTGTGTTGATTCTAACTCTTGTGTCCTCCCAGAAAATTAGCATACCTTCAGGCATCAACCATCTGAACCACAGCCCTTTCTGGTATAATTTCTTCGCTAATAACGAATAGTTTTTTCTTCTCTCTCTCACTTTCTTAGCGTATGTGTTCTAGCGTATGCTGAATTTACTCTATAAACCAGGTCCATGTCCCACCCCATCTGTTGTTTGTCTTTTTTAATGTATTCAGCCAAAAGGTTTATCATAATGTCCCTTAAATCTTCATCATCTGCCTCAATCACATTTTGAAACCTGAGGAAAAAGGACATTCTTTCAAATTCCATTTTAATCTGGTGGTTCTCTAACTCTTTCTTCCCTTTCTGCACCCCCCCCCTACCTCCCCCCCCATCTCAGCCGTCTCCTCCTCCAAAAGATCCAGTTTCTGTGAGTTATTAATCGCCCGGTCTTGGTTCTCTCTAAGCTGTTCATTCATCTCCTTGAATTGATTTTTAAGTCCTCCTGTCCCTTTAAGATCTGTTGGAACATCTGCTGAAAGTCCACCTCAGAAGGCTTGGGTTGAAGCAGGGAGGTTAAAGTCTGTTGTCCGCTGGGGCTGGACACTGAGGATGTCGGGGCGGAGACTGCAAAACCCGGCTTCCCCGGGGTGGTCTTTTGGGTGGCATTATAATGAGCAAAGAGATAACAATGTCAATACAGAGAGGAAACAATTAGGGAGGAAAACCTCCGAGGAGGTCGCAAGGCAGAGAGTCCAAGCAGATAGGAACCTTTTCTATATTCAGCTCCTGGCAATAGAGTGGTAGGTTGCAAATCCCATTCCAACCGGTACAGTTGGAACAAGACCAACGTCACCCTCATGGATGCGTATAGTGCATCCGCACACACGCACTGCGTACACATGTATCTTAGCGTCTCCGTGACACTCTGTGACGCTCCAGCTGCTCCACAGAGCATCGTTCAGGTGCTGTACCTGCCATGCGCCTATGCTGAAGCACAGAAGCCTTTAAGCACCAGTAAGGAACGCAGGCGGGCTGGTGGGCCCTCCAGAGCACCATACCGGAACAGTATATGGTGGTCTCGGCTGGCTCCAGTACACCCACACCGGGGCATACCGCCTGCAACCCACCACTGCTATGAACCATCTGAGACTCTTTTCTGGGACGACTGGACGGAGATAACCAACACAAGCTTTCCTTCTATCCTTGGTATCTGCAATTTTTTCTTCCCTGTAAACGTCTCCCTTTTTCTTTCATCGTAATTTCCTGTGCAGAGTGAGAATCAGATTATAGACACCTTACCATATGTTTACTTTGAAAAGCAAACATAATTTGTATATAAGCGAAAGAAACATAGAGGCTTCCTATAGTATCATGGAACCATTGAACTCTTTTCCATTCGTATACATTGACTTTAAACTGGTAATCATGGTTATCCATTAGTAAGTGCAATCTGATACCTGTCTACCAGGTATGATGAGGTTTAGTAACCCATACTTTGAGAATTACTGTCTCTTCATTTAGTAAGCCTTAAACAGAGCAAATAGATTAGCATTTGGTAAATGAGCATATTATGATTTTTGTTCTTTTTAATATCTGTAACAGGGATGCAAATGTGTAGCTCAAAAGTCACATACATTTTTAATGATATTTTTTCATGACCTTTTTGAGAAATCCATTGCATTCTTTAAAAATCCAATCTATTTTTTAAAATCGCATTCTTCCAAAAGGACTTTAGACTTAACATTTTTGGACTACAGCTCAATGTAGTTTCCATATAATTTTCAATAGCTTTCGATGACTCTTTTTTAAATAAATAAAGAACAGTTTGACTTCCTGATCAGGTGTGATGCTGCAACTTCAAATTTGTTTTTCATATTTCTGATATGCAACAATTTATCAAGTTAAACGATCATAAGCAATGCCAGTGGGAATATTAGTATCATGATTAGGATGAAGAGTTTGATGTATTGTGGTAGATGAAGAAGAATAATATGTATATGTGGAATGCGAGCCAGATAACGTACTTTAATGAAGTAATACATTTTATTTGCAAGCTGCATATCTGAAAATGTTTATAGTCTAACTTCCATTGAAGTAAGTGATGAAATACCAATTGATTACAGAGACAGAGTGCACAGAGTGTTTCTCAGCATGAGAAATATCCTGAATAGGATAGTTATGCTTCAGTGTACAAAACAACAACAAACCATCTGGCTATTCTAATTATAACCATATTAACTTTTTTTAAAAACAATTTTCATTTCCATATAAAATGGGACAATGCTCAAATACAAGCATCTTTTCCTTTTCTCTCCCCCCCCCCTTACCCCTCCTATATACATTCAAAGCATTCCTTAGTGTACTGCCTGGCAGCAAATTTTGTTCAGCTATGCTAATAGGGACAACCAAGATATATGATAGAACCCCTTCTATTATTACTATGTTGTATTGGCAGATAACTGAGGTTGAAGATTATTACTCAAGGTTATAATGAATTATATCTTCTATAAATTACTTGCCCATTGTAACTTAATTAATGTAGCTATTTTAAATATTACTTTATACTACTGGACTGTTTGCTTGAATGTGACACGTAGCTCTGGATCTTCTCCAGGCTTTAAAGGCTTGGCGCAGTTGCTTCAAGGCTATTGTCTTCTACCTATTTTTATGCTATGTATAGCATAAAAACATATTCATAAGAAGCAAAAGGTTTTCATAGTTTTGCTTTGTATATTCCAAGCCACAGGAATGTATTTCAGGAAGGATTATTATGAATTTGTAAAGACCAGATGAGACAAAATGCTAAACAAAATCCAAATGTCTTTGTAAGGAGTTATATGTTTTCTCGTATTTATAAATGGTTAATTCTAGAGAAAAATTAATATTAATTCTGTAACAATATGTAAGGTAGAATTCAAACTGTTCTGTTTGTTCTACTCTACTCAACTCTACTCAACTCTACTCAACTCTACTCTATTCTATTCAAATTTAAAATATTATACCTTCACTGCAAATACCCAGATGACTGCTATGTGTCAGCAAAAAACATAAAGAAAACTCTAATTCATAACTCTGTATGCTGCACATGCAGTTGTCTGTATTTTCCTCGCTAAGATATGCCACATTTTACAGCACAAAAATGATGTTCAAATCATAAGTCCCTATTTTGTTTTTGAAAGCATGAAACCACCTGAAATCTGGAGAAAGTGGTACTTCTCAAATAGCTTCTTGTATGATATGTGAGTATTGAATATCTTTAGATTGCTTAAAATTGCTTAAATGCTCACTTTAAATTGATATTTCTCTTTGATATTTGCAAGATTGCTATTCAAAGTATCATTTATTTATTTATTTATTACTTGAACTTATTAGTCGCCCCCTCTCCCCACAGGGACTCGGGGCGACGTACAAAGGTATTATATAGCGTATAGAGGAGGTAAGAATAAATAAATAAGTTACAATACTTAAAAAAGTTAAAACCCCAGTGAAATTAACCCTTAAAAACTAAAATTACAATTAAAAATGCCCTGGGCTGGGGAGGTTGTAGAGTTATGCCAGGTCAGCTAGTCGAAACAGGTAGGTTTTCAGCTTCATACGGAAGGAGCGAAGGTCGGTTGTAGTCCTGATGTCTGGGGGGAGGTCATTCCAAAGGGTGGGGCCCACTACAGAGAAGGCCCTACTTCTGGGCGCTGCCCTCTGGCACTCTCTGGAGGACGGCACCCGGAGTAGTCCCTCTCTGTGTGAGTGGACGGGTCGCAGGGATGTATGGGGCAGGACGCGATCCCGCAGGTAACATGCACAAATGACTGTTAGAAATGTTTGTACCTCATGAATATTTGATTAAAAATAATAAAATTCTTGTACAGTTAAAAGAAAACATTAGACAGAGAGAAAATAACTTCATAAACAGAACTGGTCACTTTGCACTTACAATCATCAGTTGCCATGAAGTTTGAAAACTACAGTGAAGTGCTCATCTCACACATAAAATATGGGGACTAATCTGAGACTTGCAGCATTTGGTGCAACATAGTTTTTGCCTACTGATAAAATATTGACTAGAACCATTTTTAATTTTTAACAGCTTTAGAAATAACATTTGTTGCATACTATTCAGCATCCATTCATTATTTACGCTGCTTGATTTCCAAGGATGGGCTTATTAATTTAATGTTAATGTTCTTTTTTATATTATATTGCCATTTTACAAACAAATGAATAATATTAATGTTATCTACAGTATAGTTAAACTCCTCCCCGCCAACACTCTTCTAAATGACTGTTTCTGCTGCAGTTAAATTTAAGAGAATAAGATCTGAACTACAAAATCTGCACAACTACTAAATTAATGAAAAGGGAACTAGCTTCAGTTCAGTGACAACAAATATGAACATTCCTAGCATATCTCTGACACAAGATATGTCTACTTTCATATTGGTTCCAATTTCATATTGAAATTTGATCCAGAAGATAGTGCTCTGGCTGATGTCATATAACAACAAAATTAATTCTATTTTTTTCTTTCTTTTTCATTGTTTTCTTTGTGATGAGGTTTACTTATTAGGATGATGGATTTAGATGAATTCCAGAATACTCATGGAGTTTCTCATTAGATATATGTACTGTATGTATGTATGCATGTATCTATCTATATCTATATGTCTGTCTGTCTGTCTGTCTGTCTGTCTGTCTGTCTGTCTGTCTATCTATCTATCTATCTATCTATCTATCTATCTATCTATCCTTTCTATCTATCTATCTCTATACATCTTCTCTATATATCTCTACCTCTATTCATATCCATATCCATATACAGATAGATAGATTTGATTAATGCTGGATCTAGGATTGAATTTAGCTGGAAATCCATACAAGCAGGCAAACCTGCCTGCTCAGCATAATCATGCAAAACCTACTGTAATTCCCTAAGGAGAAAAATATTCTACTTGCATATGGAGGCAGATCTATTTTAAGACTCTCCTTGGTGCATGCTGCATCTAAAAGCAAGGGTGGAAGTATTACAAAATCAAGTCCGGGAAGAACTCTACAACTTCTTCAAGTTTGTTCCAGGAAATTTTATCTGTTAACCCAATACAACAGGGGTGTCAAACTCATGTCATCACAGCGGTGTCATGTGAGGGACTTTTTCCCTCTTAGCTAAACTGGGCATGTGCATGGCCAGTGCGTGACACATCCTACCCATGGGCCGGGAGTTTGACAACCCTGCAATAGAAGCTTGTTTTCTATCTAGAATCAACTAGCCCATTCAATCTACTAAGTCAGGACATAATGATTGTTCCTATTCTTTCTCCTAATGTGAAGTGTCAAAATGTTTATTTAGCACCAAGCTGCTGTCTGGCAAAACCCACTCATCCCATTCTGAACTGTTTGCTACCCCCTCACAGATTTCCTTAGAATGTGACTGTGACTGTGATATATGTCAGCAATCTCATTCTGGAACTGCATCTACATATTCAGACCTAGAGTGGTCCACTTGCTATTTGTACTTTGCCACATTATACATCCAGAAACTCCACTTATGCCATTTTTTATAGCATTTTAACTCCTATGAAAACTATTCAATTTAGATAATGAACATTTAATGGTGTTGCCTAAATTTAACTGAAGGAAAAGCTAAATATTTATGGCCTGAGATATTTCTGCTTTACATAGTTTACAACACTTTGTGCAGCGCTTTGAACACGAAGAACTTGCTTTTTTTCCAGAGAAAACAACCAACTTAATTCTTAACATATTTAAGCTTAGTGAATTTTCCTATTAGCAATTACGCTAAAATAAAAAGGCACTGAGATACTGTGGGATTGTGAATAAGGAACATCCAGTTACTCTCCTTCCTTTTTACCCTTGCTTTTAGCTCCCTTTCTTTTATTAATGTTTATTTTCTAAGGTTAGTCAAGGACTTTAAAATGGAACTGCTTCAGTGCCCTCCATTTCAAATTCTATTCTTAAACTGCATTGCATACCATGTTGTCTGAAGCCAGTAGCTCCTAATCATTCTTCACCCTGTTGTCAGTACTTTATCACCCTTGCACTATCTGACAACAAAGGCTACTTGCACAGCTGAGAATTTTCAGGCCCATGAAAATTGCCCACTGTGCATGATTAATTGGTAGCTCTGTGCTCTAAGAAGCCATATAGCCAGGGCTAGCCCAATGCCTCCCCTTTCTGCAACTCCCATGTTAGTTTCACATATTAGATACAAAAGTTAACTGCAAAACAAACAGGTTTTTTTTTAATTCACATATGCAGATCTCCTTTTATATTCCAACCCTGACATTAACTCTTGTGCAAAATTCATAATGAATGTGAGCATATATTTATATTTGAAATCAAGTAATTACTAATGTCAACATCATTTTTACTTGGAGACACATTTGGGGAATATAATGAAGTATTGCACCTTGTGGAAAGTGAATAATCAAACATGTTATTTTCCTTATCAATAATTACTGCATGTTTATGGACCAATTTGCAAATAATAAATGCAATCCCCTGGTACGCTTTTTCAGCTTCATTTAAAAGCCTAAAATACAGGTATTGTAAAGCTGGATATCACTTGCAATTGAGCACTTACAGCTTCAAACTTATATAATTCCACATTGTGCGGAATAGAAATAAACTAATCTGACAATTCATTTTTCCATTTCTATTCAGACATTATTTTTTATTTTTTTATCTATTTAGAAAATTTATATAGCTGCTTATTCACTCTTAGCAATGTTGTTCTATTCCATCTACTTAAATCTTTAAGAAAATTATATTTGTCTAATATATGCATTTTTATACACAGCATACATAATTTGATGCCTTAGTATATATTTTAGGGCTACAAACTGCATTAAAAATAAAATACATGGATAAAATTATAAATGCTACACTAATCAGTGTAGGGAATCATATATTACACAAACTTGTATTAAAAAAGTAGAAAGTTCAATGATACAACATTCAAGATTATAATCATTCAAGAAATAAAACGTTATATTGAATATTTAGCTATAAAATATGTGAGACAAAATTATAAAATATAATTATAGCTGTTATTCTACATGATATTATACTCATTAGATCTGATATTAAATTAATATGGTACATTTTATATTTTATTTTGGAAAACAATTGGAAATTCATTTATCATTCAAGATATTTATGTTTGTTTTTGTATTTCCATATCAATATTCAGATTTTGTTGTGCCTTATCCTATTTTGATCAATTAAATTTAATGTTTCTATATTAGGGTGAATAATACATCTTAAATGTTACAGTTAATTAGTACTTGCAGTCCCATTTTATATTCACTGCATATTTCTAATGAGATAACAAATTATGTCCAATTAAAGTTTATTATATTTTTCTCTGCAACATCTCAGCAAAAGATCACTATGCTACCACATCAGATCTCACTTAGAGGGTTGCTTTGGGGTATGAAGGGGTTACTCATTTTTGCCTTTATTTTTTATTACTGACATTGTTCTTTTTAAACTAGAATTGTAGCCAAAATAAATATGATATATCTAAAGAAAATTGTTATTATGAAATAATTAGAAATATTTAAATGCTAATATGTAGTTTTAATACTCAGATAAAATTCTCAAGTAATATAATTCATATTCATTATAAACTCATGAACAGAATTTTCATTAAAGACATATATCTATCGTTTATTTCTATGAATAGCACCATTAACTTTTATCACTAGGAATTCTATTTTATATTAAGATTACTTTAATATAATATGAAAGTGTGCTTGAAGTTGACAAGAAAAATCAACCACTATTCAAATATAGAACTTATTCCAAGTATAAGAAACTTTCTATAGGAAACTATAGGATCACTTAATATATTGCAGGGCAGGGCAGGGCGGGCAGGGCAGGGAGGACACCAAATCTGATGTACACAAATTAAACATCACTAAGTTGGCAGTTAGATATAACTAATTTTCATTATAGAAACAGAACATTTCTGTGTTCCTAAAAACCATTTACAAGTAATATGTGTGGAATGATCTATAGTGTCTCCAATTTATTGCTTCCAAAAAGAATAGAGAGTAGCATTTGTTTCTAGGCTAGTAGGTATCCTTCTTGAGAAAGATAACTGCAGTTGAAAGACAGGAAATACTTGGAGCTTTGGCCCTGGGTACATAGACCCAGTAGAATATTTTTGTAATAAGTTCAATATATGGTTTGTTTGTTTGTTTGTTTGTTATTTCTATGCCTTCCAATTTGCAAAACCTGACTTTGAGCAATATATCCAAAAATGGCTATTTGTGTTCTACAAATATTAAAACATTTAAAAGCAAAAACAATACACAACAAACAGCAAAAGACAAAAGAACAACAATTGCAAAGAAAACAAATCTGAAAGGGAGCACAAAGGAAGAAGAAGATATCAACTACTCACTCTTGAATTGAATTGAATTATTTGGCTCTTTTAATAAGGAAATAATGAAAAATATTTCATATTTGCTTACTATTTTATTATTTTACTCTACTGCTGACTATCAACGTCTCTCTGTAATTTAGAATAAAATTTAATGACAAAATTAAAAAAACAATTGAAATTAACAATAAAGGTATGTTTTAAAAGAAAGAATAGTGTAACAAATTCCAAAGAATTTGCCTACGGAATTCTACACAGCAGCGTTAAAGCCAAGTGACTGTAAGACAAATAATGTATTAATAGCCTAGACAAAAGACATACAGAAGTTTATAGGTTCTAGTGAGAACCTATACCATAAATTTAACTAAGTCCTGACTCTGTATAAATTATTATAATTATGAAGCAAAATGATTTTCAATTTGGACATTTGATCCAAGTTGCTTTGACAGTTCAAACTGATAGAACTTCAGGGAGGCTTATAGTGCTGGTTTGAGTAATATCTCATAAAGTCCCATATGGCTTGGTGCCTAAGTCGTTCTAGAATCACGTAATCCAACAGATATCATCCTGACCAATGTGATTATCTGGGGAAAAGTAACTAGAAATAATCTATTTCTAGGAAATGGGGATGAAATTGAAGTTAGGAATTCAAATAGTCTCCTATTGAAAATCAACTTGCCTCTCCTGATATTATTCAGAAAGTCACTCAAATATGAATTCTTGTGCAGGACTTTTACAAATTGAAATGACCCCATGAGTATTGAT
Organism: Natrix helvetica; assembly: GCF_964273705.1. Lineage (NCBI taxonomy): Eukaryota > Metazoa > Chordata > Lepidosauria > Squamata > Natricidae > Natrix > Natrix helvetica. The sequence continues at coordinate 59,217,970 of NC_138551.1, read as the reverse complement.
TTTTTTTTTTTGAATGATAGTACTAATCAGGTAGTGATATTTTTCAATTAATTTATTTTATTAAGTGTATTACTCTTACTAATTTGAGCTATCTATCTATCATCTATCTATCTATCTATCTATCTATCTATCTATCTATCTATCATCTATCTATCTATCTATCTATCTATCTATCTATCATCTATCTATCTACTACTAATCAGGTAGTGATATTTTTCAATTAATTTATTTTATTAAGCATATTACTCTTACTAATTTGAGTTATCTATCTATCTATCTATCTATCTATCTATCTATCTATCTATCTATCATCTATCTATCATCTATCTATCTATCTATCTATCTATCTATCTATCATCTATCTATCTATCTATCATCTATTGGCTTTCATCATATTTATTCATTGCTGAGTGAAATATTGTGACGTATCAATGAAATAACTAAGTAAATTTGAAGTTTTCTTTTTGACTTGCAAAGTAACTTTGACTTTGAATCAAAGTAACTTTGACTTTGAATCACTTTGACTCATTTGAATTGTTTTCAAATCACCAATTCTTTATACTACCATACTAAAAAGAGTATTCCTACTCTTCTTTCCAAAATGTTCAGGGCAGCAGATGTTACCAATAATAGGGATAAGATCCCAAGGTCGGTTGGGAGACCGTGGCTGCTGGTTACGCCCGGTCGCTTGTACCAACCCCTGCAGTCTAGGTGGACAGGTGCTACAGAGCCAGGGCCTGCGGCTGATGCTTTGCAATGCAAGGTCTGTTACCAACAAGGCCCCCCTCATTAATGAGTTGATCTCAGAGGGGGAGCTAGACCTTGCAGGGATAACGGAGACCTGGTTGGGCCACGAGGGTGGTTTACCCCTCGTGGAAATGTGCCCACCAGGCTTCCGGGCATTCCATCAGCCCCGGGCCCTGGGTAAGGGTGGTGGGGTGGCGGTGGTTATGTGGGAATGTTTAGAGCCGAGGGAGTTCACTGTCCCTCAGATACCCTGGTGTGAGTCCCTTGGTGTGAACTGGGGCCCAGGGAGGCAGTGGGGCTTGCTGATTGTATACTTGGCTCCTCGCTATGCATCAGCAGCCCTGCCCGAGCTCCTCGAGCTAATCTCAGCGACGGCAGTTGAGACTCCCAGACTTTTGGTCATGGGGGACTTCAACTTGCCGTCAACGGGAGCGGCTTCCGAGGTGGCTCGGGAGTTCATGGCTTCCATGACGGCCATGGACCTGACCCAATTAGTGCAGGGCCCCACTCACGAAGGGGGCCACACACTGGACCTCATTTTTGTATCTGAACAGTGGACGAGTGATCTGGGAATAGGGGACTTAGTCATCACGCCCCTGTCATGGTCAGACCACTCATCCCTCCGGCTGGAGTTCCCTGGCGCTATCCCCCACCGCGAGGAGGCGGAACCAGACTCTACAAGCTGGTACCGCCCCAGGCACCTGATGGAATCGGATAGATTCCAGACGGAGCTTGGGCCAATACCTGTAGCCTTGTCCCGCTCCCGCTCCGAGGACCTAGTGACTGCCTGGAATAGGGCGCCGACTGGGGCCTTGGACCGGGTTGCGCCTTTGCGACCTCTCCTGCGGCATCAACCCACCCGGGCTCCTTGGTTTACTGAGGAGCTAAGGGTGATGAAGCGCCACAGGAGACGTCTAGAGAGCAGGTGGAGGTCCTCACGCTCCGAATCTGACCGAACACAGGTAAGAGCCTATTTGCGGACTTACCTTGTGGCAATAAGAGCGGCCAAGCGTAGACATTGTGCTGCCCTTATTGCGTCCGCGGATAACCGCCCTGCCGCCCTGTTTCGGGTGACCCGCTCCCTTTTATCGCAGGGGACGCGAGAGACACCCTTACAGGGAAGAGCAGAGGAGTTTGGGGAATATCTTCAGGACAAAATCGATCAGATCCGGAGCGGATGGACCTCCGTCAGTGGACCAGACGAGCCGTCAACAGCGAGTCTTGAGAGACCATGCTGGGAGGAGTTTGACTCTGTTGCCCCCGAGGATTTGGACAGGTTGCGTGGACGGCTACGACCCACCACATGTTCAATGGACCCGTGCCCCTCCTGGCTGGTACTGGCAGCCTGGGAGGTGACACGAGGCTGGCTTCTGGGCCTGGTGAACGCCTCATTTGGTGAGGGTTACTTACCAACCGCCTTGAAAGAGGCGGTGGTGAGACCCTTGCTCAAGAGACCTTCGCTCGACCCAATGGAGCTAGCTAATTACCGTCCAGTCTCCAACCTCCCCTTCTTGGCGAAGATTGTTGAGAACGTGGTGGCGCAGCAGTTTTCACGACACCTGGACGAATCCGACTATCTAGACCCACGCCAGTCCGGCTTCCGACCCGGGCACAGCACTGAGACAGCCTTGGTCGCGTTGGTTGATGATCTCTGGAGGGCCAGAGATAGGGGTTGTTCCTCTATCCTGGTCCTATTAGACCTCTCGGCGGCTTTTGATACCATCGACCATGGTATCCTATTGCGCCGGTTGGAGGGGATGGGAGTCGGAGGCACCATTCTGCGGTGGTTCGGCTCCTACCTCTCCGACCGGAAGCAATGTGTGTTGACAGGGGGGCAGAGGTCGTCCCTGAGGCCACTCACTTGTAGGGTGCCACAGGGGTCGGTCGTCTCGCCTCTCCTGTTCAACGCATATGTGAAGCCACTGGGTGAGATCATCCGTGGCTTTGGGGTTGAGTACCACCTGTACGCTGATGACACTTAGCTGTACATTTCAACCCCAAACCACCCCAACGAGGCTATCGAAGTGATGTCCCGGTGTTTGGAAGCCGTCGGGGTCTGGATGGGGGACAACAGACTCAAACTCAACCCCTCCAAGACCGAGTGGCTATGGGTACCGGCACCTCGGTTCAGCCAGCTGACACCATCGCTGGCCATAGGGGGCGAACAACTGTCCCCTGTGGAGCGGGCGCGCAATTTGGGCGTCCTCCTTGATGCCCAGCTGTCACTGGAGGACCATGTGGCAGCCGTGGCAAGGGGGGCGTTCCACCAGGTTCGCCTGGTGCGCCAATTGCGCCCCCTACTGGACCGGAGTGCCCTGCACACAGTCACTCATGCGCTGGTGACGTCTCGCCTGGACTACTGCAATGCCCTCTACATGGGGCTTCCCTTGGGACGCATCCGGAGACTGCAGCTAGTTCAGAACGCAGCCGCGCAGGTTATCATGGGGAGTACACGTTACTCCCACGTAACACCGCTCCTGCGCGAGCTGCACTGGCTACCTGTGGCCTTTCGGGTGCGTTTCAAGGTATTGATCACCATCTTTAAAGCGCTCCATGGCATAGGACCTAGATATCTGCAGGATCGCATCCTACCACACACGTCCCTGCGACCTATTCGCTCACACAGGGAGGGACTCCTCTTGGTGCCGTCCGCTAGGCAGTGTCAGCGGGCGACACCTAGGAGTAGGTCCTTCTCTGTGATGGGCCCAACCCTCTGGAATGACCTCCCCCCCGACATTCGAACCACCACCGACCTCTGTTCCTTCCGTCAAAAGTTAAAGACTCACCTATTTCAATCAGCTGGCCTGGCACTTTCTTAGTTTTACCTCCCGGGGATTTATTTTAATTGGGTTTGGGTTTTTAATTGGGGATGTTTTTAGGGTTTTAGAATATATTTATTTCTTGTACAGCCTATCTCCTCCATCCAAATGTATTTAATTGTTTTATGATTGTATTTTTATCTGCATTGACTGTACACCGCCCCGAGTCCCTTTTTGGGAGAGGGGGCGGTCTAGAAATCTAAGAAATAAATAAATAAATAAATAAATAAATAAATAAATAAATAAATAAATAAATAAATAAATAAATAAATAATGTAAATGATGAAGGAAATGCAATAACATACACAAAATACTTACATTGGTGCAGAGCAGTAGAATCTAACATGGATTGTTCCAGCCTTAATTTAATCCAACTGTCAGGGCATAAAACTATAATTACAACACCATCTTGTCATTTTCTTCTTTCTTTTTCTCTATTGTGCCTAGCATTATTGATTTCTCAATGGAGGGAGGTAAAAACGTAAAGGAGTCTCTATGGATTTCTAAGGTCATGTGGTCAGCATGCCTATATGCCGAGGCACATGGACTGCTTTTACCTTTCCACTGAAGTGGTATCTATTTATATACTTGCTCTTAACACAGCGCTACAATTGCAAGTGGTGATTGAGGGGCAGGAGCATGAGCTCCGCAGAATTGCGGAGGGGTCTCCCTGCTGGGAGAGGTGCTGCTGACCCTCAATGCCATTTCGAGGGTCGTGCTTTGTCGGTGAACACCTCCTGGCTCTGCCCTGGCTATGATGGGTCGGGCAGGGCGTTTGGGGTGGTCAGCTGGCTAGCGGGAAGCCTGGAATGCCGGGGACGCCGAGCGCGGATTGAGAATGGGAGCGCCAACGCCGAACGCTGTTCGCCTCTCGCTGGGCGCTGGGCGGAGAACGGAGAATGGAGTGGAATGGAGTGAATGGAGTGGAGAAGGAGTAGAGGCTCATCTGGCTGGTGGGAGCGCCAGATGCTGAGCAGAGCGCCGGGCGCTGAGCTGAGAGACGAATGGCGAGAGGCGAGAGGCGCTGAGACGGAAAGATGGAGAGATGCGTGAAACCATGGTTGGTGATTAGCATGTTGGCGTGTTGGCGTGTTGGCGTGCTAGCCATGGCGCTGGTCGGAAAGCTGGAGGACCGCCTCGTTGTGTGGAGAGGAGATGATGGGAGACTTAAACGAAGCGGCTGGTGGAGGGGGGAGCTGAGCAAAACACTCTAGAACAAAGACAACTGGAATGGCAAACCTGAAATCTAGGTTGGAGCTTTAAACTTTACCATCGCGTCCCTTGACTTTGCCTTTTAACATCTTTTAACATCTTGCTTGTTGCTCCTATACCATCTCGAGACCCTCCCCAGTAAAACCCAGATAGTCGACTAGCCCACTAACTCACCCTTTCCACCTACGGTAAGGAAAATACCTACAACAAACTATGATACTATGATACATCTTCAGCACCTGTAACCAACTAATTTTGCCCCTATGATTTTATTCTTATGCACACGAAGTCGGATTTACTGCGGGTGCGGGAGTCCCCTCTCTCGCAGGTTTGGCCTCCTGCCCTCTCGAGGGCCCACCTTGAGGACGGGTTTATTAATCCAGAGAGGTGGAGGAAGCGTAAATTGAGGGTTTTTTTAGTAAAGAGTTTTTTAACAGTTTATAGGGGTTCCTGGGGTGGGGGGTGGGGGGATCAGGTCAGGAGTGATGACAGAGCCAGGTCACTAGGTGTGGTCGCGAGGGGAGGGAGTGGAAGGGAGGAGGAGAGGGAGGATATCGTTCCAACACAGGGCTTTTTGATTCCAACGGTCGTAGGGAGGGGCAGGTGTGAGGACAGATTAAGAAACCGTAGTCGGTTGGGAGACCGTGGTTGTTGGTTACACCCGGTCGCTTGTACCAACCCCCGCGTACTAGGTGGTCAGGAGCTGCAGACCCAGGGCCTGAGGCTGTTGTTATGCAATGCGAGGTCCGTTGTCAACAAGGCCCCCCTCATTTTCGATCTAATTCTTGAGGGGGAGCCGGACCTCGCAGGAATAACGGAGACCTGGTTGGGCCACGAGGTTTACCCCTCGTGGAAATGTGCCCACCAGGTTACCGAGCATTTCACCAGCCACGGGCCCAGGGAAGGGGCGGTGGGGTAGCAGTGATTATTCGGGAGGACTTAGAGCCGAGGGAGTCCACTGTGCCGCAGACATCCGGGTGTGAGTCCCTTGTCGTGAAGTGGGGCCCTGGGAGACAGTTGGGCCTGCTGATAGTATACCTGGCTCCTCGCTATACATCAGCGGCCCTGCCTGAACTCCTCGAGCTAATCGCATCGGTGGTGGTTGAGACCCCCAAACTTTTAGTGATGGGGGATTTTAACCTGCCATCGGTGGGAGAAGCGTCCGAGGGGGTTCGGGAGTTCATGGCTTCCATGACAGCCATGGACCTGACTCAATTGATCCAGGGCCCGACACACGAGGGAGGCCACACGCTGGACCTTGTTTTTGTCTCTGGCCAGTGGTTGAGTGATCTGGGAGTAGGGGATTTAACCATCACTCCCTTGTCATGGTCAGATCACTCACTTCTCCGGCTTGACTTCCCTGGTGCTACCCCCCCGCTGCAGGGAGGCGGAGCCGGAAGACATCAGATGGTTCCGCCCCAGGCGCCTGATGGAACCAGATAGGTTCCAGATGGAGCTTGGGCCACCTCCTGTAGCCCTGACCCGCCCCCGGGTAGAGGACCTGGTGGTCGCGTGGAATAATGCGACTACCGGGGCCTTAGATCGAGTGGCGCCTTTGCGGCCTCTCCGGCGGCCACGATCCACCCTGGCCCCTTGGTTTACCGAGGAGCTAAGGGTGATGAAATGCTGCAAGAGACGCCTAGAGAGTCGTTGGAGAGCCTCCCGTTCCGAGTTTGACCGAGCACAGGTACGAACCCATTTAAGGATGTACCTTGTGGCATTGAGAGCGGCCAAACGTCAATATTGTGCCGCTCTCATTGCATCCGCAGAGAACCGCCCTGCCACCCTGTTTCGGGTGTCCCGCTCCCTTCTGTTTCAGAGGCCGCGGGAGGCCCCTTTACAGGGCAGGGCAGAGGAATTTGGGAAATATCTGCAGGATAAAATCGCTCAAATCCGGAAGGAATGGGTCCCTTTCAGTGGTCTAGTGGAGACGTCCGAGGCGAGTCTTGAGAGACCATTCTGGGAGGAGTTTGACTTGGTTGCCATCGAGGATTTGGACAGACTGCGTGGACGGCTGCGACCTACCACATGTTTATTGGACCCGTGTCCCTCCTGGCTTGTACTGGCATCCTGGGAGGTTACACGTGACTGGCTCCTGGGCCTAGTGAACGCTTCGTTGGGTGAGGGGTCTCTTCCGGCCGCCTTGAAAGAGGCGGTGGTGAGACCGTTACTCAAGAAGCCTTCCCTGGACCCTACGGAGCTAGCCAATTATCGTCCTGTCTCCAACCTTCCCTTCCTGGCGAAGGTTGTAGAGAGTATGGTAGCTTATCAGTTTCCGCGACATCTGGAGGAAAATGATTATCTAGACCCGCGCCAGTCTGGCTTCCGACCCGGGCACAGCACGGAGACGGCCTTGGTCGCGTTGGTGGATGATCTCTGGAGGGCCAGAGATAGGGGTTGTTCCTCTATCCTGGTCCTATTAGACCTCTCGGCGGCTTGTGATACCATCGACCATGGTATCCTGTTGCACCGACTGGAGGGGTTGGGGGTTCGAGGCACCGTTTTGCGGTGGTTCGGCTCCTACCTTTCCGGCCGGACGCAACGTGTGTTGACAGGGGAGCAGAGATCGACCCTAAGCCCCCTTAATTGCGGGGTGCCACAGGGGTCGGTCCTCTCGCCACTCCTGTTCAACACATACATGAAGCCGCTGGGCGAGATGATTCGTGATTTCGGGGTGGGATATCATCTGTACGCTGATGATACCCAGCTGTACATTTCCACCCCGAACCACCCCAACGAGGCCGTCGAAGTGATGTCCCGGTGCTTGGAAGCCGTACGGGTCTGGATGGATGGCAACCGACTCAAGCTCAACCCCTCCAAGACAGAGTGGCTGTGGGTTCCGGCCCCCCGGATCAACCAACTGCTTCCATCTTTGGCCATTGGGGGCGTACAACTGGCCCCCGTGGAGCGGGCACGCAATTTGGGCGTCCTCCTGGATGCCTGGCTGTCCATGGATGACCATGTGACAGCCATGGCAAGGGGGGCGTTCCACCAGGTTCGCCTGGTGCACCAATTGCGCCCCCTATTGAACCGGGATGCCTTAAGCACAGTCACTCATGCGCTGGTGACGTCTCGCCTGGACTACTGCAATGCTCTCTACATGGGGCTTCCCTTGAGATGCACTCGGAGACTGCAGTTGGTCCAGAATGCGGCCGCGCGGGTGATTATGGGGAGTACAAGGTACTCCCATGTGACACCTCTCCTGCGCGAGCTGCACTGGCTTCCTGTGGTCTATCGGGTGCGTTTCAAGGTTCTGATTACGATCTTTAAAGCGCTCCATAGCACAGGACCTAGTTACCTGTGGGATCGCATCCTGCCCCATACATCCCTACGACCAATTCGCTCGCACAGAGAGGAACTTCTCCAGGTGCCGTCCACCAAACAGTGTCGGGGGGCGACGCCTAGGAGCAGAGCCTTCTCTGTGACGGGCCCAGCCCTGTGGAATGACCTGCCCCCTGATATCAGGACTACCTCTGACCTCCACTCCTTCCGTGCAAAGCTCAAGACCCACCTCTTCCAATTAGCTGGCCTGGCTCAACCATAGTCTTACCTTATCGCTCCTGACGGGTTTTTTAAATTTTGTAATTTAATCGCGGGTGTTTTAAATTGTCTATTTTAAATTCTATTTTATATATTTGATACTTCCTCCATGTATATGTATATGTGTACGTACGTGTATGTGTTTATTTTTATCTGTATATGTATTCTTCATTTGTATATTTCATGTGTTTTTATTGTACGCCGCCCCGAGTCCTTCGGGAGAGGGTGCGGCTAACAAATAAAAATTTATTATTTATTATTATTATTAGTGCATTTGCATGCTTTCGAACTACTAGATAACTTGGGCGAAGACAGAAGCATGGCGCTCAGATCTTGAACCTTTGATGCCTGCTTTTCAGACAACAAGCCCAGCATCTTCACTGGCAAGCCACTGTGCTGCTTCTCAACAGAAGTAGATCTCACCATGAAATGTCCAAAGTATGATCATTTGAACCTGGGTCATTTGTGTTTTAGATGGGTATTCTAGATTAATTTGTTTATGATCTGTTTCTTCGTTTTCTTGGTTTTCCATGGTGTTCTCAGGAATATTTCTCCAAGTCCAGTTCATAAGTGCCTATTTCTTTAAAATAAATTTTGCTACCACAGAGAAAAGGGCTTTCTGCCTAATTCTGATTTTTTATAATAGGCCTGGGAGGGTACCTGAATCCCTCCCCCCCCAAAAAAGCCTTTATTGCTACTCTACCTAATGCTAACATATTTCTTGACTTCTGGTTTCTTTATTGTTGATAGTTTATCCTAAAAAATAGAAATTATTCACCATTTCATTGTCTTTGTTACTTCATTGTAATTATCTATTGTTCATTGTAAATTCTAAATCTAGCAGTATGTGTTATTATTAATATGGTCTTGTTTAATCTTACTGCCATGCTCTTTACCTTTCATTAATAGAGATTCCAAATAATTTTTTTTTCTTTCAGCTATCAGAATCATGTTATAAAAACAACACAGGTTATTAGTGTTTTAATTTTCAGCCTAGAGCTTTAATAGTACAACAAAGCAGGCCTCTGTTATAGCCAAGTATTCAGCCTTATTTTATAGTGAACACTAGCTGAATACATTTTAAGTATCATTATCTATGACTGAAAATATTAGGGTATCCAAAACACCTAGCATAATTAGAGGTTGTGATAATAGTTAGAATTGCCTTACTGGTAAGATGGCAGCATATAAATTTAATAAATACGTGAAAAAAATAGTTTTACCTTATGGGAATTTGAAGGGAAAGGTAGGTGGGTGGGTAGGTAGGTAGGTAGGTAGGTAGGTAGGTAGGAAGGAAGGAAGGAAGGAAGGAAGGAAGGAAGGAAGGAAGGAAGGAAGGAAGGAAGGAAGGATTGATTATAATGAACATTGATGTTTGAATATATTTGAAACTACAAATGCATTTCCCAGTCAGCTAAAAAGTAAAAAGCTAAAAAGCTAATTAAGAACCATTGGATCAGTTCTTGTTTCCTGGTGACAGGTGTTTAGCATCTTGATCCTTAGTATTATTGTGTATTTCTTCCAAGGATAGTTCTATAATTTCCTAGATCTTGACATATTCACTGTCTTTCCCTGTTTTCTATATGCCTTAAATCAGTGGTTCTTAACCTGTGGGTCGGGACCCCTTTGGGGGTCAAACGACCCTTTCACAGGGGTCGCCTAAGTCCATCGGAAAACACATATTTTCGATGGACTTATGAACCGAGACACCAATTTTATGGTTAGGGGTCAGCACAACATGAGGAACTGTATTAAAGAGTCACGGCATTGGGAAGGTTGAGAACCACTGCCTTAAATTGACAATATTCTCAAAAACTATATGTTTTTGTTGGTCTAAATGTATATATTGATGCTTAATCCTAAGTGAGATCAATTAGATTCCTTCCTAATTACATATAGTAAAATAATTAGCAAATCTCATTGTATATAATGTAGTAAAGTATAATGTTTAATTATATAATCATTCTCATATTATATATTTATTTTTAAAAGAAAAAGCTTTATGCTTATAATGGTTTTTTTAAAGGAACACAATCTAGACTAAACAAAACATCTGATCTATTATTATTCCAAAAGTGCTTTTTCAAGAGGCATCTGGACTTTCTGGTTTTCTTTTAAGATGTTTTGCTTCTCATCCAAGAAGCTTCTTCGGAAGAAGTTGGTTTTTCTTTTCTTCAAAGAAAAACCAGAAAGTCCAGTTGCCTCTTTAAAACTCACCTTTGGGATAATCATGACCTGGACGACTGAGAATCTCCATAGATATCTGACCTATTAAGTAAAATTCTGTTACTCGTGGAAAGACATTTTTGTTTCATTTAAAGTTATGCATCTATTCAGAAGGAAACACCTTCATGGCTGAAAAATTATATTTCTTATAGGAAGGGAATTTGCTTAGCAATGTAACATGTGAATGGATGCACAAGTGCATTACATGCAACTATTTCAGAATAAGAGTTGCAAACTTTTTCACATGGTACTTTTTGCATCTCTCAGTACATAGTGCATAACAAAAATATAATAAATGATGTTTATGTATTTATTTGACTAAATATGCCAGAATTTTTTTTATATTAACAATTTTTAAGTTAAAGAACTAAGCTCATATTAGGATCTGAGGCATGATGAAGGTTGGAAATGAACATGAGAAGGAACTAGGGCAGAAAGGAATTAAATGGCTGTCAGCTGTAACTTTCACTTGTCTTAAACATACTTTGAAAATGGACAGAAATATTAATAACTAATATTACAGAATGATAGCGGTTTCAAGGGCGAAAGTTTTAGAAGATTATGAAAAAAAATTAAAGATGTATCTCTTACCTGACATTATAGAATTTGAAGGCATGGAAGACAACAAAATTGAGATTACCAAAATACAAAAGACAAATCGAGAAAAGGATCTGGACATGGAACAGCAGTTACAAGAAATTCTCGATGATGCCTCTTTTAAGGAATTGGAAAAGTAGGCTGGTGAAAGCTTTAAAGGCAAGTTTGAATTGAAAAGACTGATGAAAGATTAAATCTGTGATGCTACAGGAATGAGTTAAAGGTCAAGATTGTGAAGAGCAAAAAGAAGGAATATAAAGTTGGACAATTTGATCAGAGATAAACTATTTGTTTGATACTTCTAATGGACTTTTTTGATGAACCAGAATGGAAAGGATAGTAATTTGAGTATTTTGCTGAGATAAAAGTTAGACTATGGAAAGAATATTTTTATTTGTAATTGTAAAAAAGGATAAAAAGTTACTAGATTAGTTTATGCCTAGTGTAGTGACCGTTGGAAGTCAGTTCTTTATTATTGTCTTTGTTTCTTTTTTATTTTCTCTTCTCTTTTTTTCCTTTTTTTCCCTGTGTCTTCTGAACTTTAAGTTTCCTTTTTGTACTTTCAGGGATATTAGTTTTTACTATGTTTAGTAAAATGTCAATTAAAAAGATTTAAAAAACAAAAAAGTCACACAGATTTCCCAGCTGCAAGTTATTTTCATTTTTTAAGAGTAAGAAATACAATTACTTATTCAATATTCAAATTTCTTCAATTTATATAGTTTTAAAAGTTTTACAGTTATTCAACCCTTTATTTAATGTAGTACTTATTATTGCTTTATTTTTACTAATGTATATTAAATAATTAAATAAATTAGTTAGTTAGTTAATTAGCCATGTATTCATTTGTTTTTTGTTGGGGATTTTTTAGATTGCTTGGCTGTCCAACTGTGTATGCTGATCTAAACAGCATACATGAATAAAATCCAAAGTACAATAGTAAGTCAATAATATTGACAAAAACTAGCAAACAAAATGAAATACCAATCATATGGAATTGGACCTATCAATACACATGCAATCTCCCAATCATTCATGCAATCTCTATCTATCATTCATGCCCAATGCAAAGACATTTTTAAAACTTTCTGATTGGCAGAGGAGAAAGGTTCTGAAGGGTAGACACTGCCATAGAGTTGATATATCTTCTAGTCCAACCAGATGACATTTATTTAGAAAGAAAACTCCAGCATGCTACCTTGTTAAAATGTGTGGCTGGAAGAGTAACTGTAGACAGATGATACAATGTAGGAAATATACCTGGAAGCCTAGTCATACCACTGCATTCTTAACCAATCACAGCTTCCATGTTCAAGGGTAACCTCTCTCTTGTATTTTAATAGTTGAACCAGATGTGTCTAAATCATAAGTGACTACAAGAACAGCTCTCAATTCAGGGATAAATGTAACTGGCATATAAGCTAGAATAATGCCAAGCCCTTCCTGGCCAATACTTCTCTAGCAGGAGTTGAGCATTCATGACGATACCCAAACTGCTCACTACCCTCACCAAATTCTGAATATGAGAGTGCCATCTGTTCTAGAAGCATAGGATCTCTCAATTCTTGGACATGAGGGTCCCAAATACCCAGCACTTATCCATTTATATATCCATTCAAATATCTACTTAACTAGGATTGATTCAAAGTCTTACTCATCTAGAATTGGAGATAGGTTAATTTAAGTTACCATGTTCATTGTACTATTGAATGAACTAGAGCAGGGGTGTCAAATCAGCAGCCCATGGGCCAGAAGCGTCACGTGCAGATCACACCCACCCCAGATCCGCAAAGGGGGAAAAGTCACAAAGCATCATGTGACGGCAACATGATGCCACAAGTTTGACACTCATGAACTAGGGCAGTGATGGGCAACCTTTTTTTCCAACTGAGCCAAATCTCGCCAAAACCACGATTGAAATTTATTTTGAGAGCCACATTTTTGAAACCGAAAATACATAGGATGGTACACTGTTTTTAGTTTCAATAAACTCTGGCATTTGAAGCACGCAAGTCTTAAAGCTGTCAAGTTACAAGATCCTTGCATCCCTAACCCTTTAGGAAAAAAACCCCAAGGGGTCTTCAAACCTGACAGCTTGAAGACTTGTGGACTTCAACTCCCAGAATTCTGAGAACTGAAGTCCACCAGAGCATCAATCATATTAGCCCAGGGATCTGCAAAATTGGCTCTTAAGACTGGTGGACATCAACTCCCAGAATTCTGAGAATTGAAGTCCACCAGTCTTAAAACAGCCAACTTTGCAGACCTCTGTGTTAGCCCAAAGCCTGGTGTTGGGAGGGCCTTGCTCCCCCATTGGTGGAGCCCCAAGAAGCGAGGAGGGAGAAAAAGAAACGGAGGCTAAGGAGCTTCCCCCCCGCCCCCTCCCAGCAAAAATCTAACTGGGGAGCCGGGCGGGCAGTAGCAAATTAGCCGATCACGCCGTGTGATCGGTTAATTTGCTACTGCCCACGCGGCGTGATCGGCTAATTTGCTACTGCCCGCCCGGCTCCCCGGTTAGATTTTTGCTGGGAGGGGGGGGAAGCTCCTTAGCCTCCGTTTCTTTTTCTGCCTCCTCGCTTCTCGTCCCCGCCCAACTTCAGGATCCTCCCTAATCATTGTGGGTCGAAAAGAAAAAAGGGAAAGGGGCGCTTGTTTTGAAGTGCCCGAGAGAAGGGAGGGGAGCGGGCTCCCGGCACACAGAAGAGCCGCATTAAAATGTGTAAAGAGCCACATGTGGCTCGCGAGCCGCGGCTTGCCGACCACTGAACTAGGGAAAAGGAAGAGTCACAGATAATCCAACATTTTCTAGGACAGTTTCTATACAGAATAAAGTGTAAGTGTGTGTGTGTGTGTGTGTGTGTGTGTGTGTGTGAGTGAGTGAATTTGAAAGTGGAGATATAATAAACCCCATATAGTAACATATGTGGTAATGTGATTTCTAAAATGATATAATATCAAGAAAAAAATATATTGTCTACCTATAAACAATACAATACAATAGTAGAGTTGGAAGGGACCTTGGAGGTCTTCTAGTCCAACCCCCTGCCTAGGCAGGAAACCCTATACCGTTTCAGACAAATAGCTATCCAACATCTTCTTAAAGACTTCCAGTGTTGGGGCATTCACAACTTCTGGAGGCAAGCTGTTCCACTGATTAATTGTTCTAACTGTCAGGAAATTTCTCCTCAGTTCTAAGTTGCTTCTCTCCTTGATTAGTTTCCACCCATTGCTTCTTGTTTTACCCTCAGGTGCTTTGGAGAATAGTTTGACTCCCTCTTCTTTGTGGCAACCCCTGAGATATTGGAACAATGCTATCATGTCTCCCCTAGTCCTTCTTTCTCTTAAGCTAAACATACCCAGTTCCTGCAACCGTTCTTCATATGTTTTAGTTTCCAATCCCCTAATCTTCTTTGTTGCTCTTCTCTGCACTCTTTCTAGAGTCTCCACATCTTTTTTACATCGTGGTGAAGAACTGAATGCAGTATTCCAAGTGTGACCTTACCAAGGCATTATAAAGTGGTATTAACACTTCACGTGATCTTGATTCTATCCCTCTGTTGATGCAGCCTAGGGCTGTATTGGCTTTTTTGGCAGCTGCTGCTGCACACTGCTGGCTCATATTTAAATGGTTGTCCACTAGGACTCCAAGATCCCTTTCACAGTTACTACTACTGAGCAAGGTATCACCTATACTGTACCTGTGCATTCCATTTTTGTTGCCTAAATGTAGAACCTTACTCTTTTCACCATTGAATTTCATTTTATTAGATAGTGCCCAATGTTCAAGTTTGTCAAGATCCTTCTGTATCTTAAGCCTATCTTCTGGAGTGTTGGCTATTCCTGCCAGCTTGGTGTCATCTGCAAATTTGATGAGTTCCCCATTTATTCCCTCATCCAAATCATGATGATAATGATTCCCTCATCCAAATCATTGATGATAATGGTTAGATAAACAATCTAACCTATAAATCTATAAAGAAACAATACATTTTGTTGTTTTGACTGTAGCAGATCTATACAGCCAAACAAAAATTCTAAGGTTTAATGTTGATCTCATAGCATTTTCTTTATATGTACACACTCAAGGAACACAAAATCAAAAACAAAGCCCAACAAATTAAAATTGTTTAATTAGAATATAAAATAAAATTTAAAGCAAGTTGTAGTTTCCTGCAGCATTATCCAAATTCCACTAGTGCAGTGGTAGGCAACCCACGGCTCTGGAGCCGCATATGGCTCTTTCATCCCTCTGCTGCGGCTCCCTGTCACCGATCGGCTCCACAATTGATAGGGCTTTCGGTTAGGACAGGTAGAGGAAAAAGGAGGCCACACTAGGAGGAGACTCTATGGTGGGGGAACCAGACTTCCGGTGGGCTCCAAAGCTGAACGGGCGGCTTCTGGTTAGGACCTTTGTGGCTCTTTGAGTGTTTAAGGTTGCCGACCCCTGCACTAGTGAAATAGCCTTCTATTTTGATATGTATCTTTGGCATTCTTAATTAATTCTACCTAATCCCTGAATGAAATGACATAGGAGTAAACTGCAGAGGCTGCTGGTGTATATCACTCAGACCTATCTAGAATATAAATGGAAGGACCTGACAAAACATCAAATAAGATAATGAAACAAACTGCAGATAAGAAAGATAACTTTTCTGTTATGGTCCTGCAATATATGCCCCCAAGCAGCAGACAAGTAATAAACTTGTGAATTTAACACCATCTGCTGTTAAAAAAGAAAGAAAAACAAGAAAGTCCCCTAGTTAACATAGATTCAAGGTGTTATTTAACATACTATTGGAACTATCCAGTTTTAAGTCGAATTCACATTTCAAACCATCAGCAATATTAACAAAGAAGGTTGAGCTTCCAACTTTAATATTTCAGTTGATTTACTGGAATTTTTCAGAATAAAGGCAAAAATAACACTGAGTGTATATTTATCCCCAAAACAATAAAGGACATTAAAATATTCATAGAACTGCTGTGGATAGCATAATATTCTGTGTTTCCCAGTCTTACATGCAATTTTTCATTCTCAAGCTTCATCATGATTAATGTTGTGCTAGAACCAATTTTAACAATGGTTTCACTAAAATAATACATTCTTTGCTATCTTCCTATAAAATTATAGACTGGCTGATCATGCACACTATACCATAATATGATTAATCTGCTATATGGAAACAGCCCTTGTAGTTTGTTAACAAGTTAATGTATTGAACAGTTGTGATTTGTTCATCAAACACAGTTAAACCAAGGTACTATATTGAATGAATCTAGTCTACAAATTGAGCCACAGAGCTATAATTCTGTAGAGTGGAAAGGGGCTTAACCTCTCATGCTGCAAATATTATAAGCTGCAGATCCCCCAAACCACCTACTGAAGCCTACTGAAAAAATAAATAAAAGTTTAAAAAAATTTAGAAGCATACCATGCTATACAATTTTAACCTTAAGTATGGGAAGAAAATATTCAATATGCAAATATTACTGTTTGCCAGGTAAATAGCTAACATGAAATATTAACTATAACCTTTATATAAGTGCATACAATAAGATATGTATATTACATACTGTAGAATAATTATAAAAGTACAGTGATTGTGATAGCATATTTCTCTGTTATCACAAAGTGTCTCAGCATTGAAAAGAGCAACCAAGGTATATAATATTGAAAGATTGAGATGATGTGATTTAGCAGATTATATTATAAATGATTAAAAATAGAAACACTACCTGAAGAAAGTAACAAAAAATTGCACCAGGTCCATGATGGTGTTGTGCTGTGAAAACGCAATCTAAAAAGATAGAGAAAGAAATGTGAAATAATGTTACGGGCCATTTCCACTAAGAACGTTATAAACAGAAATATTCTGTGTAACCTACAAATGATACAAATCCTCTTATAAAATCAAACTATTATATTTAGTATTCATTAGCTTGAAACATATATATTATATAACAACATTTTAAATTAGACACTCAGCCTAATCATCTGCTTTGTGCAAAGTCTTAAACCCTAGATTAACAGGTGGATACATTTGGAAATTTGAAGATAGTAATGATTTCTGAACAGAAGACATCAAATTCCTGAAGTATCAGAAGGGCCGACACATTGTTTAATGATGTTTACCTCTCCCAAAAGGAAACTGTAATACCATTTTTCTAGTTGCTCTCCCAAAGATGATATGTCCAACAGTACTTCATGAATCTGACCATGTGGAAGGTAGCAGATACGGAATTAATCACACCTCTTTAATACAAGGATGAGCTCAGTATTTTCGTAACAAGAGAACAAAGAACTTTCTGGTTGATCAAATAAAACTGGTAAAAATAGAAGACAATATAGGTAACTCAAGGTTGAACTGAATCTTTGATGCTGTATCTGCTTGTTTTCTCCTTGGTAGTGCCTTGATTAGTGTTTTGTTTTTGGATTGATTGGTTGTCTGTGGGTAATCCCTACTTATCTGGAGGTTGGCTATTGGAGAGAATGTGTTCTGGTCTTTTTATGTCCTTCTCAGTTGTTTATTGTCTGTTTTGAATAGTGTGTAAATGTGGTTTATCTCTGTGTCTATTGATGCTGATTGGTAAATGGATATACTATGGTGGTAATACATTAAGCAGAAGAATAGCGATAACAACTTTCTGAAACATCTTTTCATGCCACCTTGGCTTGCCATCTAACTAAACTGAGGCTTTGATATTCACTAAATCACAGAATAATTAACTCCACCTTTAGTATTTCTATTTTTTTTTTAAAAATATGATTTTTATTATTGTTGTTTATGAGCATATGCTGTCCCTAATGTCAATCTTGTTTAGGGTTTTATAGAACATATGCAGAATTTTTAGTAATTATACTTCCAAATACCTTGCCCATAAGTATTTTACAAATTGCTTAGGGAAGCATATTTTCCCTTAAATCTGATGGCCTCTTTGGACTTAACAAAAGCTAAGCTCTTGTTATTGAACATTACAGCCATATGTCATAAATACTCACATTGCTTTTTTTCTTGCTATGTCAACATATTTTCTTGCCTGCTCACATAATATTCAGAAATTAATACAATTTTAAGATGTTGTGTATGAAATGCTATGCCTTCCAGTATGTATTTTAGTATGATAGTTATTTTTTATTCCTATTAGTGGTTTTAGTGAACCAGACAATAAATATATTTCTGTAATTTTAATTTACGTGATGAATAGTATATGATGCTAGAAGCTATAAACAATATAATCTTCAACTCTCACTAATAAACTGGCAATAATTTATTTTACATGCAACCTTGAAGTCTACATAAATACTTTCAGAACTACTATATGGATGGCAAAGAACTTGAAATATAAATCAAAGTAGTTAAATAAGAAACAAGAAACAAATAAAAGCTAATTAAATACTAATTAATTAATTGCAGCATATGCTGAAAATAAATATATTCTAATAGCATTATTTCTTTTTCAAAGCTGTACATTTCTCTTCAAACAGTGATTGTAGGAAGAAAGTTATGTAGTCAATGGTATCAAAAAAAATCAGAAGACTTATAATGGCTTTGACATCAATCATCGCAAATAACAACATAGAACAATATGATAGATCAACTTCTGCAATGGGCAATCAGTCACCAATGGAAAGTTCATAAGCACTTTACTAATGTAAATTACTACTTCGTAATGTAAATTACTACTAATTACTTAACGCATTGTACAATTTTTGACATGTAGCCATTCATATCTTTATCTCCATAAACTAATTATTTATTAATACCGTTCATGTTGGTGTTTATCAATACTTTCTGAAGTAGCAAAATAGATCCTTTATTTGACCATTTGGATTCTTTCCTCCATACTATTCTTACATTTCATTATATATAATCTTATATATATTTATTATTTGTATGTATGTATGTGTGTGTGTGTATGTATGTATGTATGTATGTATGTATGTATGTGTGTGTGTGTGTATGTTTCACAACCATGAGATACTTAAAATAAAAAGGAACCTTTGGTATTAAAGTGAAAAACCCTTTATCTAAGACTTGACAAATTTTTTGCCACCCTGCATGTACTATTTTGGACTACATGATCTTCTGACATAGCATTTAGGATAACTACGAACTTTCTCAAAGTACTAATTTTCTTATATAAAATGGAAATAAAAATATAAGCAATTTCCAGGTGATTCTTGTTATAGT
Organism: Natrix helvetica; assembly: GCF_964273705.1. Taxonomy (NCBI): domain Eukaryota; kingdom Metazoa; phylum Chordata; class Lepidosauria; order Squamata; family Natricidae; genus Natrix; species Natrix helvetica. The sequence continues at coordinate 59,198,637 of NC_138551.1, read as the reverse complement.
GACATTAATAAAGAATCAATTGTGAGGCACCAACATTCTGCATAATGATAATTATTTCTTTTTATATCAGCTTCAATTTTAACTGTACCTTGGTACACAGTTATTCTCACCCCAAACTATTCAAATCAACAGTTCTTTGTTGTCCTACCAATTACAAAGATTTGCTATATATTTTTAAACAAAATAGTTAATCAGCAGCACTAATGATGTTGCCACGTTTGAGTAATGAAATGTCTGCAAGAAAACAAACAAGCTAACAAGAATCCCTCAAAATAGTTGGTGACTATGCATTAATATTTCATATGTATTCTTTGTATCATATATATTTCTGTGCATTGAGGAGATGCACAGACTCTAAATGTAGTGTACCTCCCAGCTTCCTTCAACATTTATTGCATTGAGTGGAGTGGTGAAAAAGCATAGTTTGACATCTGCCAAATATTGTTTCTATCCTGGGGATTTCTATTCCAATAAAAGGCATTGGAAGAATATCTGAATAACAGTGAAGAAGATGCACTGAAGCTACTATTACATGAAGGCTTATTGAGTATTGGAAAGATCAAAAGTGGTCAAACTGCTCTACAAGAAAAGGCAAATGAAAAATACGGTGCATAGGCTGAAAAAGGAATGAGGAAGATGAAAAAAAACTACAAAGATGGCAACAATATATCAGATATAATATAGCTTTTGTTCCATAAAATTTATATGAATGTAAAGATACTAGGAACAGAGCTTGACTTAAGAAAAATTTTAATATAGAGAGACAATTGCTGTTCATTCATGTCCAATTCTCAGAAACTCCTTAGATTAACCTCTGAAGTTTTCTTGCCAAGATTTCCAAATTGGTTTGGCATTGCCTCCTTCTTAGGGCTGTGAGATGATAACTGATCTAAGGTCAGCAGCTGGCTTTGTACCTAATGCAGAACTAGAACTCATGGCCTCCATTTTCCAGCCTTTTGCCTTAAATACTACTGGCGTGTGTGTGTGTGTGTGTGTGTGTGTGTGTATACATACATACATACATACATACATACATACATACATACATACATATATATGGTGAAGGATTATAAAAATATAAGAATACAATATAACAAGACCAAAAATAATAAAAAGAAATAAGAATACAATTTAAAGGCAAGTGGAGTTAGCAACATCGTGAAGAAACAAATAAAGAAACAAAAGCAACGCTACCAATTGGCTGGATTTACAAATTTAACAATCTTAATTATAGTTTCATGGCTATGGTAATGGTATCTTACAACTTGATCACTTGATTTAGACTATTCTAACAGGCTCTTAGTGAGATACCTCTAAAAAGACTGTGAGTTTCATAGCTACAGAATATGAACCTCACCAATATAGAATTTTAATCTGGAGTTCACATTAGCCCTTATTGCATTTCACAACACATTTTGCAATGCTGTAAAATGAATGACTTTGACCTGAAGGGATTATAGGTGCCATTATAGATTGGGTTTGTGCATGTTTTTATACTGTTTTAACATTTGTTTTGTGCTGTCCTGAATCCCAGAGATCTTTAAAACCAATAGACTTAAATATTTTGCAAATATTGCAAGATGAACAGACAGGTATCATTAATAGACGCAGTACCAACGACCTTACTTAAAATATATTTCTTGACCTTGACTACTTCTATTAATAAATATAAAATATATGTTGCCTGAAACTATATAAATGATTATCTAATATTAATGTGTAACCATTGGCAGAGGTAATATAATGATTTTATAGAAATATAATAAAAATAAATGGACCTTATTGTCTAGATAATGAATCTTAATGTTAAATAGTGCAAAGAATGAAGAGATTTATTCCAAAATTCATTAATTTGTGTAAAAACATATTATTGGAGATACTATACACTGGGGGGGAGAGGGGAGACGGAAAAAATATTTATTTGTTTATTTACATATTTATCCCAGTTCAAATGCCACACTAATTTGGAGACTGAGAAATACAGCAAGCCAAAAGTAGACTTAAAAGGATTAGAAATAATACAACTATAGCATCCAACTTGATGTGCCTATATATATATTCTCAGATTTTCCATCTCACTCCCACAGGGTCTCCTGAAGCCCCCATAATGAAATACAACAAAATACATTTCAGATAATTTTCAGCATCTGCGCCTGTGAGATAGCCAAGTCCTTCTCTTCCAGGACTGCCCCCATGGAAAATGATCTGAAATACTGCATATGAAAGGACAAAAGGAATACCACTGCATAGAACAGCCAAGCAGGAAAATTTTGTTTGGGAAATACAAGAAAACTTAAATAATCAGATACCTTGTTTTAGTGATATGCAACTCCCAAACATTCTTTTTTTCATTCCCAAATAAATGTAATAGTTTTTTTTTTTGCATATGCCTACTTCAAATGTAAAAATAAACAAATACCAAGGCTAGATACTTCAGTTTGACATTAAGTTTTGTCTTCAGAGATTTCAATTACCAGATTTAGTACTCAAGTCTTTGGCCGGGAGGGAAGAGAGGTCGGGAGGAAAAGATGGCTAGGTAACACACGAGCCAGCAATTCTAGCCTTGTCTGGAAATATAATCTACTATTTTGTTCCTAAAGTTTCAGTTTGGGTAAATGTAATCACAGTTAATAAAAAAATAAGTCTTGTGTTGTATCAGCTTCAATTGGGAGATATGTTTCTCTAATTCACAGAAATGATATAAAATAGGGAACATTCACACTTTCAATCAGATGATAAGTTTTCTTGCAAACTGCATAAAGTGTTCTAGTGGAAAATCAGTTCATCTCTCAATTATTTTTTCCCAGTTTGCAAGATCAGGCAAGTGGAAGCTATAACTGAGGGCAGCTAAAGATAGGCCTGGAATGTAGTCTAAAGGTCTTTTTATGTTAGCTTTGACATTTTTATGTAAAAGAATCAAAACAATTCAACTGAGCATTGGAAGCAGCAGTATGTGGGGGTAAGGGGGGGGTGTTATGGTAGATTGAATGTCACAGTTCAAGCCGGTTCCCTCCTCCATTCCTAATCAAGGAAGCTACTGACTAAAATTTATATCTGTGGTTTTGTATTTCTAGTAGGAAGAACAAGATCCTGTAAGATATTAAAATCCATAAAAAAAAATCTTTCTCATCAAATTCTGACATCAAACATTTTTGAATCTCAAAGTAGCATGCAACAGAATGACAATGCCTTTTGATCTGAAATGAAAATCTAAAATCAGAAAGGAAGCTAGCCAGTATATATTTGTTAAACTTTATAAATCTTAGTGCACTTTGATGATTCTGGTTTTAATCAGGGTCTAATGACACCAAATCAGGATGTACCATAAATAAGAGGATTATAGAGAAGTATATCATATTCTTCTTGAAGACTTCTTAGAACACTAACTTATATTCCTCTTCATATTAAAGGTCCTAATCGCATTCAGAGTAAGGTATTGTTTCTTGTCCTTTCTAACATCTCTAGAAATTCTTTGATTCAGATATTGTCTGTCCACCTGTGTTCTTTAGCATACCTAAAGTTGGTACCATGGTGAGTTCAGATTTAAAATCAGAAGAGAAGACCTATGACCAGAAGCCAGCTCCAGAGCCAGCCCCGGAAGTGCTAACAGATGTTAGCTCCAGTATCACCAGATGGACCGCTGTCCAAATAGGCAGAGGTGGTGAAGTAGACAGTTTCCAGTAGTCACAGCTGTTGTGCTATAATCCCAATGCAAGAACTCAACCAGGCTTCAAAGAGAGTAGAGCAAAGGCACTCTATGATACTGTTCAAGCAGGAGTTTTGCCTTGCTAAATGAGCTTCTATTAAAATGGAGCAATAAGCACAAGCTCTTCATTGACAACAATCATTCATTAACTCCCACTTATGTGTTTTGATTTGTACATCTGGCAAGCCTTGCTTTGAACTTGGACTGACTGATGAACCTGGCTATAAACTCTGATTATAAGACTCCATTTGACTACTCTCCTGCATGCTCCTTAGATTTGGAACCCTTGAATGCAAACTTGCCAAGGGAAAACTTGTTTCTATACTGCAAATATATGACTTACGTACACACAAACATATATTGTATGTGTGTGTGTAAGTCTTATTTAATAAAGACAATAAACTATGTCTTTGTCTATTTCTGTGACCTTTGCCTGGGACAGAACAGTTGGAATCTTCTTCTGAGTTTGGAATAGATTCCTGTCTTTTCAATTGGGTTTTAGGCTGGGATGTAGTACTAAAAGAGCCTTGGTTGCATTTGCTGATGACTTGTTGGCACAGCTGGAATGCCAGTGGTGCCCATCCTTGTGCTCCTTGATTCCTTAGTGGCTTTTCATACCTTCTGAGCCAGCTCCATCTATTTGACAATGTACAACTTGTGGAGCATTAGACATTGCTGAGAGTATCCAAAATAGATATATTTTATTATCTTTCACTTTACCTTTTATTGTTGGTATAGTTAGGCAAACTGTTATATCTATGCTAGTGGCAGGAATAATTTGAATATTCCCCAATACAGAAATAATTAGATGAAAGGGTACAATATCCTCAAATTAAGTATTTCTCTCTCCAATCTGTTTGTAAGTTGAATAAAGGAACAATATTACCCAGCTTAATAGGTTTCTGTAGGAGGTATAAAAATAATTAAAGTTATTTCTTCCTAAGTGTGGTGGCAACAAACCATTCTAATATGTTACATAAACATTCATATTTTTAATGGTGGACTACCTCCGGTTTTCATCCAAATATTGGGAAGGAATTTAAATGTTAAACTTTTAATTTTATTGAATGCTACCATGTTCCATATGGAGAATTACTTCAGATCCATTGGCTATATGCATGCTTGATTCTACGATCCAAAACTGAAGTTTTGTTTATATTTTATAGCATTCATTAAACATTTCAAAGTGCTACAGGAAGCATTATATCATTTGATGACAAGATTGCCTTTGGGAAAGATCTCAATGTCTATCACTGTAATGTATAATTTTATATTTTTTATTCACTTTTTTAGATTATTTCTATCAAAAGCAAACATTTTTCCTTAAGGGACAATTTTTTATTTGTTTTTGTTATTACTCTTACTGTTTGGCTAAATGTTTTGCTTTGGGGCAGCAAGGCATTTGTTTATGATGCATTTGTTACATTTTACAAGTAATTATACATTTTTAAAAGATGGGTGGAAGAGCTATGAATTTTTAATAGAGCATGGAACCTTTTCTGTATTTTTTCAAAAAACGTGTTAGCGCTTCAGTATACATCCAACATAGATCAATGAATAGAAAAAAATGATGACAAATGTGATTTCTTCTAATTAATTCTTAGCTCAACAACAATTATTTCTTGTCTGTTAAGAAAGTAAAGAATTTAGAAATGGCTGGCTAGTTCATTCTAAATTGCATAATTTACAAAAGTAAACATAAACCAATATTATATCAAATATAAGAAGCTTTTTTTAAAAAATGAAAGAAATATTTTTACTAAAACCATTTGGACAATAAAGCATTTGAGGTAGTTTTAGTTGCAATATAGACACCATTTAATATTGTTTTTGTAACAATAATTAGCTTGCCTCCCAGGTTGCCTTATGTTTTTATATTATTAAAAAGAATTGCATTAAGTTTGTCAGACTAAAACTGCTTCGGGGTTCTTGAAGCCTTTTAAAAAGAAACAGAAAACATTAACTTGCTTAACTAGCTACAATAGTAGTAAATCAATTACTATATGTAGTAGCAGGGGGGGGGAACCCTGAAAGTAAACTCACTTTTCCTGCTATCTGACTATGGATACACTCAAATTGTATACAATTTTAAAAACCAAATAAACCTCATATAGTGTGCAATATATTGTGAATATCACTGAAGTTTATAACAATAATGCACAACCTGCTGATGAACATTTATAAAATATCATTAATAAGTATACTTTCCTAGTCCAATGCAAAACAATAATATACAAATTATGTTTCATTTAAATTATCTGCCTTTCATGCAACATATTTCAACAAGCATGATTTTGATATATATTTTTTTGTAAAAAGTTTTTATTGGTTTTAAAACATTTATAGGGAAAAGGTAATAGGGTACATAAATTTTTTTAGTAGCTCCCATGTTGGCAGTAGAAATCCCCCCAAATCTCACACTTCTACAATTTTAGAAATAACATGTAAAGGGTAGCATAAACAGAATTCTTACTTTATATCAACAATGTGTTCAATCATCTCTTTCTTTGTCACTTTCTAGTACATCAACAATTACAATAATTTTTCAGATATATTTATTTTTGTGACCTGAGCCTTTTCGATATTGCTCCCTCCTCCCTGTCCCCAGGTGGAGCCATGCCCCCCCCCCTCTCCATATCTTGTATGTTGCTGCCTTTTCCCCCACCTCCGCTATCTTCGTCCTCTGGGTGGGAAAAGTGTTTTTTAATAAAGGCCTCTGCCTCATCCACTGTCTTAATTCTAATTTGGCTTCCCTCCCAGAAAATCAGCATTCCTTCTGGCAATAACCATCTGAACCAAATTCCTTTATTGCATAGTTTCTTTGATAAGGAAAAGTACTTCCTCATTTTTTCTCTAATCTTTTTTGGAATTTGCTTAAGAATGGCAATTTCTTTATCTTGGTATTTTAGAGGTCCCTCCCTTTGGGCCCCTAACACCTCGTCTCTCGTGGTCCTCCTGAGAAATTTAATGTGTACCTCTCTTGGAACATTATGAGTTCTGGCATATGCTGAATTAATTCTATAGACCAGGTCCATATCCCACCAGATCTGCTCTTTGTTTCTCTTAAGGTATTCTGCTAAAATTGTGCTCATAATATCTTTAAGATCTTCATTTTCTGTCTCTGGTAGATTCTGGAATCTGAGAAAAAAAAGACATTCTTTCCAATTCTATTTTGGCCATAAAGTTTTCCAGTTCTAAATTTCCCTTACGGACCTCCTTAACCCTTTCCTCCATCCCAGCTGCCCCTTCCTCCAGTAACACAATCCTCTGTTTATTTTCTGTTGTGTTAAGTTGTACCCCTCTGAGTTCATTTTTGAGGCCTGCCACTTCCTTCCTCAGTTCGTTTTGGCCTCTCATAATTTCCTGAAACATTTGGTTAACAGATAATTCTTTTGAACTTTCTCCAGCCGCTTCTTTTGTAGCAATGAAGTAATTTTGGGCTGCTGGGTACTTGGGCTGGAAGTCGCCGATGCAGGAGCCGAAAGTGACTTGCCCATTGGTGGTTTCTTAGGTCCCATTGTCTAAATTCAGAGATGGTAAATCTTTTACAAAGAAAATGGCGTTGCTGGAGCACGCAGCCGGGCGGGTCCAGGGTAGCAGGCAAATCCAAAAGTAAAAAGTTAGTTCTCCTTCACTGTTCCAAGACACAGAGGTACACCAGGAAGGGAAAAACCAAATAATCAAATCCAGAAAGTCCACGGAGCAGAAGAGATCTGGAGCACCCTCAAGGGAGATATTAAAAGATGCCAGAAATTGTCATTTTTTCCCCCAGGGTGGTTTCAAAAGGCAGACTTCATTTGTAAGTACAGAAACGAGAATGGAGGGGAGCCATCTTCACTCCTCCTTTCCGCAGGGAGAAGAGCAAATGTTTTAATTTTTAAAAACAGCTCACAGTCTTGCAACTGTGATTTCAGTCTTTCTCACATAGTTAATTCAAGTGGCAAGTCAGCCTTTGTTCTCTCTCCATTCCGAAGTGGAGAGAGAGAGTTTGACTGCCGCTTTGTCCGAGGAAGGGTTAGAGGAGAAAAAAAAACCCTCCAATCTTCGGTTTAAAATAGATTGAACAGAAACTTACGATAGCCTGCTGCTTGTCTGTTACCGATAGTTGAAGAGATTAGAAAGGATCCTCCACAACCAACATTTCAGCCACGCTTCCTTTGATTAGCTTATTTCCTCCTGAGCCCATTCGGCGAAGGGGCAAGCATGCCCCCCCTTCTGCTCCCCGGCTCCTGGGGCGAAGCTGGAAAAACTCCCACCGGCTGCCGCCGAGTCTGGGGGGTTCCAACAAGCCGCCCTATGGCAGGGGTCCCCTCCAAGGTCCCCTGTGCTCCAAATGGAGCCCACCGAGAAGACAAGCAGCAGACGAAACGTCCATCGTCTGCAGGGACCGGAAGCCGACCATGATTTTGATATTTTTGAATGCTATGATTGCATATTTAAATCATCTGGGTCAGTATTACAACTATCTGTAGTTTTAATAAATGTCAATTTCAGTATCCTACATAAAACAGAAAAAGGTAACAAGAAATATTTTGCCTTGCTAAATTGTTAGATCGGGTAAAGGAAAGGCAAACTCAGGCTTAGGCAGCAACAGCTCTTTATTAACTCTGAAACAACTATGTACAATCCAGTGAAGGTTCAGTCTGACAGCAGCCCTTTTATAGGGAGCCGTCAGACCCTTCAACCAATCAGGTTGAATCTCTGTTCCCGCCGGAACAGAAGACCTTGGTGTAAACCATTGTAAGTGATTCTGATATCTAACACCCCTCCCCTCTTAGATGGGATCAACTGACTTGTGATGTAGTCACGCAGGTAGGCGGGCTTTCTGGTTGCTCTCCCAGACCTGCACAGTTCAGTTGGTGGGTGTTCTTCAGTCAGGTCGGACTGACCTGTTGACTCTGCGGCTTCGCCTGGTGGAAGCTCCTGGAACTTTTCCCAGGCCGCGGCTGGAGCTTCTTGAGCCGGTTCACTCGGAGCTCGCTGCGGGCATGCAACACTAACAGATAAGTGCCCTGGTACCTTTGGCCTTGAGTTGTCTGTGGAAGGAGTGACTTCATGCTCCTTTTGGATAGGGCTTTGGCTAACTCGTGCAGTAGTTACCTCTGGTTTCCTAAGATTGGAGTTGGAGAGGCAGCCACGGAGTTGGTGAACATGCTGTCTCCAATTCCAACCGTCCTTGAGCTCTACTAGGCAAGAGCGAGTTCTGGTGATGCCTATCCCGCAGCGTAGTTGTGGGCGTAAACTGAATCCCCTATGCTAAAGTTCCTTATTTTGCTTGTCAAATCTGGGGGCGATGCGGCAGAGTAGTTTGGGTGTAGCTGGTCTAAGTGGGACCTTAGCCGGCGACCCATTAGAAGCTCAGAAGGGCTTCTCCCAGTGGTAGCACTTGGCGTGACGTGCTGTATGAGGAGGAACTGATCAACCCGTATTTGCCAATCTCCAGGGCCAATCCTGGATAGGGCCGCTTTTGCAGATCTCACCATTCTCTCCGCCTGACCATTGGAGGCCGGATGGAATGGAGCGACCAGGGCATGTCTGATTCCCTGCACTGCTAAGTAGGTCTTGAACTGCACGGCTGTAAATTGGGGCCCATTGTCAGCAACCAAGACATTGGGCAGGCCGCGAGTGGAGAAAAGTCTCCATAGTGCCTTGATGACTGCTTCTCCTGTGGTAGAGGTCATAAGGACTACTTCTAGTCATTTCGAGTAGGCGTCCACAACTACCATGAGAACTGGGCCAATGAAATCTATGTGCACCCTTAGCAGGCGCCTCTGGGGAGCTGGCCTGGACTCCTGGCATGGTCTGCAGGTAGCCACCCATTCTTCTATCTCCCTGCCCATGTTAGGCCACTATACGTAACTCCTGGCCAAAGACTTCATCCTAACAATTCCAGGATGCCCTATGTGCAAAACCTCTAATACTGCAATGCTCAGTTTGGGTGGAACAATGATCCGGTCCCCCCACAGTAAACAACCATTTATTACAGACAGTTCATCACATTTGCAGTAAAGCATTTTAGATTCAGACCCCACAGGCCCCTTGGGCCACCCCCTCCACACCCAGTTCAAAACCTGTTTGAGTGTAGAGTCTTTTGCAAAGTGGTGGGCAATGTCACTAGATGAGACAGGACCAGTCTCTAGGCAGTCAATGAGGAGGACTGGCATCTCAGGGGTAGAGTCTGCAAGCAGTTCAGGCAGTGGGCATTGACTCAAGGTGTTGGCATGCCCCAATGTAGAGCCAGGTCGATGCACGATGGGATAACTGTAGGCCGTGAGGAAGATTGTCCATCTGGCCATTCGTGGTGACAAAGAAGCAGGAGTAGGCCGGTCCCCAGCCAGCAAGCCCAGTAGTGGTTTGTGGTCCATGATGAGTTCCAAGTCACAGCCATAGAGGTATTCGTGGAACCTTTTAACGCAGCCAGAGCCTCACGGTCCAGTTGGCTGTAGTTCCGCTCGGGAGCAAACAAGGTTCGTGAGTAATAGGCGATGGGCGCCTCAGTTCCATTGGGCATGTGTTGACTGAGGACAGCTCTGACGCCAAACGGGAAAGCGTCACACATTAGAACAAGTGGCAAGGTCTGGCTATATTGGACCAAAAACGTGTCTGCTGACATCAGTCTCTTCACCGCAGCAAATGAGGCTACTTCGGCTTTTCCCCAGGACCACTTTGCGTTCTTTGCAAGAAGTTGATGTAAAGGTTCAGCAACGGTGGCTTTCTGTTTGAGAAAGACACTGTAGAAGTTAAGGAGCCCGAGGAACGCCTGCAGCTAGGTCTGATTGCGAGTTGTAGGGGCATCCTGGATTGCCTTAATTTTTTTGTTGGTCGGGTGAATCCCAGAGCCGTTGATGAGTACTCTAGGAATTCAACCCTCGGCACGTTAATTTGGCATTTTTCCTTCTTGAGGCGGAGGCCTTTGTCTCTGATTCTGGCTAGAACAGATCTCAATCTTTTAAATAATTGCGCCTTATTTGCAGCCGATACCAAGATGTCATCAAAATAGGGGACGACTCCTGGAATCCCCTGCAAAAGCCATTCCATGATGCTTTGGAACAGTCCAGGGGTGATACTAACTCCGAATTGCAGGCGGTTGCATTTGAATGCACCCCTGTGCGTCACAATGGTTTGGGCCTCCACCATGGCGCCATCTACAGGCAACTGCTGGTATGCCTGCGCCATGTCTTATTTTGCAAAAACTTTTCCGGGGCCTAGTGAGTGCAACAAATGCTGTACAATGGGTACAGGCTAAGCGCTTTGCTGCAAGGCTTTATTTATTGTGCACTTGTAATCTGCACAGATGCGGACAGACCCATCAGATTTAACAGGTGTCACAAGAGGGGTCTCCCAGCGTGCGTGATCTACCGGGTCTTGGATTCCCTGGCCTATTAATTTGTCCAGTTCCAAATCAATTTTAGGGCAGAGAACAAAAGGTACTCTCCTAGGTTTTAGCCTGATGGGGTCCAAGTTAAAAGATATTGGAGTTTCCACATACTTACCTAGACAGGTGCCGAAGACGTCCTCAAACTCCTTAAGGAATTCCTCAGTGCTTTATCTTGCATGGCGTTGATTCTGGTCACTTCTAGGCCCAGGGCTTCGAACCAGTCAAGCCCCAGGAGGCTCTGCAGGTCTCCGTTGACTACCATCACTGGTAGCTGGCCACAGAAATAGGGCCTCTGCTGGCGGTTGGGTTGGCTTCTGGGCTTCCAGGTTGTACAGGGTGATCGCTTCTGCATACCTTGGCGATGTGCCCTTTTCGATCGCAGCATTGGCATATTGAGATGAGGAAACAACAGTGTGTTCTCAGATGGTCTCCTTTGCAGCCGGCACAAGGCGGGAAACACGGTTCAAATTTCCATGCCGGCTTGGTGCGGTCACTGTGCATGCGGTAGCTGTCATCTTCGCTCTCCGAGCCTTCAGGCTCTGTAGCCTCGCAATGCACGCCTGCGCTCTTCCATGTGCTTTTAGGACTGTTTTGGTGCTGCAGGGTTTCCGTAGATTTAACGGCAGGCTCAGTGGCCCTGGCTTCGTCCAGGGCAATTTGGAGCATCAGATTAGATTTGCTAGTAGTCTCCTCTGCAGGTCAATGTCTCGAACACCGCATATGATGTGGCCAAGTATCAGTTCATCGAGACCTCTAAACTCGCAATATGCTGCAGCCTTTCTGAGTGCTGCAACGTATTAATTGATGGATTCACCCTCTTTCTGGTTACGAATATTGAATTCGTGCCTTCGGACGTGTTATATACGGTCTGGGAGCGTAGTGTGTCCTCAGCGTCTGTTGTAGCACCGACCAAACGACCGATTGGAGTGCCGTTGGCTCAGACAAGTCCTTTGCTGTCCTGAACACCTCAGTATGTAGGATTCCCAGTGCTCGGTGACTGGATTGTACGAAGTCGGTGGGGCGTGCATTGATATCTTGTGTCCCCGGGCAAGTTTGAATTTGCCACTCAAAGATGGCTGCTCGATGCTGCGCCGAGCTCCGGGCTGGATTTACTTGCTGGATCGTTGTGCTCTTTTTGTTTGCCTAGTTGCCTTCCAATCCCACCCTCGTCGCCAGTGTTAGATCGGGTAAAGGAAAGGCACACTCAGGCTTAGGCAGCAACAGTTCTTTATTAACTCTGAAACAACTATGTACAATCCAGCGAAGGTTCAGTCTGACAGCAGTCCTTTTACAGGGAGCTGTCAGACCCTTCGACCAATCAGGTTGAATCTCTGTTCCCACCGGAACAGAGCACCTTGATGTAAACCATTGTAAGTGATTCTGGTATCTAACATAAATGATATCCTCCAACAATCCCCATGCCTTCATTTTTGTTGTCAGTTATTCAAGAAAACACACATTCAGTTAAGGTATCATGAGTCCTAATGAAAATATTCTAGCTTGCCTACTAAAAGATGACCGTTCACAAGAATCAAAGTATTTCTTGATTCAAGGTATTCTGAATTTTACAAGTTGCATGACCAATTTAATCAGTCTTTCTCTCCTGATATCTAAAGATGACTGAAACATTTCTGAATAGCAAGACATTCTGATAACTTACCACTAGATAACAGTGGCATAATACGGCATCTTTAGTTTGGATGAGTGTGTTCATAGATCTAAGGGGTGAGGTAAGGAAAATGTCATAGTATACTACCATTCATTAAACTGCTGCTATGTAGAACAATCATCTCACAACCATTAGATCAAACTGGCTCTATTAAGAGACAGTCACTCATTGTCTGGTCACCTTGCAATATACTAAACATGGAGCTACCATTAAAAGTCACCAGAAAGTTCAACTGGTCCATAATGCAGCAGCATGAGCTATGAGCATACCTTAGTATGTCCGTATTACACTTTTTCTTCACAACCTGCACTAGGTGTCAGTTTACTTCCAGGTATAATTCAAGATAGTTGTTCTTAGTTATAAAATCCTAAAAGGCATAGGACCTTTGAGGGGCTGCTTGTCTCCCATAGCATCTATCCAGCCGATTCAACTTGTAGGATTGGCATATTCTGGGTTCCTGTGATTAAAAATGTCATCTACTGAGAGCCTGGAAGTGAACCTTCTCTGCAATGTCATATGCCCCCAGAAGTCCCCCAAGACCTAAATGGCTGCCACTCTGCTGTTGTTTAAAAGACCCATGAAGATCTGCCTTTATCCAGACTTTCAATTAGGAAAAGAAAGAGACCTCTTGCTTCATAACAACTGTCATATTTGATCTTTTATTGATATTATTACAAATTGTTTGTTGTGAGAAACCCAGAGTCATTGACAGTTGGGAAACATGAGTTCAAATATTAAAAATAAGTCTCTTAAAAAAATCAAATAATAATAATAATGATAAATTTAATATTTTAAGAGGCTTTTTAATGTTTTTATTTCTGTCTAAATTGATATCCTAAAATACAGTATTATTTTCTTTCCTTCTAGTTGAATGCTGTCAAAACTTAACTGCCTATTTTCTATTACAAAAGGCATGGGAACATGCTAAAAATGCATATTTTACTTTAAACACCTAAAGGACTGTGCAACATTTAAAAAAGCTTGCTACAATAAAATGTATATTCAAATCCCTTCCCAAGAAATCAGATAATATAAAGCTTGCATTTTCTAAATCCACTCTGCTGAATAAAAAGAAAACAATTTAATAATTATAAGGAACAGTTACAAGAATACAAAAGTCACACTTTTCTGTATCAAAGAACAACTTTTTGACTGAAGACTCAGAAAAAAAAACCCACGTTCATTTGCTCTTAAGCAGTCTTAAATCTAAAAAAGGGAAAAATAGTTCTTCTTAACCAAAGTATATTAACAGGATTTTGTGTAAACATACCTCTGAGAAAGAGCCTTGCTCCTTCTCTGCTGTAAAAAGTAGCACTTGTCGACTTATAAAAGAAAAACTAATTATGATAAAATACTGTAGCTTTATTAATAACTAAAATATAAATTCAATTATTTATAAAATTGCTCTGGATCAACTCTTGGTGGATATTCCAAGTTCACCTACTTAGCCCAACATTATTTAGCTTTTTTGCCCAGATATGCTTTTAACCATTGCCAACTGCTATAACCGTTGTCAAATTTAAAATACCAATTCAAGAGAATAGTTCAAACAAATTCTTCCTCCTGGACTTAAAAAAGTGGTTTGTTAAAGTTTAGAAGAAATTTGAGACACGGGATAATGATCTTTGAATGCTTTAATAAGCAACATTGTTTTATATAAAGGGAAGGAACATAAAGTTGACTTATTTGATCAGGTTTAAAATGGGGGGGTGCTTGGCTTGCTGACATCTGGACAGAAAAGGCATTATATATTGGATAGGTTATTAAAATTGGCTGCCCTGAAATGAAATGTGCAATTGTACATGGATAACTGTAACTTAATTTTTTTCTTTTTATATAACTTGAACCCTAGGATGACATGATCACTTCCTCCCAAAATTCTCATTGGTTTTAACTTGTCAACTAGTTCTCTACTGAGTAGGACCAGGTATAGTAAAACCATAGCTTTCCTTAACTTTCTAAAAAAAATGAAAGAATTTGCAGTCTTAGACAAATTGGTTTTTTTCAATATATTCTTGGTTAGATGGAGACATATAACTATGTCTATCTCTCCTAACAGGTTTCGTAACCTCTATAAGATTCTTACAATAAATCATTGTTATTTCGTGTTCCATCTATTCTTACCTAAATATTACCTTGCTTGACAATCTTACCTTGTTGTCAACAAGACACTTATGCACAATTTTCTCAATCTCCATACACTTATTGTATGCATTCCTTCACATATAATATGTCTTCTTTTCACTACCACCCCTGCATCTGTACTAATACTTTCAAATAAAGTATACCTTTCAATTTGTTGTATTCTACTTATTAGTTTTATCACACCAGGTGCCATCTAATAGCTACTAAAACTTATTCAACTAAGAATTCTAGTTTAATCCCTATACACTGGGTATGTAATACAATTGTGTAATTCCATCAGAACTCAGGTCACATCAGAACAGTATGTAACAAACTGAAGCAAAGTTATATGAAAGTCATTTAGAGACCTAATGGAATTAGCATTAGTGAAGCAATGCTCACATATTTTTTTAAAACTGCACTAGTTTTTAATTGCTTGATTTCTTTCCTTGTCTTGTAATCAATGTTAAATAGAAAAGTTAATACAGTTTTTCAAAAAAAAGTCTATTAGCATTTAATTTAGATCATTACTTTTCCCTTTAAAGCAAACTGTATGAATCTTTAAAGGACTTAACAAGGTTAAAACATCAAAAAGTTTTGCAAAAAGTTAACATGTTCAAAAACATTATCTTAGAAAATTACTTTAACAGTTCAGACAGCAGATATTCTTTTCAAACAGATCAAGACTTTCTATATGTACTATGTATAACCAAGCAAGGTTATTGGTGTACATGGGTAATAGGAAAAATTATACTGCAGTCTTATTAATTGCAATTAATATGTATCCCATTAATTTTAATTTAATTTCAATAAAACTTTTTTCTGACATTTTTGTTTATGTGGCTATTTCTAATGTGAACTTTTTAAATCTATAAAGTTTCTATTAGTTAATAGTGCTAATATGCTGAAAAATAAACTTTAAAAAAAGAAATGTTTAATTATTGAATTCTCCTTTGATTTATAACAACATACCAAGCTAACAAAAAACTGCAATTATCACATTCCTCTTTCAGCATTATATAAATATGTACAGGTAGTCCTTGTATAACAACCCCAATTGGGACCAACAACTTCACCACTAAGCGAAGTGGTCAGTAACCAAAACTGTGCATCCCACCTGCAAAGCAGAGAGACCAGATGGTGTCATTACAATTAGATCAATAATAAGAATTGAAATCTCTAACTAGCAAATAAGAGTACCACTTCCTTTTTACTGTTGCAAGTTATCCTGGCACATTAAAGGATCCAGCTTAAAACCAACTAGCCTTGTTTAAGGCTCTATCACTAATCTAATTAATTTGAAGCTGCTATTAGTACTTAAAGAACAGCAAGATTATATTAGCAGACATGTTTATTTTTATTGCAGTGTTTTGGTAATGCCCCATAATAACTGCTTACCATTTATACAACTAAACTAATTCTGTGTTTATTGAATTGTGTGGGTTTTTTTATTTGGATATGCAAATTACTGCAACAATTTTTTTTAAAAAAAAGTTGGTAATGCTTGTTAGTTTTTTTTTCTTAATACAGTGCGGAATACAGACCTGAAAACTGCAGTTTTTCTCATAATATTGTCTTATTGTATAAACATAAATTCTTATTTTGTTATTTCTAAACTTTATGTTATTTCTCAGCTTGTAAACAGGTTTACCATTATTTCTTTTCTTATTTAATCTATAATTTTTAACCTCCGCGTCTATATTCCTGTCTGTGTTTTGTAGAACTATGTTTTCCTATCTTAACTATTTCATAGCTGTTTTAATATTTCTTTCCCACAACCAAGGTCTTTAGTTCTTGTAGTTATTCTTAGTCCTTCTCCATGTGAAAACATGTTTCCACTCCTTCACAGAATTCCAAATGGCCTTTTTTCTACCCCAGGACACACAGTTCTCTGTTGCTGGAGCTGGTCTGTGGAGCTCTACATCTGGGCTACTGAACATATGAGGATACTATGGTGGCCTTTTTTCCTCTCCCATCTCTCAATCTGTTTCTCAACCAATCTTGCAAGTCTATGAACTGCAGTCTTCTTTCACTGTCTGAAGACTGCTGCTGAAATGTTTGTCTTCCAGCTAGATTATATTTCTAGCATTTCTGCTGCCTTCCTGGCTTGATTTGTTTCTTGACGTACCCACATACATGCTTGCTTTTGGTTCCCTTTTATGAAGCATATTCTCCAATGAAAGAGTGTGGAATTGTTTTAAACTTCTTCTCAGACAGCACCAAAACTCTGAACCCTAAGACAGAAAAATGCCTACTTGCTCTAGGAATGAGTTCACTTTTTCACATTACTATAATATAGAACAGGAGTGTCAAACTCATGTTGTCATGTTGTCATGATGTGACATATCAGGGATGGGCATGGCCAGTGTGTGACACATCTGGCCCGCGGGCCATGAGTTTGACACCCCTGATAGAGAACATAGATTATAATGGAAAAGAAACTTGCCTCAACCTATATAACTTTAAAATATGTATATTTTAAAAAATGAAACTGGTAAAATATTATTTTAATTATATTATTTACTTTTTTATGTAATCACAATTTGCTACGCACTTCTATCACCATAGAACAATTTCTTAGAGGATTTAGGGTAAAGAACTCCACCAAAGAATTCTCTGTGACTACATCTTGATATTCCTTTCCACTTCTTCATAGAAAACAAGCAGATACCCACAAAAGCAGATGCTTCAATTTGGGGGGGGGGGGGGGAGATAGAAATTGCACAATGCCAAGTTTGGACTATATAGCAAATGAGATAAGATGATGAGTTCCAACTTCAGAAATACCTCTTGGGTGTCTCGTAAGTTTAATTCCTAGTCAAGGCATGAATTCTGCAGAAAACCACTTACTCCCAAAACTTATTTACAGTTCTATCCTATAAAGTTAAGTCAAAGAATGTCATATAAAGCTTAGTGGAACTTACTTCAAGCAAAGTATACGTAAACACTTCAGTAAAATCAATGTGAACACCAGAGAAAAATGTGGATGTGAAGAGTGTAATTAATAAGCTATGAACATATTAAACAGTTTACTTGCAACAAAATTTTAAAGTTCATTATTTTCGGAACACAGGTGTGTGTGTGTTTGTGTGTGTGTGTGTGTGTGTGTGTGTGTGTGTGTGTGTGAGAGAGAGAGAGAGAGAGAGAGAGAGAGAGAGAGAGAGAGAGAGATATCTGATACACATAATTCTTATTTTTGCTAAGTTAATAGCCATAACCCTAAAAACATTTGGAAAACAAAACATCCATCTTCTTTCTGGAAAAAAATGGTAGCCAACAATAGCTGGATTATTACTGCTCTAGTGGCAGCTAAAAGAGATATAGAAGAAAGCATTAAAAGGCATTGTTATATTGAGCCTGATAAGGTTAAGAAATGTCTTATTTCTCTCCCATTACAATGCCACCCACTTTTGCCACCTGTGCACAGAGCCTAGAGGGAAGAAGAATTATCAACTCAGCACTACTATTTAGATCCAATTAGAATTGCTGGCACAAAGCAGAATGTTATTATTTCTGTAATATGAAATAAGCAGTAAACTGATGTAATGAATTAAAAAGCTTGATATAAAATCCTAAATTCTTAATTATGAAAACACATTTTCCCATTAGTTTAGTATTTAATAGCTAATAAAAGGAATAGTACAACACAGAAATGCTTAAAGTTAAAAATAGTTAAAAGTGGTACTGATGATAGACAAGTAAAAACAGAATCAGCATTTACAATGGACTGTTACAAAGTCTTAACCCAAAATAGATCCTATTATGCTTTTATTATAGCTTATATCAAGTAAAAAGACACAAGAGTACAGTTGAATTATCTACTAAAGCACATATGAAAAGCAGCATAAAAGAAACAGATCAGGTTAGCTATGTTGATGTAAACAATTAAGTATGTTTCTAATGGAGAACAGGAATTCTAGCCCTGTCTTAGATATAAAGCCAGCGAGGTGATCATGGGCCGGTCATTTTCTCTCAGCCCTAGGAAGCTGGTAAACCACTTCCAAAAACTCTGGATAAGAAAACAGCAGGAACTAGTACAGAAGTCACCAGGAATGACTCAAAGTGATACAATAAATTTCTTCTTGTGATAAAACAAGAGGTTTCTAATAAACTCATATGGACCATCATAAAAACTTAAAGAAAGAATGAAAATGCATCTTGTTCTCCATATTACAGACAAATAACTGCATACACAGCAGATATCTCCTTCAAACCTTCAGGATACCACTTCAACTTATAATAGAAGCAAATTGATTGCTTTGCAAGCAGTACTACTTCAATTGATTTTTTGTTCCTTCCACTAGCTCCCTGGAAAAGCCAAACACAATTCTAAAGATACATTTTCAAAACAAGCATAAGAGTTTCTTTCAGCGAACGCCTACGAATATAAATGAACTTTTATTAGGTTACAAAAATCAGTGTAATCATTTTACAAAAAGTGCTTAATCAGCTTAGGGAAGTTATTACAGGCACAGTGTGCCTTAAATAGTATTTTCCCTCCTTCCCAATAGATATACTAAAAGTAAGAGTCATTTCCATTGATGGACCAAAAATAAACTACTTCTACACTCCTTAATATATGACTCGTTAAGGTCAAGAAAAATAATCAAGCACTGTTCACTGTTCAGTCTAATACAGTGGTGGGTTTCAAATTTTTTTAGAACTTCTTCTGTAGGTAGGCCTGCTTTGTGGGAGTGGCTTGCTGGCCATGTGACCGGGTGGGAGTGGCTTGGCAGCCATGTGATGGGTGGGAGTGGCTTGCCAGCCATGTGACCGAGTGGGAGTGGCTTGGCAGTCATGTGACTGGGTGGGTGGGGCCAACTTGTAAAACGTGGTGAAAATCACTTAACAATGCTCTTGCTTTGCAATCAAAATGTTGGCTCAGAAACTCTGGCATTTGAAGCACGCAAGTCTTAAAGCTGTCAAATTACAAGACCCTTCAACCCCTAACCCTTTAGAAAAAAAACCCCAGGGTTGTTCAAACTTGACAGCTTTAAGACTTGTGGACTTCAACTCCCAGAATTCCTCCTCTTGCTCTTCATCTTGATGATGTGTGGACGGGCAGGGGGGAGGGAGCTGGAACCGGTTCTAAATGCCACTGTAGATTTGTGGAACCTCTTCTATAGAAGAGGCAAGAACTGGCAGGAACCCACCCCTGACTCTCTCCCAACTGCAGGTTGAGAGACGGGATGGCTCTGCCTGAGAGCCTACTATGAGCACAAGGGGAGCTTCGCAGTTGAGTGCCTGCTACTTGTGGAAGTGGAGTATGGGCAGTTCTGTAGGATATGAGCAGACGGCCTCTGCACCTATATAGCCTTATCTCCATCCTGAGATCTGATGCTAATAGTCAGTGACAAAATGATCAGGTTTGGCCATATTTGTCTCTATGGTTCTTTGAGGGGGAGAGATTTTTTTTAAAGGGGTAGTGCATATGTGGGTATAGGCATACTTTTGTATTTATGTATGTATGTATATAAGTATGTATGTATCAGTGGTGGGATTCAAATTATTTTACTACCAGTTCTGTGGGTGTGGCTTGGTGGGCGTGGCATGGCTTGGTGGGCGTGGCAGGGGATGGATACTGTAAAATCTCCATTCCTTCCCGGTCAGCTGGGACTAAGGAGGCAGAAAATAGATGGGGGTGGGGCCAGTCAGAGGTGGTATTTACCGGTTCTCCTAACTAATCAAAATTTCCACTACCAGTTCTCCAGAACTGGTCAGAACCTGCTGAACACTACCTCTGGTATGTATGTCC
Source organism: Natrix helvetica (assembly GCF_964273705.1). Classification (NCBI taxonomy): domain Eukaryota; kingdom Metazoa; phylum Chordata; class Lepidosauria; order Squamata; family Natricidae; genus Natrix; species Natrix helvetica. Next base: position 59,178,005 of record NC_138551.1, on the reverse strand, counting down.
TCTACCCTCCCACGGACAGAAAGGCCTGGAGGAATGTTGTCCATGAGTTCACAATGGGTCGGACACGACTTCGCAACGACTTCACAACTAACAACAGAAACATGTATTTATTTATTTATTTTGTCATGTTTATGTAGAGTATATCAGAGGTGAACCATTTGAACAGCTGTACGCAACAAACTTTCATTTTAATGTATGTCGGCTTGTATACATTCAAAGTGACAATAAAGTCCAAGTAGAGGATGTTATGTCCTGAGAGCGTCCACCAGCAGGTGGCGCTCAGTAACTCATCCTGCAGCTCACCCCTGATTGGCCCAACTAAACAATCTCCTTGGCGGGACAATCCTAGAGCTCCCATTGGTTGCCGGTCTGACAGCTGTGGGTATAAATAGCTGTCAGCCGGCTCGTTCTCTGTTCTGCTGTACTGAGTTAAATAAATTAGTTAACCGTTGCTGTTGCCGTTCCGTTATTACCTCAGGACTCAATACTGGCGACGACGGTTGGCGAAACTAACTCACAACCATCCAACTAAAATGACGACTTCTTCAATGTTCTCACCTTTTCGTGTGGAGGCAGAAACCTGGGAGGCATTTGTTGAGCGATTCGAGTGTTTCTTGCTCGCTCACGACCTGACGAGCCTCTCGCTAGAACGAAAAAGAGGCATATTTCTTAACTACTGCGGGCCAGAGATGTTCGCAACCGCTCGCGCTCTCTCAGCTCCAACTCCCGTCCACACAGTGCCGTGGGACACCCTGATGGCAAAGCTCAAGACGCATTACGAGCCTGCTCCATCCCGCTTTGCACGGCGACAAAATTTTCACCACTGTATACAATTAGAAGGGCAGTCCATCAGCCACTATGTGGCTGCGCTCCAAGCGGCAGCAATTCCATGCGAGTTTGCCGACTTAGATGAAGCCCTCTTAGAACAATTTATTTATGGTCTCAAAGATGTAAACCTTCACCGCCGAATACTCTCCCGGTCAGACTTAACCTTAAAAATAGCCGTTGATGAAGCTCGCGACTCAGAGATGGCCGATCAGTCCACCCCGGACTGCCGCTGTTTACCTCAGCCTCTACCCACGGGCCTGCCGGCGCCAACACCACAAGTGAATCATCAACAAACTACTCCATCAATACAATCAGAAATTGACTACGCTATCGACCGCCTGCAGTCGCTGACCCACAAGGATGGCCGTGCCTGCCTCAGCTGCAGCAGCCGTCACTCACGTTCGAACTGCCGTTTCCGTGCAGCTATCTGCCGAAAGTGCGGAAAGAAGGGACATTTGGCATCCATATGCCGCTCCAACGTTCCTGACCACCGGCCTGCGCCTCAAAGCCCTGCCTACCGATCGCCTGCTCAGGCACCACCAAACCGTCGACTCTACTCCCTGTCCCTGGGAGACATCGAAGAGTACTCTCCTGAATGGGTTGTTGACTCATCCTCCGCTTCCACTGGAGGTCGTGGTAAGCTGCACCTCTCCATCCTCATCGAAGGACGTCAGTGCTCAATGGAACTGGACACCGGCTCCGCCCGTTCCATTATCTCCTGGCAAACACTATCTGCCCTTTTGCCACAATACCGCCTTAAGCAACTTAGCCCTGCAAATTGCCACCTACGAGATTATCAGGGCAATCCAATTAAGCTCTTAGGCTGCGCTACCCTAAATGTCACTTATGGCTCATTCTCCGGCCGCTTGCCTCTTTTAGTCGTCCGTGACCCTCTTGCCTCTTTACTGGGGCTTGATTGGTTCAGGGCTCTGGGACTATCTATAGCGGGCATTCACTCCACCCACTATGCTTCTCTTCCACCTGATACCTTCTCCTCTCTCATGTCTGAATTTAAGGACGTGTTTTCCTCCTCTCTAGGGTGTTATAAAGGTTCCCCTATTTCCCTAAATTTGGACCCTAAAATTGCGCCTATTCGCCTCAAGGCCAGGCGTTTGCCCTTCGCCTTAAAGGCGAAAGTGGACGCAGAGCTGGACAAACTAATAGCTCAAGGGGTACTAGAACCAGTAGACTACTCCCCTTGGGAAACGCCAATAGTCGTTCCCCTAAAATCTGATGGCTCCATAAGGATCTGCGCAGATTTTAAAACGACATTAAATAAGGCTCTACAAGCCCACCCCCACCCAGTGCCAGTTGTCCAGCACGTCCTGCATACCTTGGGACGTGGAAAAATTTTCGCCAAATTGGATCTGGCTCAAGCTTATCAACAGCTTCCTGTTGATGAAGCCAACGCGCTTGCTCAGACCATAGTCACGCACCACGGGGCTTTTAAATGCCGCCGGCTCCAATTTGGCGTCAGCGTAGCTCCAGGAATATTCCAGGGACTCATGGAGCGACTGCTCCATGGTATTCCTGGGGTTACCCCTTACTTTGATGACGTATTAATTGCAGCTCAGGACGCCCCCACGCTACTGAAAACCCTCCGTGCTGTCCTCCTTAAATTCCGCTCCACAGGACTGCACCTGAAAGCTTCAAAATGCAAGCTAGGGGTTCCTGCCGTAGAATTCCTGGGATTCCTTATTGACAAAAGGGGAATCCACCCCTCCCCTTCCAAAGTCGACGCAATCCTTTCCGCACCTACCCCCACGAACAAAGTTGAGTTGCAGGCCTATAATTATACACTGATTCACAAGCCTGGCATCCACATGGGGCATGCAGATGCCCTAAGCCGCTGCCCTTTGCCCCTTCCTGTCTCTGACCCAGCCCCCACTGAAATGATCTGCCTCCTGGACGAGCTCCACCTTCCTGTGTCCACTTCGGACATAGCCCTGTCATCCTGATCCGACCCTATTTTGTCTACGGTCATAACTTTTGTTAGCAGTGGCTGGCCCTCCACTCCTGTAGATCAACCACTCCTGCCCTTCTATCGGCGCCGCACCGAACTATCCACTATTCAGGGGTGCTTGCTATGGGGCCATAGAGTAATCATTCCTGCAGACTTGCGCCATGCAGTGCTGACCCGCCTCCATGAGGGCCACCCAGGCATTGTCCGTATGAAGTGCCTGGGTCGAAGTTACGTCTGGTGGCCCTCCATGGACGCGGACATCACTGCGTGGGTGCAGCATTGCTCCCCATGCCAACAAGTCCGCGCGGCGCCTCCCGCCGCTCTGTCCAGGGAGTGGGAACAACCAAGAGCCCCATGGAGTCGCCTCGATGTGGATTTCTTGGGTCCCATAGAAGGCACCACTTTCTTCCTAGTTATCGACGCGTGGTCGAAATGGGTGGAACTTTTCCCCATGCACTCCACCACCTCATCTGCAACAATACGCGTTCTGGACAACCTATTTACCACCCACGGATTGCCCGACGTTTTAGTGTCAGACAATGGACCCCAATTCACTTCCCAAGAGTTCCAACATTACTTGACCCGCCTAGGCATCCGCCATGCCCCGACAGCTCCGTTCCACCCGGCGGGAAATGGCATGGCAGAAAGCGCTGTGCGCTCTGCTAAAGAATCCCTCTCCCGCATGTCGGCACTGCCCATGCATCTCTGCGTGGCAACCTTTCTACGCTGCCAACACACCACCCCATGTCCACTTACAGGAAAGGCCCCTTCCGAACTCCTTATGGGGCGCAAACTCCGTACAACTTTAGACCATTTACACCCCTCTTATTCTATTCCCTCCTTCCCTTCTTCCCCACCCCCTAGAGGACCTTTCTAGTGGGGGAGTGTTCGCAAGAAACTTTGCAGGGGACCCAAAGTGGGTACCGGGGGTTATTTCTGAGTTAACAGGGCCCTGTTCCTATAGGGTCCTCCTTGATGATGGACGAGAATGGAGGAGGCATTTAGACCAGTTGCGGCGGCGCGTACAGGATAGAGCACCAGACGGATCGCATGTCCCAGCTCAGAATAAACCAGGCCCTGACGACGACGCCTACCGGCCCAACCAGAACAAACCAACTAGCTCCGGCGCCGTTTCAACCGACCCGCTCACGCCAGACTCTTTACCTGCAAGTTTTGATGGGACTCTAGGACTTCGGCCTGCCAGGTCACTCCCCGGGAACGCTCCTCCTGCAACGACGGCCACACCTCGATTGAGGAGATCCCAGCGCACGCGCAGACGGCCTGCGTATTTGAGCGAATACGCTTGTGCGAACAAGAGGGAAGGGGTGTTATGTCCTGAGAGCGTCCACCAGCAGGTGGCGCTCAGTAACTCATCCTGCAGCTCACCCCTGATTGGCCCAACTAAACAATCTCATTGGCGGGACAATCCTAGAGCTCCCATTGGTTGCCGGTCTGACAGCTGTGGGTATAAATAGCTGTCAGCCGGCTCGTTCTCTGTTCTGTTGTACTGAGTTAAATAAATTAGTTAACCGTTGCTGTTGCCATTCCGTTATTACCTCAGGACTCAATAGAGAAATACCGGGCAAATGAGTGAAAAGCTACTTCAGCTATTTTTCCTATATAAAAAAGTAACTTTGTTTTCCTTATTGCAATAATCTCACACCTTCTTCCCATTAATCCAACAGTTAAAGGCTCTTGTATTTGACACATTCTATCAAAAAAGAAAGAAAACGTTTACTTGTTCAAGGACTCCTTGTAAACCGACCTTTATTTGAACTGTTGTGTGCATCCAGAGCTGTTTCTCAGCTATTTAATCCATGCAAATACTGTGTGTGTGTTTTAAAAGAATAGTGGAAAAAGCAAGTCGGGGCCACTAATGCAAAAGGATTACCAATGAATACATGCCGTAATCATAATCGAAAGGCCGTTTTAATACAATTTCAAAAATTTTCATGAGAAAACAAGTCTGTTATTTCGACTAATGGAATTCCCCAGGACTCAGAGAAAGTGGCCACTGGCGAAAAAACCTAGGTGCAGCCGTCCTTAATGTTTGAAAAACAAACGCTTGAGCCAACTTTCTTTATCCATTAGCAAAACACACAAAGACTAAAACCTATAAACCTGGAGGATCCTTGAGCCCGCTAATTCTTCAGATCTAAAGGATTTTACAGAGTGAAGAGTTAGCGCAAACACGAAAGTACGTGCTTCCCAATTCCTTTGTTTACAATACCTTTATTTTTACAATGCTCAGCTTCCTTCTCTGACGCTTCTAAAACCAGTCGGTTCCTTCTTTGTTAATTGTACACCTTTGTAAACATGAAGCGAAAAAAGACTTTAGATTCTACAATACAGTTGCGCCCAGATCCTAACCTGATCAACCCTCTGTGTAGTTATTTGCCAAAGTTTCAATTACGTAAGTTTTGTGCTGGGAGGGCTGGTTAAACGTAATCAGTGAGGATTATACTTAACACCGTTCTCTAAAAAGTTTTGTTTGTTTCCTCATCCATACTGTTGGGAAATATCTGGGCCCTGGGATAAGCCAACCACTGTCACTGGAAGAATGGCTGACACCAGTGGTTGGATTCAATTTTTTTTACTACTGGTTCTGTGGGTGTGGCTTGGTGGGCATGGCAGGGAAGGATATTGCAAAATCCCCATTCCCTCCCGATCAGCAGGGACTCGGGAGGCATAGAATACATGGGGGTGGGGCCAATCAGAGGTCGTATTTACTGGTTCTCTGAACTACTCAAAATTTCCACTACCCGTTCTCCAGAAAAGTGGTCAGAACCTGCTGAATACCACCTCTGGTGACAATGAATGATTGAAACATGTCTTTTAAAGTTCAGACCCATGTACCTGGCCAGGATTAGTATGTTAGCTGCCTATGTTCATCGCTTTTCTCTACTAAAATGCCCTTCCATCCTTGAAGACAACACTGACATAAAATATGCTACTCTCATGCTAATTTCCAAAGGCACCATATCAAGAATGTTCTACTTTCAGTATGGGGGGAAAAATGAAACAGAAACATTACATGAACATACTGGTCTGGCTATCCATAATGGAAATGCTAATATATCCAAATGCTCTTGAATTGGAAAAAAATGTAAGGTATAAAGATATTCTAAATGAAAAAGGGGACTTAAAATCAGACAGGAACTAAAAAAAACAAGATTTGGACTGGTGGCCATATATCTAAAGACAAACGAGATACAAGAAGATGTAGAAATATATGGATTCTAGAAAGAACTCCTAGAACTAGATCAGATATTTTTGGGCACAGATGATAAATTAATAAAGAAAATATTTAGCTACTTATTGAAATTTAAAATGGGAGAAGAGTGTGTAAAAGAGTATGATAGTATGGGCTAAAAATTTTGGATATACTATAGAATTAGGCAAATGGAAACAACTATGGGAAAGAAACTACATCCAAAAAGCTTCTTCAAAAGCAAAATGTTTCAAAGAAAAAACCAAAAAAGACCAGTTGCCTTTTGGAAAAACACTCTTGGGACAACCATGACCTGAATATCTGAGAATCTCCATAGACACCCATCACCAATTGTTACTCCATTTCTAGTCAGTCTATTCTGAGTCACTGGTGATTGGCCTCAAGTGTGACACATATAATAGACAAGGTGGTGAGTTTTCTCCTATGGCTTTGGAGCTGCTCCCCTCCCCCGACCCCTGGTATGTCATCCACCAGTCGGAAAAATATCCCTAGTTAGGGCACTGTAGCAGAAATGAGGAGAATATTAGTCAGAAATATGTCTTAAAGCAGCACTTTAATTATGTGTTAATTAGGAACGTTGGAGGTCTTCTGGTCTAACCCACTGCTCAGGCAGGAAATCCTATACCATTTCAGACAAATGGTTGTCCAATCTCCTCTTGAAAACTTCCAGTGTTGGAGCATTCACAACTTCTGGAGGCAAGTTGTTCCACGGATTAATTGTTCTAACTGTCAGGAAATTTCTCCTTAATTCTAAATTGTTTCTCTCCTTGATTAGTTTCCATCCATTGCTTCTTGTTCTACCCTCAGGTGCCTTGGAGAATAGTTTGACTCCCTCTTCTTTGTGGAATTCCCTGAGATATTGGAACATTTCTATCATGTCTCCCATAGTCCTTCTTTTCATTAAACTAAACATACCCAGTTCCAGCAACCATTCTTTATATGCTTTGGCCTCCAGTCCCCTAATCATCTTTGTTGCTCTTCTCTGCACTCTTTCTAGAGTCCCAACATCAGAAGAGATACAATGATAATAAAGCTATTGAAATTCTGAATAATTGCCATGTCAAACCACTCAGCATTATGTTGCCACCCGAGTTTGTGCTGACTCAGTGCATATTATCAGTGTGAAAGCCTAAATCAAAACAAATGCATCATTTGCAAACTGATGTTTCCTAACTCTTTCCTTTCTTTATAAACTCGCTGGAGAAGACTCGTGTTTGGAATGGAATAGCAGTGCTGGAAAGAGGACAGTTATTTCCCCCCCCCCCAAAATTGTATTGTTTTCCTGACTTAAACTTTAATCCAGAGAATAATCCAGAGAATAATCACAAAAATCCTGTACAGGGATGCGCTCTCCAATTTTCTCTATATCTTCTCTCTCTGAAAATAATTTTTAAAAAGAATCTTCATTCTTAAACTTCATAAGATTTTTTCAGGGATTTTTTGGGGGGGAGGGCAGAAAAGGGGATCATTTCTTGTTTTCAAACTTATATACAAAGTATATAATTGCAAAGTGGCAGAAGTTGTGGTGATGTGGCTGACAGGCCTCCAACATTTTTCCCTTTTCTTCCCTGATGACCTCAGTCTGTGATCCAGATACTAGCAGAAAATACTGATAAAGAGTGGAGCTACAATGTAGTGTTTTCCCGAAAATAAGACAGGGTCTTATTTTCTTTTGACCCCCCCAAAATAAGCACTTGGACTTATTTTGGGGAAGTCTTATTATTTTTGAGATGCAGGAGGCAGCGAGCGTGGTTACCTCATGGCTGCTGCTGTGTTGCAATATTTTGGGGGAGGGCTTATTTTCAGGGGAGGGCTTATTTTAGCGCATGTGTTCAAAAGCCCGATTGGGCTTATTATCCGGGGAGGTCTTGTTTTCAGAGAAACAGGGTACCTCCTGGGTTACTTCACAAAGAGGTAAAGGCAAATGTTGCATGACACATCCAAGAGAAGTTTGCTGAAATATGTATGTATTTCCCTTGAAAAATAATAGAAAGAAGTTGATTCAAATGAAGGACCAACAGTTGAAAAATGATTACAGAAGGAAACTTTGGCACTACACAAGTTAAAGCACCAAATGCGTTTAATAACATTTTGTGACTGTTTTCCTAACAGTTGTTTGGGACGATGCAGGGAAATAACTGAGATCAAGAAAATGGAGCACAAGGCGATAAAGTTCCACTGTTTTTCTAATATCACTGTGTCAAAACTGGACAGGGATACATTTTATGGCTGCGAAAGGAAAGCATTATAAACATAATTTCCAATCTGAAATGTTTATTTCCACCAGTTATCAGTTTGCCTCGAACTCTTTTAAAGATTGTTTCTTGTGAAAAACAAGCAGATTGAAGTTGTGGTCAACTCTGAATTTCCTAAACAAACACATTTTAATTTTAGAATGAAGACTTTGCATTGAAGAGCTTTCTAGTTTACAGAAAAACAGCTTTATGGAGTCAGCAGTTATCTCCAACTATGCCACCTACTGGCAAAAGAAAGGAAGAGCTTTGTAACAGCTACATATTTCGAAATACAAGGAACTGCCAAAGAAGCTAAAGTAAACAGCCCAATCAAAGAAGCTTTAAGACAGGGGTGGGCTTCAAAAAGTGCAGCAAATGGTTTGCTTCCCCATTTCTGGTGGGCGTGGTCATGGTGGCCGTGGCCTAGTCAGGGGGGGCATTTTTCGTCCTCTCCAGGCTTTGGAGGCTTTTCTTGAGTGCAAAAACGGGAGGCCCTCTGAAGGCTGAAAACAGGCCTGTTTCCGGACTTCTGGAACTTCCGGTAGGCCTGTTTTTCGCCTTCTTCCCCAGGCTCCCGAACGCTTTCCCTGAGCCTCCGCACAGGCCCTGCACTTACCTGGCATGATGAACATGGAGTCTCCTGGGAGAAGTAGAGTGGGGTGGGAGGGGCATGTTGGGCATGGCCAGCCAGAGATGGCATTTGGGGGTTCGCCAAACTGGGCAGAATCCTAGCTAGAGGATCGCCTGAACCCCAACAGCCAACCCCTGTTTTAAGACTATTGCCACCAACATTGACAGGGCAAGCCACTAGAATGTAAACCGAGAGAAAACCCCACTCCTTACTAGCACTGATGATGTTACCTAGTTTGGGTAATGAAACATCTGTAAGCAAACAACCAAATTCAGAGCACCAAGAACCAATCAACCAGCATTTCTTATTCCCATACAGGATGCCCATAGACTGCACAGAAGAGGAGACATTGTCAAGTATACACAGGCAGAAGTATAAACTATACATCTAATTCGTTTTATTCGATTTCACGTAGTCCTTCACTTAAAGCTACAATTAGGACTGATGGAACTTCCATCAGTAAGTAATGTGGTCATTTAGTGAATCACAGTTTTACAATGGTTGCTGGTTGCCCAGCTGGCACAGCCCCACGCGCATCTCCTCCTCCTCCCTCGTCTTCCTCTTCACTCCCCAAAGGCTCTTCTCCTCCTTACCGGAGCTCAGCGGGAGCCGGGCACAAGGGATGGAAGGAAAACCACACCTTGGCAAACTTCGCCGGGAAGGGAGGTGGGGACCAGTGGGTGGGATGCCCTGGCATGCCCCCGTGCTTTGCTGGCAGCCACACCTCTTAGGCAAGTTTGGGGAGGTCCTAGGAGGCACCGCACAAGCTACCGCCCAGGAGCAGCGACAGAACGGGCGGTGGAAGTGAGTGAGGGGGCAGGGCAGACACTCCGTGACGTACCTCTTCTAACCGGTTTGGTAGATTTCTGGAACCTCTTCTACCGAAGAGGTTAGAACCAGCAGAAACCCACCCATGGTCTAATACCATAGCTAGTTTTCACTAGGTCTGTAATAATAGGGCTGTATTTTCAATAAACTGAAAAATTAATAGTTTTATAAAATTATCCTTAAAGATAATTAACCGTAAGAATTATTATCATGAAAAGTAGAATTAAGATTTAATTTCTAGCATGTTTGTATTATAATATATTACCTGGATTCTATACTTCATAAATGTGCATTATGGGGAATACTATGGGGATTGTCCAATAGAATCCTAAGATTTTTTACAATGTTGCATTTTTTTTATTTTTTTCTCCGAAGTTTAGGATAGTTTTAGAGGTTTATATTATATTATGAAATGTGTTATATATCTTATCCTTAGCAGGTAATTTTATTTTTATGAATTAAAATCAGGAAAGTAAAAGTAAAGAAAAATATCAAAAGGTCCACGATGTTCCTACTGCATACTAACATCTGGTGACTCCACTATATTAAACATACCAAACAACCAACCAGAAAACAAAATTTGCCAATGCAAATGCCAACATTTGTTAAGTGTCATTATGTAGTTCAATATTATTTGACGGTGGAGATGCAAAGGCAGACTATCTAGCAATACCATTAACACTTAAGACTTATATACCATCCCACAGTGCTTTACAACAGTCTCTGGGTGGTTTACAATGTCAGCATATTGCCCCCAACAATCTGGGTTCTCATTTTACCAACCTCAGAATGATGGAAGACTGAGTCAACCTCAAGACTTCCAGAATCATATTTCAGCCTGTTGGCAGTTAGTCTACAATACTGCTTTCTAACCTCTGCGCCACCAGAGCCCTTGTGAGTTTCCATTGTAAATCTTACTATAAAATATGATAAGGTATCTACTGGTTAATTAATTACAAACCTTGTAGGAAGCAAAAATAATTGTTTTTTTTAGTTAGCTGAAGCTTGAGATGACTATCTCAATACTATAGATTATGTAATGTTGTTCTACTTGCTTGTAGATAAATTAGTAATTCCAACTTTACATTTCAATAATTTGAAACATATTCTACTATAATACAGTTACAATTGTATTACTTGAATTTAATTTTACATGCTTGGTTCACTCAAAATTTTACCTTACTTTAGTGGTATGTTCAGTTCTGAAGTAATAGCTAAAGTAATCATTACATTGACTTAGTGCAAAGTTTTGTGTAGCTCCTGTGAGACATGTTACTCACAGATGATATTTATGCAATTTTAAACTAAATAAATATTACTTTTTAAAAAATGACAGAAATCTCATGATATTGCCAAATGTCATGAGATTTCTTTGTTTCTTTCTTCCTGAAGATTCACTTCAATGATTTTGATCAAGAATGTTGATTGGCAATCTGATGACTTTCCAGCTGTTTCTAAAAGCTAGATTTAATCTTAATTTTCATTACAGTGTCTCCCCCCACCCCAGTCCATGTTTAATGGTGCCTGCTTTAAGCTGTTGCTCTTATAACTCTGATATTTCTTTAAAGAAAAACAGATGTTTCAATTACCAAAATAATATATTCAAAATAGGTTTAGAAAATGAAAGTATCCTGCCTTAACATTCCAGTGTCTGATCAATATATTTTAAAAATGTAGTCTTTATTCATTGGCAAACAATTGCCACCAAAATCATTATGGGGTTTAGAACCTTTAGAAGACTGAGCAGTAAATCAATATTGTTTCACATCATTTAAGTTGTTGTGAGAAACATAATTTATGTACAGTCTCTTGTGAATGCAGATCTGATTCCCTGTTCTTGCACAGCTGCTGCAGAAATTGTTCTCCGCTGTGGCTTCATGTATGTGCATACACAGGAACTTCACTTCAATATCATTCTAGCAAAGTGGCTGCACATGTAATTGTGGAAACTTTGCAAATAAAGAGAGTTGCTTGAACAGTTTTGAAAGAAATGTTTTGTACACACGTCTGTATATTGCAACACATTCCTTTCAATCAAAAGCTTTGCAAAGCATAATATATCAAATGAACCCTGTGGGGCAAGGGGCATCTATAGTCGGCAAGCCTTGTTACAAATTGGATTGAAATTTGAAAAGACTATTACAGACAATTTTATACATTCTCATAAAATACTGGAGGAGGCAGCTAGGCTCCTGGGGATGCCATGGATTATTATCTCTGCAGGAAGAAGGAAGAGGAGGAGAAAACAGAGGGACAGGAAGAGAAAGAGAAAATGTTGTGCAGGCGTTCTTTTTAAGATGAGAGGAATTAAAGATATATGTGGAACATCATCCTTGCTGAAATAATAAGGTTCCCCCCCCCCAACATTCTTTCAAAAAGCATGAAGACATGGTTTTGCCAGCAGGCCAGAGACCTCAGGGTACAATGGAGCCCACCAAGTGTTTGGTCCAATTGTTGTCATTAGGGGTATCATTATGCTTTGTCAACCATGAAAGACAGGGACGGGGTTTTGACTCTACAGGTAGTCTTCACTTAGTGACTTCTTGTTCAGCAACCATTCGAAGTTACAACAGTGCTCAACAAGAAGACTTATGGCTGGTCTTTGAAGTTGTGGCTGTCGGAATGTCCCCACAATCACAGGATCATGACTGGGGCACTTGGCAATCAGCACAGTTACAACTTTATCTTTTATTTTTTCCAGAAATTGACCATGTAATGCTTTGTTCTGCCAACTCTCCATTCTTGATTTTATCACATCTTTTCTGTATTCTTGTTTCGTCTGTTGGGCCTTCAGTAGATTTTTGTTCTTTACTTTGATTAATAGATATTCTTGACTTTCTTTTTAATAATCAGCCAGTGCATGTTTTTCTTCTTCAACTATTTGCTTCACTTGTAATGATCCTCTGCCACCTGATTTTTGGGGCAAGTATAGTCTATCAGTGTCACCACGTGGATGTAAGCTGTAGTGCATTGTCATTAGTTTCCTGGTTTTTCGGTCCAAAATGTCCAAATCAGCTTGGGTCCAGTTAACTATACCAGCTGTGTATCTTATAACTGGTATTGTCCAGGTATGTATGGCCTTGATTGTATTTCCACCATTTAATTTAGATTTCAAAATTTTCCTAACTCTGTTGGTGTACTCTCTCCTGACAATAGTTTTTACTTCTCCATGTTTGATGTTATCCAACTGCAGAATGCCTAAGTATTTGTAGGCTTCATTTTGGTTGCATTTAATTAGTTGTCCATTGGGCATTTCAATTCCCTCACACGAAGTGATTTTGCCCCTTTTTATGGATACAGTGGTGCATTTTCCATGCCAAACTGCATTAAAATATCGGTGCTGAATACTCGGACTGTGTTTGTCAGTGATTGGATTTCTATTTCTGACTTACCATAGAGTTTCAAATCATCTATATATAATAAATGTGAAATGTTTTCAGCTTCTTTGGCTGTTTGGTAGCCTAATTTCATTTTTTTAAAGATTACTGATAGCGGGATCATCGCGATGATAAAGAGAAGAGGTGAAAGTGAATCACCCTGGAAAATTCCTCGCTTGATATTAACCATTCCGTAGCTCTCATTCCCTACTGCCAACTCAGTTCTCCATTGTTTCATCGCCTTTTCAGTGAAGGATGTAATATTTTTGCTAATGCCAGTTGTTTCTAAGCATTTTATGATCCAACTATGTGGCAATGAGTCGAATGCCTTTTTATAATCAATCCAGACCATATTCAAGTTCATTTTTCTTTTCTTACAATTTTCTAATATCATTTTATCAATCAAGAGCTGATCTTTTGTGCCCCTGCTCCTTCTTTTATTGCCTTTTTCTCTACTGGCAAGATGTTGTTTGTTTCCAAATAATCCATAATATTATCTGCAATAATGTCTGTGAGTAATTTGAAGGTTGTTGGCAAGCATGTTATTGGTCTGTAGTTTTCAGGTATTGTTCCTTTAGTTGCATCTTTCTGAATCAAGTATGTTTTTCCAGTTGTCAACCATTCATCAATTTGACCATTTTGTAAAATTTCATTCAGTTGCCTGACCAATATTGCATGTAAACTGGTCAGATATTTGAGCCAGAAACCATGTAATTGGTCATTTCCAGGTGATGTCCAATTCTTTACTTTTTTAACTCTATTATTATTAATATTATTATTATTGTTGTTATTGTTGTTGTTGTTGTTATTATTATTATTAAAATGCTAAGATCATTCTATTAACGATCTATGATGTAGTGTAAATTGCAGAAGAGTATAAGAGAGCTTTTCTATTAGAAAATATTATAAAGATTCTCAGACTGATTAATATGTGTTGCTGTTTCTTATACTTTTTCAGTGACATTATTTTGTCATCTTGATTCAAAAATAAACATTGTTCCACAAAAGGAAGTAGAAAATCCAAATACCTGTGAATCACAACAAGAATATGCTCTGGGAAATGGCAGAGGGCTGCTCATTTCTTAAATAAATTGTCAGGAACATTCTGAAATTCTACTTTTTAACCATAGTTTCTCCTCTAAATCTTTGTCCAGAAAGTTACAGAACCCTCCAAAATTATATGAAAAAGAAAGATATAAAGAAAATTGCTGCCTATTCTTACGTCAGAGTATCCCCAAATCTTGATTACAACTATGAAATGAAGGTTTCTAATTGCACAATTCTAGATGAAATTAGAGTGATAAAAGCCATTTCTCCCAAATCTATTTTATGGAATCTGTTTAAATAAACATTTTTTTTTCACAGCAACTATGTGTATATAATAATGAAGTCTATTACTATGGCTGTTAAAATAGTTCTCAGTCAAAACTTCACATATTTAAGTTACCGTATATACTTGAGTATAAGCCAACTCGAGTATAAGCCGAGACCCCTAATTTTACCCCCAAAAAACTGGAAAAAGTTATTGACTCGAGTATAAGCCGAGGCTGGGAAATGCAGCAGCTCACAGTAAATTTCAAAAGTAAAAATACAGGTAGATAACAATAAAATTGCTTTAATTGTGTGTGTGTGTGTGTCAGTCTCTCTCTGATTCCCTCCCTCACTCCCTCTCTCTGTTCCTCTCTCTCTCTCTCTCTGTCTGTCTCATTCACACACACACACACACACACACACACACACACACACACTGTGGTCACCTTGTTGAGTGTTCCAATCACATTTGAAGCACTCAACAACTGGCCTGCATTGCAGGCCAGTTGTTGAGTGTTTCAAATGTGATTGGAACACTCAACAAGGTGACCACAGTGTGTGTGTGTGAGTGAGTGAGACAGACAGACAGAGGAACAGAGAGAGGGAGAGAGAGAGGGAATCAGAGAGAGACTGACAGAGACGAATCAGAGACGTACTTTTAACTACCTGGCAGCGGCGTTTTGCCTTGGGGGGCTCCTCAGAACATCCCAAGACTTCGGAGGGAAGTTTACAGCCCTCCCTCGGAACGCTTCGGAGGGAAGCTTCTGCAAAGGCGAGTGACAACAAGTCTCCCAGGCTTTAATTTGCCGAGCTGTGCGCACGCGCCTGTTTTCCACGGCGTGGAGCAGCGGCGAGATTCTGCGCGGTGAGCGATGATTCCAGGGGCCATCCGGGAAGATGAGGAACGCGAGGGGGGACCCTGCCCCCCCCACTGATGGCCCCCGGAATCATCGCTCGCCGCCCAGAATCTCGCCGCTGCTCCACGCCGTGGAAAACAGGCACATGCGCACAGCTCGGCAAATTAAAGCCTGGGAGACTTGTTGTCACTCGCCTTTGCAGAAGCTTCCCTCCTTTTTTTTGTTCACTGGAATATAAGCCAAAGTGGATTTTTCAGCCCAAAAAGTGGGCTGAAAAATTCGGCTTATACTCAAGTATATACGGTATTTACAAAAATGTAAAAAAGATGTAAGCAAAAATGGACATATTAAAAAGTTTGTCTATTAAATGGCATATTAGAGAAATGTTTATATTAAAACAAAGCAGTACTTTTAAAACTAGAAGGTAAATTTAATTGTATAAAATGAAAAGTTGAATATATATGACAGTATCATAAATGAGTAAACATTGATCCATACATCCATATATGAAATCCATAGTATTTTTTTTTCTGAAAAAGTTGAAATTATATATATATATATATATATATATATATATATATATATATATATATATATATATATATATATATATATATATATATATATATATATATATATATATATATATATATATATATATATATATATATATATATATATATATATATATATATATATATATATATATATATATATATATATATATATATATATATATATATATATATATATATATATATATAGGATAGAGGAGACGCTGGTTCAAATTTATTCTAAATCAAAGACGTTCAGGGGTGACTTTAAGCCACTCAGTAGAAATAAACTCAAAGTTGTTGGAGTGAAGAAAAATGGATGAGGAAGGGTTACATATACCACACTGCAGTCCTATAGAAAAGGTAGGATACAGATCTAATATTTTAAAAAACCTCAAATATTTAAATACTCTTCACATATGTCTTTAAGTAGCAAGGTATAAACTAGGGCTTTTTGTGACAGATCAAGCAATTAACATATGCTTATCAAATTCTGCATTTTATTCTTTTTTCTATAGAATCAAATCACAGTGTTATCACATAGCTACCATATTTTTTGGAGTATAAGATGTACCTTTTTCCCTCAAAAAAGAGGCTGAAAATCTGGGTGAGTCATATACACTGAATACAGCATTTTTGGCCTCCCAAAACACTGCCCACTTTGCAAAAATGGCCGTGCATAGCCTTTAGGAGGCTTCCAGAGTGCTCCTGAAGGCTGGGGAGGGCAAAAATGAGTGAAAAACATGCCATATTTGCCCCCCCCCATCCCCTAGGATCACTCTATAAGCCTTCTAAAAGCTATGCATGCCCTTTTTTTGATGAAAAACAGGCCCGTTTTCGTGAAAAACATGCCGTTTTTGCTGGGTTTTGGCCCCAGCTCCAGAGTGCTCCTGGAGGCTGGGGAGGGCAAAAATGAGTGAAAAACATGCCATTTTGCCCCCCCCCCCAGCCCCTAGGAGCACTCTACAAGCCTCCTAAAGGCTATGCAGGCCCTTTTTTTTGACAAAAAACAGTCCTGTTTTCACAAAAAATGGGCTGTTTGGGGGGAGTCTGCAGAGTGTAACAACTTTTTTAAAAAATTTGCCTCTTCAAAATCTTGGTGCGTCTTATACTCTGAAAAATACGGTAATTGATTGTGGTTCTCAAAAGTATGCCTAGCCTATAGATTTGCATTTTCACCAAACAATAAAGCTAGATCTTTATTTTATATATATAGATGGCAGTTTCAGAAAAGCTCAAAAAACCTTTTTTTTAAAAGGGTAGTAATACAAACACAGTAAGAAAAATATGTCATAATTCATAATCCAAGATATCACTCCATATTCTGAATTCAGATGTGCTTATCTCGTAGCCTGTAAAAAGCGCTATTATTTGTTTATACTAACCTGTATTTTGATTGGCCATGAAAAGTTGCTGACATATACATAGAACGTGATATTTGGGTTGCTTCTGAAATTGAATTTTTCACAGGAAAAACTGTCTCTATACTCCTTGATATTAGTCTTCGAAACTACAGGAATTTCTTCTCCGGATATTGTTCCAGCTATTAAAAAATATACAAAGTTAATAAAAGACCATTTTTAAAATTGTTAAATTACATAATCCAAAAGATGCATATTATATATAGTATGTGTGTAAGAAAGTTACAAGAAAGTATAATTTGATTGATGTTAAATATGTTAATGAAGCATAATAGAGAAACGTAACTAAATTATAAAAATGAAGCAATTACACAAATAAAAAAATCTGTCAGTATGTGAATGTATACACATATCTTATTATAAGTTTGTTTCAACCATATATAATGGAATTGAATTTATAGCAACTTTGTTTCATTTAACTTCATGGTTAATAGTTTCCAGAAGTAATTTATATGTAGTAATTTATACTAAAACTGCCAAGTTATTCAAGTATAGAATTGTCTTGATTATGAAATATTGCTGTAGTTTTTCAGCTGTTGCTAACAAAGATAATATCAAACCCAATAAACTTATTTCATTTGCAAGAAATGAGATTATTCAGCTATGCTATTTAATCTGTATATTGCTGAAGTAGTTAAATCAGACAACAATGAATATTTACACACACACACACACACACACACACACACAGAACTCAAATGTATTTAGTAGAAGGAAAGTGTTTAGTAGGAAGGGCTTTTCCATCCTTTGGTGTCAGCCAGACATGAGATTAGGAAACATCCAATATTTATCAAATTCCTAGATTCATATTAAATGCAATTAAATATAACAATCTAGGAAGGTCTTTCTTTAGTTAAAATTGGAGAGATGAGAGTAGCATATGCTTTTTTATATTATTTGCAAAACAAACACTATTTTGCTTTGTATTTGTTTTGTATTTGTCATTCTAAATATTTAAATTACAGGCATAACCCGGTTCTTTAGACATCATAATTCGGTGCTAGTACTATGCAGAAATTAAATTTTTGTATTGATTTTTATTGTAAAAAAAGCATTACATGCTAAACTTACTAAAGAATAGAGACTTTGTTCTTTTTGAAACATTGTTATCAAGTTTGATTTTACTAGCTTGTGCTAAAATTGATAGATATTATGAATATCCTATAATCCCAACACAGATATTCTTCTGTGTTCTAATCGAGATGTACTCAGCTTCAATTCAACACATGGAATTGATGGAATATCAGCCATTACAGCATGATTGTAATGCCATTTACTTCACTGTCTTCAATTGTTCTTCTAAGGTCCAGCATTTAAAAGATTGACACCTGATCTATCAATCAGATAGACGTGGAATTTACTCTAGAAAGATTGGCACTATGTAATATGTGTAGTCATAATTCCTTTCCAAATATTGTGTTCTTCCTCAAATATATTTACAAATATTGAAAACATACATGCAAATATATAATTGCAAACTCTCCATTTTCATTGTGCATAATTCATTAAAATTCAATCAATTTTATGAATATGTTTTCCGAAAGTCAACAGAACAAATGCAAGGAAACTTTCTAAACAAAGCTTTTTATTAAAAACCAATGAAAAATCAATGAAAAAAACTGGATCCAAAAGCTTGAGTATGGGGAAATGAACAGATGATAAGCAGATTCTTTTATGAGAACACACAGAAGAATTTTCTTGTTTGATATCAATCTTAAGGTTAATAATTAAATTCCAAGCTTCAACACTGAAACAAAGAAATCCAAAACTCTGTCTCTCTGCTGTAGTCAAGGAAGTAATTTATCTTAATTAAAATCACTCTGTTCGTAATACTGCCACTATAAAATTTTAAAGAGCATACAAGGTTTTGTTACTCAAGTAATTTTAATTGAATAAGAAAGTTAACATGTGAATGAACCTTAATTTAATTTGCAAATTATCTGTTTTAAGTAATGTCATTAATAATGTCATAATGAGAATGGGAAAAGAATGTGTTTTATTAACATTTACTAATAATAAACGAAAAGCAATCATGTAAATACAGTAAGCACGTTACTACATGAGATAATATTAAAAAGGAAAACTACTAATAAGGTGTCTTTCTTACCTGTAGAGCCAATAGACCATGTGATATTGAGGTTAAAGTTATTTGATGCATTAATTGATATGTCCAGATTTTTGTTTGACTAAACATTTAAAAACAAAACATAAACATTACATTAGAAACAGCTTAACCTTTGTTCATAGCTACATCGATATTAACCCTAAATACCATTGACTTGATTCAGAAAAGAAAGTTCACCCATACAAGGCACTATTCCAATTCCTGCAGCCATCAACAAAAAAGATCTCTACAGGTAAAGAGAACTATTAAATACAACTGCTAGTAGAGAACCAAAATTTTCCAAAATCCAAAACAGTAATAGAAAAAAAAGGAGAAAAAAAATAAAATTTGAGAAAATTTAATTAAATGTAACATTTTTATTCTCTTTCAGCATTATGCAGTCATTTTAATATTTTGTAAGATGCACTATATTGCAATTTGCTTAAAATATGCCTTGAGAAGTAATAGCTTATGGTTTGAATTTTTTTAGAAGTGTTTAATACTGCATCTACAAATCCTTAAACTTCAAGAAATGATGTCCAATAATTACAACAGATGTTAATTTTTGCTTCCTCAACAGGAGGTAGTATTAAAGTATTATATAAATAGACAATCATCAAAGACTGAAAACATCAACTGTACAGAGATGAAAACAAAATTATTTTGGATCGATGAAAAAATTCTTTTAACAAAAAGAAAAAAGAAAATAGTCTCAGAATACCAATTGTGCCATAATGAAACATCATCTTATCATTTTCAAATATTGTATTTGACTATCAGTAGTTACTTTTTTGATTATGTTATCCTTTAAAAACTTACCTAGAAATTTAGTTATATGATTATTGTTGTTAGCATACCTTCCAGTGAATTTCTGACTTTCTTGACTAGTACCTGCTATTTTCTTGGCAAAGTTTTTCGGAAGTGGTTCACCTGCTTTCTAAGGCTGAGAGAGAATATCTGGTCCAGTGTCACCTGCCTGGCTTTGTATCCAAGGCAGGATTAGAACTCATAAGTCCCTACTTTCTAGTCTAATGCCTTACTCCCTGCACAAAACTGGCTCTTAATTGTTTTATATTGTTTTATATTGTTTTCATTTTTTTAACTTGCATTGATTTGCTGTTTTTATGGTCTTTTTTATTGTGAGCTATTCAAAGCATATTTGATTAAAGGGGAAAAAGAGGCAATCGCTAATGTATAGAAATCAAAACTCTGGTCCACATGACACTAACTCCAGCAATACAAATGAAACAGTTCATTCTCTCATTTGTACAGGACCCGATTAGGTTCAGTAGATTTGGAAAGATTTGGCCTCTGACACAGGGAAATAATGGAATAGACCAGAATACCCAAGAACCTAGAACTCTTATTCCTAGCACTGATGAAGTCTTATTTTGTAAGGTAAATGAGTTTAATTACAAAAATAATAAAGTAGAATACTTCTTCATCCTACAAAAATATAAGAAGTAAAGACTCAGCCACCAATATGAAGTCTATAAAAGATTATATAGTCTCCTCTATTTATATATTTATGTATTTATGTATTTATTGATATGTATCTTATTTGTGTTTTAGCCTGACTGTACACCGCCCCGAGTCCCTTTTGGGAGAGGGGGCGGTCTAGAAATACGAAATAAAGTAAAGTAAAGTAATCTAAAATTTAACAATGTTACAGATTTATGTGGAGTTGTTTTTTCATATCTACATCATTTATCCTTATTTTTATGACTGCTTCCAGAACAGGATTATTGTACTTCACAGAAGCAGCTTGATTACTTAATCCTAACCATATGTCCCATAGACCAAACGAGTAACACTAAATAATGAAGAAATTGAATGAGGGATAACAAACTAGCTTACTCTGTGAAAATTGTAAGAACAAGAGGACTAGAGAAGAACAGCCATTTTTTGGTTGTCTTAAAGTTATCTATCACAATTCTATTTGGCTCCATTCTGTTTTTTGAAAGAGATTTGTTTAGAAAAAGATACATATAAAATAAAACTATAATAGAAAATTATAACACATGTTCTCATTTATATCAACTTACCTGTTCAGGATTTGCAATGAAGTTTATGGCAGTGTGATGACGATCATCTTCTTGTAACAGACTGAAGGTAAACTGGTAGTCAATCAGTAAACTATCTGTGAAAAAAATATTAAAATGAACAGATGGCATCATATTGAATTCAGAAGTTTCATATTCCTGAAAACTTCAATATAGTTTAGAATGTATACATTACAGCTAGAGAAATAGTAAGCTTGATCTTTTCATTCTTTAGTGCGTTTCTGCTTTCTTGTGCTTAACAGACAAAAATTAAGAAAAATAACAAAAATGTTAAAATACAATGTATTCATGATTATTTATATTTCACATTTTTGAACCACCCATCTCGCTCAACAAATATGTTGACAGTCACATGTTTTCATTACTTTATAATCTGTCAATAATTTTAATTAGTTCTTCAAATATTAAACCTAATAAGTGATAGAGGAAAAGAATAATTTGCTTTCCACTCTATAGCCTTCCATTCTATGGAAGGTTTGTCCAATTGCAGTGAAACATTCAAGACCCTATAGGGGATGCTTGTTGACCCAGTTCATTTGATACTAGTTTTCATTTGTCAAAATTTATTGAAATATAAATATAATGTCACATTCTGGCAGTCACCAATATTGAAGAAACCAATAGACTATTTAACTATTTATGGAACTAAGTTTGGTAGTGAGCAATATTTGAAGAGGAAAGGGTAATTGAGAATATTTCTGGACACTTAAAGAAAATGCACTATACTTGGTAGGGTATGATAATGTAATTCATGTATTTGATATATGACATTTCTAGGCGGTAAGACATAGATGTTCACTTGTGTTCCAAATCACTTTTCCCCTATATTGTTGTAGTATTTATTCTTACTATACTATTTCTCTTACCAGTTTTTCTTTTGTCTGATGAGGACAATAATTCTTAACAATTGTTTTGGCTTTCAGCTATATATCTATCCTTACTGTTATTTTTTCTTTTTCTGGAGATCATCCATCGTCATTTCAAGACTTTACCAATATATTCTCTTTACCAATATAGGGAAGTACTTGCAAGAAAGAAAATATTTGTTTACATGAAAATATATTATCTAAATTGGGTATTATTAGAAGTGGTCCTCACTTAGCAACAGTTGGAACAACCAACTTTCACTAAGCACCATAGTCACTAAGGAAACAATTTAACTTGTGTCTTCATTAACTCTTCTTGTCACAAAATGGTTGGAAAGCACCAAATAATGATTACATGACTTCAGGACACTGCAATAGTCACAGATATGAGCCAACTGCAAAGTGGTCAAATGGCAATCGTGTAACCCCAGGATGCTACAATGGTTATAAACATAAAGATTGATCACAACGGTTTTTTCTACACTACTGTAACTTCAAATGTCCGCTAAATGAGTACTACCTGGATACTATAGTTGGTCAGAAAAAGGATAGGGATATATTTTCTTATGATGTACAAAACAGTAACATTTGAAGTAGAGCCTGAGTACAGATTTACACTGTTCCATATACTCAATTTTAGCATCAATATATAATGCAAAACCATTTAATTGGCAAAATAACATAGTGCAGTGTAGCAGTTCAGTTTAGGAGTATATTGACAAAAAAACTAGTAGCCATACTATTTTTAAAAAACCTATTATAATTAAAATAATACCAGTAGAGGGATTAATGTCTATGTGCTATTTCTTTGCTAGATATTTTTAGTAATATCCTACCATTGTCAGTTCCCGAGATAACTTTTATTTAATATACAATACACGAAGTCACTCTTGGAATAAACATTCCAATAAAAAAAGATTTTTGTCTAAATGTACATCCCATCAGATTTTAATATAAGACAATTTTACATACCAAACAGCTTTCACTTCTGTAATATAAGCTATGCAAGCATATCTGACATGTGGCCAAACTTAAGCCATTTGTTCAAACAAATAAAAAAATCTTCCTAGCACTATCTGAAAGGTATTCGTTTCAACTATTAAATACTGAAGCTAAATAAAACTATGCATAGTGTTATAAAAGAAATTGCAGATAATAATACAGATCCCTATACATTTGTGGCATAGCAATAAATTATATGCAAACATACAGGCAATTAACAAGCTTCAGTCCTGGAGGAAATTAGAAAAAAAATTACAAGATGAATGAGTTGTCTTTAATCGAAGTCAATCAACTGTAGACCATTTAGGTGCCATGGTGGCGCACTGGTTGAATGCAGTAATGCAGGCTAATTCAGCTCACTGCCAGGAGTTCGATCCTCACAGACTCAAGGTTGACTCAGCCTTCCATCCTTCTGAAGTCGGTAAAATGAGGACCAGATTGCTGGGAGAAATATGTTGTACTCTGTAAACCACTTAAAGACTGCTGTAGAGCACTATGAAGTGGTATATAAGTCAAAATGCTATTGCTATATACTGGTACTACATTATGTTATTTGGACACAATTTCCCAATTTAAAATTACCTTTATATGTATGATTTCTGGACTTTAAATCTGCCATTTACAACCTGAAAGATTTTTCAAGATCAGATCAGCATTACCATTATTAGTAGGGAAGAGTAACCAGCAATGAATGTTTTCTGCAGTGATATATATATATAAGGAGTTAGGCAGCATGGATGGCACCTGCCCTATTTATTACTTCAATGATTGAATCAGATAAAATTAAGATGGTCACATCCCAAGATATCCACTAGTATCCAAATACACAGATCTCTTGCTCTCCTATAGGAGAGGGTTTAGAAAGATAGTGAGTTTTATAATTCAATACAGAACAGAATGAGCTGGTATTTGAATAAATACAAAATCCAAAGTCACATTGTTTGCCAAAAAAGCCAAAAGATGGAATGTAAGTGACAACCCAACAGGACAGGTTGGGAGTGTTTCTTTTTTTTTCTTTTTGGACAAGGGAATCTAGAAGGCTTATTGTTCATATATCAGCATGATATCATGAAATTTTAATCAGAAATCATTTAAACCATTTGGTAAGAACTAAATAATGTTATTTAAACCATGTGAGATGGAGCATATCTTTTGGGAATTATATAAATGGAATAGAGCAAGGGCTGTTTCTGTTATTTGGATTAGGCTTAAAACAATTTTCCTAACAAATTCAAAACATTTACCAAATAAGTCATAATGAGCTGTAAAAGGCCTTGCTTATTTCTAATATTCTTATTTTTGTTTCCTAAACACCTGAGTCAAATCCAAATGTCAAAATTTCTGTCTCCTTTGGGTTCTAGAGAAGTCAAAACTGAGCACATTTTCATGAAAGAATATGATTTATAGAAATCACAAAGGAATTGTGATTTCTTAAAATTCAGGATGCTGAAAATGAACCATAAAACAAATGTGGTAGCCTTTGTTATTAGTTTCCTGACCCATCGCAACCCCATGGACAACATTCCTTCAGGTCTTCCTGTCCTCTACCATACTCTGGAGTCCATTTAAGTTCACGCCTACTGCTTCAGTGATTCCATCCAGCCACCTCATTCTCTGTCGTCCCCTACTTCTTTTGCCCTCAATCTTTCCCAGCATTAGGCCTTCTCCAGTGAGTCCTTCCTTCTCATTAGGTGGCCAAAGTATTTAAGTTTCATCTCAAGAACCTGGCCTTCTAAAGAGCAGTCAAGGTTGATCTCTTCTAGGACTGATCGGTTTGATTGCCTTTCAGTCCAAGAGACTCACAGGAGTCTTCTCCAGCACCATAGTTCAAAGGCATCAATTCTTTGGTGCTCAGCCTTTCTTATGGTCCAACTTTCACAGCCATACATTACAACTGGGAAAGCGACAGCTTTAGTTACATTTCTGACTGTCTATGGACAGCTTATACCAGCGATGGTGAACCTTTTTTGGCTCACGTGCCATAAGGGTGGAGCGCAGGGGGGTCGTGCGTAATGCAACGTGTGACACCTCCCCCAGTGCACATGCGTGCATGAAAAGTGCTCCCCCCATTTTTGCCTGCTTTTTTTCACCCTCCCCAGGCTCCAAAGGCTTTATAGGAGCCTGGGGAGGGCGAAAACAGCTTTCCCCGCCCCCTTTGGAGGCCTCACATGCCCTGACAAATGGCTCTGTGTGCCACTGTGGCACGTGTGCCATACGTTCGCCATCCCAGGCTTATACAAATGGTAATTTTAAAAATATGTTGTTTTAATATTCATAATCCTTAAATGGTATGGAAAGCTGGAACACAACACTACTTTTAATGCAAAAGTAATTCATTTGGATAATTTTATATATAATCAAACTTATTTATGTTAATTTACAAAAATGTTCAGCATGACAACTATTCCCATGGTTTTTTTTCCTTTGCACCTTATATAAACAAATACATTACTTCACCCTTGAAACTACATCTTACATTTTGCAGTCTTTAAAAATTATAGAACAAGACCAGTCTCAAGCTCTTTTTTATATAAAAATTATCTATTATAGGTATCAAAGAACTGAATAATTACTGTTATAAATATTGCACACATAATGTAGGCATTTTAGCATGTTAGATATCAAAACCTATTTAAATAAAGATGTAACTGTCTAAGCAATTGTTTAATTTCAATATCTTTGCTGAGTTTTTAAGGAGCAATTTTTTTTCTGATGAGCACACAAGATTGTGTGGAAGGTTAATGGAAGATTTGTGACTGTATACTGTAGAAAATAAACACATTGCTCTAGTCAAAATACTTATAAAATATGCCTTAACACTTAGCCATTAAAATGTTTTTCTGTAGTGTCTTAATGCTCAGAGCCACATTATTACTCTATGACTATTCCAACTTTGGACAATTTTCAAAAATAAAACCTTTCAATTTTTTTTAAGTATGATACACAGCTTGTGAAGTCAAATCCAATTAACTAGACTTGCATAGTCCTATCCAGTTGTTGGTATTTATTAGTAATATATGTTAGTTATTTACACTGTCGTTTAAAATATCTTATTTATTATACAAATAATGAAGACTGGGTTTTGCAATATCCCTACCAAAGGATATTCCGACTGTCTAGTTGCATGCAATTGTGTCCTTCAACTAGTGTAATTTATATAAGTGGTGAATAAAATAACAAATTGAATTTCTTCTGTAAATCACATTCACATCCCAAATGTTCAGAGACCCTAAATTCATCTAGGGAAGTTCCAATGAGCATGTGTGGGACAGCAGAGAAAAGGAGAAAGGAGAAATTCCTAGAGAATGAGTGACAATACAGAGGTAATTTTCATTTTAGCGCCACAACTATAATGTAAAACTTGCTGTTCAAACACATAAGGAATGATTAAAATGTTGTCATGTTATATAAAAAACATTAAAATAATGTCTTTAGAAAATAATTTTAAAATTGCAAAAGAAAATAGAAAAGATTTGACTAAAGATCTAAGAAGGTAGCAAAATTAGCAAAACTCTATCCCTAATAACTGGAAAGCAGGAGTGTCAAATTCAATTTCATTGAGAGCTGCATCAGCAGCATAATCAGCACAATCAGCATTGTGTTTGACCTCGGGAGGTGTATGGCCAGCTATATATCACTCGTGTCAGGGGTTCCTGTAGTGGCCCGAGAGCTCTGCCAGCAAAAATGGGCTATTTCCAGATCTAAGCGGGTCAGATCTAAGCACCCCATGGGCCAGATCCGGATCCCAGTCCTTGAGTTTGACACACCTTGTCTAAAGGATGCCAAAGGAACAATGTAAAGGGATGAAATAACATTTTTATACAGTTTTTCCTCATTGTTCAATAAGATCTATTCTTTGCATAAAGCAACCCAGAGTGAACGAACAAGCATTAAGTGAAACAACACAAACCATGCAGTATTAATTATGGCTAATACTAATTAAGATATTTACAATTTTGCAGTAATTTCTCACTCGGAGAATAACCACAATATTTATGGTTGTTCTTTGAAGCAGATTTTTTATCAATTTTTATTTGAGTTTTGATTTTTTTTTACTTAAAACAATATTTTTTGTTATTGTCCAAATCTAAGTCTAACAAAATTACTTTTTCAGTTAATTATTTCTTATTCTTACAGCAATTTACCTTCCAAAAAAAATCAATTGTTTTCAGTTATAAGGCTAACTCTCATAAAATCTTCTATTATTACAGAATCCATGCAATCATTAGTTCTGGTATTTGGTTTCCAATTCAGTATTTTTTAAAAAAAAATATCATTATATAATTTTTAAGGTAATTTTTTTTTCATTTCCCTTGTTTTCATTTCACAATTGTTTTATCACAGGCATAAGATCAAATAATTCTTATATTAGTATAAAATCAAGGATACTAAAGGGAAATAACTGTGGGAGTCATAATTCAAATATGTGGATTGTTCCCAGTTGCTTTCATTGATTAAGAATTAATTTATTAAACATGTAGCCATTAACTGCTATAGCAATTAACAGTAAAAAATAAAATTAGAAGACAATGTAGACAGCAATTCTTGTCTGGCCCTGCATCTGATACCATTTCCAGATAATTTAACGGATCTTTTCTGCAGCAGTGCAAAGAGACCTACACTACATGATGCGCTTTCATTAAAATAAAAGTATTTCCCTTCCCTTTCTCTAAATTGAAATGGAAGACTGACTCCTTTTCAATATATTTTTTCTGGAAGGGGTAAATATTAAACTTCAGTGTTATTAGTTTTTTTTTTAATACAATAACATTTTTTAAATTTAAAGATAGCCAATATTTTCCTATCAGAATCCGAAACAATATATTCAGTATAATAGTCCTGCCAAGTAGCTACAATCCAAATAACTAGGTGGAGGGGAAAGCTATAATTTTTATTTGTAGAAACCCTTATAAAAGCTCTTTAATATCATTTGATTCCAAACAGGACCCTTTTCAGAAAAATAGATTATGCCTGAAGGAGTATCTATTTGCTGCATTCAAAATATAGTGATGATGCAAGAAAGTGAAAAAAGAATCTGGATGAAAAGTCTAATTTAGATTTTCAGCATGTGAGAAATGATAGTTAAAAAAAAGAAATAATGCCTAGGATAAATTGATTTTCAAATGAAGTAAGGTAGCAAATGGATTTTGCTAAATCAGCTTCCTTCCAGATATTTGTCAAGTAAGAGGACATACAGAGATATCCTTTACATCTTTGTTTCCATAATTACTATTTTATTATGTATTTTTCTCTTGGAATATACAAATATGTATTTTGACATCCTGAAAGAAGCGGTAACTTTGAGACTATCTCATTCCTTTGCATAATGGTCCCTGCCACTGCTATTACCCTCCAGTTTTAATCCCATTAAAGAGATTGCTGTGGAACATCTATGGTAAGAAAGGCAAGCTACCTATATATTATACCTCTTTTCTGAAAACTTAAAGACCAAATACAAAACAAATTTAAAAACAGCCACACAATGACTAAGGTTTTAATATCCATGAAAAGGTTTTCAAAACTGGAAAATGCTGTACCTTTTCAGTACTACAATACTTAGTTATGTGGCATTACAGTTATTTCACAATCCCAGGTTTTGCATTTACAAACAGGATGTATTTTCTAATAACATTAAACCATATTTTATTAGTAAACCATCTGCTGAAAACTATTGTCTCTCATACAGTGTGCATAAGATTCTAATCTGGGAAGCAATTTGTTCTACTATCTTTAGATATTAGGAAGAGGTTTTTTTTTCTATACAGCTTTTATTCTTAAATTACCAAACATTGAGAGTACAATGACAGTTTGTGGTGATTATTACTACTACATTTAACTGTAATAAAAATAGCCTCAATCTGCAAAGTCAATTAGTGTCAAACATAATTGCTGGAACTCATTACTCTAAGTCAGGCATGACAGCTTTACAATTATAGGAGGTACTTAGTTTAAACAAATGGGATCCCAGAAGAAAACTTGCAATGAACAGGCAGTAGCAGATAATCAGATTGCTAGGCCATGTCTCTCAGTTCACCTGGACTGTATGTATTGCTTGTCTTGCAGTAAGAACCTATTGTTGTTTTAGTTCTTGAACTGAAATTCCAATGTCATTTATTAAAACTGATTTCTTCTAACATATTCTAGCGTTGCTCCCATTTATATTTTAAAACAATGTTCATAAGACATTGAGTTTTAAATACTGAAGTAGTAAGGCTGCCATCTAGTGCCCAAGGACCCCCTTATTTTAGTAATTTCAAAATTGAACTTATACAAAATGTATTATATTACTGTGACACTGCTTATGTGCCAGTTCACATTTGAAAAGAGCAGAATAAAGTTACAGTATTCTATTACAAGCCTATTGTATAATATGCTTGTCGTGGAATATTTAATGTAATACTAATTGTTCAAATAGGTATAGAAAAATATGTTTTGTTAGTCAATGGCAATACCAGTAACAATAAAAATTAAACAAAATTGTTATATTAAAGAAAAATAAAACAAAAGTTGTCTAAATGTTTGAGTTCTGCACAATCCTTGAGTGTACTACTACAAAAAGAAGGCAGGTAATAGAAAGCTCAAACTCTAGATTAGGGTTTTTTAGTTTAAATGGTTTACTTAAAAGTCTGTCTTAATATTAAGACTGCACATGAATACATTACTCGGTAATAAGTGTTTTGAGTAGCAAATTATGTGACGCATTCAGAGACAAAGAATAATAGCTGTTCATTTGTCCTCCTACCCGAACTTGGAGTTCTGAAAATTTAAAGGATACACACTAGTTTCAAATTTATTTTTTGCCTTGAACAAAACATACAAATCTTTGGGCTAGCAACGAACAGAAATAAAGAAATATAGTATCGTGTTTTTTTGCTGATACAAAGACTCATTATTCTTTACTTCTGTGTTCTGCTAAGTCAGCATGAATGGTGGAGAATGAAAAGCATCTATAAACTTCTAATTCAATATCTTCTTTTTGTATAAATTTGTTCCACACAAATATAAATATTAAGTCAACAGTACAGTGACTCACTTTTAGAACAAGCTTATTTTACTTTCAGTCAAATACAGTTTGGACTATTGTCACCAAGGTCATATGTGGATGGATCAAAATTGGCAAGATAGAGCATCTAAAGTCTCTTCCTATCCATTTTACATTCTTGCAGATGGATTAATAATCAAAGCATAAATTCAGAAGAAAGAAAAATCATTGCCCGGCTGCAATCTGAAGTATAGATTTGTTATTATTGCAGGACAGATACCAGAGTCTACTGAAATGAAACTGTGTACCCCAAAATATCAATTAGCCCCTAGGCCAGTGATGGCGAACCTATGGCACGCATGCCACGGGTGGCACACGGAGCCATTTGTCAGGGCACACGAGGCACTGCCCTGTCAGCTGGCCAGCGTGCATGCGTGTGCTGGCCAGCTGGGTTCAACCTTTTTTAAAGCCATTTTTCACCCTCCCCAGGCTCCAGAGGCTTTATAGGAGCCTGAGGAGGGCGAAGAGAGCCCCCCGCCTCCCCAGGAGGCCCTCCAGACTTCTGGTTTGCTCGGAGGGTCATTTTAAGCGTTCCGAAGGCTTCACGGAAGCCTCCGGACAATCCCTGAAGCCTCTGGAGGGCCTCCGGGGGGCGGGGGAGGCTCTTTTCGCCCTCCCCAGGCTCCTATAAAGCCTCTGGAGCCTGGGGAAGGCGAAAAAAGCATGTAAAAATGGGGGGAGCACCTGTTGTGCGCGCATGCGCACTGGGGGTGATCGCACATTGCATTATGGGTGCAGCACGCCCGCACACGACCCCCCTGCGCTGCCCCCACTTGTGGCACGCGAGCCAAAAAAGGTTCGCTATCGCTGCCCTAGGCCAAACACTCTCTGCTACCATTACTTCTATATACAAACACCCCTTCCCCATCAAATGATAATCTTATCAAAGCTGAGCAATTACCCAGAATTCTGGGGGAGTAATGGGAGATAAAGCATGTCTGCCAAGGCTGACAACCAGGGCACAAAGAGATGCCCATGAATAGTGTGTGCAAAATACTTATAAAGTGCACAGTGCATATAAAATGTGCATCAGATTCCACTTTTCATTAGGAATAATTTTAAAAATTAAAATTGCCAATAATTTATCAAGAATTGTTTAAACCAACATCTGGGAATTCAAGGAAACAGTGAAATATATAAATTTGAAAAGAATTATAACACATTGCTTGAAAATCACGAGACATTAATTTGATAGTATGTATCCAAGTTACAGAAAAAATGTTTACCTATATTTTTATAGAAAAAATGTTTTACCTGTATTTTTTATAGAAGCTATGATCATCTTAATCCTTTTTGTAAACAAATCAAAAAGGACTTTGTTTTGGTCATTGAACTGTAAAACAGACACCTCAACACACACATGCATCCAACAAATTAATAAAAATAAATCGAGGGAACAAATTTCAAACATTATTGTAATAATCATACAACCAACACCTCTGACTGTGATGCTCAAGAGAAATTTGTAACTGTAATCAATTGTACATTCTAATATAATTTTCTTAAAATGATGATCAATAAAATCTTTTAGTGGAAGTGTAGTTTGTTAAAACAATAAAGGTAACATCAAATCCAACCAACTGGCCTTCATTACTTCAAAATCACCTGTTCCTGTAATTAGCCGAAATTATCTAAAAGCATAGATTCTAAAACCACATGTATTTCGGCTGGTAATATATGAAAAGCTAATCCATAAATGTGGATGCTTCCTTTAGCATTTAGAATTCATCAACATCCATCATATAAAACAAATAGGAGAAAATGCACCGGGGTAAAATATTGTATCTGCAGCTTGTGTGTCCTCACAAAATTATTTTTGTCCATTCCGTATACATGAACATGTGCCAAATAACTTTATGACTCACTAAATTCATGTTGACTTAAAACAAAATGGATTTAACATACAAACATTACAAAATCATCCTGTAGGCATAAAACTCAAAGGATGCTGAACCAAAATTTTATAGAATTTAGACTTTCCAGCAACATTCTTTTGCTGGGCTTACTTTCCTCTTTTTCCAGAGAGCTGCTTAATAAACTGAATATGATATATACTTTATTTCCATTACTTTATCCAAAACAGTACTGTAACTATTATAGTGAAAATATGCTAAATAATTTGTATTGCATGATTTGTTTTGAATTTTATTTTTAAGACACCTACTGTAGCCATCTGTGATAGAAGGGATAATCAGTTACTCCATTGCCAAACAAAAATTAATTTCCAGTTTACAATTTTGAAGCTATTGATCAATTTATTTTCCCCTAAGAATAAACTAATTTCATTGTACTTAATGCCACATTAGATTTATTCTAGTACATTAGTTTTTTTCTAGCAGCAAAGCTTGAATGCAGTCAATATACATGTTCTGCATTTTATAGCGACCTGGCTAATGATAGTACTCCTGAATAAATGTGAAATCATTTATTTTCTAAATGTGACCTACTGACAAGTTTCTTGAAAACCTCCAGCAGAAAAAATTCAGAGTTTAAAAACCACCAACATAGATAGATTTTCAGAAATATGTAATAATATTGAAGTAACAATCAATTTATATTATTTATGAAAAGGAACGTTGGTCTTACCTGAACGTTCTTCTCAGGCCCTGCCCACCGCATTAGTAGCCCCTGGGATCCGGACCTAACAAAAAACAATAACTAGGGTGGGACCTGGACCGCCCTGCGCTACGCTGAGAAGAACGTTCAGGTAGGACCAACGTTCCTTCTCCATCTGATGGCGCAGGAGGGTTAAGGAGTGGAACATATCAAAGCGGCAGTCCCTAGGGTGGGAACTCACTTGTTTGTGGTACCTGAAGGTGCATGTACTCCTTGCAGCATCCTACGCCCAAATGATGTTTCTGCAGATGCGAACGCATCCAATCTATAGTGCTTAATGAAAGGTGAGGGGGAAACCCAAGTCGCAGCTCCACAAACGTCTCCGATCGGAGCCTGAGTGTTCCACCCGGCTGTGGTGGCTGCACTCCTAGTTGAATTAGCCATTATCCCCTGTGGCACCAGCTTGCCTCTCGCCTCATAAGCCCTGGCAACACAAGTTCGCAACCAGTGTCCAATAGTAGAAGATAACATCCGTGAACCCATGTCAGAAGGCTGGAAAGAGACAAGCAATGCCTCCGTTTTTCTGTAGGGCACCGTTCTCTTTAGTAAATACGGAGGGCCTCTGCACGTCCAGCTTGTGCCAGGATTTCTCCTGTCTATGAGAGGGGTTAGGACAGAAGTCCGCCATAATTAACTCCTGAGCCCTATAAAAGTAAGATTTTAGCTTGGGGATAAAAGCGGGATCAAGCCTCAGAACCACTGTGTTAGGCTGGAAAATACAAGTCTTCCATGACATAGAGGGCATCTAACTCTGAAATCCCCCTAGCCTATGGGATGGTGATTAGGAAAACCACCTTTAATATGAGAAACTGTAAGCACACAGTCCTCAGCGGTTCAAAAGGAGAATCCACTAGGGCCAGGAGGACCGTGGACGAATCCCAAGATGGGAACCTGTGAACTACCAGGGGCCGAAGATTTGCCACCCCCCGTAGAAACCTCTTCACCACCAGATGACGGCACAGGCTCTCCCAGCCGTCCAAGACCAGGACCGTCGACAGGGCCGAGACCTGTCTCTGAAGTGTGTTATGTTAACCACCTATCGAGCCCATCCTGAAGGAAATCCAGGATATTTGGGAGCGAGGGATGTTTGGGTCCACATGTGCCTTACGGCACCAAGTACAAAAAGTGGACCAAGTGGTGACATAAATCCTGGTCATAGCTGGGCGTCTGGACACCACGATGGTTCATATCACCCGTGAGAAGAAACTAGCCTCTCTCAGGATCTCCCTCTCAAATACCAGGTGGTCAACTGGAGCCATTGTGGCTCTGGATGGACCAGGACCCCCTGGCATAGGGATATCTTCTCCTGTGGGATTCTCCAGGGTTTGGCAATGGACATACCTAAAAGGTCTGCGAACCAAGGCCTATGTGGCCAGTAAGGGGTGACCATGATTACCTCCGCCCTTCCATCACTATCTTCCCCAACACCCCTGGAATCAGTGGGAGGGGAGGAATGCATAAAGCAGACCCGGGGGTAACCTGCTGCATAGGGCACTGCTCCCCTCTGCTCCCCGAGTCGGAAACCATGTGAAAAACCTGGGGACCTGGGCAGGTTTTTTTTGAGATGGACAGCCAGGGTTGCCAGGACCTTTGTAAAGGTCATGGGCGCCGAGGCAAGGCCGAAGGGAAGAGCCCTATACTGGTAGTGGTCACCAGCGTAGGAAAACCTAAGGAACTTCCTGTGCTCAGGGAGGATAGCTAGATGAAGGTAAGCCTCAGTCAAGTCAATGGACGTGAGGTAATCACCTTCCCTGATACCTTCCAGGATGGAATGAAGGGATGCCATCTTGAATTGTTTGTAAACTAAGTAGCGGTTCAACTGTTTAAGGTCAAGGATCCTCCAACCCTCCAACCCCCAGAGGACTTTGGAACTACAAAGAGGTTGGAATAAAAACCCCTGCCCCAATCCTCTTAAGGAACCACCTTCACTGCCTGGATCTCCACCAGGTGGTCAATCGCCTGGCATCTGAGCTGTCTCTTAAGTGCGCACTTGGAGAACGTAAACGTACGAAAGGAATTTGGGGGAACGGATAGGAATTCCAGTCGCAGGTCAAACTTCACCGTGTTAAGGACCCAGAGATCTGAAGTAATACTCTCCCATCGGTCGGCAAACAACGCCAACCAACCACCAATGGGATCCATCCAAACCCGCTCATTTATTCTGGCGGAAAGGGCATCCACACACACCCCGAAAGGGCCGCCTACCCTGGGGTTGGAAACGTGACCTGTCCCTGTAAGAGGACCTATCCTGCCCACTGTCCTGTCGTGGCTGAAAATTTCTAGGCTGATAATGAAAGTCTGTGTCAGTACCCCTATAGGGTGCCCTACGTGTATGTGGTGTGTACTTGTGTTCCTACTTCTTAGTCGTGGCAGGCAAATCCTTACGTTTGTTCTTATTCTCAATGAGGATTGGGCCCAGAACCTCGCCAAACAGCTTTTTTCCCCCGCATACAGGCCTGCCGCCAGCTTCCACTTCACTTTGGACTCTGCCTGCCAGTTTCAAAGCCACACCATCCGTGTAGCTGAAACAGAGGAAGAAAGAGCCCTGAAGGCAAACTTAGCGGATTTCAAGATAGCATCTGCCGAAAACTGAGTCGCAGACATGACCTTGCTAATGTCTTGAAGCAGCCTCACGTTGTGTGCTGGGACACATTCCTGCATTTGTTCAAGCCACATCAGCGTGGCACGATTGAACAAAGACGCAGAAGATGCGGCCTTGATTGCCCATGTTGCTGCCAGGAAGGTCTTACACAATGCCAGTTCAATCCTCTAATCTTCTGCTTTCAGATTGTTGGCTACATCACTTGCCACCATGGGAGTTGGGGATGCCAGGGCAGCCACAGGGGCGGCCACCTCCGGAACCTGTAATGCCTGGGAGAAATTAGGATCCATATTATAGAACCATCTGTCATTCACATCCGGGGTGGGGAAAGTACCTGGCTTGGCTCACTGCTTCTGAATGACATCCAGAAACAGTTTTGGTGCAGGGATTCCTTCTTTCCGCGCCACAGGTTCCACAAAGAAACATTTTTTCTTAGGTGCTGCCTTGGAAGTTGAGGCCTTGGCCATGGCCTCCTTCTCCTTCTGTTTGCCATCCTCCGTTTGATTGGCTGCAGTGCTCCTGGCTTTAAATAGCAAGGAACCGGCAAAGGCAGGAGTATCCGGTGCCAAACCTTCATCATCAGAAAGCTCCGTCTCCTTCTGCTCTTCCTCTTCCTGGAGCGAAACCTCGCTCCTCAGCAAAGGGGAGACTTCCCTCTGCATCCTGTCTGGTCAAACAACTGGATCCTGGATGCGTCTGTGCTTGACCTCCATCAGCTCTGCATCTGCCTAGTCAGAAGGGTGACTCTGGAGGACTACGCCATGTGCAATGGCTCAATGAATAAGAGGTTGAATGTTATCAGGCTACTTTCACCGCGGGAATCAGCCATGGTCTTGTAGGAAACTCTCTGCTCAAGGCCACACCTGACCAGTTCAGTAACCAATACAGTGTTAAAACTCCTGGTCATTAATCTGCGACTGACCTCACTGGCGCCTGCAGTCGCAATGAGCCTTGTGTCAGAGAAAAAGGGGGAAACAAAATGGCTGCCAACCATGTGACTCCCTCCTGGATGCCACCGCCTCATGGCCACTAACAAAATGGCCACCGCCATGAGACCTTCCCAAGATGGCTGCCACCCAAGAAGCTCTCCCAAAAATGGCCGCTCCAGGGCACCATACTCATGAAGGACAAACCTCTGAACAAAACCAATGGTGCGGGTGAGCAAACGGCCCCGAGATAATCCGGTCGGCCGTGCAGCCCTCCGCAAGTCTTAGTCAGCGCCAATTGCGCTCTCCCGTCGTTCCGGACCATTTGCAGCTACACACAAACGCCAATGTGTCATACCTGCGCTCCTCGCACCCGCAGGCTCGATGTCCGCCCGCTGCAGCCTGAGAGCCAGCGGCAATGCAGGGCAACCTCCCTGGTCCGCTCACGAGCCAGTAATCGGAAGCAAGTTAAATGGAGCCACAATGGACTCCGATGGCCGGCCCAGCTGGTAGCTTGCCTGCGAGGAACCTGGGACCTCCAGCAGGATCTAGCCCATACAACACAAGCAGGTGAAAAGAAAGAACCTATGAGCCAAGTTCAAACACCTTCCATCCAATAGTGGCATCAAAATAATTGAAAGAACTGAAGAAAAAAAATTAAACTATTATAAGAAAGAAAACCAATTATCACTAACAGCAAAAGTTTTTACATCTCTTTTCGGGCAAGACTGAATCGGAATTGGATATCAGCAGGGGAAGCTGGAGGCGTGGCTTAAATTCTGACTTAGTCTCTTGGGCAAATAATGATTGAACAACCCACTCCTGGACTCTCCTGCGCCATCAGCTGGAGAAATAAATTATATTTCAATTAACTATCTAAATTGAAGACTATTTTCAATTTATATTTAAGAATTATTATCTATACAAAATACATGCTTACTTTATACTGATTTTGTTTTCTTTTGGAAAAATTAAGCTGTGCTAAATATGGCAGATGATGAGAATTTTCTAAAGGTGATCCCCATAATTTTCTTTACTGTAAAATAACTATTCTTATTAAAGTTTGCTTATCCATCCATTCTACCACTGAAATCTTTTATCTGTTCTTTCCAGCTGATATTAAGTACAGTATTAGTTCTTCACTGAGAAAGAAAACCATTCCGGATTTTTCATTTTCAATTTCAGGACTTATAAACCAAATCCAGATTTGATAAAATAACAGTATTTATCAAATTCATTCATTCACTTCCCCATCCAAAATCCTTTGATTCTATAAAATCCAACTTGTTAAAGCACTTAAGAAAGATAAATACAATAAATGTATTCAAAAATATTTCTGTTTCTTCCAAAACCAATGGATTGTTCTTTCATTCCTGCCTATGTTTCACAAAACAAAAATCAATTCTATGTGTTTGCCTTCTTGATGTTTTAGATGTTCAGACATATTGGAAATCATGAAGCCATTTTCCATGTCATATAATGTACACTATGATTTGAATGGCTGAAATGTTGTACCCCCTTACATTTTGAAATGCTGATATGGATTCCAATATGAAGCAATTATCAAAGGTTTAAGAGTTTTTTGGAGTTCCAAGTGTCTAAATGGCACTTTGAAAAGTATTAAATGTTTTAAGTCTTTATTAAAAAATATAAAAGTTGATGACTCATCAATTGCCAAAACGTATTTTCATAAGTTACAATTGCTTACCATTTTTGTAACATTATAACATTCAAAGTTGAATGACCTTTTGTAAAAATAAGTTTTGAATCTCCAAGTAGACAGAATAGAAGAAACAGATGGAGAGGATAGCAAAATTCCAACAGCCTGTGCTACATATCCAAGAGCCTATCATAAAGTTATAATTGCTTTATAAATTTCTGTTGTCAAAGGCAATACTACTGGCAAGGATGGATCTCTGGCATAATATTCTGATAGCTTTTTCAGAGAACATGAATAGTTGAATGCATACCGAAGTAAGCCATGTATAAATGAAGAGAAACTGTTCAACGAAAAACACAATGTGCTTTCATGAAAATGTAAGTAGGACTATAATTTTAAGTTTCACTAAAGCTCTTCATCTTATAAATCGATATATGGCATTTAATGTTATATAAGTAGCAACCTTCATATAAAAAATAAGAGCAGTATCTACTGTGAATATATTCAATTGTGCCAGAAAATGCATTCATCTTTCACTTATTATAGAAATTTTTGAAAATGTTCAATTTTTTGTTTCTTCTCTTTTAATAGATAACAGTATGTATCATCTCTTTCTCCCTACCCATCCCTTCGAGTTCAGGGTCTACTTTTTTTTTTTAACAAACTGAATATTGTTCCATTGGCTGCAACAGGAAGGTCCAACCAGCTTGTTTCCTGAGCCTGACATTGTGGGAGTGAGAGACATAGTGATTGACCAAAGTCACCCAATTGGCTTTCATGCCTAAAGTGGGACTAGAACTCACAATTTTCTGTTTTCTAGCCAACTCTGTCTATCTCTCTCTTTTTCTGTCTGTTTTACTATTTATATTGAATAAAACCATTTCATTTTCTTTTTTAAAAAAAAGCAAAATGCAATCGTGAAAATATTGGGGGGGGGGAGGTAAGTTTAAGTACCACTAGCAAAAATTATTGAAATATCAAATATGCTGCATAGATTGAGAGCAATCCTCACATGTTCATCAAGTGGGCACCGATTGTATATAATACACTAATGTGGTAAATTTATAACAAATGAAATATACATTAATGCACTAGTTGTCAAACTGTAGTATGTCTACCTACACTTATGAGCTGATATAAAACCCTTTCATTACAAAACTTATTCTTAATGATCAGTTGTCTTATAAAATGCAATATAAAACTGCTACATCAAAACAAAACAAAAACATTGCCTAGTATCTTCTTTTTATTATGGCCAAAAATATTTTGGAGAACCCATAAAGTAATGAAGTAACAAATTCAACATAATTGCTCTATGACTTAGTTCCGGGATTTTTAATTATTATAATATAATTTAAATTGGATAGCAGCAAATTCTAGTGTCATATGAGAAAGACTAATCTCTACATCACAATTTTATAAAATGTAGAATTTTATAGCAATATTTATCTTTAAAAGTTCTTTTATTTGTCTTTTTATAAACTTCAAAACTCAAAATATGGTAACCCCTTTTTGTTGCTACAACAACTAGATAATTTGTGCTGCTTTCCATGGGTCTGCCCCTTACTTAAATTTTTAACATGAGAAATACTATGTCTAGCTAATGAAGGATCAATACAGAATGCAAATGAATTTGAAAAAAATAAATAAATTTATTCATAGTGTAGATTTACAATTGATGTAAGTAGTACAAGATGACATAAATCTAAGCCCACAAATTTCTAAATTACTGATAGAAAACAAATAACTTCAGCTATTTAAACGTGAAGGGTACCTAGGTATGGTACAATTTTTCTCAAAGAAAATTTATGAAGCAGGACTACTAGAGAATTACAATAAGATTTTTCTTTAAGTTGTTCAGTGTCCATAAGTGTTACATCTTCTTCTTTTTACATTTGGCTGTATTTATTTTTTGAGCTCAAAAAAGTGTTGATATCAAAAATGTCTACAGATACATTCTGTTGGTAACCACTAAATCTCACAAACATTCTTGAAATAGTCTACACATGTTTTGTTATAAATTTATTATCATATTTATTTAACTCTAGATACTATAAATTCATTACATGTTCTTTTTTTATTTTTTGACTCTTGTATTGACACTTGAATGTAATTAAAATGATTGGCATATCATATTATAATTATCTATAATTACATTTTAAAGCACAGCAACCATTCTTTCAATATACAGAAGCAAGTTACCATCCTCCTAGTAGAAAGTACAATGATTTATGTTTCAAAGCAATGATACATGTTTGCATATAAAATTTTAATAATTTATCTTGAAATAAATAATAATGATAAGTATTTTGTTTTTCCCATACATGTATCTCCTTGCCAAGGAGTTCAGCAAACCTTGTGATTATGTCAAGGTTACTATTTAACATCTATCCTATATCCCGGGACAGTGTGTTATTATTGCTAAGGCATCAGGATAAAAACATGGAGACCAGGAGTTCTAGGCCTGCCTTAGGCACAGCTGGGTGTTTCTTTTAGCCCTCAGAGGGAGGCAAAGGCAAACCAGTTCTGAGAAACTTGGTGAAGAAAACTGTAGGAACTTTTCTGGGCATGATTGAACAGAAGAAATAAATAAAAAGTATAAGTCGTAAACTTACCACTGATCAATAGTGTCTAATTAATAATTTATTTGATAATTAATAACAGCTAATAATAACCTATCATAACTGGTCTAAAATAGATTTTAGTGTGTATATTATTTAAAAGGAAGATCAGAGTAAAATTAATATACAAATACTTACAGTAACATGTCCCCCTGAGTGGATTACCAAGATATCTATTTTCAGAGTCACAACTGCAGGGAAAAAAGACAAAACAAAAGCTAAACATCTGATCATTATAAACAATACAGCATATTGAATATATTAAGTATAACATTCATACAGCCAATAAAACAAGAAAAGAAACATAACTGAAACTATATTTTATTTTGTCAGCATATCCAATAATGTCAGCCTCTATATCGCTTTGCTTGCTATCAGCTGCCATAGTAACGGGGAGGGAGGGGTTTTTGGTATTTGGGAGGGGAATCATGCTGGAAGTGATTTCTTGGGACGAAGGGGGAGTTTTGTTCTCACCATCTTCTGTGCATGCTGAATGGTCCTGTTTAGGTCTGGTCAAGATCAACCGTCTCTGCATACCAGATAGATGAGGCCACCTGAAGATGCACCCCACATGACACCCTTGGGGGCTAGAGATTGGACATTTAGCTTGAGGTTGTTGGGGGGAGGGATTTGGGCAAACTTTTGATGTGTACAATTTTGTGCCTTTTAGCCTCAGATCTTGCTTTACTTACAATGCTATCACTTCATATTCGGTAAAAGTATCTTTTCTCTAAAACAATGGAATTGCGGGTAAACTTTCTTGAATTTTGAAGGAGGCACATTTGACAAATAATGTATTTCTATGCCTTTATACCAATGAATTTAAGTTAGAATATGTAATTCCCTCATCAACCCATTTTTATCCTACAATAATCCTCAGCATGTATAGAGGATATGGAATACAGTGGCTTTTTGTTGACATGTTTGGGTAAGTTATATTTGTTTGATGTTAGTTTCCATTTGGTTTGAGTTTTATTCCTAGCAAGCTAGAAAAAGCTAACGGAACTACATGGAACGAAATGTGTTAATCGCTACTGTCTGTGTTCCTCTATCATTTATTACGTTGCATCTTTGTTAATTAAATTAATTATGTTTATTAAAAGACAATAGAACGTATTCAGATCTAATTACAGGCATAAGACAAACATAGGGAATGGTTACTGCAACCGGAATAATGCTAATTCTACTAATATAATATTACAATACAGTACAATTAGCTCATCTTTCCCACATGATATACCTATAAGACTGAAATAAATCTTGCAAGTCTGAAAGTTTCCGTCTTCTTTACAGCCCAAGAAAATACCCCCTTTTAATCATCACTTTCTTATTAATTTCAATAAACAAGGGAACTGAACCGCTCTCAGTATTTTCCCATTGTTTTCCAACTTGATTGTGACTAGTACAAGAGAATAAATTTAATGTTCAAATATATGCTTATTTTATTTCAGAAAGCATTAGTGCCCTGGCATGACACCAAAAGTACATTTCTGAGAACAAATGGAAGAACATTTTTAAAATGTTAACTATAAAATCTATAATATGTTCCAATAAGATTCAATCTATCACCTTCATTCAACTATTTATAGTTATTTTCTAAATGTTCTCTATTGACCTCTTTGAAGGTCAAGTACATGCTGCTGTTCAACATTTGTCAATGTTCCATGTCTACAAATAGGTCACTATACTCACATCTTATTTTCTACACATTTCTCCTCTTCCTTTTTTGAGTATCCAAAATACCTATACTTACTGACATTAGTAGACTTAATTTCAATAGAGTGTTTGTTTTTTAAATGTATAACATATTAAAATATTTTTGAGTAAGATATAGGTTACAATAATACAATACAATACAATAGTAGAGTTGGAAGGGACCTTGGAGGTCTTCTAGTCCAACCCCCTGCCTAGGCAGGAAACCCTATACCGTTTCAGACAAATAGCTATCCAACATCTTCTTAAAGACTAGGTAAGATCTAATTGAATTAGGTAAGATCTAATTCATCCAAATTAAAAATGAACTTTATGTATATTTAGATTAGGGCAAGATTTTATTATCAAAATGATTTAGGACATGGATTAAAATGAAAACAAAATCTGTGACCATTCTCTAGATGGCAAACTGAGTCAAGTTGCTTGGAGAAACAAGCCAACAATTGCAAATTCTAGTAGGCTATCAAAATATTAACATGCTGACATGTTGAACCATATTCATAATTTTCAAACAAAAATCACCATTGTTTTAACTGCTATGATACATGCAAATGATCCAATATTGTTAATAAATCTATAAACAAAATAAAATAAATGGTATGAAGAAAGAAGAAAGGAATGGACCATCAGAAGAAAGGATAACTTTTTTTCTTGCAGCTCATGAGCAAAAGTAGCAAATGCCTAACCTTACACAACTGAAGGTTCCCTCAAAATATTAGTTGATTCTTTAGAGACAATCTTAAGATAGATGGAACTCTGGAAGCAATGTTTGCATGTGGCCTCTCTATAGTCTTTCCTGTCCCTATAGCAGTGATGGCTAACCTTT